>NC_062283.1:136620173-137220173 GCF_902655055.1 Lutra lutra | reverse complement strand
GGAGGGTCCTGCGAGTCTCTGTCTCCCTTGAGAGGGTGAATGAGGGACCACAAGAAGAGGAGACAGCTTAGGAAAGAAGCTAATAAGCTGTGACTATTCTGAGTCTGAGGTAACTTTGAAACATTCAGACAACCTCAGAAGCTCAGAAGAGAGGACTGCACTGGAGATGGGCTTTGGAGTCATCGGTGCGTGGATAATAATAAAAGCAGCAGATGTGGATGGCAACAACTGGGGAGAGCATGGACTTCAAGAAATGCAAGGAAGAAAGAATCTCAACAAATACCACCAATCAAGAGGCAGCCGAGAAAGAAGAACACAGGTGAGGCTGACCTTTCCATCACAGAAGGACATGGGAGAACCTGGTGACATGAAAGCTGGGAGAGTCTCAAGGAGAGCAGAGTGGCCAGAGGCAGCAGATGCCTCAGAAAAGCCAAGAAAGGCCAGAGAAAGGACATTGGGTTTGATAAGGAGAGGGCCTCTGCCTCAGAGCAATCTCAGGGCAAGATGGAGGCAGCAGACCCGCTGTAGTGGATTGAGGAGTCAGCAGGAAGAGAGGTACCACGTGATTATTCTAGATGGTTCTTGGAACTTGATTGTGAGTAGAAAGAGATGGAGAATACCTGGGTAAAGCTGGGTGCCTGTTTGCTCTTTTATTTATTTTATTTTTTTTTAAAGAATGCAGGCATTTGAAGATCCGGGAGAGAGGGAATGACCAAGGAAGCAAGGCTCCGGGGAGGTGGAAGGGGTCAGGATCCAGATCAGAACAGTTCGATTCTGAATAACACAAAGGCGATGCCATCCCCTGAGAGAAGAGCGAAGAAGGTGAGAGGGGGCATGGCTGGGAATGGGATGGGAGATGTTAGAGGAAGACCTCGACAGAGCTCATAGTCTGTGGCCTTGATCTTCCCTGTGAAGCAGAGATGGAGATGTGGAGATGGCTGTGGAGGGAAGCCAGAGGAGGTTACCTTCTGCAGCAGGCCGTGGCTCACACTCTCCCACACACACCCAGAAGTAGAAAAGAGCCCAGGCATCAGGTGGAGTGCTCATGCACATGCCGGGGGAGAAAACCTCGGTCACCTACACTTCTGTGCTCCAATGAGCCACTCTCCACCCGCACCCCAACGCAAAGGGAACGACATCCTGACGGGAGGTGCTTACCTGAGACTCCACCTGGATCACAAGCAGGGTCTCCTCTGTCTCCAAGGAAAGAGACGCATTTGGTCGTAGGCCCTCTTGGAGAGCTCTCCCACGCAGCAAACGGATTTGCGGCTTCCAAGTTGCCCCAGCTTCTCCTGCGCTCTGAAACCGCTGCTGGTGCACGGAGAAACGATCCTTCGGGAATGTGACTGTCCCTCAGAACAATGTATTACTTAAAATATAACCCCTGGGAAATTTTACTAGTTACCAAGCATGTTTAGATACAGCCTCAAGAAAAACGCATACTGGCAACGGGCCTCTGGAGGAGAGGATGGTATATATACGGCCTTGAAGCCCAGCAGCTGGGGATGCCCGACCCCATCAGGGCTGAACACCGCCTGCTTCATTTTCCCGTTATCTCCCCGCCCGCCCCCCCCCCCGCACCTATGGCTAATTAGATAAGTCCTTTGAACGTGCTTGCTCAACTATAAACTTCATACTGCTTGACCAGACATATTTTGCCTTCCTTCTTGTTTATCTGCAAGGCCTATGATCGTTTAGCCTTCTTCGGCTCTTCTGTTGATTACTGTCTATGTCTAATAAAAACGGGACTGAGGCGTTGTTCAGGCCAACAGTCTTTTCTGCTGTTGTCCCCCACTCCCTTTCTCTTGCAGCTGACTTGTTTGTGCCTCATTCTTCTCCCATGAGCCGTCAGGAAGCAGCAAGGAAAGCCACAGAAACCCCCAAAACCGGACTACCAAGGCTTGTCAGGCGATTTTCCCGAAGATGTAAAATAAATGACATTGTTTCCCTTTGGGAAAGATTTTCCAAGGGTTCATAGAGAATTTTGTGAAAAGCTAGCAAATGCCACTATTGGGGGGGGAATAAAACCATTCCAGGGAAAGCCACACAAAAGCCGGAGTTAATAAGTAAAAGTGTCCATAGACATAATTTTTACTGCTGCAGACGCTTAAAACTGACAGGAAGAAGCAAATCCCCTCCCCCACCATCAGTAGTTCCTGTCAAGTGTGACCTGTGACTGTCTTCCTGCCGTCCAGGGCATTTCTGGTGGCCAGGGAAAGCTCCGGGTATAAACAATATATTTTTCAACCTCCTCGTGATGTGAAAAACTGGCTTTTTAAGTTTTTCTGAACACCTGCTGGGTGGAGTCCCTCACAAGGATGTCAGATGCAAAGAATGAATGAGAGGAAAGGAGCCTCCAAACCAGTCGCTTGGGTTTTGACAACTCAAAAGGCAATTCTTTGCCAAGAATTCAACTACTTCAGGCCCAGCAGTCCAGCAGTTGATTAAGATGGTGTTTCTGTGCATAGACGGGGCCAACTGTCTCTTGGCAAAGATTTATATTCCATGATCTAAAGTTAAATAGAGTTGAACAGAGTTGAACTAAGTCTTGATGCTGTGTCTGGTAGCTACCTTCTAGAGGCAGAAACATCTGCAGCAGATTTGGCCCAGAAGCAAGGAAAGAGACGTACAATAACTCAGAAAGAGCTTTTCAGTTCTGGGATGGTGCACTTTACAGAAAAAAGCTATAAAAAGAGAAGTTTAGGACCAAACATGGTCTTGGAGAGATCTAAAGTGGACTACTTGTTTACATTAACAAGGTTACTGAGATCTGAAAGGTGATAATGGTGTCATGAGAAAGACCCCAGAAAACAGCAAATTGAATAAATAAATACTAACCTGTGGAATTGCTTATTCTGACACAGACCCAGGCATATTCGAGTTCCCACTACCTCACTGGGGACTTTACTCTGTCACTGATCCACTTTCGTCCTCCATTGGGCTCCTTCTCATAGCCTAAAAATAAACTCAAGACTCTACCATCCTAGGAAAAAAAAAAAAACATTCTCTTAACACTGTTTCCCTTCTTCTACTGGCAAAACTTAAGAAACTATGATGTAGTAAGAAAATGTTCTATGGCCTGAATGTTTGCCTCCTACCACACTTCATATGTCGAAGCCCTAATTCCCAATGTGATGGTTTTTGGAGGTGGGACCTTTGGGATGTGATTGGGGTTAGATTAGGACATGAGGGTGGGGCCCTCATCATGGGACTAATGCTTCGAAAAAGAGAAAGAGACAAAAGATCTCTCTCTCCCCACTCCGTGTGATGATACAACAGGACAGCCACCGGTAAACCAAGGAGAGGGTCCTCACCAGACACTGAATCTGCTAGCATCTTGATCTTGACCATCCCAGCCTCCAGAACTGTGAGAAATAAATAAATGTCTGCTGTTGTGTAAGCCACCAAGTCTGTGGAGATCAGATACAGCAGCCCCAATTGCCGAAGAGAGCCGGCTTCGAAAGTGTCTAATTCTGTGTTAAAATGCTTACCGGTGCTTACCTTAAATTTCTCGATCCTGACTCCTCTCTTGTATTTCAGCTGACTGTTGATTCTAAGTCTTTCTCATTCTTCTTCAGTTCCTCTTCCTTGCCCAAATTTTGCTATATGCAGGCTCAGTGTTTGGCACTTTGCTCAAAGTAGACGTTGTCCCTGGGTAATACCACCTGGCCCAGAAAACCTCTCCTCTCTACCCTCTTCATCCAACTGCTCCTATTCCCTACTCTGCCTACATGTCCCAGAGGCAAATGTTTGGTGCATCCCAAAGTCAGCGTATCATGTCCTCTCCCTCCCTGCAAAACCTCTTTTCCCTCCAACACCCTATGTCCTAGATAAGCATCCCATTGTTAAAGCTACAAGCCTCGTGTTAATTTCTGATTCCTCCTTCCCTCTTACACTTACATCTAATTTGTCACCAAGCCCTGTTAATCCTACATCCTAAACTCCCCCTGATCTTCCTTTTCTTCTTAGTTCAGGACCTCATCCGTACTCTTTAAGCTGCTTCCTGGTGTGATTTTTCATGTCTATTTCTCTCCACTCCAGAATCAAGTGATTTCTATCATATACAAATCTGATACCGCTGCAGCCACACTGCAAACCTCTGTTTTCCTGTCTATGGGATACAGCTTCTAGACCATACTGTAGTCCTTACCCGTCAGTTGAAGTCCAGTTCCCCCTCCTACGTATGTCCACTACTCGGTAAAGACTATCCTAAGTGGCCCATCTCCCTGCCCCATCCCCGAACTGAGTGAGTTGCCCACTAATTTCTGGTCTCTTTAGTACCTTCTACATATCTCTACCCTATATGCTGAGTATTTTCTCATGTGGCTTTTTTCCCCAGTTAGTCTGTGAGTTCTCCTTTGGCAAAGAGCACATCTTATCTATCTTGGTCTTGCAGCACCTGACGCAGTCCCTGACAACCAACACTTACTGGGATTTTTTGAGTGGAAGATGTCCTGAGTGAATGAGTGAGTGAATGAGATGTTAACTTCCAGGTCTCACTGGCCCACTTTGGAAGATTGTTATACATTTTGTCTTCTTTGTGTGGCATCCTATTGCTAAGGTCAAGATTTTAGGGAAAGCCTTCCCGAAATACCAGTATAAAGCACATGGAATGTGTCTGTGAAGTTACAGACTCCTCCGGCCATGAGGATCGCTAGGGTGCCTACACCGATCGCTAGGGACTCTGCTTTGCTCAAGAAGGAGCTGATTAGGCAGAACCAACTTCACTGCAGATTTGCTCTGTCCCTGAATTTTCTGGCATGACCAGAGGCTCCACGACAAATAGGGTGAATGTTCCTTATTCTACTTGTCCTTTGGCTCCCTCAAGGGTTCATTTTCCTCAAGGCACATGTTCTAAAATTAAGAAACATAGGGGCTATAATAAAATGAAAGTGCATACATTCTCAAAGAGATTTTATTGACCCTCATAGGTAAATTGAAGTAATCTTTAAAAACCCAAGTAAGAATGGTCATTATATCACCTAGTCTTGCTAAATAATACCCCGCCTTCTCTAAACATCTCTGGAATCAGGTTCCTCTTTTCCCTACACACTACCACTGCCTTAGTTGTCATCCTTATCGCCACAGCAGTGATCCTCTCGTCCTGCTCTCTCCTGAAAAGCCACCACTGTTTTCTTCCTTATGTTGTGTGTGAGAGTGGTATGGTAGTCATTAAGGATATTGTCATCTCTTTACAGATAGATGTTAAACAACTTTGGGAAAAGACAGCATATTTGTATTTTTCTTTAAGTCACAAAAAATATTAATCAAACATGGCACAACATTATAGATGTTTGCACAAGGTGATTCATTTGTATTAACTAAAAAAAAAAAAAAAAAGTCTGCCTGGAGAGGGCTGATCAAATAAACTACAGTTTATTGGAGTACTATACTGCTATCAAAAATGAGTAATATCTTATTTATTGTATGCCACTTCCCCTGCTTGTACTCTTTCTCTCTGACAAATAAATAAATTCTTTAAAAAAAAAAAAAAACCTTTTAGTCCAGAATTTGATTTGGAAACTATCAATATAATGTATCTTAATCTTAAAAAATCCAGCTATGATACCAAAAACACAGGCAAAAATAGGAAAAAAATAGGCAAATTGTATTAAAAATTCTGTGCATCAGGGCGCCTGGGTGGTTCAGTTGGTTGAGCAACTGCCTTCAGCTCAGGTCATGATCCTGGAGTTCCCAGATGGAGACCCGCATTGGGGTTGGGGGGGGAAGTCCCTGCTCAGCAGGGGGTCTGCTTTTCTCCCTCTGCCCTTCCCCCTATCATGCTCTCTCTCTATCATTCTTTCTCTCAAATAAATAAATAAAATATTTTTTAAAAAATTCTGTGCATCAAAGGACACAGTGGTGAAAAGGTACCCTGTGAAGTAGTAGAAAATATTTTCAGATAATATATCTGATAACGGGCTAACATCCAGAATATGTAAAGAATTCCTCCCGTTCAGGGATGCCTGGGTGGTTGCCTTCAGCTCAGGTCATGATCCCAGTGTCCCGGGATCGAGTCCCACATCGGGTTTCTTGCTCGGCAGGGAGCCTGCTTCTCCCTCTGCCTCTGCCTGCCACTCTGCCTGTGCTCGCGCTCTCTCTCTCTCTCTCTCTAACAAATAAAAAAAATCTTTAAAAAAAAATTCCTACCATTCAACAATAAAAAATAAACAACTCAGTGAAAAAAAAATGGGCAAATACCTTGAATGGTTTGATCATCAGGGTAACGCAAATTAAAACCACAATGAGGTAACTATCTCATGCCTATTAGGATGGCTATTACCAAGAAACAAACAAAACAGATTTTTTTTTAAAGATTTTATTTTTATTTATTTGACAGAGAGATCACAAGCAGGCAGAGAGGCAGGCAGAGAGAGAGGAGGAAGCAGGCTCCCCGCTGAGCAGAGAGCCCAATTCGGGGCTCGATCCCAGGACTCTGAGATCATGACCTGAGCCGAAGGCAGCGGCTTAACCCACTGAGCCACCCAGGCGCCCGATTTTTTTTTTTTTAACCAGTATGTTGAGGATATGGAGAAACTGGAATCCTTGTGTAGTGTTAGTGGGAATGGGAAATGGTGCAGCCTCCATGGAAAACAGTGTGATCATTCCTCAAAAAGTTAAAAATTGGACTAAAAATATGATTCAGCAATTCCAATTCTGGGTATATACCCAAAAGAATCAAAAACAGAGTCTCCAAGAGATGTCTGTACCCCCATGTTTATAGCAGCATTATTCACAATAACCAAAAAGTTGAAACAGCCCAAGTGTCCATCAAAGGCTAAATGAATACACAAAATGTGGTATATACTTATGATGGCATATTATTCAGCCTTGAAAAGGAATGAAGTCCTGACAGAAGCTACAACGTGAATGAACCTTGAATACATTACACTAACTGAAAGAAGCCAGTCACAAAAAGATGGATAGCACGCGATTCCACTCCCATGAGATTCCTAGAGTAGTCAAACGCGTAGAAACAGAAAATAGAACGGAGGTTACCAGTGGCTCAGGGAAAGGGGGTAGGGAAGTCATCATTTAATGAGTATGGAGTTTCAGTTTTGCAAGAGGCAGGTGGAGATGGATAGTGGTGATGATTGCACAACAATGTGAAATACTTAGTACTACTGAAGTGTACACTTAAAAATGATTAAGGTGGTAAATTTTACATGATATGTATTTCATGACAATTAACAATTTTTAAAATATTGAATCAAATGACTACAATAAAGAATTGATATTTGGGGGGTGCCTGAGTGGCTCAGTCAGTTAAGCACCTTCAGCCATGATCTCAGGGACCTAGGATGGAGCCCCCCGCCCCGAGTTGGGCTCCTTGCTCAGCAGGGAGCCTGCTTCTCCCTCTCTCTCTGCCTGCCGCTCCTCCTGCTTGTGCTCTCTCTCTGTCAAGTAAATGAATAAAAGCTTAAAAAAATAACTGATATTTTAAAAAGACATTTAAGGAACAAGCCAATGTGGTATATGGACCTTATTTGAATCCCAATTTAAACAAATAATATCTTAGGAGCACTTGGCTGGCTCAGCCAGAAGAGTGTGTGACTTTTGATCTCAGGGTCATGAGTGTGAGCCCTCTGTTGGGTGTAGAAATTACTAGAGCACAAACAAACTTAAAAAAAAAAAAAGAATGAAGTAATACCTTTATAAGGGTTGTGGGAACTTAAATACAGACTGAATATTTAATGATATTAAGGAATTATTGTTTTTTAGATATGATAATGGTATTATGGATTTTCTTTGTTTGCTTTATGGGGTGGTTTTTGTTCTAGTTTTTGTTTTAATTAAGAATTTATTTTTTAGGGGTGTCTGGGTGGCTCAGTCAGTTGAGCGTCTACCTTTGGCTCAGGTCATGATCCAGGGTCCTGGGATAGAGCCCTGCATTGGGTTCCCCGCTCAGCATGGAGTCTGCTTATCCCTCTGCTCCTCCCCCTGCATGCTCTCTCTTTCTCTCTCTCTTTCTCAAATAAATAAATAAAATATTTTTTTAAAAGACTTTTTAAAAGCAGTTTTAGGCTCACAGCAAAACTGAGGGGAAGGTACAGAGCTTTCCCATTTACCAGCCCCCCCCAACACACACACATGCACAGCACCCCCGCCCCGTTACTAACTTCTCCACCAGAGTGGTACGTTTGTAAGACTCATGAACTTCTACTGACCCATCACAATTTCCCAGAGTCTGCAGTTCACACCGTTCACACCCAGTGGTATACATCCTGTGGGTGTTTTAAGTACTCTTTTCTAAGACATATACTCATATATTTACCGGTGGAATTGTATGACATTCGGGATGTGCCTCAGAACAATCTGAGAATGGAGGGAAATGCAACTACCCCTCAGAACAATGTATTACTTAAAATATAACCCCCGGGAAATTTTACTAGTTACCAAGCACATTAAGATACAGCCTTAAGAAAAACAGATACTGCAACAGGCCTCTGGGGGAGAGGACGATATATGGCCTTGAAGCCGAGCAGCTGGGGATGCCCGGCTTGCTCAGGGTGGAACGCCGCCTGCTTCATTTTCCCGTTATCTCCCCTTTCCCCCCGGAGAGCACCTGTGGCTACTTAGATAAGTCATTTGAATGTGCTTGTTCAACTATAAACTTTATACTGCTTGCACAGATATATTCTGCCCTCCTTCTTATCTACAAGGCATATGACTAATGTTTGACCTTCATCGACTCTTCTGTGGGTTACTGTTTCTATCTATAAAAGCGAGACTGTGGAGTTGCTCGGGGCCGCAGTCTTTTCGACTGTTGTCCCCTGCTCCCAATCTCTTGCAGCTGACTTGGTTGTGCCTAATTCTTCTCCGGTTCGCCGACTGGAAGCGGCAGGGAAGTGTGTTGGAGTGTAGATAAGATGGTTATGAGTTGATAATTGTTGAAACTGACTTAGGGGTACAAGAGGCTTCCACACATTATTTTCTCTATTTATGTTTATTTTTGTGAAATTTTGGCGTAATAGACACTTTTTAAAAATGTTTACAGTTCTGAAATCTATGTTTATAGTGATTCATTATACTATTCTCTTTTCCTCTGTGTTTATAAAATTTTCATAATACCAAGTTTAAAAAAATCCTTCACCAGGATGATCATCTCTACCCAATGGTATCACCACTTTCCTTACTACCTCTCCACTGTCTGCAGGGCCAAGCGTAAGTTCCCTGTGATGACACCTGAGGCCCTCCTGACTTGCCCCTCTGCTCTGCTTCCCAGCCCTTGCCCTTAGGGCAATGCTAAAGTAATTTGGTCCCTAAGTACATAGTGCTGTTGGTGCCTCTGCCTTTTCATGTGGTCTTCCTTGTTCCTGCAATGTTCTCCCCCTCCTCATACACCTGGGGAGCAACTCATCTTCCAAAAATCTCATCAGGGCTCATGTTCTCTAAAACCTTCCCTTCTTACCTCTCTCAACTCCTTAAATATCTGAGGCAGCTCTCAGGCAAATTATCACTCTCCCATTTCTCTGATGTGCACAGACATTAATCTTCACACAAATTTCACTACATTATAATTTTTTGATTATGGGCCTGCCCCCCTCACTAGGTTATGATCATACCATGGGTGCATGATAAATATTTATTAAATCAACCTGACTCCTGCTTCAAAAACTTCTGAGTGACATTGCAAAGAGAAGGAAAGGCTAAAATGAAAAAACCTATTCAATAACCAGAATGTTTTTTTTCATACTCTAAATCAACAGAGAAAACAAAACAGTCACCAGAACTAATTAAAGAGGTCATTAAAGATTTTGTGTCATCTCAGGAAACAAACAAAATTCTTCTCTACAGCAGATCATTATGGCTCCAGTCACAAAATTATTTTTAATCACTTCAGAAAATACAGGAAGATCTTAAGTGGAAGCTAATGTCATGTAGATATTCCTCTCGGTAGATTAAGAACCTTATTTGGAGGAGCCCTGAAAGCGACTTGGGGATTGTTGAAGGTGGAAAGCGCCAATTAGGAACGTTGGTAACATTTGCGGATTCTTGCCGTACATTCTAATTGATCATTTTAGTAATTCTCTTGTTTCTCTTTTCTTTGTAAGTTTACTTTTTAAAAATGTGTTCACACACTTCAAGGTCCGATAAGAATATAAACCATTTCCTACCTCCTCTCCTTGACCTCCCCCCAGTCCTGCCTCCCACTATTTCCTGAGTCACATCAGCACCTCCTTTCTACTCCTGTCAACCGATTCTTCTGGCACCTACCTTCTATTTTTTTATGTCATAATCTTACATAGCTCTTCCTGATTTCTCAGCTGGAGGCATCATTTTTTATTTCCACATAGAAATATAAGGCTTTCTCACACACCAGCCTTCATCCTAACCATGCATATAGGCCAATTTCCTGACCCTCATCCCTCCTATTATATGGGAACTGGACTGAGAACGATATTCAGTGGTTCCACTGCCATGACTGTGTAAATACTATAGACCACTGGACCATGCAGCATCCTAAGAGGAGATTTCCTTTCCTCCACAACTTTTGGTTTTCCCTGGAGTTCACAATAGAACATTTTCATATTTTCTTAGCTTTCTCTCTGCTAATCACTAATCCTCAAATTCGTGACTTACATACATGTTCCCTCAATGTTTTCAAATCCATTACGTTTTCTATCAATTTACCTTCTTTTTTTTTTAAAGATTTTATTTAGGTATTTGACAGACAGAGATTACAAGTAGGCAGAGAGGCAGGCAGAGAGAGAGAGAGATGAGGAAGCAGGCTCTCCACAGAGCAGAGAGCCCTATGCGGGGCTCGATCCCAGGACCCTGAGATCATGACCTGAGCCAAAGGCAGAGGCTTTAACCCACTGAGCCACCCAGGCGCCCCTCAATTTACCTTCTTAAATAAGTCTCAAGCCATATACACACATATATATACACATACCCACATACATACACACACATATATACATATATATGTATATGTACATATATATACACATATACATATATATATACACATATATTTTTTAAAGATTTTATTCTTTTATTTGACAGGCAGAGATCACAAGTAGGCAGAGAGGCAGGCAGAGAGAGAGGAAGGGAAGCAGACTCCCTGCTGAGCAGAAAGCCCGATTCAGGGCTCGATCCCAGGACCCTGGGATCATGACCTGAGCCAAAGGCAGAGGCTTTAACCCACTGAGCCACCCAGGTGCCCCTACCACCATTTTTTTTTTAAAGTAATCTCCACACCCAACATGGGGCTTGAACTCAACATTGAGATCAAGAATCAGCTACCCTATCAACTGAGCCAGCCAGGCACCCTAAATTGCCATCATTTTTATCTTTTCCTTTTGCCATCATTTTAGGAATCCCTTCTCGTCTATCTTCTATGGGATCTCGTTTCCCTGATCCTATGGCCGTTGGTTCTTGATGCGGTCCCTCTTCTGGAAGAGTGTATGCTCTAGCAGCTTCCTAATAAAAAGTGGATAGGAGATAAAGTTGTGAAAATATCATCCAGCTTCCAGTTGGTTTTCAGAAGTTCAGTACCACTTGATTTTCAGTTCTTGGTCTGTAATTTCTCTCTGGGAAACTTTGGGGTCTTCTTATCCCCAATGTTCCAAAATTGCACCATAGTGCACCTCATTGTGGGTTTGTATCTTTCCACTTCTAGTTTCTTGATAGAATCTTCACGTAGAAATCCATCTCTTTCTGGGTATCTGGGTGGCTCAGTCAGCTAAGTGTCTGCCTTCAGCTCAGGTCAAGGTCCTGGAGTTCCAGAATGGAACCCATGCTGGGCTCCCTGCTCAGCGGGGAGTCTGCTTCTCCTTCTGCCCTTCCCTGCTTGTGTTCTCTCTTGCATGCTCAGATTTAGTCTTAAATAAATAAAATCTTTAGGGGGGGGAAGAAATCCATGTTCTTCCATCTGGGGAAACATTGAATTATTTCTTTGATGATTTCTTATTCTATTCTACTTATTTCCTCTGTTTTCTCCTGGAATCTTATTAGTAGGATGATAGACCTCTGGACTAGTCTACTAATTTACTTTTCTCTCATTCCCATCTCTTTATTGTAATCCTTTACTTCCTGGAAGATTTCCTACAAATATATCTTCCAATCTTTCTGAATTTTTAATTTCTGGTATCATGTTAATCTCCAAGAACTCTTTTTTTCTCCAAATGCTTTTTAATACCATTCTATACTCATTTCATACATGTAATATCTCCTCATATCTCTAAAATCATTATGGTGGATTTTTCTCTTTTTTTTTAAGATTTTATTTATTTATTTGACAGACAGAGATCACAAGTAGGCAGAGAGGCAGGCAGAGAGAGAGAGAAGGAAGCAGGCTTCCCGCCGAGCAGAGAGCTCAATATGGGGCTCCATCCTAGGACCCTGAGATCATTGCCTGAGCTGAAGGCAGAGCCTTAACTCACTAAGCCACCCAGGTGCCACCCCTCCTTTTTTTTAGAGATTTTATTTATTTATTTGACAGGGAGAGAGAGAGATCACAAGGAGGCAGAGAAGCAGGCAGAGAGACAGGGGGAAACAGGCTCCCTGATGAGCAGAGCCTGATGTGAGGCTCAATCTCAGGACCCTAAGTTCATGACCAGAGCTGGAGGCAGAGGCTTAACCCACTGAGCCACCCAGGCGCCCCATTATGGTGGTTTTTTAAAAAGTTTTCTTAAAAGTGTATAATTTCGGGGCACCTGGGTGGCTCAGTCGGTTGCGTGTCCTACTCTTGGTTTTGGCTCAGGTCATGATATTGGGGTCATGGGATCAGCCCCACATCAGATTCTGAGCTCAGCACGGAGTCTCCTTGTCCGCCCCCCGCCCCCCCACTGGCTGGCTCACACCTACGCATATACTCTCTCACTCTCTTTCTCTCTAAAATAAATAATTTTTTTAAAGTGTGTAATTTCTGTTTTCTCCAAGTAGACTTTTCTCTTTATTTTGACTTCTGTCTTTGTTATTTCTTTCAAATCTCTGGAGATCCTTGGTTATCCACTCAAACTGGATAAAATATGAACTTTGATAGAGTTTGTAGATTATGGACTTCAACATAGGATAATAAGCTGGGGAATTTAAATGTGAATCTCAAAATGTGTTGTTTTATGGAAATCTCTTTTCTTGGGCAGCCAGATTCGCTAGATCTGGCTCCTCTGATCTACTACGGAGAATAAAGACCTGAATGCCAACATTCCGGGAGCCAGTTTGGGTAAGAAGGCTGGGAAAATAAAAATTCGGTATCTACATTTTGACTTAATTCCCATGTGTTCAATATAATGTCCCTGCCTTCAACTAGCCCAGTGTCCTTCAGTTCAGAAATCTTTTTGAAAAACCGTATCTAGAGCTTAAAATTCCCATCTTTTCCTAGGGTAAAGAGAAGTGGTTGCCCAGCCACTTGGAATGGGGACAGAGATCTGAGATTGGCTGAAAGCTGTTTTTAGCCCCATCACTAGCCCCATTTCCAGGGGTGACAGATGCTACTAATTCCTGGGCTTTTTCAAAGAGTCCCATGTACAAATCATTTCATTTCTTATCTCTCTCTACTTCTGGCTTGGGATTTAGATTTCTCCGTTCCATTAGGAAAATTACCATTTACCATCTGCTTTCCAACTTCTACAAATTGTGTCCCTTTCTCTTCTCCGTTCTCTACTTGCTTTCTAAGGCAAAAAAGGTCCTTTGCTTTGTTTCATTGTGGTTGAACATGTACTTTCAAACCAACAGCTTTAACCAGAGTACCTCTTTCAGTTGTCTTTCATTGCCAATAGCCATACTTACCAACATGAATTTTAATAGGTGTGAATTATTCCATCTCCAGTTGAAGTGGGAACATAGAGGAACTGGAATGAAGTTTTGGATTTTAAGAAAATAAAAGACTTTTATAGAAAGCTTCATTATGCATCCGCAGAGAGAGGTAGGCAGTTGTTAGCTGGGATAAATGTGCTTATGACCCTGTAAAATTGTGGAATTCTGTTGGTATGAACAGTGGCAAACAAATTTAACGTTAAAGAATATGGACTCATTTTAAGCTAGTCTTAGATTACATATGAATTGAATAGGAACAATCATCTCATCAGGAAATCTTCAGCAGAGCTGGGAGCTGAGAAAGAGGTTAGGATTGTTTTGATTTTTGAGAGGAAAAACATCTGTTTTTTATTTTATGTACTGCCCTCTCTCCAAGAGCTTTTAGGGATCTTTAAAGATGCCTAGACACATGATGATCTGGTCTCTGTGAAATAAAGTATGGTTTAATGAATCTGGAATGTAATCCATCTACTTGCTTGGCCATCGAAAAAAGTTGCCCCACAGCTTGACCGTGTCTCAGACTTAAGTTTATTCAGGTTGCTATTTTTGGATAGACTGTGCAATTTAAGAATATTATGAAGTAAGCCAAACAACGGTTGATTTTCCATCTGCCTCTGATTATCTGAGGTAATGTTTCCCAAACAGTGTTCTGTGGAACATCAGAAACCGAAATTGCTGGTGAGTACACCATGAAAAAAAAAAAAAAAAAAAAAAAACCAACTTCTGTCTTTTAAATTTTATTCCTTTACTATGTTTAAGTAAAATATTAGACATATTTATATAATTGCTTTTCTTATTCTATAATTTGCCTTTAAGAAATGCAGTGTCCTACACAAAAGATCAGCAAATAATATGAGATCACCTCATCTGGGAACATATTTTCCAGTACAGCAATGATAATGTATTTATCAAAGTGCAGATTTACTATATATGGGTATGTATCTTATATCTTAAAATTTCAAGAAGCATTTGTCATATTTAATTTTTTTTCATTTTTTTAAGATTTCATTTATTTATTTGACAGAACACAAGTAGGCAGAGAGGCAGTAGAGAGAGAGGGAAGCAGACTCCCTGCTGACCAGAGAGCCCCATGAGGGGCTCGATCCCAGGACCCTGGGATCATGACCTGAGCCGAAGGCAGAGGCTTTAACCCACTGAGCCACCCAGGCACCCCTAAAAATTTTTCATCTTAATAAAATTTTTAAAAATATTTAATCTTAATTGTTTTTATCAGTTTTGTTGCTGTTTGTGGGATTTGTAAGATTTTTTTTAAGTTCAGAAGGCATAAAATCCTGCTGAAAAGAGAAAACACAGTTACTGTAACGCAAAGAGATACAGGATGAATGCTACAGCGAGTTTGAGAGGTGCAGTCATAAGAGTTCAGAGAAAGAAGTTAGTGTGGACTGATGACGTTGGGGAATGCTTTGAGTAGGAAGTTGATTTGAAAGGGGGCTTGAAAGACAGAAAGTACTGTTCGTGCTCTCACATGTCTCACTAGTATGCCAGGAATGCAAGGCTCTGACTCTTTTTTACCTGGGCCATTTCTCAGGGTGTGTTTGCAGCAAGCAATATTGAGAGATGAAATAATGTCCTTCTCAGACAAGGAGCATGTGTGATCACTACTTGCGATAAAATGATGTTGCCCCAGCGCTCAGGTGGCTCAGTTGGTTAAGGGTCCAACTCTTGATTCCAGCTCAGGTGGTGATCTCCAGGTCGTGGGATCAAGCCTCCCGATAGGCTCCACGCTCAGAGCAGGGTCTGCTTGAGATTCTCTCTTTCCCTTTTCCTAAGCCCCTCCCCACTGCTCTCTTTCTCTCTCTAAAGTAAATAAATCTTTTTAAAAAATGTTGCTGTCGCAAGTTCTGTGTTCTCTCAAATAATACAATCCATTCGGTGTGATGGAATTTAGAGGCGATTAGGTCATAAGGACAGAGCCCTCATGAAAAGGGTTAATGCTCTTATAAAAGAGACCCAGAGAGCTCCCTTGCTCTTTCTACCAGGTGAGAAGACAGCTATCTCTGAACCAGGAAAGGAACACCCACCAGACACTGAGCTTGATGGTGTCTTAATCTTGGACTTCTCAGCCTCCAGAACTGTCAGAGATGTTTCTGTTGGCCATAAGCCACCCAGTCTACACTACTTTGTCTCCAGTGACTGAGCTGTTAATCACAGTATTGTAAAGACTCCCACGTGTGGTAGGTATTCTCAATATATGTTTGGATGTTTCTCGAATGACTGAAAATGAATATACTAAGAAGTTGAGGGTGAATATAAGGACATTGGCTGAGTGGAGCCCAAAACTTGACAAGGAGGATCATTTAAAAATAACTCACAGGGGCGCCTGGGTGGCTCAGTGGGTTGAGCCACTGCCTTCTGCTCAGGTCGTGATCCCAGAGTCCTGGGATCGAGTCCCGCATTGGGCTCGCTGCTCAGCAGGAAGCCTGCTTCCCTTCCTCTCTCTCTGCCTGCCTCTCTGCCTGCTTGTGATCTCTCTCTGTCAAATAAATAAATAAAATCTTTAAAAAAAATAAAATAAAATAATAAAAATAACTCAAGAGTTTTATTTTTTAAATTTTTTTCCAAGGCTTTCAAAATCACACCTATGTAATCATTTGGATTAGAAACAAAACTACACACACACACACACACACACACACACATATAAGGGTAAATAGAAGTCATACCATAAAATCTATTGCAAAAAAATCATTCCTGGAGTAAATAAATACAGTCTTTAAAATATGACAAATTCAAAACTTATTTAACCTAAATTGAAAATCAATGAAATCCAAAAATTATCACCACTATTGTGTTACTGGCTCTATAAATTCAAGTTAATTTACATACAGTGTAGTATTGGTTTCAGGTGCAGAATTTAGTGATACATCACTTACATATAACACCCAACGCTCATCCCAACAACTGGCCTCTTTAATGTTCATCACCCATTTAGCCCTCCCTCCACCCACCTCCCCTCCAATAACTCTCAGTTTGTTCTCTATGTTTAAAAGTCTCTCATGGCTTGTTTCCCTCTCTGTTTTCATCTTATTTTATTTTTCCTTCCCTTCCTCTTTATTCATCTGTTTTGTTTCTTAAATTCCACATATGAATGAAATCATATCGTATTTGTCTTTCTCTGACTGATTTCGCTTAGCATAATATACTCTAGTTCCATCCACATCACTGCAAATGGCAAGATTTCATTCATTTTGATGGCTAAGTTATATATATATATGTACATATGTATGTACATATATCTTCTTTATATATATATAAAGAAGATGTAACCATATCCATTATATGTGTGTGTGTGTGTGTAAAGAAGATGTGGTATACCATATGCATTCATCCGTCGGTGGACATCTGGACTCTTTCCATAATTTGACTTTTGCTGATAGTGTTGCTATAAACATCAAGGTGCGGCTGCCCCTTCATATCAGCATTTTTGTTTCCTTTGGATTAATACCTACTAGTGCAATTGCTGGGTCATAGGGTGGTTCTATTTTTAACTTCCTGAGGAACCTCCACACTGTTTTCCAGAGTGGCTACACAAGCTTGCATTCTCACCAACAGTATAAGAGGGTTCCCCATTCTCTGCATCCTCGCCAACACCTGTTGTTTCCTGAGTCAAGTTTTGCTATTCTGACTGGTGTGAGCTGGTATCTCATCACGGTTTTAACTTATATTCCCCTGGTAAATGAGTGATGTTGGGGTTTTTTTCATGTGTCTGTTGGCCATTTGTATGTCTTCTTTGGAGAAATGTCTGCTCATGTCTTCTGCCCATTTTTTCACTGGATTACTTATTTTTGGGGTGTTGATTTTGATGAGTTCTTTATAGATTCTGGATACTAGGCCTTTTTCAGGTATGTTGTTTGCAAATATCTTCTCCCATTCTGTAGGTTGCCTTTTAGTTCTGTTGATTGTTTTCTTCATTGTGCAGAAGACTTTTATCTTGTTTTTTATAATTTAAATTAGCCAACATAGAGTGCATCATTAGTTTCAGATGTAGAGTTCAGTAATTCATCAGGGGCATATAACACTCAGCGCTCATCACATCATGTGCCCTCCTTAGTGCCTGTCAGAAACGGGCATTTCTTGATGATCCCCCAATAGTTCATTTTTGCTTTTGTTTCCCTTGCCTCCTGAGGTGTGTCTAGTAAGAAGTTGCTGCAGTTGAAGTCAAAGAGGTTGCTGTCTGTTTTCTCCTCTGGAATTTTAATGGTATCCTGCCTCGCATTTAGGTCTTTCATCCATTTTGAATTTACTTTTGTGTATGGTATAAAAAAGTGGTGACCCACAGAGTTTTAAAAGCAATTTGTGATTATACAAGTTCTTTTGAATATACAAGCTCATTTATCTCCATTATCAATAATCTTACCAAACCAAGTTTTCTGAGGCTAATATTCTCCTAGCAAAAAGAAAAGAAGAAAGAGAAAAAACTTTCAAAAATGTGCTTAAGTCACCATAAAAGAACTCATGTACACACACATGCACACACACACCCATGCACACATATACGTATACTTTTCATCTGACTTTAATTCCACAGTAACATATTCCATTAGGTCTTGGGCATCATTTCCCAAATGCCAGGACTATGGCCATCTGTAGTCTAAAAGGGAGTATCACTTCCTCTTTTTTAAGTTGGCATGTTTTTGCCTTCGGTTGATTACCCCGTGTATCCACTGGTCTAACTCAGTTATCAGTTGATTTAGGCTTTATAGGGAACGTGTGAGGTGGCTATTCAGTTCATTCAGAATGAAAACCAAAGTCCTCACACCCCAAAGTGACCTTTTTGTGACCTGCCCCCACCCCCTCAACTCTCTGACCTCGTGGTCTTCTTCTGTCCCCTAGCTCAATACTTAGGCCGACTAACTCCTCACCCTTCAAGGCTCGGCTCAAAAGTGACTGCTCAGTGAGGACAGCAGCTCTCAGAACGCCAGCATTTCTAATGGCTCTTAGAGTATTCTTTTTCTGTGGGGTTTTTTTTTTCCCTACAGTCTTCTTTCTCTTCAGTACATTCAATTATTTGCTTATTTATTATCCTTACTGTGCATTATCTCTCTCTTCCCTTAGAATGTAAGCTTCACAAAGTCAGAGTCTTTGCTCTTGGTCCACTGATATATCCCAAGTATCAAGAACATGCCCAGAACAAAGCAAGCACTCAATAAATATTTGGTAGTCTAACTGTATAAGTAACAATGAAATCACATAAATCAATGGGAAAAAGACAGACAATCCAAAAAAGGGGAAAAAATGGGCAAAAGCCCTAAATAGGCATTTTGTGTAAGAGGATATCCAAATGACTGGGAAATCTAGGAAAAGATATCAAAAAGCTTTAATGGTTAGGATGATGCCAATTAAAAACACAATGAGAGGAGTGCCTTGGTGGCTCAGTCAGTTAAGCATTCGACTCTCGGTTTCAGCTCAGGTCATGACCTCAGGGTCGTGGAATCAGACCCCTGCTTCGGGCTCTGAGCTCAGCATAGAGTTTGCTTGAGATTCTTACCCCCCCCCTTTGTTCCTCCCCTGCTCGTGCTTACCCTCTTTCTCTCTAATAAATAAATTTTTAAAATCTTAAAACACACACACACACACACACAATGAGAAATACCATTATATACTCACTAGAGTGACAAAGAGTAAATAATTGGAAATACCAAGTGTTGCAGAGGCGAGAAATAGTGGGAACTCTCATAGTAGTGTAGATTTGTACACCTTAGGACAAACATTTGATATTATCTAGCAAACTGGAGTATGTCTACACAACCTGAAGCAACACTTGCACACGTATACTAGAGTTCAAAGACATGAAGCTTCACCCCAACATTGCTTGTAAGAGCCAGAAACTGGGAACAAATCGAATGTCCATCAGTAGTTAAATGGACAAATGGATTAGGGTATATTCATGTAGTAGAATACTATCCAGCAATCAAAATAAATAAGTTGTTCTAAATGGACTATGGGTGAATCCACCAAATAAAAACAAAAAAGATGAAAAAATTTTCAGGGAAATGATTAGAGAATGTTTTCATTCATATAAAGTTCAAAAACAGATACGTTAATTTAGGAATGAACACATAGATGGTAAAAACTATAAATAAAAGTAAGGAAATTATTGCCATCCCCCCCCACACACACACCACTTTTAGGCAGGGAGAATTAAGACCGTAGAGTGACACTTGGAGCAGGTGTTTTCTGGGGTGCTAGAGGTGTACCCTTTCTTTCCTCTCTGCAGTGGTTAGATGTTTCCTGTGTAATTATCCTGTGAAATGTACACAAATGTTTCATCTACTCTTCTCTATGTTGGATATCCCGCAATTTTTTTAAATGACAATAAATTGCCGAATCTTACAGAAATTTCTTTCATTTGGAACTTTTAATGTTTTCTTCCTTGTGGCAAAGGATCTTGACAGACCGTATCCCTTTTTTGATTTGGTTCTCTTGCCTTAGATAAGAATGTCATATAATCAATTCCACTGTCTTTACATTGCAATTCACAAGAGAGATTTCGTAAGGAGGCAATGAAGAGGAAGAGACAGAAGACAGTCAACTCAAGGCTGAGCTTTCAGGGCAGACCCAGTGTCTGACACATGGCAGGCACTCAGTGGGAGTCTGCCCTGATGAAACAGGCAGTGGCAGCTGGGGCTGGGGCTGACTCAGGGAGCATTTCTCCATCTTTTGTCTCCAGAAGAGTTTTTTACAATCGACACCTGGTAGATAAGGTGTTGTGAAACTTTGGGGTTTCGAGATATTTTCCAGCCAGAGACATTTGTGTAGGGGGCTAAGTCTATCTCTAAGTCTATCTATCCCTCAAGACTTCTTTAGTCAGTTTGTAGAGCACTGATGTATCTATACATGGCTTTGAACAGAGCAAAGAGACCATGCCTCATCTTATGATGCTCTGTAAATTGTATCATCTTGCCAAATCCAGCACAGCACGGAATCATCCGTGCCGTGACTGAATCTTTTCTAAAGTTGAGTCTTCAGGGCAGCAGGAAACCAAGGTGATTTTAAAAAATCATTTGGCAAACCAGCAAATAAATGCAGTTGGCCCTGGAACAGTATAGATGGGAACAGCACAAGTCCACTTATATGTAGAATTTTTTCGATACAGAGCAATACTGTAAATATACTTTCTCTTCCTTACAACTTTCAAAACATTTTCTTTTCTCTAGATTATTTTATTGTAAGAATACAGTAAATAATACATAGAACATATAAAATACATATTTACGTGATCATTAATGCTTCTAGTCAACAATAGGTGAGTAGTAAAGTTTGGGGGGAGTCAAAAGTTACACATGGACTTTTGACTGTGTGGGCATCAGCCCTTCTAAGCCCCAGTTGTTCAAGGATCAACTGTATGCACCACATGTAGAAATGCTTGTGAGCCCGTGATGAGTCTATATGGGAACAGGCTCCCAGGAGTAGTGTGTCCTACCAAACAGTGGTGACCATGTTCCCACCATGAATTAACTGCTATGTCCTGATGTCACTGTTTATTCAAAATGGTCTCAGCTATCTACAGTTGCCAAGATCCTGAATGGGATGAAAAATATTAAGGGTCACTAAGGACATCTGCATCTTTCTGCACATGAGAGCATGTGGGCTAAAAAAGGAAAAACCTGGCCCAGTAATAAAAACACCAAGTGACCACTTTGAACCACATGATCCAGAGAGGCTCAGCTCCCTAGTTGTAGTTCTGCCTTCCACTGACGGTATAACCTTGGACTAGTACTATAACCACTCCAACCTTCAATTCCTCACTTGGAAGTGTGAGTCATGTGTTTCATGGGTATCCCACAAACTTGTGAAAATGAAATGAAGAGAGACATACAAAACTTCCTGTTGACTGCAAAGCCTTACATATTTGTAAGGCTTTAATCTTTTAATCTTTTTTGGATCTTAATCTTTTAATCTTTTAATTTAATCTTTTTATATCTTAATCTTTTTAACCTTTTCTAATTATACAGTTAACATTTATCATTCATTACCAAAAAAAAATGAGGTTTAAAGAAAAAAAATCTTCTTCCTCATTAGTAGTCTTGAGAACTGACCAAATTTGACAAATTCATATATACTTTATATATATACTTTATATGAATGTGTGTGTATATTTGCATGCATATTTTTTAACAAAAAAGGGATCATATCCTACTAATCAGTACAATACCGTGCAGCAACTTTTAATGAGGGGAACTGTTCCATATGGACATAGAACAAGGACACTTTATGTGACAAAGTTGCAGAACCACATTTAGAGTACAACAATATTTGTGTAGACACAGAGTTCATGGCTTCCTCTGGTAAAAATATGTTGCAAAGGAGTGAAGTATTTTTTACTTCACACAGCTCTCTACCATTATCATTTTTTCTCTTAACCATATATACTTAAACAATAATTAATAAAGATTGTGCAGGAGAAAGTGTTGCATAAGTCAGCCAAATGGAGACTATGCCATTGAAGTTGGAAGGAAAATAGCAGACCAGGGGCGGGGGGGAACACTGAGAGAGAAGATTATACCAAAGATGTGGGAAAATGAAATAAAAGAAGCAAAATAAAAGTAAGCATGTTGCAATTTTCTAAATTATTCACGGGGAATAGAAAGAAACTGATCGTGCAATTTCTGCCGTCAACTTACTTGTAACATATGACACAGCAAAAAGATACTCAGTTCTGCTGACTAGTTCTTTTTAATGACCCTGCGCAACAAAGGGCAAGTAGAGGCCAACACAGATCTGCCAAGAGTAAGAAGGGCTAAGTAGGGCCGGTGCTCAACAACTTCGCAATTTTCATGTCTTTTTTTCTTTTTAAGATTTTATTTATTTATTTGACAGAGAGAGAGACAGCGAGAAAGGAAACAAGCAGCGGGAAGGGGAGAGGGAGAAGCAGGCTCCCCACTGAGCAGAGAACCCGATGTAGGGCTTGATCCCAGGACCCTAGGATCATGATCTGAGTTGAAGGCAGATGCTTAACGACTGAGCCACCCAGGTGCCCTCATGCCTTATAAAAATATACAAAACAGCCATAAATTTGGGAGAGGTGCATAAATGACAATCTATTGTCCCCTGGTATTTTCAAGCAACAGAATTTTGTCTATAGACGCCATTGTTTTCAATAAATCTTTGTATCCTCTCCAACAACAAAGCCTGTATGTCTATGTTCAAAATCTACTTTGAACCTCTCTACATCTGTTTTCATCACCATCAACCCCAGTTCAAGTTCACTCCCACCTCTTTTCACTGCAGTGGCGCTCTGACTAGTCTCTCCATTTCCATGTTGGCTCTCCCTCTTCCCCACCATAACCTTCCCACAAGAATATCAAAACAATCTTCCTAAAATGTTCATGGCATGAAAACTAAACTCCTTTGCACGACTTCAAGAAGCTACATGACCTGTCCCTTGCTTTGCCTCTTCCAGTCACCTTTAAGGCTTCCAGCTGTGCTAAGATATTTCTCACCTCAGTCCTTGCCATGCTATTCTACAAACAGAAATGCTCTGCTATTCTTCCGGTTTCAGTTTCTCACAGATTTCTTCAGTCTCCTCCCATCCTCTAAATCAGGTCATAACCTGTATTTCTACATTTATTTGTACGGTAAAGGTTTTATCGGACTTCTGTACTATGTTAAAGATGCACCATGACTCTACAGGGGTTCATGACACTATCCTCTCTACTTTTGTCTATATTTGAAATTTCCCATAATAAAATCCTTTAAGAATAAATGAAACAAGATGGACTCGGGAGAGAGACAAACCATAAGAGACTCTTAATGTCACAAAACAAACTGAGGGTTGTGGGGGTGGGGTAGGGAGAGGGTGGTTGGGTTATGGATATTGGGGAGGGTATGTGCTATGGTGAGTGCTGTGAAGTGTGTAAACCTGGCGATTTACAGACCTGTACCCCTGGGGCTAATAATATATTATATGTTTATAAAAAAAAAAAAAACAAAAACAAAAACCACACTGGGTTTCACAGACACAATTTCACACACACACAAAAGGCAAAATAGCTCATTAATAATTCTCAAGATGGATGACATGTTGAAATGATAGTATTTTGGCTATCTTGGGTTAAATCAATAAATCACTAAATTTAATAAATAAATAAATAAATAAAATCCTTTAAAATTTTCCCTTGGATCCTGCAAGTGAAAACCAACAGTTTTGCTTGCAATTATCCTAGTTTTCCATGTTTTGTATTTTTTTAATTTTATTTTCCTTTTCATAGTGATTTTTTGGGGTTTTTGTTTAGTAACTGCCACAAAATGCCAGTATTCTTTTTAATAGATTTTATTTATTTATCTGACAGACAGAGATCACAGGTAGGCAGAGAGGCAGGCAGAGAGAGAGGAAGGGAAGCAGGCTCCCTGCTGAGCAGAGAGCCCGATGCAGGGCTCCATCCCAGGACCCTGGGATCATGACCCGAGCCGAAGGCAGAGGCTTTAACCCACTGAGCCACCCAGATGCCCCAAATGCCAGTATTTTAATGTTCCAAACAAGGTGTAATCTACAAGACAGTGAATTTGAAATTAACATCAGATAACCTAAAAGAAGGTCAGAAGTTCATTTGTTCTTTCAGTTTCTGCTACTGAAGTGTTTTATTTGACTTCATTATTATTCAGTGAAAGGGACCCTAGACCAGGGATATAAAACTTCTAACCTAGTTCCAGTCTGTCACTTTGAGTGAGTCACCAGACTTTGCTTCCTTTTTTATAATTAATATAATAAATAGGTAAAGTACTAATTCTTTATTTGATTTAAAATTGTTTCCACAATTTGAAAAATCTAAAAAAGAGCAGTCATACATGATACCAAAGCTTTTTATTTTTTAATGAAGTGAAAACTCAAAAGAACTTTCCCTGTATTCATTCATAAGGTCATAACTCAGCAGCAGTGTTAATACCGGGTGTATCTACAAAGCCGAGAATGGGAATCACTACATCTCCTTCGTTAGATCGGATACTATGACTCTTCTCTTTTCTGTTGACATATTTGTGCAACATGCTGTAGTACTGGTCCTTTGGATTGAAAGTATACAGTGAGGAAATTTGCTGCCAGTCTTTGACGCTGGGGGTGTTGTACTGCTTTGGATGTGTGCATTCAAAGAAACATTTAATATTCTCTTTGGCCAGTTCTATTGCATGCTCTGTGGCCTGACTTTTAAGGATCTGCTGCTCCTGTTCCAAATAGATTTTCCAGAATTTCAGCTGCAGGAAACTAACTGGAGATAGGCATCGGGAGACAGATGTAAAGATCAGAAGGAAGATGATGACAACTGCTATCAGGATCCAGCCCAGAACCTTAGGGAAAAAACACAGAAAAAACAGCAATTTAGCCACATTTTTAATATAGATAGATAGATAGATAGATAGATGTGTTTAAAATCCTTTTTAAAAATATTTTATTTATTTATTTGAGAGAGAGAGTGTGTGTGTGTGTGTGTGTGTGTGCTCACGCAAGAGAGAGAGAGAGAGAGAGAGCAAGCGAGCATGCTCAGGAGCAGGGGGTAGGGGGCAGAGGGAGAAGGAGAGGGAGAAGCAGACTCCTGGCTGAGAAGGGAGCCCCACTCAGAGCTCCATCCCAGGACCCTGGGATCATGACAGGAGCTGAAGGCAGACGCTTCACCAACTGAGTCACCCAGGCGCCCCCAAATTTAAGAATTCCTACCTAGAGTTTGAACTACTCACAGTGATTATGATGATCAAGCAACAGTTTTAGGTCTTAGTCTCGCTCTCTTTTTTAAAATCTATTTATGAGAGAGACAGATTCTCTGTGGAGCAGAAGCCAGAGGTAGGGCTCAATCCCTAGACCCTAGGATCCTGACCCGAGCAGAGGGCAAAAGATTAACCCACTGAGCCACTCAGGCGCCCCAGGTCTTGGTCTCTTAAGAAGTGGCAGTACTCCCAAAACCCTCGGTAGAACTGCTTGACAAATCATTTTCTAAGTCATGTCCAAGGCCCAGAGAATTCACTACGCTAGAATTCAAAACGTGGAATTTTGACAAATCCAAAGAAACAAGCATTCCTGTTCAAGAACCTCTTAGCTTGGGGCGCCTCAGTGGGTTAAGCCTCTGCCTTCGGCTCAGGTCATGATCTCGGGGTCCTGGGATCGAGCCCCACATCGGGCTCTCTGCTCAGTGGGGAGCCTGCTTCCCTTCCTCTCTCTCTCTGCCTGCCTCTGCCTACTTGTGATCTGTCAAATAAATAAAATCCTTTAAAAAGAAGAAGAAGAAGAAGAACTTCTGAGCTTTACATGCCCAGAAGCAGCGTGGGGTGGTGGCTTTAGAGCCAGGTCAACCCATTTTATTGCAACAATTCTGCCTTCTTCTGGCTGGACAAACAACTGGGCACGGCGTATCAAGAAGATAACGTAGGATTGGAGGTCAAGGGCCTGGCGCGGTATCCGGCCCAGCGCAGGTGCCTGCAATCGTACGAGCGCCTTCCCTCCTTCTCACTCGTGCTGCGGAAACAGTCGCCCTTCTCCTCTGTCTTCCGGGGTCCTGGGTCTGGACGCGCCCCTCTCCCATCCTCCCGACCGTGGCCAGCGGCCGGCGCCTGACCTGCGACTGGGCCTTGAGCTCCTTCAGCAGGTCCTGCGCGTCGGACGCCTGGGCCGGGCTGCAGGGCGCCAGCGGCAGCCGGGCCTCGCAAGTGGGGTCGCGGCCCCGGCACAGGCGCCGCGCCAGGGGGGCGCTCCCGGAGGCGGCGCACTCGTAGAAGGCGCCCCCGAGCAGCGCCACCGACACCCAGGTGAGCGGCGCGACCGCGGCGGTGGCGCTGAGCTGCGCGAACACCAGGACGCCCCGCCGCCCCGCGCCGCAGCCCCCCGAGCGGGCGCCGCGCGCGCAGCAGCCGGTCAGCAGGCGCCAGGTGCGCGCGTTGAGCACGTAGCCCAGCAGGAAGAGCGCGAGCGCGGGCACCAGCAGGAAGACCAGGCCGTAGGGCAGGTTCCAGGCGGCGCTGCAGGGACACTGGAATACCGCGGTGGAGAACACGCGCTCGCCGCCCGCCGTCAGGAGGGTCACCAGGCCGTAGCCCAGCGTGCTGTGATGCTTGAGGTGCAGGTCCAGCACCGCCCGGAACTTATCCATGGGCCGCCTACCCCCGCGGGCGCCGAGCACAGGCCTCTCAGCTTCTGCCTCTTCAGGGCCCTGCTCCTGCCACGGTTTGGGTGGGCTGAGGTCTGGGGCTTTCCACTCTGCTGGGCAGCAGCTTCCGGACTGGGGAGAAGGGCTTCTTGGGCCTCTGTGAGCTTTCGCTTTCTTATTTCAAGCGGGCCAAGTCTGGCTGATACACCCTTGGCCTCTCAGGATCCCTGGTTTGGCTGATTCCATGGTTACCTTTGTTTCTACCCAACTGACAAGAAACCAGGGGACTTTCCTTGCCCATCCTGATTCGATGCAGCTACCCAAAGAAAAGAGAACAAAATTCTACTTGCAAAAATGCAGAATGCCAGGTTTTCCCCTATTACAGCCCCCTTCCTTCTAAGCTGACTCTCAGACCCAAACCATTACAAAAAAACTGGTCAGTTACAGGAAACCTTACTCAAGGACAAACTTCTGGTTCCTCTTTCATAAGCTAAATCACAACAAAGCCCAGCTCAAGTTCTAGTACTTCCATGATCTTCTGGCCCCTCCTGTCCCCCTCCTGGACAGAATCACCCGCCTCATTCTCACTGACTGTTGTCGCCTCTGATCTCCCACAGGGCGTTAGACTAAACCTATTGGACTGGCTTCTGCCTCTTTTATTCCCCCCCAGGTAGGTCCTAACACTGTCAGTACCTGGAGGACAGAGCTACCTCCCACTACCCCTGCCTGGTCCCAAACCACCATTCTGTAGCATTTTGAGGAAAAGCTATTCTCTCTGTGTGAGTCCAAACTGTCATGCAGGACAGTTAGGCCCCCTTCTCTGAGATGAAACCGGGTCCTGCAAACTTGCAGCAAAGTTCCGTATTTGAGGCACGTCATTTCTGGTTTATTCCTACATCTCAAAAAAAAAATTTTTTTTTCTTCCCTTGTCCCTCAGTTGACTCTGCCCCTCTTACTGCTAGACGCTTCTTTACTCCCACCACATACTCCCAAAGATGTTGCCTCCCTGCTCCACACTTTCTGCATACCACCATGATCGAATCCCACTCTATCCACAACCTTTATGCAGATGGCCTTATCCAAATCTCCCTTATCTGTAACCTAACTAAAATGTGCCCTTCCGTCCTCTTGAGTAACACATTTCGCAAAAGAAGAGGGAGGGTTGGCTGGCCTCCTCCCATTACAATGTGCAAACCCAGGCTCTTCCGTTATCCTCTAATAGTTCATTCTCCACTGAGGCTCAAGCTATTCCCCACAACCTCCTGCCTCACCTCACTCCTGCCATCTGTGTCCATTCCTTTCATTTATTAAGACTTCTGCATCTGGCGACAGCTTTCCTCTTCCCCCTGGCTCCTGTTATTTCGTCAAGGATTTGGTTTCAAATATTTTTAGTTCCAGAAACTTCCATCTTGTCAGGCTTCTATCCTAGCTAGAGTAATTCATTTGTTAACAGTTAACTAGTTCATTTGTTCATTCACTCATTCATTTAAATGTTTAATAAGCCCCCAGAATATGATAGGAACGTATGAAAGTGCCTGGTATTATTGGGTACAATAAGGAACAAGACAAACAGACATCTTCCTTTCACTGAGTTTGTATTAGAGGATATATAATGAGGAGGAAAGTCCTCAAGGTTATGAAAATAATTCAAATGGAATCATGTGGTAGAGAGTGTCCCGAGAAAGCCTTTGTAAGGAGAGGACGTTTAAGGACAAATGTGAATGAGGAAGGCTGTGGGCTCCAAGGGAACTTAGCAGTCTGTGGTTGGAAAACAAGCCAGAGTGAAGGAACATTAAAGGTGAGGTCATGAGGTCGAGCTGCAGGGGGAAGGTCAGGTTTAGGGGCCTCTGTAGACCAGAGTATATGGTTTGTAACCCTGCCCATGAAACTCATTACAGACTGAGCTGCCTCCTGCCCTATTATCCTATCAGCTTGTGTCTCCAAACACTACCTCCTGAGCACCACTGTGCTCCCCCCATCATGGATCTCCCAGATACCAATGATCACTCTGTACTTATTACAGGTTACCGTAATTGCGAGAGTCTGGGTTCTGCCTCCAGCCTGAATGTTCTCCCAGTGCCAGCCGATGAGTCTAGTCCCTGACATCTACCCCTGCCCTCATTGAAGCAGTGGGCGGTTCTAGTTTGGAGTCTATTGGACATTGCTCAGCCCCTTATATCCAGCTCTGTCTGTAGAAGACATTGCTGAGTTCAGTACTTAGTGGAAACAGTAAAATACTAATGGTGTGGAGGGATTCAAGAATTTTTTCTTGAGAGTAGACTAAATAATACTTGAAAGACCTTCACACTTCTGAGAATCTGTAACTTAACACCAATTTACTTTAGCTTTTAAAAAATGAGTGTGAGATTCTCATGGTAAGCACACTGGAAAACCAGTAGTTATGGGTTTGGTTTGGTTTGGTTTGGTTTGGTTTGGTTTATTTTAACTGTAGGACTTTGTTTCTCAGCACTGTCATTATCACTGTCAGGAATGTGTTTCAGAAACCTCAAAAAAATCATGGAAAAGAAAGGAAGAGAAACTCTTGAAGGAATTTCACTCTGTGAATCTAAAAGGTCCTTGTAGTCATCTTCAAGTGAGTTAGATCTCAAATGTTATTCTCTGTAGTCTTCGTGAAAACTCAGACTAATGGTATGGCCTTGCTTGGAATATGACTTCTAGATTCTAGTGAGGTGTCAATCCTGGTCCCAAGACTCACCCATAAGAATCAAATCAAATCAAATCAAAATTCATCTGTATTTTAAGTATCTACCATGTGCAAGACCCAAATTTAGATGCCAAAAAATAATAAGTAAATTTAGATCTGACACTCTTAATCTTAGAGAATACTTTACTGTGCATTATTATTTATGAATACATTGTTTATGTTATGTATTTAAAAATCCAAGTCTGTTATTATGTTACGATTTTTGAATGCTTATAAAAGTTCTTCCAGTGCAAGTATAAAGCAAGAGGAAAGAAAGATCAGACCTTTTCCCTGACACAGGAATGTCGTTTGTTAAATGGCAAATCCCATGACATTTCAAGTAACCTTTTTACAGATTATTTTCCCCTTTTCTTAGCATGAATTGTCTAAACCTATCATAAAATTTTAAATATTCACTAATTCACACACTTAAAATGTATTTTCTTACAAAAGATGATTATTTTAACCCTGAGAACCTAGATTTATCAGTCTTTGCTGTTATCACTGTTGTCATCATCATCATCATCTGACACCATAACTCTGTAAAGGTTCTAGTTTTCCTTCCAAGGTTCTTTTTTTCTTTTTTTTTTCTTTTTTTCAAGAGAGAGTGCAAGCAGAGGGTGTGGGGGGCAGAGGGAGAGAGAGAGAATCTTTTTCTTTTTTTTTTTTTTTTTTTTATATATTTGACAGAGAGAGAGAGATCACAAGCAGGGAGGGAGGCAGGCAGAGAGAGGAGGAAGCAGGCTCTCCGCAGAGGAGAGAGCCCGATGCGGGGCTCGATCCCAGGACACTGGGATCATGACCTGAGCCGAAGGCAGAGGCTTTAACCCACTGAGCCACCCAGGTGCCCCAGAGAGAGAGAATCTTAAGCAGACTCGGTGCTGAGCATGGAGCCCAACACGGGGCTCAATCCCACGACCCTGTGATCATGATACAAGCAGAAATCAAGAGTCAATGCTCAACCAACTGAGCCACCCAGGTGCGCATCCTTACATGGCTCTTAAAACCCATGTCTAGCTTCCTTTCCAACCAGGGCCCAGCAGGATGGCTCCTACCAAGAAGGGTGATAAGAAGAAGAAGGGTCATTCGTTCTGCCATCAACGAGGTAGTGACTAGAGAATACACCATCCACAGTCACAAGTGCATCTATGAGTGGGTATCAAGAAATGTGCCCTTTGGGGGCGCCTGGGTGGCTCAGTGGTTAAAGCCTCTGCTTTCGGCTCAGGTCAAGATCCCGGGGTCCTGGAATCGAGCCTCACATCGGGCTCTCTGCTCAGCAGGGAGCCTGCCTCCTCCTCCTCTCTCTCTCTGCCTGCCTCTCTGCCTACTTGTGATCTGTCTGTCAAATGAATAAAAATCTTTAAAAAAAAAAAAAGGAAAAAAGAAATGTGCCCTTTGGGCACTCAAAGAGACCCGGAAATTTGCCACGAAGGACATGGGAACTCCAGATATGCACATTGACACCAGGCTCAACAAAGCTGTCTGGACCAAAGGAATAAGGAATGTTCCATACTGTACATCCATGTGCAGTTGTCCAGAAAACATAATGAGGAGGAAGATTCGACAAACAAGCTCTGTCCATTGGTTACCTATGAACCTGTCACCACTTCTAAAATCTACAGTTAATGTTGGATGAGAACTAATCGCTGATTGCGAAATAAAGGTATAAAACAAGAAAAAAATGTCTATTAGGAATTTTGGTAAATTACATTATGTTTTTCCATTGACTCAAATTGTTTCAAGGTGATTTTAATGTATACTAGAGCTTCACTGTCAATGGCCACTTACTTACACTTCGCTTCATCACAAGTCCAATTACCCTCCTGTCAAATTTGGTTTACTAGTTTGTGAACTGTGATCAAAGATTTGGATTTCCAAAGATAATAATAATAAATAACAAATAAGATTAAAGTTTAAGAATAAAGAAAAAAGTAAATCAGGGCACCTGGGTGGCTCAGTGGGCTAAGCCTCTGCCTTCGGCTCAGGTCATGCTCTCAGGGTCCTGGGATCAAGCCCCACATCGGGCTCTCTGCTCAGCAGGGAGCCTGCTTCCCCCTCTCTCTCTCTCTGCCTGCCTCTCTGCCTACTTGTGACCTCTGTCTGTCGAATAAATAAGTTTAAAAATCTTAAAAAAAAAAGAATAAAGAAAAAAGTAATTTAATAGGAGGAAATTTGGATTTTTTCAAATTATAAATGACATTATTGGGAAATATCAAAAATTTACATTAACTCAATGGAGAACATAAAATGTTGTGGAAGATCGTCCCTAAAAGAATGTATCACATGAGAGATGCCTGGCTGGCTCAGCTGGTAGAGCATGCCACTCTTGATCTCAGGGTTGTGAGTTCAAGCCCCACAGTGGGTATAGAGATTACTTAAAAATAAATAAATGAAACAAAATGAAAAAGAATGCGTCACATGAAATACGCTGCAAATTTAAAACATTCACAACAATGGAATACAAAGTAGGTGCATATGATTGAGGTAGATCTGTATGTGCTGGTATGAGTGAGAAGACGAGAGCTGACATGTTAATTGGAAGAGGTAAACAAAAACACAGCATGCCATACATTTGTGTAAGAACTCTGAGAAACAAACTGAGGGTTTTGGAGGGGCGGGTATTGGGGGGTTTGGTGAGCCTGGTGGTGGGTACTGTGGAGGGCAGTATTGCATGGAGCACTGGGTGTGGTGCATAAACAATGAATGCTGGAAGAGTGAAAAGAAATAAAATAAAATAAAATGGAAAAAAAAAAGAAAATGTATGTATGTCCCTTGCAGATTTGTATAATACTCTGCAAGATTAAAAAATACTGTCAAATTTTTACCTCTGAGTGTAAGGGAGAGGGTTGTGAATGAATGCAGGGAGAGAGACTCGTAGCACATCTTTCTTAGTGATTGTCCTTTTTTTAAACGTGCATATGTTCCTTCTACAATTAAAAAATACGTGAAATGTTTTAATCTAATGAAGAATCCCTGAGGAGGAAGACCGGGAAGGGGCAATTTCCCAGGCTCTTCCTTGTCCTTCCTTCTCTGCACACAGAGCTTGTACAAAGGGTCGCTCCCTGAACGTGGAAGGCTAACAATTCACCCCTTCTTACCAAAAGGAACAAATCCTAGTGAGAAACTGTTTGAAGAATATAGAAGATAAAGAAACTGAGTGTTTGAGAACTGGAAGATGGCAAAAAGCTGTAGGAGGAGAAGAGGAGAAGATCAAATGGAAAGGTGGGATTGGGTGACATTTATCCAAGTCCTGAGGGAAACAAGATGGGAGACCCACTGTCTCCTTCAGAGACGGTTTCACCTGTGCTCTGTAGGGTCTTCTATGTACCCATTATTGCCACAGAAACAAGGCAGAGAGGAAAGGCGGGTGGAGAAGAATGGAGGTGGGTGAGCGGTTAGATTGTGGAGATTTTAAGTGCTATTATTTTCTTCCCATAGGAGGAGGGAGTTGGGTAGATATTAGAAAGCACTTTGGGAGTTCATTACTGAATTGAAGTGGCTTCTCATCCATACATACTGACACATACTCTTCAGGGCAACCAGAAAACCAAGCCAGACGAACATGGCTCTCTTCCAATTGGAGTCTTGGTCTTCTCAGGAACCCCATACTCTCCTCGCTCCAGCTCTGAAGTCTTGACATTCTGCTCCTTTAAGAAGTAAGCCTCCCCTCTTTAGGGATTGCTTTTCGATGATGAACATATAGATCTTCATCTCTGCGTCTTCATTCCTCTCCTAGGCAACATTTGCATCTTGGCAAGGTTTGGATAACTCTGTAACACCCTGTCTCTAGGGCACTTTCTGTTCCTTCTTCCTGCTCACTACAGACAGTGCTGTGGTCAGACTATGTCCCCCCCACCAAATTCATATGTTGAAGTTCTGACACCCCCCCCCAAAGTGATGGTATTAGTAAATGAGACCATTCTGAGGTGCTTACATCTTGAAGGTGGAGTCCTCATAAGTAGGATTAGTGCTCTTATAAAAGAGGCCCCCAGTGAGATCCCTCGCTCCTCTGGGGGAGAGGGTATCCTCCGTAGCCATTAAATGCTTCAGCACAGTCTGGTGGTCCACAGTCTGGTGGTCTGGTGGTCCACCTTACTGGATATATAATCTTCCCATTTGCCAGAAGGAAAGGAATGATCATTAGTTCTACTACTCTAGGCCACTCTTTTGTTTCACTCTTCTTCCCACTCCACAAGTCACTAGCCTTCTTTCCAAAAGAAACAAACCAGAAGTCCAAACATGGAACTCACAGTCCAGAGTCTGGGTAGTGCGCGGCAGTCTCTACATCGGGTTTCATGTGGCCCATCTTGAGCTACCGAACCGTGAACTAACAGTAACAGATTAATCTGTCCCCCACAGGCAATGTACAGTGGAGGAACAGGGCCAGAACAACCACACAGAAACAACCACACACTTCCATTCTGACAGGGAGAAATGGAAGCCAGCAGCAGGCACTGACTGATGTGTTGTCTCTGAAGTTATTCCTGGGCAAACACCAGAGGGGCCTCTTTCCTAGGCAAGGTGGGTGAAAAATGTCCGTTGAATCTCTTGACTCCCCCCTCTGGAGGGTTTTCTTCTGTTATCACCATTGGCCGTGTATTCAGTGGGTATATGCCCTTAGTTCATGTGCTACTCGTACAATGTTGGAAGGCCACAAGTCCAGGGGGGTTTATGATTCCTTTGAGAGTAAATCTCTCCCAAAATTATTTAGAAAGCTTCTTGTCTCTTATTTCAGTAAACTGTAATTGCCAATACTGTTATAGTTCTTTTTAAAACATGGTTCTCAGATCTACTATGTTCTTTGGCCTTCTTGCCACATTCTCTTTGTCACTCCCCTCAAGATACATACACTTGTATGTATCTTTCTCTCTTGCCAGTACAGTTACCCTGAGTAAACATGAGACTATAGTTTTCTGTGGGAAAGCTACACTTTTATTTTGATCTTTCTGAGGCTCTTTACCATTGTATATCTTAATTTTATCTTTGCCCCAAAGTTTCTGAAGTGATTGAGAGGTATTACCAATGGGTGTAAAAGCCATACTTTTAATTTGGCCTTTCCATTGGTTTACTTTAATGGACTTTCAAGTCGTCCCCAAACTCTCTCTCTTAAAATTTTGGGGCCTAAAACCTGTCAAGTTTTCCAATTTTGCAAACCCTCATTTTTCTGAAATATCTCTATTCCTTTTCATTTCCGCTTACAGATCAACCAATTCCTTTTTAAGCTTATAAAGTCTTTCCAAAACATAGCCAGTAGCAACCAACACACACTGGAAACATTGTTTTCTAATTTTTCCCCCTAGGGCCACATTTTCTTTAGCTGCATAATCTTTCCAAATTAATGCAGGAGTTCATTTTATTAGCAGCCGAATGAGAACTGCGGTCACTCTAGACCTCCATCATCAGTTTCCATGCTGCTCACCACGAGACTGCCAAACTAATGTCACACATTTGGGGAAAGGAAGTGAAACTGCCATAAGAAACCTAGGAATAAATCAGAGAAAAAGTTATTTCCTCTTGGTTGTTGTCTATAGCTAAAGTAAAAAGAAAAATCGCTCCCTTAATTCATTCCCTTATGGGTGGGAATGGGGAGATAGTGGAGAAGTGGGGCAGACAACGGGGAAGATGCAAGATGATTTTTATCAAGGAAGAATCCTACATCAAGTTACCAGTATTTGGTCTGAACTAGTCATCAGCCTCCAACAATTGGCAAGGGAAGGGGGCAGTATGGTCCTCACCTATGCATTAAAGGCAGAGAGAACTGGACAAGCGTGAGCATATGAAGTCTACCATGTGTTATGTGATCAGTTTTTCTAAATTCCCCCATCCACCCTTTAATCTTTTGTAGCCTCCTATTTGTCTTCTTATTACATATGACAGCTTCGTAATCTTTTATTTGCTACTTACTATTTTTTCATCTCCCCAACTAGATTATATGTTTCATGAAGGCAAGGGTCATGCTTGGTTTAATCCCTTTTGGGTTACACGGGTCTTAGCCTCGTGCCCAGGACATTATAGGTGTTCAATAAATATCTGTGGGTGCAATGAGTGAATCAATCCATGAACAGATGAACGAATGAATGAGAATCAGACTTGGATTTTCTCTTCTCCTACTGCAGAGTCAGCATCATGTCTTTGCTCAGCTGAGAACTTGACCCCTTCTACAGAGATCCTGCCTGATTGCCAACCTTGTGACAGACAGAAGGGAGGAGCAGACCCAGGGAGGAGCAGGACAACACCATGGAGAAGACAGGGCCATGGGACAGGTTCCAGGTGCAGCTGAAGGGCCATCTGGACACCCACTCCCATTCACTTGCGTCAGAGTGACCAAGCCCCAGTAGGGGGCGGTGAGCTGCAGGTGCCGGCCCAGGAGGGACTCGCCCACAACTTCCTCCTTCCTGCCCAGCTCAGCGTTTACTTAGCAGAGCTGCCTGGTACAGAGAGGGCACTCACCTTTCCCACCACCAGCCCCATTCGTCCACCATCTTCCCCTGCCATGCTTAACTGAATTTCTCAAGGGAGGCATTTTTCTTTCTACTTTAGCTGTAGACAGCAACCAAAGGTAAATAACTACTTTTCTGTATTTAATTATTAGATTTCCTTAAAAAGGTTTCACTTCCTTTCTTGGAAGCCATGAGCTAAGCAGCAATAGGTTTTGTTGTCGCCTAATCGCCAGCTTGGCTAGTATGACTGCATTCTGGCACGCTGACCCCTTCCAGCCAGGCACCTGACGAACCTTACCCAGTTAACTTAAGCTCGGCTATTAATGACAGGCTCCTGGCTCTCCTCCTAACTTGGTGACTGTTCAGCTAAGTGTCCCTGCCAGGCTCCTCCTCACAACCACTGATATCGGTACTCACGAGAATTCAATCCTCTCCACCTGGAGCCACCACTAGCTAGATCTATGATCTTGGGCAAGCTTTCGACCCCTCTGTGCCTCAGTTCTTTTATCTGTAAAATGAAAAGAACAGTATTCTGTGACTCCTTGGGTTGTTGTGAAGATGAAATGAGTTGATACATTTAACATTCTTTTTTTTATTTTATTAAGTTTTTTAAAATTCCAGTAGAGTTAACGTACATTGATATTTTAGTTTCGGACGTACGATATAGTGATTCGATAATTCTATGTACTGCTCAGTGCGCATCAGTGCACTCTTACTCCCCATCATCTATCCCCCATCCCACCACCCACCTGCCTCTGGTAAGCCTCGGTTTGTTCTCCATAGTTAAGAGTTTGTATCTTGGTTTCTCTATCTCTTTCTTTTTCCTTTGTTCATTTGTTTTGTTTCTTAAATTTCACGTATGAGTGAGATCATACAGGATTCATCTTTCTCTTATTTTGCTCAGCATTATGCTGTCTAACTCCATCCATGTCGCTGCAAATGGCAAGATTTCATTCTTTTTATGGCTGAATAATATTCCCCCGTGGGTATATACCGCCTTTTCTTCATCCATTCGTCCATCACTGGATACTTGGGCTGTTCCATAGTTTGGCTATCATAAATAATGCTTCAGTAAACATGGGGGTGCATGTGTCCTTTCAAATTAGTGACTGCATATTCTTTGGGTCAATACTTTGTTGATAGTGCCGCCATAAACACTGGGGTGTATGTGCCCCTTCAAAGCAGCCTTTTTTTTAATCCTTTGGATACATACCTAGTAGTGCAATTGCTAGGTCATAGGTAGGGTAGCTCTATTTTTAATTTCTGAGGAATCTCCACACTGTTTTCTGCCGTGGCTGCACCACTTTGTATTCCGACCAGGAGTGCACAAGGTTCCTTTTTCTCCACATCCTCCCCAACGCTTGTGTTTCTTGAGATATATGTAGCATTCTTAGACTAGTGCCTGTCAGAAAGTGCCGTCAATGACTGTTTTTCTCTTTTCACGTGTCTTTGACAACCAATTGTACATTATCATTTCCACACCTTTCCCTCCAGCCTGTCCCCTCCCAAGTTCTCAACAGGCCTTTCTGATTGCCTCACAGACATTTCTGCTTATATGTCCAGAAGTCACCTCAAACCCAAAATAGAACTCGTTTTCCCCCCTAAAACTTACTTCTCCCCCAGAATTTTTCTGTCACTTAAGGATATCAGTGTTTTAAGCTGGAAAACTCAGAGTCACCTGTAGGTGCCACTCCATTTCCTACACAGCTCCACGCTGCCTCAGGACCATCCCTCCGATCGGACCTCTTCTCCCCCCTCTCTGGAAGTGGACCAGGCCACTATTTCCTCGCTCCCCTCGGGTAGATGCCACGCAGTGCTATCAGAGTTCACGTCCTGAAAGAAATTGAAGTCGGCTGGAGAAACTGTTCTGCACATGTGAGTAGGACACAAAGTACGAAAAGGTCATGGCAGTAGTGTTCGTGTTGGCCAAGAACTCGTTTAAAAAAGTCAGAGAACAAATATCCGACAGCATCATACAAGAGAAATTGCAAAGTATTCAGACAGGAGAAGGCTGGTCAGCAGTTCACATAAATAAACAGCCGTGACAGCAACAATCAACAAGGACGAATGTTACAGACATTATGCGGAGCAGTAAAATTCAAACACAAGGAAAATATTAAGTGCCATTCCATTTATAAAAAGTTAAAAGGAAATGTTATTTTCTGAGGAAGTATATACATGTAATGAAACAGTGAAGAAACGCCAAGTAGTGATAAGGGTCACAAAGACGGTGGTTATTGTCTTTGGGGATTGAATGGGATTATAACTCGGGTAGAAAGAAGGACTGAGTGTTCACAGTGTTGTATTTCTATACCAGAGTGCGGGGTACAGAACTGTTGGCTTTCTGACTATGCTTTATACAGTATGTTTGTTTCAGTAGTTTTCTGACCGTGGGTTATATTTCTCAACTTCTAAGGCAGAAAAAAAAAAGAAATCCAATTATATTATTTTCCAGTTGAAAACCCCCAATACTCCCATTGTCAAGAAGACAAGTTCCATATTCGCTGTGTGGTCACAGAAGCTTTTCCCAGTGCTGCTTCGGACACCTCTGTCCTCTCCATCCCATGCACCCCGGTTTCCAACAGCACGGACCCCCTGCATTACTCACACTTATGTATCAGAGTGTTCTCCAGTTGTGTGTCCTTTCGCTTGCCCCTGTGGCTGCTCTGAACGACGTTTTTCTGTTCTTTACCCGTCAAACTACTCTCCTCTTTTAATTCTTTGTCCAGTGTCATCTCTTCACTGACGCTATCCTCACAACCCCCAAGCAGAGTTAGTGGTTCTGTTTCCTTGCTCCCACACTCTTTAAAAATATAATAACTTGCAATAGTTCTTAAGGTGCCTATTGCAACGTTCCTTTCTGGAATTTTTTTTTAAAGATTTTATTTATTTATTTGACAGAGAGAGAGAGAGATCACAAGTAGGAAAGAGGCAGGCGGGGCGGCGGGGGGAAGCAGGCTCCCTGCTGAGCAGAAAGCCCAATGCGGGGCTCGATCCCAGGACCCCGAGATCATGACCTGAGCCGAAGGCAGAGGCTTCACCCACTGAGCCACCCAGGTGCCCCCCTTTCTGGAATTCTTTCTCTCCTACTAATCAGGGAGCCCCCAGAGGACCAGGACCTCTTCATATTCATCAGTGTCACTCAGTAAGGTCAGTCATTCCCCGTCCACAGCTCTTCTCACTCCTGAAGGAGCCCTCACCACACTGCATATTGGCTTTCTCTCCTTACACCGCTGTCTCAATGGATGTCATACAATTTTTGTGAGAATTAAATGTGAGACAGTGTAAAGAACCCAGCGCAGTTTCAGTTACATTTTATACGACTTTTTGGCAGTAGTAACTCAGAAGTGTGCTAGAGGGCGCTAATTCACTGCCGTCATAGGCTATTGTGCTTTATGGGGTGTTAACCCTTGACTGGGTCCTCTAAGAGAGATCAAAGAAAGTTTAGTAAACAAATTATCAGCCATCTCTATTCTGTGAAATAAATGATATAGTTCAGGAATTTAAGTCTGCAACTCACTTGAGATTATTTGGGGGAAGAACAGTCCAACAGCTGGATTGATGACATCATAAACTTGTTTTCATCCCGGTTTGTTTATTCCCCAACCCAGGGTTGGTCCAGCTTGCAATGTAAATGTCAAAGCAATTAACACTGATTTTGGTGATGCCTTCATCCGCACTAAAGTGAAGAAATGCCAAACAAGGTGTTTCCTCAACTGTGAGACAAGACGATTTGACTAGACCGTCTTCAGGGTCCCTTTCAACTCTATCATTCTGTAAGACACAATTCTAGTTCTAGAAGGAAACAGGTGTGATCTCTAAAAATATAAACATTCAACCAAAAAGTGGAAAGTTTAATCAAAAGTGAAAAACAAATCACTGTTTAAATTTTCCCAACTGGAAGACAAAACAAAACAACAGTTACATTGTTCCTTCCATAGAATGCTGGGGTTTAAAAAGCAGTGTGAGGGCGCCTGGGTGGCTCAGTGGGTTAAAGCCTCTGCCTTCAGCTCAGGTCATGATCCCGGGGTCCTGGGATCGAGCCCCGCATCAGGCTCTCTGCTCAGCCAGGGAGCCTCCTTCCTCCTCTCTCTCTGCCTGCCTCTCTGCCTACTTGTGATCTCTGTGTGTCAAATAAACAAATAAAATCTTTAAAAAAAATAATAAAAATAAATATAGAAAGCAGTGTGAGTGACAAGTGATTGTCTGTCCGAGAGATGCTTTGATGCTGAAGTATTTTCTAGCCTCTTATATTCCACACCAGTAATAATTATTTCAGACGAATCTTTGTCTTCTTTAGAAGAGGGTGAAAAAGTAGGCTTATTTTATGTGAAGTAACAGCCAGCCAATCGAAAGCATTATATGACGTCACTCATTTCAACCACCTGAAAACCGCATTTATGAATAAGAGCAAAGTCCAGATAATAACACTAAGCTAAGAGATGACTATGAAGAAATTAGCAAATGATTTGATTTTATGTTTATGAAGCATTTCTATTTCATACGAATCAAAGTGACTCACAGTTTGGGTATAGGATGAGACCGGAAACAATGCAAAAGTCTGACTTTGCACTGATGGTATATCATGCTCTCTGTAAGCCGTGCTGCGGGATCTTAAAGTATGACAAGTACTTGTAATCTCCAAAATATGGGGATGTCTTTTAGAGGAGGGGAGGCAGAGTGGGACCCAAGCAGGTACCACAGTAAAAATACGGCTTCAGTGGGTGACGCGGTACATGCTCAGAAGGGCCTTCGTTACAGTGGGTAAAGCAAGGGGAACAGGAGCTGTGGCAGAAGACGGGAAAGAGCCCGAGACTGAGCCAGACGCCAAGAAGGATAAGGAGGGAGCAAAGCAAAATGAAAAAGAGGCAGCAGGAGAGGCACCAGTTCTGTCTGAGGAACCCCTCACCCCCAGATCAGAAAACCTCACCCGGTGGCAAATCAGCCACACTCCAGAGCTGCTCCTGGAACGTGGATGCGCTTTGAGCCTGGATTAAGAAGGAGGGTTTAGACTGGTCTAGGAAGAAGCCCCAGATATCCTGTGCCTCAGAGAGACCAAATGTTCAGAGAACAAACTATCGGCTGAACTTCACGAGCTGCCCGAACTATCCCATCAGCCCTGGTGAGCACCGTCGGACGAGGAAGGGTACAGGATACAAGGTGCAGGGCTGTTCCCCCACTAGCACCCACTCAAAGTCTCCCACGGTACTGGGGACATGGAACATGATCAGGAAGGCTGAGTGACTGTGGCCAGATTTGACACATTTGTTCTGGAACAGCTGATGTACCCAAAGCAGGTAGAGGTCTAGAGTCCCAGCGGTGCTGGGAGGTAGCCGTTTGCAAGTTCTGGAAGGCTTGGCTTTCTGCAAGCCCCCTGTGCTACGTGAAGACCTCAGTGTGGCTCATGAAGAAATCCACCTTCTCTACCCCAAGGGAAACAAAAAGAAGGTTGGCTTCACTCCACAAGAGCATCAAGGCTTTGGGGAATTGCTAAGGCTGTGCTACTGCGGATGATTTGGCGCACCCCTACTCCAACAGGGCCTATGCCTATACCTTCTGGACCCACGTGATGAATGCTCAGTCCAAAAACGTTGGTTGGCCCCAAGATTACTGTCTCTTACCTTGCACTTTGTGACAGCAAGATCTGTTCCAAGGCCCAGGGCACTGACCACTGTCCCATCACCCTAAACCTAGCACCGTGACACCTCCCGTAAATTACTTTAAGCCTGGGAAATTAGCCCTCCAAGCTAGCTTTAAAACATAGTCCCCCACCACCAACTTCTTTAAAAACTGCTATCTGGAGAAATCTGCATGGATTTCCTTTCTAAAAATGTGAATCCTTCAATCCGGCTCCTAGTGACACTTAGGTTTCCTTTAAACCCAATATTTTTTCTCTCTCTCTCTCTCTCATATATACTTCCTTTGAACTGTCTGCAGGAAAATAGAGCCATTGTTTCAAAAAAATGAATAAAATAAAATATAGGGATATCTTTTAGTCTATCTAATTTTTTAAAGTCTACTTTGACAAAAAAAAATTTTGCTTACTCTGTTCAGTGTCACAAGATTAAAGGTAAAAATTGCAGCGAGATTTTAAGCTTCAGCATGACTATGCTCATCACTCAATAGTTTAAATTATTATAATGTGGCATTTTGAACATTTCAAATAATTAAAAGCAGTATTAAAACGTATTTTGAGCTTCATCACACAACCCATAATAATTGCTGGGTATCTCTGGTCCCATTTGTTAATCTCTCTGAGCCTAGCTTCCTAATTTATGACAGGGCTGTAGCTTATATCTTCCTTACATCCTTACTGAATTGGTGTGCAAATGTGTGCAAAATTCTTGCTCTAGGGTTCTCAGTAAGACAGCTGTAGTTACCGTCGCTAGCCAGTACGCTTTAACAACATCCTGGTGTAAGCACGGACAAGGCCGTGTTTTCATGAATTATTGCACATTTTATAAAATAAGTCTCGTATGTGGGCTCCTTATACCCCATTTTAAAAACACAACTCAGTTTGCAGAATTGTTAAAAACTCTTTCATTCCCTATTTCTTCCCCTGGCATCCAAATTATTTTTTTAAATCAAAAATGACCTCGCCTAAGCAGTGAATTCACAGAGGTCCTCTCATCACCTATAAGACTTGTAGAACATCCCTGGAGCAACACAGAAACGCTATTTAGAAGTAGAGAAAATGTGTGTAACTTCTAGGAGCGACTCCTCTTGTCTGTTTCTCTGGGGAAGGCAGCTGTCCACGCAGCTCGACTGGGCGCGGGCGGAGGTGTGGCTGCAAAGCCCGCGGACTGTCCAGCGTCCCCGCACCCGCGCCGCACTGTCCCCTGCTGGTCAGGACGTCAGCTGTGCGGGCGCGCCCGGCTTGCTGGGATTGCACGATGCCCCAACCCCAAAGGCGTCCTCAGGGGCAATTCCCGGAGCTTAGCAACCGTCTGCTGATGACTGGTGGTTTACAACATCCCACACAAATGATGTGTTATTTTAAGTCGCGCTGTGGCATCTGGGCTTTCTAGCCCCCCGAGACCACCACGTGTGTAACAGCCATACAGCAGCTGCCTGTGGGCCGCGTTAGCATCTGTCTCTCTCACGCGCCCTGTCCTGGAGGTTGAATTTTCCAACCACCACGCAGCCCGGAGGAGGCAATGTTGGAACAGCTCTGGGATCTCGTTGGAGCATCTCTCTGGGCCAAAGTTCACGGCTATGTGGGAGGTTCCTGACGTTCTTGTGCTGGCTGCAGCTCTGCGCCTTAAGGTCTTCTGAGAGCACTGTGGTCTGGGCTCCATTCATGCATTTAGGCAGTTCCTCAAGTGTTTTGTGTTGTTGTTTTTTTTTTTTTTAATAAGATTTTGTTTATTTATTTGTCCAATAGAGAGAAGGAGAGAGCAGAAGCTGGGGGAGCAGCAGGCAAAGGGAGAAGCAGGCTCTCCGTGCAGCAAGGAGCCTGATGTGGGGCTCGATACCAGGATCCTGGGATCATGACCTGAGCCGAAGGCAGATGCTTAACTGATTGAGCCACCCCGGCGCCCCTCCTCAAGTGTTTTTTGAATACCATGTATGTGCCAGGCACTGTGCAAGTATCATGCACATACAAGGAGCAGGGGACCCAACCCCGGCCCTCAAGGAGGGTAGCCTAGTGGGGAAGTCAGAGTAGTGATTTTTATGTTCTCTTTATGTCTTCTAAGTGTGAGCTACCCAAGGGCAATATTCAATAACAGTAATGTTTTGAGTTGTTATTGCAATTTATATTTCAACTTTGATGAAAAGTTCTATGAATTCATCTTTCAAAATAATCACGTTGTCCTTTCTTCAGTCTTTTTTGTATCAGGAACAGAGCTTTGAATATATACAGTGTTCCAAGGATTCTCCCCAGAACTCTAAGAAATGGCATGGATCCATCCTTCTGTCATTAAAAGAAATTCCTTTGAGAGTGGGGGTGAAGGAGCTAAGAAGTCAAGATTGTCTGCATAGGAAGGCAATAAATTTATTTTACTGGCTGTCTCTTATCCTGGACAAAATTAAACAGTGGTAAACAACATGTGCTGAAAAGTGAAAAGTAGAGAAGACTGACAAGATGTTCCCTCCACAGAGAAAGTTAGTTCCTGTTCCTATACTTTCTTGAAAGAAAATGAAGGTGCCTAAACCACTGGGAACATTTCTTATTCAGAATATAATTCCTAAATACATACTAAAATCACTTCTCATTGTTTAATTTGGAAAGTGTGAGCTAACTGAAATGTTTTTAGAAGCTCTTACCTTTTTTTAACATCTTAATTTTATTTTTTCTGTCTTCCCAGATTCATTGTTTATGCACCACACCCAGTGCTCCATGGAATACGTGCCCTCCTTAATAACTTAAGAAAATCCACATAAAAACCAAAGCCTCAAAGGCCCATCCCAAATCATTAACATTTCCGTTGGGACCCTCCTTTAAAATCATATGACCCTTCTATGGACCATATGATCCCTCTCTAAACTTGGAGTTTTGGAGCTGATTATCTTCTACCTATGGAAGGAGACAGACTATGGAAATAGCTTCCTATCTCTTCCCCATTGGGTCCATCCTCTTTGTCTTTCTAAAATGCAAATCTGGTTATTTAAAAAGAAAATCCTTCAGTGGCTGTGTACGGCCTGTAGTGATCTCCCACCAGAGGGGAAACCTCCCACTAGACTGAGTGTACGGGAAATGGGAGCATATCAGCGCCACCTCAAGGATTTTTCAAACCCCAACCCCCACCCCCCCACGCACACGTGTAAGACATCATCACCTTCCCTCTTTCAAGTCCTTTCAGCCACCACATCCATGTATCCCATCTGGTGAAAAAGTCACTGCCATGTTGGCTCAGCGATGGGCATTCTTTGTCTCCTTCTGTTACACTAAAGCATGAAAAAGCCTGAGGAGCCCTCACTGCAGAATAAAGTCCCAATTCCTCAACATGGCATACAAGGTTCCCTTTAACATCCTCCTGGCTTTCCATTCCAGGCTCATCTTCAACCACTCCTCATTTCATGTTCTATGGACCAACCACACCAATCTGGGTAAATTCTTGAACAAGACCTGGTTTTTCAGACTTGTGTCCATTTACCCAGAATTCCTTTCTCCACTTACACAGTAATGATTTTCCATTTAACCTTTAAAAAGACACCCATAACTCTATCTTCAGCCAGAGCCCATTCCTGGATTCTAGGACCAACCGGGTGTTTAGACAAAATATCTGAGCTCCTGGACTCACCTCCCCCTAGTTATTCCACCTAAAGCTGGCCACATCTCAGTTATCCGTAATGCTATTCTTCCGGCTGACATCTCACCTCAAAATTCAAGTCTTTGTTACAAACTATGAGGGCACGTATGATCAGATCTCGCTTCCCACCATCCTCCCCTCTCCCACTCCACCCCAGCCACGCTGGCCTCCTATTCCTGAAACACAATGAACACCTACTGAAAAAAGTTGGATGAATGGTAATGTAACTAAAGAGGAGACTGAAATCAAGCCAACAAGAGAATAGGGTTGTCATCAACAGCAATAAGCCGGTTTGCTCTGCGGAGCTGCAACCAGGCCCAGGAATTGACAGCAGGTACCTCTGACAGGGAACGCAGCTGGATGTGGAAAGTGGGGCCGCGGCAGGCAGAGCGTACTCGGACTCCAGCCAAAGCTGAGGTTTTGACTCCCTAGAGACACCAAGAAGAGGGATTCTGGATTAAAGACACAGCACAGCTGACAGTGGACATGCTGTACTTAATCAGAGGATAAGGGAGACCTCTAGCTCCCTTCCTCCATGACTTTGAGAACACAAGCAGTCAGGTCTTTTAAGTACCTCCTTCTGCAGCCTCCCTCCACTGAGGTCACCAGGGAAGACAATGAAGACTTTCTCTGGTTACCATTGCTCTGTGCAGGGGAAGACTCAGTAATATTTAGGAAGTCATGGAGCCATGCCTTCACAATTCTGAGGAAAAGTGATTTCCAACCTACACTTGTTGGTTAGATCAAGTGAAGGAGAGAACAAACAGTTTCTCAGCTATGCAAAGGGGCAAGATATTTACTGCTCATGCGTTCTTCTTCGGAAATCGCAGGGAAGATATGTTCCACTAAGACGAGATATTAATCAAGAAAAGGGAAGCACGGGGCTCAGGAAACAGAAGATTTGGCCCGCAAAAGGCATTGAGAATCCTCAGAATGATGGAGAAAGGAGATCTGAGGACAAACAACATAGGAGGACAGCTGATCCCAAGAACAAGAAGAACCACCTAATTACATAGAAGTGATTGAACAGAGTGAAGAGATTCCCACACATACTGGAAAAGTTTAAGGATAAAATGAAACGGCTTGGCAACTAAGCAAATGAAAAAAAAAAAAAAAAGAAATAGTCCTCAACTTTGGGGAAACCAAAGTTCTACACGAAAGGAAGTCAGACGGTATTCTACGTGGCTAACTGGCAAGTCCTGTTGACTGTAATTACAGCATGTAAATACCAAATACGATGTAACCGAAACTATGGTTGCTGTGTTGGAAGGTTAGGGGTAAATGAAAAAGGTGTGAAGAGAGGGGAGATGGACAAGAGAGCTAAATCCTCTTCTTCCCTGGTAGGAAGATTTAGACTTTACCGTAAACAAGGACATCATGGACACAACAGCTAAGGCAATCAGAAATTGGTTACTTTCGGGGGCACCTGGGTGGCTCAGTGCTTAAGCCTCTGCCTTCAGCTCAGGTCATGATCTCAGGGTCCTGGGATCGAGTCCCACATGGGGCTCTCTGCTCTGCAGGGAGCCTGCTTCCTCCTCTCTCTCTCTCTCTGCCTGCCTCTCTGCCCACTTGTGATCTCTCTCTGTCAAAAAAAAAAAAAAAAAAAAAAAAAAATCTTTAAAAAAAAAAAAAGAAAGAAATTGGTTACTTTCGGAAAGCACAAGTGTAGAGTGAGGAAAGAGTGGCAGGAAATGTTTAAAAATACAAGCCTTTTAGATTTTTTCAATCATGTATGTTTATAACTTAGGAAAAAAAAATCCAAAACCACAAAAGAAACCCCTAAACCAAAGAGAGGGGAAGTATATAGCCAAGAAGAGCAAGAAAGTCCTAATGCAACTTGGGCCTTTATGCCTCACATGATGTCTTGTTTAACAGAATTTGAACCTATTAAAATAGAATGTCTAAAAATTAAATATTTAGACTATGTAGTGGACTGCGTGATTTCTCAGTCATTTCCTGAGAAATGTCAGTAGCTGATTGGCGTTATAAAGCAGACATCTAGCTGAAACATTGCTTGAAAAGTATGTTATCTTTGCCAGTGAGCTAAATAAACTGCAGAAACTGACCTCTTCTCAATATGGACATAAAGACCGGAGAATCTAGCGGATGGGCTTTGCCAACAGAAATGAAACAAACGCAGGGATAAGCACAAACAGGAAGTGGGAGAGAGCAAAGTCCTCCCTTGCTGGAGACTGTTTCCCCCCCTTGCAAATTTTGGACACTCAACCAGATCATCTCAAGTTCCTTTTTTAGCACTAAAGTTCAAGTTAGGCTTTCACAAGTACCACCCTAACCCCTTTTATTTCCTGAATTAATAATCTATGGCATAGGGTACCTGGCCGGCTCGGTCGGTTGAGTGTCTGCCTTTGGCTCAGGTCATGATCCCAGAGTCTTGGGATCCGGCCCCATAAGTGGGCGCCCAACTCAGTAGGGAGTCTGCTTCTTCCTGTCCCTCTACCCCTCCCCTTGCTCATATTCTCTCTCTCTCTCTCTCAAATGAATAAAATCTTAAAAATAGATGACATATGCCCTAGTGTTCCCAGAACAGTCTTGGTTTATATCTGTTGTTTGTTCCTCCTTCTTTGTTCCTCCTTCAACTCTTAAAATTGCCTAGTTTAGATGATAAATTATATGGTCCTTCTATCCATGATCATATCCATTTTAATCTTGTTTTATATGTCTAAAGAAAAACATAAATTTACTTTTTAACTTACAAATACAACATTTCACAACTTGCTTTGTCTGAAAAATTTGTGGAGAAATCTCAAACTCCTTTGTGGGTGGTTTGTGAACCATCAACTATTTTTTCAAAAAACAGACTATCATAATGTAAGTTTTTCTTTTAAAAAACATTCAGTGGGCATAACATTCTATTAAAACTATTAAACTTAGAATATTTGCTACTTCTTTAAAATCCTGACTAAAGTATCATCCAAGGTGATACAACAAATTTTAATTATTGAAGCAGTCCCAGAATAAGGTCTCCCACCTGAGTTTATCAATGGTCAGAAGAATGTTGATCTCAAAAGAATGTTCGCAGCAGGTGATAAATCCATCGATCATCATCATCATGGTTGGTTATAAGCTAATCAGTTACCAGCCAGGGAATATGCCCCTTCCACTGCACAGACGAGCTCTGTATGCTAATAATTCCCAAATTTTCTTTTTTTTTCCCTTTAACTTTCAATTTTTTTATTATGTTTTATTAGTCACCATACATCATTAGTTTTTGATAGTATTCCAAGGTTCATTGTTACGTATAACGCCCAGTGCGCCATGCAATACATGCCCTCCTTAATACCCAAATTTTCTTTAAGGCTAGGACTAAGAGTCCTGCCAATCCTCCAAACAACAGCTTACATATTCAGTGAACTTGAAACACTCCTTTCGTAGTGATCAGCGCTGAAACAGGTTCCATAATTGATTACTCAGTTTACAAGGGAGATTGAACATTGCTGGGTTTTCTGGAAGATACAAAGAGTTCTTTAGTTTTATTCAAATATGCACTATCCCTGATATAAAACATGTCTCATTATAAAGAACTGTGATTCTTTTTAGCTTTTTTTCTTTTTTTTTTTTCCACTTAACCACTGAAGTCCCTGCCTGTGGAAATTTCTTTGTAAGTGAAATATGAGGTCAAGAAGAAAAAACTTATTTAATCAATTTCGTTTCAGAGATGCATGATTACCCTATTTTTTAAAATTACTTAAAGAATGAACTAAGGTGTTAGACTGGAACATGGTGTGATGACTAATTTATTGTCAGCCCTAACCGAACCAAAACAAAAGGAAAGCTGGGTTTGGCGCTCACTTGTGCCTTTCGTCCATATTAGAAAGTATGCATTGAGTTTTTGAATCTGAGATCAGGTTCGCTTGGTAGCCTCAAAGAGCAATTTTCCCTTTTTTTTTTTTTTTTTTTTTCGAAATTTGCTTTTGATCATTTCAGACAATTCACCCTTTGGAATGAGAAAGAGGAGAGAGGAATGTTGAATGAGGTTAAGTAAACGGAGAATCTGTCACATAAAGCAAGTTTAAATCCCAGTAACAGCATCCATGCAGGACAAACGGAAGCATTATTCTTTTGAAAACATTATTCTTTTAAACACTGTGTAACGACATCCTCCCTAGAGATTTCCTCCATGAAAGAAGAAAAACTACTTCCTCAGAAGTCATCTTCTAGATGCCAAGTGTAATGAAGTGAAGTCAAATCTTGTGTTTTATGTAAGAAGGTTCAGAATTAGCACTGCAAAAAGGTGTTCCTGAGGGTTTCTCCATATCCCTGTTTTCTGTTGCATACTAGTATCTCCATGAGTAAAAAGGATAAGGAAAATAAATGTTTGCCATTATGACTTTAGACTTTCAAATCAGTGAATGTGTCCTTACTATAAACTTTGAGCCAAGTATATTTTGTTTTCAAGGAAGAAATCTACGAGACCCGTCTATGTAGAATGTAGGATAATTTAAGTTCCCTGTAAGTAGATCATTTTCTTATGCTGAAATCTAACCTGTGGGACATGTTCCCAGCACTCTCTGCTCCTGCTACCACAGGAGAATTTGAATGACCATAACTATGGCAATTTTATATTTTCAATTACTTAAATATCAGAAGTTGGCTTTTGTTTTCAATGCTTAAAATATGTCTAGGCCACAAAAAGGTAAATAAGCAGAGAAATTATTTCTTTCGATTCAAACACTAGTTTATAAATTTAATTAACGCACGTCCAAATAAAGACTTCTCTTCAAAGATTTCAAAGTTGTTGCATACGTGTTTAATGTAATGGAACAAAGAAGGAAGACACCATAGATAAATCATAATTATGATGTTTATTTAGCAAAATAAACTTAAAGTTTTCTATTAAAAAAACGTAAGAATCATATCCAAATTTTAGCTTCCCCATCTTCTTTGGTATTGAAATCAACGTTTGGGATATAAAATATTTTATTTTGAAGTTGAGCCACTGGGTCTTACAACAGTTTTCCCTATAAGGAAAAGAGAAAGTTAAGTTACCTGGAATTGTCTTATTTATTGAACAACCAGCGGATGCATTATGCGTGTGCAGAGACCAACATCACCAAGGAAATATTCATCACTGATAAGCGTTTTTCTACTGAAAACATATTTTAAATTTTTAATGATTGTCACGATTTTATTGTGTTGTCTGAATAGGAATCCGATATGGAGATCCTGCTTTCATTTAACTAATGAGCTACTCTCCAAGGAAGTTCACACCCCCACACCAGGACTTAATATTTATTTTTCAATAAAACTACCCCATTAAAAATCTTTTTTTTCTGAGCTTATCAGAATTGTGTGTTTCAGTCTTTTCCACAAAACAGTATCTGGAAGTTGCTAGTAACATTAAATTAATATTAGTAAAACCCAAATCTATCGAAATCTTTTTCTTAAAACCAGATTTCTTGTTTCTCCTAAGGGTAATATCACAGGGACTGCTGAATTCGCCAAGGCAAATACTTCCAGAAACGCCATGGAACAACCAAGCCGCTCGAGTTTACTCCTCTGATAAACCTTTGCCTTTCCAATTCTGATTTCTCAATATCCCTTCCTTTTTGTGTGAAAATATGTTCCCCCTTAATTTGTAAAAAGGAATCTGAGATAAAAAGTCCAATAACAAACCGGCAAGTTTTGTTTTCTGCATAGATTCTTGGGACCACGAAACGATCAAACAATGGCTGGCTTTAGTGCTAACACTGGGACTGGGAACAAGAAGAGTACAGCCACAATAAAATACAGCTGTCTATTAGGAGGACTGCGTAAAGACATCTTTGGCCATGCAGGCTCTGGGCCCTCTGGAAATAAGTCAGTTGCATTGCCAGCATGACAAAGAAAATAGCAATGTTCAGGATCAGGAAGAGTCTGGTGTAGGACGACGACAGCGACGGGGGCCTGCTGCGCGTCGTCGTCATCATCCGGGCCTGTCCAAAGCGGCCCTTCAGGGAGCCACCGCTTTTGTGTTTCTCATACGTCACATCTGCAAAATCTAAAAGGTCTTTCATCTCTTCATCCTCGTCGATGGGCAGTTCTTTCTGTGCCAAAATCTGAGCTTTCTGGCGGATCTTCTTCTCGTTGACTTCGATCTGTGCAAAAATATCGGGGACGGCGTCCACGAATTTATAGCGTTTGCCTCCCCTCCGGTTCTTCTTGGACTTGCTCTGCTGCTGCTGCTGCTGCTGCTGCTGCTGCTGCGAGATGGCAAAAATCCTGTCGATGGCCTCCTCCGTCTGCCTCTTGTCGGAGAACCTCAGCAGGCGCTCGGCGGTCTTCCGAAAGCTGGCGGTGTTGCGGACGCGGGACAGGATCTGCTTCTCCAGCAGCTGGAACACCGGCTTGAAGCGCTGCAGGTTCTGCTCCACCAGGGCGGCGTGGTCCCGCAGCTCGGGCACCGGCGCGCTCCGGACCGCGCAGCTCCGGTCGAACAGGATCTCGCGCCGGTCGGCAATGACCTGCGCGAAGGCGGACTGGCCCGTGCTCTCCCCGGTCCAGAGGTAGGCGGCGTAGGCGTGCCCGCCGGTGGCGACGAACACGTCCAGCTGCTGCGCGTCCCCGTGGATGCTGAAGCTCTGCACGTCCACCGACGGCCCGATGAACAGGTAAGCCGTCCTGGTGACGGGGCTCCGCAGGCGCACGGTGACGTTCACGTAGTTGGTCCCGTTGTAGGGGTAGCCGCGAGGGTACGTCACCGAAGCGAAGGTCGCCTTCTCGCTGTAGCCGGTGTCGTCCATCCAGTACATTTTGTAGAGCCCGTCCCGCTGCCGGATGAAAGCCCCGTGGACCCCGTCCACCACCGTCTCCTCGAAAGGAACGTCCACGTTGTGGAAGAAGCTCGCTGCGGTCTCCAGCGGGCTCCGCTCTCCCAGGTGGATCTGGTCCACCAGGAGCAGCAGCTGCGGATGCAGGAGGATCAGGTTCCTCTGGACGCTCTTGAGGTCCAGCTGGGGGCTGTAGGCGCCCACTCCCTCCCCTCGGATGAAAACCACCCCGCTTTTCTCCACCGCGGCCACCACCCTCCCCTGACAGCTGGCTGCCGGGTCGTGCTTGTATTTAGACCATTTTGAGGAGCAGTCTTCGGTGACCTGCCCGGCCCAGGGAGAGAAGCAGCTCTTGGCCGTGGCGGGCGAAAACATCAACACGTTGTTGAAGAAGGTGTACTTTGGCCCATAGAGAGCCTCCGTAATAAAAGGCACGCCATTGGGGGCAAAAGTAAATGAGTTTTGATCGGGATGCTCGTGCCCTGCGTTAAAGTTTCGCCATCCTTTGATCCAGTCTTTGTACTTGTTTCTGTGGACGATGTCATATATTGCACGGCCCCCGAGTTTTCCCGACTTGAAGGAAAGAAAAGACCTATTGATTTCCGCAGGCAGTGCACTCCCGTAGGTCACAACACCCCAGTCTTCAAAATAATGCAACGTGGGGGTGCCAGAATCCGGGGGAGGCACAGATTTCAAGCTGGCGTCATACCTGAAGGGATGAATTGTTCAAAATTAGATGGTTTTTCCGGTGGAAGTTAAAATAATCCATCAGAACTGGGGTGCCACTTTGTAGTGTGCCTGGAGGACACAGCACAGATGCTACCCAGAGTGTTGGCAGTGTCCTCTGGAGGAGGGACATTTCTGGAAACACCCATGGATGAGCTTGCCTAGGGGAATACCCTTAGTGTGAGTGAAGGGAGACGGGTCTATCTTCATAGCTGTGAACCTTGGGTCCGAGCCGACTCGTGGCTACCGGGACCTTCTTCACTGAATGATTTCAGAGCCGCCCTCCAAATGGCGGGGGCTCACAGAATCACACTTCCAAATTGCTAGCCCAGGGACTCCTAGCGTGGAGAACCCAGTGTTAGGATCAAGACTCTAACAAGCCACAGTTGTAAGGAAGTACGGTTCTGTGACAACCGGTATTACTGAAAGTTTGTTAGAGTAATTTTCACCCTCTAAAAAAATAAATGTTAACAGAGTTGAACTTTACGTATTAGATAAAAGTTACTGCCTATACCGCATCTAAGAAGGTAAGTGGATGAAATTCAAGAAACTATTCATACTGGGAGATTTATAATTGTGGCTACCCCTGCTTACCAAAAGCCATGGGTTCTGTTTGAATCTGTAGATGAGATCATGGATTTTGGACCCAAAAAATGGCCTCTCATTTTTATTTATGACAAATATTTATTATCATATTAATATAAGAATTAACATTAAACTTTCACAGTGATTAAGAACACAGGATTGTGAGTCAGAGAGGGCCCCTGAAGGAATCATAAACATGATGATTGAGATTAACATTTCTGATGGGTTTAGATGATTTCCTGCTCAAGGGAAGAAAGGCAAGCCTATACTATTAGCTCTTTGATACTTTTCTCTAAAATGAACTGATCACCTATGTTTAACCTTACTGGTGGTTGATTTTGGCTGTCTTGTCTGCTGTTCTAGAGTCTCAGGCCATCAGAGATCGTATCTTTACTTAGGTCTAGTTAATAATGTTGGTTTAATTATTGTGATTTAACAATTCCAGACACAAGATGAATTAATTGGCCATACCTCTCTGTTTTGGTCAGTCTGCATATTCCTATAAATGGCAGATTTTGAACCAAATTAGACTTAGCATTAATCTGACTCCTACAGTCAGCTTTATAGAACTCTCATGGTTGTTTATTTAGGGTAAGTGAAATTACTACTAAATAATTACTTCATACCCCTAAAGGGAGTCAGAAATGGTTGCATATTAATATATTTACTTCATCTGTGACAATAGTTTTTAAAAATGTTGGTTAAATTGTAACCGCTTATAACTCAATTAATATTTTTTTTCTTCTTAATTGTTTAAACTAAAAAAGAATAATGAAGAGAAGCAAATCAAAATACAGAAGCATATTTTGGAATTGAATACACATTTCAATAGCTTGAAAAGACATCAAGGATTAATGATTAACCAGTTCCCTGTAATTTTTATTTTAATTTATTGGATGCCAACAATATACTTGGCAGTACTTTAAAAAGGAGATCCTGGCTTCTCTTTCTGGGCTTAAAAGATTAAGGCAGGAAAAATTACATGGTTCTTTTATTATCAAAGTGAAACTGTCAAATACTGTCAAACACTTTTAAACGGTTTTGGAAATTTAGTAACAACTTTGCTATTAGAAGATTATAATGCTCCATTTACTAAAAGCAAACATTTTCCTACCTTTATTTATCTCTTTGCTGTGATTGCCAGGGTAACCCAGTCTACATTTTGTGCTTTTTCGCTTTATAGGATTTCAAAAATGACGTAAATCAAAACATGACCATCTATGAAACAATGGGAGCCCAGGACATCTCTAACACAAGAAAACCAAAAACTGCCAATAGTAATGAGATCCTACACGTAAGGATATGTTTCTAGCAGAGCCTCCAAAGCTGCAACAGGAACCGAAGCTGAGCTGGTGGCATATGGAGAAGGGGTTACAAAGTGCTTTATGTAGTTTTTCTTTTTAAATGCAGAAATCTAGCACACGTTTGCCCTGGGTATAACTTATTTTTAAAGGAAGCCCAACATGTCCTACCAGAGAAATTCCGTGTGAAGAGTACACCAGCGCTGCCCTTTGGATGGTGTCCCTGGACCTTCCGTCACACGGTTCCTCCTGATCTGGTCAGCAAGCCAGTTGCCACTGCCGTTACGCATGACAAATTTATCCAGGAACACTAATTGGCTTTCTGGACCATAAAACCAGTTGTAATTGGAGTCTGCAATAGCCACAGTTCTTTGAAACCCTGGGGAGAGAAGTTTGACAGAATGAAGATATATTTAAAACTGCATGCTCCACTCAAGACCTAAACAATGATTTCCAATCCTGGTTGCAAATTAGAATCGATTGTGTACCTTGAATTAAAAAAACCCAAAAGCGGTGGTGTTATGGACATTGGGGAGGGTATGTGCTATGGTGAGTGCTGTGAAGTGTGTAAACCTGGCGATTCACAGACCTGTACCCCTGGGGATAAAAATATATGTTTATAAAAAATAAAATTTAAATTAAAAAAAAAAACAAACCAAAAGCATGACATCCACGTTAAGGAGACCCAGTTAATGAGACCCAAACCAGTTAATGAAACCTCTGACCTGACCTCTTTCACAAATCTTGTGTGCAACTTTGTATTTGCTATGTGGCAACTTATCACTGGAAATGGAAGTGTCACAGTTCTTAGTGCTTCTGTATGCTGCCCACCTTCCTCATTTTTCCAGTGTCCATGCTATATGACATCATATCTGCAGAGACACAGAGGTTCTCCACTGGAGCACGGTGAGTTCCTGAACCTGGACTGAGCTCTAGCTGTCTTACCAACTCTCCCATATTCTACACCAAGATGATGACATAAGGTGCTTCGATGTGGCATCCAATAAAGTGGAAGTTATAAGGCTTAAGGGAGACACTGCCTTTCTACAGGAAGAAACTTTTTCTTAAATATGTTATTTATTTGACGGAGAGAGCAAGAGACAGAGCAGAAGCAGGGGGCGAACAGGGGAGGGAGAAGCAGGCTCCATGCTGGGCAGGGAACTCCATGTGGGGCTCAATCCCAGGACCCTGGGATCATGACTAGAGCCAAAGGCAGACGCTTAACTGACTGAGCCACCCAGGTGCCCCCATATAGGAAGAAAACTTAATTCCCACAGAAGATCCCGCTAATATATACACTGCTGCGAGTTAAAGAAAGAAAATGCAAAGATCATACGGGAATGGGTCAGCAAAACAAAAGCAGGTAAGACTGGACATCAGTTTTTCGTGAAAAAGAATAGGAGACAGCTCTCAGCTAGACAGGAATAATCATTACTAGAATAGCCATTGAGGGGAAAAAAAAGGGGGGGGGGAGAGAGAGAGAGAGAGAGAAAGGTTGTTAAGAATAGACTGACTTTTAACACACAGTCCCTTCTAAAATGATACCATGACCATATTTACATAATTTACAGCTAATGTTTTTCCTCTGCCAGTTTAGTAAATGCTATTCCAAGTAAATCTTATGATAAAATGCAATTTCCTGAATCTTCTAGTAATCTGTGAATTCCCTGAAAGCAGATATATTTTATTTCTCTTTGAATCCCCTATCTGGAACAGTGCCTGGCACACAGATGTTCAGTAATGTTTTGTTGGATTAATTGACAGAAATACATGAATCCTCCTCGTGGAGGTGTACCTCCTGTCCTTTCCAGTTCTGAATGCAGTCACAGACACAGCTCACAGCCCGATATGGCCGGCCGTTCCATCTCAGATCCAATGACAAAGCACTGAGACCTCTTTAAGGTCCCTGGCCTTCAATGGCCTTTATCAAGATAAGCTACAAAACAGGCCTCTCCTGCATATCTACGAATAAGCAATAAAACAATGGGGTTCTGAAAGTTAATTCTCAACTAAACTTTAAGAAGCTTATCATTCTTTTGCTCTGCAGTATTTTTTGAATACCTAATCAAATAATGGAGATTCTATTCAGCCATGTGTACACAACCAGAGCAAAAAGATTTAAAGACTGGATTCTTTAGTGTAGGGCTAGAATCACCATCTAATAATTACCTTTCACTGGCGGGGGTGGGGGTGGGTAGGGGTGGGGGTGGGGAAGGTTCCCCATCCTTTTTTCTTTTTCCTTTTCAAATTTTTATTTAAATTCTAGTTAGTTTACCTACAGTGCAATACCGATTTCAGGAACAGAATTCAGTGGTGCATCACTTACATACAACACCCAGTGGTCATCACAGCAAGTGCCTCCTTCATACTCATCCCCTATCCAGCCCAGCAGCCCCCACCTACTTCCCTCCACCAACCCTCAGTTTGTTCTCTGTCTTTGAGTCCTTTATGGCTTGTTTCCCTCTTTTTTCTCCCTTCCTCACTACCCATAAGTTCACCTGTTTTGTTTCTTAAATTCCACATATGAATGAAATATCTTTGTCTTTCTCCGACTGACTCATTTCACTCAGCATAATATGCTCTAGCTCCATCCATGTCATTGCAAATGGCAAGATTTCATTCTATTTTTTTCTTTTTAATATTTTAAGTTCAATTAACATATAATGTATTATTGGTTTCAGAGTTCTATAGAAGTCAGTGATTCATAAATCTTATATAATACCCAGTGCTCATTACATCACATGCACTCCTTAATGCTCATCACCCAATCACCCCATCTCCCTACTCTTCTACCCTCCAGCAACCCTCAGCTCGTTTCCCAGCTTTAGTCTCTTGTAGTTTTCCCCCCTCTATGATTTCATCTTGTTTAATGTTTTCCTCTCTTCTTTTTTTTTTTTCATTCTTTTTGATATACACCACGTGTTCTTTATTCATTCATCAGTCAATGGCCATCTGGCCTCCCTCCATAGTTTGGCTACTGTTGATAGTGCTGCTATAAACGTCGGGATGCACACACCCCTTAGAATCATCATTTTTGTGTCCTTTGGGTAAATACCTAGCAGTGCAGTTGCTGGGTGGTAGGGTAGCTCTATTTTTAACTTTTTGAGGAACTTTCATACTGGCTTCTGGAGTGGCTGTACCAGTTTGCATTCCCACCAACAGTGTGAGAAGGTTCTCTTTTCTCCATATTCTTGCCAACACCTATTGTTTCTTGTGTTGTTAATCTTAGCCATTCTGACAGGTATGAGGTGATATCTCAGACTTTTGTTTTTCCCCGATGACAACTGATGTTTTCATGTGTCCGTTAGCCATCTGGATGTCTCCTTTGGAAAAATGCCTATTTACTTCTTCTCCCCCATTTCTCAACTGGATTATTTGTTTTTTGGGTGTTAAAAAAAATTCCCATCTGATGAAAATCTACCTCCTAAACTTTTTCTAACATCTTAGTCCTGTTTAGAAACAAGGAGAGTTTTAAGGCTGTCCTAGAAATCAAAGTGTTCTTAAATCATATACATCTTTTTTTAGAGCTAGTTCTCTTAGAAGACTGAGCTACATGGCAACAAGGAATTCGAAGTTTTGTAGCAACTCATTTTTTTATTTTTTATATTTTATATTATGCATTTCACTAAACTATTTAAAGAAAATATTGAAGCTCCAACAAATATGTAGGCATAGTCTTTCATTTTGAATATCTATGTAGCTTGGAAATAAAAACTAAAACCTAAAAAACAAGAGGATCAATTTGGGATTGCATGTAAAGGAAAATGAACATGTAACCATAAATGTTTACATCTTGTTAAGATTCAAGAAAAGGAAATGTTATTTTTGCAGATGAATCAGAAAAATACAAAGTTATTTGTTTTGTGAGCTATTTCAAATATGCAAAAAATAAACACAATAATATTTTGAAAATTTTTTTTAAAAGATTCATGAAAAGGAATTAGTATATGTACCCAAGTTTTACATCTACAAAAATAAAAGTATTGTGGGGGCTACGAATTATATTTGATCCATTACGCTCTGAGTTTTACAGTACATAAATCACAAATCCTCACAGTAACTTCCCAAATGTTCTGGTTAGATACAACTCTTGCATTCTTCTTTGATTTTTTATAAAAAAATCCCTTTCATCTCGACATGACTTGAACCCCACATTTCTTTTCCTGGTCTGACCCATTTTCATAATCGGAAAAAACTATCATAGTTAATTGCTTTCCCAATTCTGATTCCTCACTATACCTGGAAGGATGGTTCTGTACATAAATGCAAAGTGTTGTTTAAGCCACGGGTGGCCAAAGTGGTTGATGTCAAAGTGCCTCTGAACAAGAAACATATACTGGAAGAGTGATCTAGTGGTGTAGCTGCCGTAGGCAACGCCTTCGTAGAGGGAACCATCTGTCACCTCTCGGAGCAAGACCAGAGACTTCTCCATGATGGTCAGAACTTGTTTGGTCCATAAGTAGGCTTCTTGAAGATACCCTGCAGAATGAAAACACATGGAAACACTGACTCTGGCTATAAGGAAGCATAAACAAAATTATGAGCAAAAAAATCCTCTGAGTTATCTGACTTCAGTACAAAGAGCATTTTGTAAAACTCTCACTTATCAACATTATAAATAACATTCTGCTAATTCAGGGTTGTGTCGGGTCCATGATGTAAGTTAAAAAGTTCTTGAATACAAGTCATTTATTAAATGAAGATAAACCCTGAAATGAGCTTCAGTTTCCAATCTTTAATAAATTTGAAACCCCATCACATCTAAGATTACAAACTGCATATAACTTTGTGTCTACAAGAAAAGATCTGTGTATTAAGACTTTTATTCAATTTTTCTAAAAACTACTACTTGAAAATATTTTGGAAGCTTATCACTTCATAAAACTTGCACCATTAGTTCAGAGGATTTTTAATAAGCTGCAAGTACTATAAAGGCTAAGCAGATAGTCTTTGATCTGTTCTGTCATTAGAGGAAGATCTCTCATCCTTTATGTGCCACAGGATTTCACAAGGCAGCACAGTGGGTCAGAGACACCACTGGAGTGACACTCTGATGGTAAAAAATATCAACTGGGAGTCCTGAGTCTACCAAAAAGGAGCTAAAATTTTGTTCAAGAGCTTTAACCCATCACATTTTTCTACTTCTGCAACTGAAAATTAAAGGCCTTAAAATTTTAATGAAATACTTTTGACTCAAAAATGCTAGCTTCCTATAAATTCTTGCGACTAGCATTAGGTAACAATCGCCAACTCGCATTTCTAAAACATTTGCAATTTACACAGCACTGAACACAATCTTACTTAATCCTTTTACCAATTCATTTAGGCATTATTGCTCCAAAATTACCGAAAGCTTGACTTGTTCAAGATCTCTGACACATGACTAAAAATGAACAGAACTTTGATCTGAACCTAGGTCTTTAGATTTCAGCTTTGTTTTGTTCGGTTTTTTGTTTAAAAACATACAACCAGTGAGGGTAAAAGTAAGCTCATCGTCTCCCGGTGTGCATAGAATCTCATTGCTTTGCTCGCACAGACGTGTGTGATCACCAGTGCTGAACACTACCACGGCCTACCACGTGTGTGCTGGGTGTGAGGGCTTCCAGGGCCCCTGGGACCACCAGATCCCCTGGGACCACCAGATCCCAGCCTAAATCCCAGGTGCCAGCCTCTAGACCTGGCTCCCACCTCCTGAGGGAAGCACTGTTTGGGCTCCACCTGGAGAGGTGACTGTGAGTCATACCCCGACTCCTCCTGTCCAGCTGTACACCTGCCAGGCCAGTCTTCTGGAGAGTTTTTAGTTTCCATTCTGTAATCATTAGGGTTTAGAGTTCTAATCATGTTCCTCTTTTTCTTCTCTGTATCCTCCATCTCTAACCAGACTCCACAATGTGATACCTAAAATCAAGCCTGCTGGGGCGCCTGGGTGGCTCAGTGGGTTAAGCCTCTGCCTTTAGCTCAGATCATGATCTCAGGGTCCTGGGATCGAGCTCCTCGTCAGGCTCTCCGCTCAGCGGGGAGCCTGCTCCCCCCTTTCTCTGCCTGCCTCTCTGCCTACTTGTGATCTCTGTCAAATAAATAAATAAAACTTTAAAAAAAAAAAAAATCAGGCCTGCTACTTACTGCTCCCTGATATCACATGACCTGGTTTTTCCTTCTTTCCCCCCTTCCCCACAAAGACAATCCTGTTTAGGAGAGATGAGGCAACGTCTACCTTTGTAAACTTTGAATCTGTCAGTATGAGGCACTGATATTCTTATTGCATTTCAGTTTTAGTTAACATACAGTGCAACCTTGGTTTCAGGAGTTGATGTTGTTACTGATGTTTTGCCCTGGGCTCACCCACCATCCATACCCCTTGCTGGAATGTTCTTCATTTCTTCACTTATCCAGACTTACCTATATTTCAAAGTTCTGTGAACCTTCTCAAACTCACATAAAAAACACGGCTCTCCTGAATTCAAACTTAACACCCTCTATCAGGATTTAACCAGAGTTTCATGAAAGCTTTTCTTTCATTCTCTGGTGCTGCTGTAACTACTGCGTGTTCATGTAAACATTTTACAACTGGCTTCCTTCCCACTGATTTGCAAACGGCTCATGTGTGATCCTGTGGTCCCTGATCCTTGAGCCTGAGAGAGAGTTAGCAGAGCAGAGAGAACATTCTAATTCTCCCCCTTTTGAGATTTTGTGGGAGTCCCGTGGGAACTACTGGTACACTAAGCTATGCCAGCATCTGTGAGGCCAGTCTGGAGAAGGTGGGATTGTCGAAACAGCCTGTGAGGAAACTCCTAATGGTGGTGTGTTTGCCAACAGAGCCAGGACGGCGAGCCTGGTTACTAACTGAGATGGGCCCGGCTGGGGATTTCACCTCTTCTGTCCAGTCGTCTTATGAATGTGTCCACTGCCTGCGTGAGAGTTCTAGAAACCCTATCTCGCTGAGCAACCCGTAACCTTCGTCAGGAAATAAAAAGTACAGTACTTGCAAACTCCTGTGAGAGGAGCACTACACCTTTTGACCCAACCTGAACTGGTATTTTTTTTTTTTTAAAGATTGTATTTATTTATTTGACAGAGAGAGAGATCACAAGCAGGCAGAGAGGCAGGCAGAGAGAGGGGGAAGCAGGCTCTCTGCTTAGTAGAGAGCCTGATGTGGAGCTCAATCCCAGGACCCTGGGATCATGACCTGAGCCGAAGGCAGAGGCTTAACCCACTGAGCCACCCAGGCGCCCCCTGAACTGATATTTTTGATGCCTGCAGAGTATCTGGAGCAATCTTATCTACCACAAAGAATGAAGAAATAAGCTCTTTTCCTGCTACTAAAGAACTCAACATTTATATAAAGAAACAAGACTACGAGGCTGACACCCAACGCCCTGGCTGAGAGCCAGCTTGTCCTGTTCTTTCCACCATTTCATGAGGGTGTCTTTTCATAGGCCTTGGGATTTACTTATCAATAAATAAATACTTTGATATTTGTTTACTGATTTGATATTTTGTGTTTTGATCTTTTATTTTTTATTTTGCATTTTGATCTTTTAAATCCTGTTTATTCTTGTGAGAATAGGGGGCAAAGGGAGCCAAGATGAAACTTGGCTCTCTTAAAATTTGCCTTAAATCACTATAAATTGAATCTCTATTCTAAGAGAGGCAACAAAATATAGTGGAAGGGGAGGGCACTCTGAGTTCGGACAAAACTGGGTCCAAATCTGACACCTTATATGGCTGATGGGACAAATAAAATAGGGACAAGGAATAACACATGCCACATGCTCAGTTAATATTAGTTTCTTTTCCTCTAAGACTAATTAAAAGTGATGGCTGGCTGATGATTTACAGGCCTGTACCCCTGGGATAAATAATACATTATATGTTAATAAAAATAGTTTTTTAGGGACGCCTGGGTGGCTCAGTTGGTTGAGATGTTACCTTTGGCTCAGGTCATGATCCCAGCGTCCTGGAATGGAGTCCCACATTGGGCTCTTTGCTCAGTGGGGTGCCTGCTTCTCCCTCTGCCTGCTACTCTTTACTCTGTCTGCCTGTGCTTGCTCTCTCTCTGTCTCTCTGACAAATAAATAAATAAAATCTTTAAAAAAAAATAAAAATAAAAATAATTTTTTTTTTTTTTAAAGATCTTATTTATTTATTTATTTGACAGAGAGAAATCACAAGTAGGCAGAGAGGCAAGCAGAGAGAGAGGAGGAAGCAGGCTCCCCGCCGAGCGGAAAGCCCGATGTGGGGCTTGAACCCAGGACCTGGGATCATGACCTGAGCCGAAGGCAGCGGCCTAACCCACTGAGCCACCCAGGCGCCCCAAAATAAAAATAATTTTTAAAAAAGTGATGGCTGGTTGATAAGACAAGAGAGAATGCTAGACTTGAGGAAATCTGATGCTAGATAATCCACAAAATGCATACTAATTCTTATGGGGAAGTAGAGTTCTGTCAGATTTTCCAGCCCCAAGTATAGGTTTAATATCCTAATAATTCACTGTGATCTTAGGGCTGCTTTTCTTAAATACAGTCTAATTTAATCATGGGCAGACTTTTAAAGGTGTTGTAGTTAAGTCAGAATTACAGGAACAGAGACAATGTAGTATCAGCAATTATGTAATACATTAAAGCAAAATAGTTACGTGATCCACAAAAGTCACTTCCAGGGGCTGCCTGGGTGGCTCAGTGGGTTAAGCCTCTGCCTTCAGCTCAGGTCATGATCTCAGGGTCCTGGGATCGAGTCCCACATCGGGCTCTCTGCTAGGCAGGGAGCCTGCTTCCTCCTCCTCTCTCTCTCTCTCTCTCTACTTGTGATCTCTGTCAAATAAATAAAATATTAAAAAAAGTCACTTCCAAATTTGACCTAAATGATCCAGATTGGTTGTTTTAGGTCCTTAGAGAAAAAAAAATAGTGTTGTAATGACAGACATCTGTGTGCAAAGAAGATTCATTTCAAATAATAAACTACTCATTAAGCTTTTAAAAACTCCATTTACCCAGGATGGCTATGTTCACTGTCACATTGATTGGGGCAATCAAAAGCCTGACTTAAAAAACCTGCAGGCTAATGTAAGTAGCAGAAATGAGGAAGAGATGTCTCTCAATTGTCTAAGAGATGCCCTGGTATTACTTCAACTCATGAGCTCAGTTAGGATCCAAGTATGAACGCGTACTAAGGCTGGTATAAAAATGCTCTGTGCACAGGCAACTAGGACCAGCGCTGGCTTGGGCATTCCCTCGGCTGGGTCCACACGCACCTTGATTCATCAGGACCAGGCTTCCCGTGAGCAAGGCCATGCAGTTGGTGGGCTGATGATTGTGCAGGTACTGAAACCCCCATCCTCTCCTGTAGGACGTTTCATACATATATCCCGAGACGTTGGCAATCACTTCAAGAAACTTCTCCTGTTGTGTCTTGCTCAAGTAGTTGTACAAGAAGTCGTAGGCAGTGGCGAAACCAACCAGGGAGTGAGCAAGTGGGACTTCATCCCAAGGAGCATCTTTGACCAGCCTGCAGAGGGAAATCAACCACGTGAATGATTGCAACACTTTTAGAGCTTACGTCGCACTTTTCGAGTGTCCGTTTCTCAGAAGGAAAGGGCACAATCGAAGATACAATCCAAAGGGTTGAGTGCCTCAGAATGAGCTGCCTTCCACATTAGACACAAGCATAAAGCTTGTCCCATGGGAAAATTACATAGCGAATGCTTTTTTTTGGGTTTCTGGCAACATCAAGAGATGCTGAGAATTTTTCCTTTTGATTTTTTACTCTTGATGGGAGGTAGACGACTATGTTCAAATAGATCTAAAGCACAAAACTTGTGCTTAAGTGGCAGGGCAAAATTCTCGGGAATATCCACCCAACTAGTACTCACCCTCCTCTTTTTACACATAGTAACAGGGTCTCGGTTCTGGTCTTACGGCTACTTTGGCAAACCAGTGGAACACATATATCCCATCTTATTTCCCACAGGCTGGTCAAGGTGCAGGTATCCTGGCCTCGAGTTTATGACCTCTCAATCTGGACAGACCCACTTGGTCAAGGCCATGATGAGGAGGGGGGCTAAAAATCTGGTGTGAGTGAAATGAGCTGATTCTAACTCTGATTTCTACATCTTGTTCTTTCTCATAAGATGAACTACACTGCCTTTAAGGTTCTTTGAGTATCTTTCAGAGAAGTGTAAAAGCTGACCTGTGAAGTAGACACCATTTTTCTAGGAAGCCAAGTTTCTGCTTGGCTGGCAACATTATTCTGTAAGTGGTTTTACAGTGTGTGGCCTGCATTATATAGGAAGCTTAGATGGGATTTTTCACAACCACAATTCTATGGAACTATCTAGAAAGCCCTCGCCATGTGCTCAAGATGTATTTGAGTAATCTCGAGGACAGGAACACCCATGAAGAGTGTGCTGTACAGATGGGAGGTATAAGAAAACTCAACTAGGGATTAACTGAAAGCTTGCCTCTTGACCTCTGGGCAATCTCATGAAGCCTCAGCCTCTTTCTCAATGCTTTAAAATGCCTAAGCTAGAATATGAAGTGATACAGGAAATCGGTTACTTTGACAAGTAGCTATCTTTACAGATTTTTTAAAAAGATTTTTATTTATTTATTTAAAGATTTTTTAAAATTTATTTGACAGAGATCTCAAGTAGGTGGAGAGGCAGACAGAGAGAGAGAGGAGGAAGCAGGCTTCCCACTGAGCAGAGAGCCTGACACAGGGCTCGATCCCAGGACCCCGGGACCATGACCAACTGAAGGCAGAGGACTTAACCCACTGAGCCACCCAGGTGCCCCAAAAAGATTTTTTAAATTTTTATTTATTTGACAGACAAAGATCACAAGTAGGCAGAGAGACAGGCAGAGAGAGAGATTGGGAGAAGCAGGCTCCCCGCCAAACAGACAGCCTGATGCGGGGCTCAATCCCAGGATCCCAAGATCATGACCTGAGCCAAAGGCAGAGGCTTAACCCACTGAGCCACCCAGGCGCCCCTCAATACAGATTTTTTAAAAAAATTGTTATCTCTGTCCTTTATTACAGCATCAAAAAACAAGATTTAATAGCAGAGCTAGTACAATTATAATTTTTGTTGTGATGAACATAAATAATAGTATCTATGATAAGTATAATACGATATGCAAATATCTGTACCTACCTATGACAAAGTTACACGTTCTCCCAGTACCCCTCTAGGGGTCGCCTAGGTTCATGATTTGGAAGAAATGCTAAATTTCATAAACTTAAATTCCATGAAATAGCATTTCAATAAGAAATGCTAAAATTCATGCCATTTAGGATGCTGTGTTTCTCCCATACAAACCCCATAGATCCCAGGACAAGAATACTTAAAAATGTTCTGAGAGACCACCTCCTCTAGACTATATTCCTCTTTTAGGAGTTTTGTATGGAAAATGTGATTTTAGTGATGCCTTCTGCGGTCACCCTGCAGAATTTCAACATTACTCTCCGACTGACAGCGTCTCATTTCCCTTTCTCACTTTTTTGTCCTGTTAAGTGTTTGTGTGTGTATATGTATATGCAACTTCTACTAGATTTTAAGTTCTACAAGTGCAGGGTCTTATTTTTTCCTCTATTTTATTCACTATTGGATCCCTAAATCCTACAACAGTGTCTGACACATAGCAGATGCTCAGTAAACATTCTTGGAAAGCAAAAAAAAAAAAAAAAAAAAAAAAAAAAAAAAAAAAAAAAAAGAAGGAACAGGCCTATAAAACTAGGCTACACTATTAACAGTGAATATATGATCATCACAGAATCAGGAATTTGGAGGAATCTCTTGATACTTAATAATAATTCCCATGTTTGGTTAGCTGTGGTGATATGGTGATATGGCGATATGGCGTGGTGCTCAAATAACTAAGGTTGATGAGTTTTTTTAACTGTTTGGTCACAGATAAAGCCACCTTGCCAGTTAGCTTGCTAGTGTGGACTGGCTGGAAAGAGACTATGGAGAATGTGAACTCATTCCCCACTTCTAGGGAAAAAAACTTCTTCGGCAAGCTCACTGTCAGGGAGTTAGAACACAGTCTTCAGTGACTCCTGGTGGTTGGCGAGCCAAGAAGAGAATCTGAGTCACTTGCTTCCCAGCCTGTCTTCGGGCCACGTCACGATGCATCTATGAAATGACGGCAAGTCCACCTAACAATGGCAGAGCTGACATCAAGGAACCGCTACCATCTGCCCAACTCTGACCCATCTGATCACCCCATGAACACAATATTGTTTTCTTTTTTAACCAGTGAACTTATTTTTATAGATCAAAGAACATGTATTAGCATTCTCATCTTGCAGGAAGTATTACTATGCAATTTCTGTGAAAATCTCCAAGCTCCCCCATATACTTGTTGATTCCAGGCAGTTTCCAATCCAATAAAATGCTCATATACCAAATTTTAAAAAAACCTTATACCATCAGGCTCATCGCTCTATCATTACAAAACCAGAACTGTAATAGTTACAGTTCTAAAAGGTTATCTAACTCCTTTACCAATACAAGCTGACCTAGCTGTCAGCTTGTGCAGTGATGGGAAAGAGCATATTTTAAGGTCATGGAAACCAAAGGAAATTCGCTTCTAGCTCATAGATGGCAGCAAAGAAACTATCTGATTCAAAGTGATCGTGACTATTGCTTAATAAATCTACTGGGAAAGCTGGCTGAGTGTGCTATTTTTAAAAAGGGGGGGGGAAACAGATATTAGTTTATGAATCTTATTTCAGCTTAAAATACCTATATGTATACACATTCACCAAGCTTTTGAAGGTGAACTACAAGCCTTTCTTTAAAAATAGGTGTACAGGGGCGCCTGGGTGGCTCAGTGGGTTAAAGCCTCTGCCTTCAGCTCGGGTCATGATCTCGGGGTCCTGGGAGCGAGCCCCGCATCGGGCTGTCTGCTCGGCAGAGAGCCTGCTTCCCCTTCTCTCTCTGCCTGCCTCTCTGCCTACTTGTGATCTCTGTCCGTCAAATAAATAAATAAATCTTAAAAAGAAAAAAGAATTAAAGATATTTGTGAATGTAAAATCCCTCCAGACTTTTATGTTTTTCCCTAAACTTTTACAAATGCTACCCACACTAAAATATGATAGCAATCTTTTATAGTAAGTCATTCTAAAGCATTTAAGTTAGTTTTAGAAACATATATTCTTTTTCTTTTTGAACTCACACTCATTCTATTTACATATTATTAAAATTGTATAATTACGAGTATTAATAAACTAGGCATAAACTTGTTTGAGAACAAATACAACTGGTACTTGCAAAGCACATTATCCTACTGGCAGGAACAGAGATGAGTGGACATAGCAGAGGGCAGCCAACCGGCCTCGACATTGAGCATTCTGTGAGGGTTGCTGCTAGATTACACAAGCAAGGGAGGTGAATTTCACCGGCAAGTCAGTTAAGAGGAAGGTTAGGAAAATTTTTACTGTAGTCCTCTTTTTATAACCAATACCTTCTCTTCCTAAGAGCCATTCTTTTTTTTTTTTTTTTTTAAGATTATTTATTTATTTATTTGACAGAGAGAGATCACAAGCAGGCAGAGAGGCAGGCAGAGAGAAAGGAGGAAGCAGGCTCTCCGCTGAGCAGAGAGCCCGATGCGGGGCTCGATCCCAGGACCCTGAGATCATGACCTGAGCCGAAGGCAGCGGCTTAACCCGCTGAGCCACCCAGGCGCCCCCTAAGAGCCATTCTTAAAGAAAGGTCCATGGACCCCCAGCATCTCTGAGACTCTCTGAAGGATCCTCAAATAAAAATTATTTTCCCTATATAAAGATGTTATATGTTGACATTTCCACTGATGATGCCAAAGCACTAATAGGTTAAAAATGCTGGCACCTTGGGGCGCCTGGGTGGCTCAGTGGGTTAAAGCCTCTGCCTTCGGCTCAGATCATGATCCTAGGGTCCTGGGATCGAGCCCCGCATGGCAGGCTCTCTGCTCAGAAGAGAGCCTGCTCCCCCCTCCCTCTGCCTGCCTCTCTGCCTGCTTGTGATCTCGGTCTGTCAAATAAATGAATAAAATGTTTTAAAAAAAAAAAATATGCTGGTACCTTTAGCAAGATTCCAGGCAGGGGCACCAAACTCTAGCCATCCTTGTGTGATTCTACATGCAGTCATGCACTCTAAGTTACAAAAAAAAAAAAAAAAAAAAAGCCAGTTTCACTTAAGGATATCCTTGGAAAAGTGGTAAAATGAGAATTTTACAAAATCTCAACACTTTGAGTAGGTCTGTCTTCCATATTGTGTGTGATGAAATGGGAAGTATTATTTAAAAAGACGCTGTGGATGTCAAAGTACAGGAACTGTCGCGATGAAAAGAAATTGTGCACCGAGAGCTGAGCTAGCTCCTTTTGTTCATGAAACATCATTTTTATGTGTGAGAATGAGGCCCTGACAAATTCTAGTTACTTAGACTTAGGTATTTAAGAGGAAGTTTCCTTGAAAATGTACAAGAAAGCCTGTGAGTTTAAAGAAAACTGAAAGCCTTTGCTGCCTATGACAAAATCTGAGCTTTTTCAAGAGAAAATAAAAATTTTAGAAAACTTGTATCTGCTGCCATTTCTTAAGAGTTTACTAATACAAATTTTTCTGATGAGTTCAGTGATAACAAATGTGATTTATTTTTATATTGTATTACTAAACATGTCAACACTTAGAAGACTGGAATAACTCAGCAAACAAACATTCAAAATAAAAAAGGCATGATATTACCAAACCATACATAAAAAATCCACTGTAGGGGCGCCTGGGTGGCTCAGTGGGTTAAAGCCTCGGCCTTTGGCTCAGGTCATGATCCCAGGGTCCTGAGATTGAGCCCCGCATCGGGTTCTCTGCTCCACAGGGAGCTTGCTTCCTCCTCTCTCTGCCTGCCTCCCCTGCCTACTTGTGATCTCTGTCTGTCAAATAAATAAATAAAATCTTGAAAAAAAAAATCCACTGTAAGTGCAAAATATACCAATGCATTTTTCTACCAATTAAAAGATAACATGGTTTCAGATTCCACACTGAAACTAACTTTTCTGACCCAGAGTCCATTTAAAATTAACTTTCATGAGGGACGCCTGGGTGGCTCAGTTGGTTAAGCCGCTGCCTTCGGCTCAGGTCATGATCCCAGCGTCCTGGGATCGAGTCCCACATCGGGCTCCTTGTTCTATGGGGAGCCTGCTTCTCCCTCTGCCTGCCACTCTGTCTGCCTGTGCTCGCTCTCTCTCTCTCTCTCTCTCTCTCTCTCTCTGACAAATAAATAAATAAAATCTTTAAAAAAAAAATTAACTTTCATGAGAGTACCACTTGTCAAGTTCTAGTATAATAACAAAGAGCATCCAAGGGCACCTGGGTGGTTCAGTCAGTTGGGTGTCTGCCTTTGGCTCAGGTCAGGTCATGATCTCGGGGTCCTGGGATCGAGCCCCAGGTCTAGCTCCCTCCTCAGTGGACAGTCTCCTTCTCCCTCTGCCTCTCCCCTCCACTCATGCTCTCTCTCTCAAATAAATACATAAAATCTTAAAAAGAGAGTATCCATAATTATCTGAAAAGATTCTTCAAATAGTCCATCCTTTACAATCACATTGTTTGTAAAAAATACAGCTGTGAAGCAGCTGTATTTTCTTCATATAAGTCAACCAAAACACCACACTGCAACAGGCTGGAGACAGCAGACATGTAAAATGTAAAACAATGACCTCCTTCACACTAAGTACTTTGTTTTAAAAAATACAGTTATTTCTTCCTAAAAATGTTATTTAATGTTACTATGAAATGGACTTTTCACCCTAAAGGAAAAAAAAAAAGAGATAGACTTTTCCAATGAATACATACTTATTTTAAATATTTCTGGCTTTAATTTTTAATATGGTGAATATTGATATTTAAATATTGGTCCAGTCCAAAGCCCTCTGACATCTTCATTCATTTCTAAGAATGTAAAAGAATTCTGACTCCAAAAAGTTCAAAACCTGTTCCTAGAATACTTTCAAAGATGAGTTAAGCGAATTTATGTGACACAGAATGATGTGAACATGAAAATGAATGATGAATTGTCCCAGCTCGGGAGAACGGTGTTGGTAGGGAAGGGCACAGAGCTGATCAAGATGTGCTGCTTCCATGACTCATGCTGACTGTCAAAGGAAGAAAAGAGGCATAAAAATCCTTCCAAAATGTAATAGCTTCATTGATTCAAATTTTTATACCAGTTTTATATGAACAGACTGCCTCCCTTATGATAAATGCCTTTTGAACTATCCATTAGGTATGGAGTACAATAGGCAATCTCAGTCTCTATTACTTAAAGGTAGACAGCTTACTTGGTTAAGAAAGCTAATAAAAAGAAGTCAAATAAAAAACAAAACAAAATAAAAAAAGAAGTCAAATAATAATGTTGGCCTCTGTTTTTACTTGTAGAGATTGAAGAATGATCAAATGAGTATATTTAGATTTTTTTTTTAAGATTTTATTTATTTATTTGAGAGAGAGACAGTGAGAGAGAGCATGAGTGAGGAGAAGGTCAGAGGGAGAAGCAGACTCCCCATGGAGCTGGGAGCCCGATGTGGGACTCGATCCCGGGACCCCGGGATCATGACCTGAGCCGAAGGCAGTTGTCCAACCAACTGAGTCACCCAGGCGTCCCTAGATTTTTTTCATATAGTTTTAATAGAGAATAATTTAGAAACTAACCATCTGTGAAAAGATTAACATTTAAGATTACAAGGTTCACAGAACTCTTTATATAATCTTGTTTAACTTTTTATACATTTATTTCATTTACACAAGTACTGTAAAAGTAAATACGTGGAGTAACATAAGTTTGGCATTTAAAACCTAAGAGGGGTCAAGAAATCACTGATATTTATATAAATGAATCAGTAGTATACAAAAAATAAACACGAGAAACAATGGGGCAACTCGTAACACCCTTTAAAATGTCATTATGGTTATTAGTCTTGTTTCCTAGCACATTTTACAGCTTAACAGTTTTACATCAGGCTTTTCCATATGTGACTATATTGTAAAGATCATTATGTGATCCATGGTATAGGCAAAGTTATCTACTTTTATGCTTAAATGAAGTTCTATTGTTTGTTTAACCTTTATAAAAAAGCGGAACTCAAAACAATCCTTTTTTTCATTTTGAGACAACATGGTTTTATAAGCCCATAACGTATTTCCTCAGTGAATTCATAAAGTAGAAGATTCATGTTAAAAAATCTGGTTTAGAGTGCCTGGGTGGCTCAGTGGGTTAAGCCTCTGCCTTCGGCTCAGGTCATGATCTCAGGGTCCTGGGATCGAGCCCCGCATCAGGCTCTCTGCTCAGTGGGGAGCCTGCTTCCCGCCCCCCCACCGCCTGCCTCTCTGCCTACTTGTGACCTCTCTCTCTCTCTCTCTCTCTCTGTCAAATAAATAAATAAAATATTTTTTAAAAAACCTGGTTTAATCTGAAGTGCTAGATTATGACTTAACCTATGACACCAATGCACTAATTGCAAAGAAGCCAACCTTGCTATGCTGGCCTTCAGTCCACATCATGGAACAAGTAAGGGAGCCGAGTTGGCTGCCTGGGCAGCTCATCGTGTCACGCCTGGGAAATCAAACAGAGGAGCCTGGGATCAGCTGTTCTGGCCCCAGCCTAATGTGAAGAAGCCCCAAAGCTACAAAAGACTATCTGTCCTTTTTTTCCTTTTCTTTCTCTTTTTTTTAAGGATTTGTCCTTCATTTAAAATCTCACTTCTTTTCCCCCCCACCTTTTAAAAAACGTATTCAAAATGGATCATAGACTTTAATGTAAAATGCAAAACTATGAAACTTTTAGAAGACAATATACAAGAAAATCTATGCAATTTTGAATTCAGCAATGAGTTATTTCTTTGTTTTTTTGTTTGTATGTTTTCATATTCCCCCTTTTTCAGCTGTAGTGAGTTGTAATATACAAATAAAATTTGTGTATATCTGAGGTGTAAAAAAATCTGATTTATTTATTTTTTACAATAGATATTTACATCAATATAAATGTAAGAGAAAAATGAAAGAAGGCTAGAGCAGTAGCAACCCCCTTTTGTCAGCTTCACTGCAGCTGTGTCTACGTAAATATGCCACACCTCTGCTTATGGGGTGTACTTGGTCACACCACCCAAATATGCCAAAATAAGGTCACTTCTATCTTAAAATATAAATTAGTCTATTCATTCTAAAAGTGTCCGGAAGACAGTAATCTGATAGAAAGTCATTCCATTTTCCACCAAATGTCTTTGTGTGTTTGCAAACAACTTCCATGAGTTAGGAGAGCCCTGTATGACCACTGTTTCTAAAAACATGACTAACGGGGGTTGTGATTCATCTTTTTTCCCTCTTTAAGTTAAACGTGAAAACTAACCATGAATGTTAAATGTCAGTAATACGGTAAATTTTGTAAGTTATTCCCGTAAACCTTAGCCAAAGGAAGTGGATATCTAAGCTGTGGGGCCTGGCCTGTGAAGTACACTGGGGCCTTCACCGTGATTTGCCAAGAAGAGCCGAGTGAGCCCGGAATTTAGAGAGACTGGATGTGGGGACCTCTGAGTGGGTGGCCAGGTATCCAAGGGGTAGATTCAGCTGAATTCTGGCCTGGCTTGGTGTCCATATTCCAAGTGTTTGATCAGGTGGCTAAGGGTGGCATTTGCATCATCAAGCAAAATTCACTATTTATAGCTAGGAGGAAAGAGAGAAATTATACTTCATATTAAGTAAGCACATAGTATGTGCCAAGCCCTTTATATACTTTATTTCATCTGATCTTCAAAACTCATATTAGGTTATTACATGCCCATTTTACAAACTGTAAAACTGGCATTTAGATAGGAAAATTCCATGTGTAAGATCAGAAAGTTAAGTTAAATGGTGAAGCCAAGAATGGAACCCAAGGCTATCTGAATCTAGAATTGTTTTTTACTTCTTCCTGGTGAGGGAAAGCACAGTGCTTTCAAAGAAAGTCACCAAGTTTACAACAGGAACCCAGCCAGAAGAAAGTGCTAGAGTTAGCAGACCTACCAAGAGCCAGGCAGAAATGCAATCCAGGGTTCCAAGCTCTGCCATGTCCATGATACCAAGGGAGATACAAGGCAAGAAATGTGAGAAAAGAGGGAGATATTAGAAGAGATACCATGACTCCGTGTTCATACGGTTGCTCAAGACCCACTCAAAGAACATGAGATACCAATCAGATGGAATGCCTGGAACAACTCTTCCTCTCCCCACAGATGTCTGCTCAACCTGGGGCTCCTAATGCACTACTCCAAGTATAGCTGGGCCTGACACTGGACACTCAGAACCATCAGCTCCTTAAGCTGGACAGGGCTACAATAAACAGAAATGGACAATGACCTTTTTCCCCCCAACATCTACTTTATTCCCTACTTGAAAAGTAGTGCTGGAAGGATAACAGTATGACAGAATGGAAACTGACTGTATTAAGAAATCGGGGCACTTGACTGGCACAGTTGGTTGAGCATCTGACTCTTGGTTTTGGCTCAGGTTGTGATCTCAGGGTCATGAGATCGAGCCCCATGTCAGGCTCTGCACTCAGAGTGTGCTTAAGACCTTTTCCCCATCTCCCCCTATTTCCCATCCTCTGCCTTGTTCTCTCTCCAAAATAAATCTTTAAAAGAAAAAAAAAATCTTCAGGAAAAATAACTTATCAGCCCTAAAATGTAAAAACACGTTCTCTCACTATCCATATTTCTATATTCATTAAATTACTAGATTCAGTATAACAGAACACTACATTAATTTCATTTGAAAGTTTAGAATTCAATATCCCAAGTATTAAATTCTAAAATGCAAAAATTTAGGTCAGGTTGGCTCCACTCAAGCAGAATACTGAGGAATCAATTATGCAAAGGCAGAAACCAAAGAGAATATTCTTTTTTACTTAAAAAAGTACTCTAAATAATGTGTAGAGAAAATGAATTAATTTGAATGTCAAAATATACCAAGCTAATGTGAATAAAATGTAGTGTTGTTAAATGGGAAAAGGCATTGCTATGTCATTATTCTAATGTTTAATTAACTGACACAAAGTCTTAACCAAATATCCAAGTATGCCATCCAAACACAATATATTTAAATAGAATCAAACAGCATTTATAATTGTAATCCCTTTTAACTGACCAGTGGGCTAGTGTCCAGCCTGGGCTAGGGTCCAGCCTGAAAAGATAAGAGGGAGAAACATGATAGGCAAGATGATTCAAATTTGATAACAAGACCTCTATTGTCACTGGAGTGGCAGAGCTCAAAGGACTGGGGTTAGTCCTTACCTATCAAATTCTAATGAAAAATTATCAAAGAGCTCATTAAAACGGAGAAATCCCGAAACGTACAAAGAAAAGGAGAGAATAACACAGATTTGCCTATATGGTTCACAAAGCTTAATCAAATGATTTTTTTTGCCCATTTAAAAAAGTACCTTGGTATTTTATAAGTTTAACATACTTTACATTTATATGTATACAATGTAAAATATGTTTCAAAGAGTTTAGTGGGTCACCTTATTGCTGTCATTGCTTTACTCAATGACTGCAACTATCCAGTGACAATGTAAGAAACAATGCCTGGGGGAAAAAAGAGGAAGAAACAATGCCTGGAAATAGTCAATTTGACTGTAAGAAAAAAATTAACCATGCAAGAATAGCCAGGGAAGTCAATTAAAAAGAACAATGATGGAGGGTAATTAACTCTGTTAGAGAAGAAAATGAACTATAAAATGTCACCAATAAAAACTGAGTGGACGGACATATAAAGAGACAGACACACTAATGAAGCCAAACAGAAAAAGGTGCAAAACATATAGAAATTCTGTAACATCAAAAATAAATAGGAGAAAGAAGTAACTTCAAAGAAGTTATATTGGAACAACTGGATAGGCATTTGAAAAAAGATAAAGTTGAATCTAAAACTCTCAGAGTAAAACAAAATAAACTCTAAATAATTTAGGCATCTCAACGTAAAATATGAACTCATACTACTATTAGAAGAAAACTTGACTTCCTTTGTGACCTGGAGAAGCGAAAGCCTTTCCAGCTGTGATTTAAAAAGAGAAAATAATAGAAAAATAAAGCGACATATAAAAGTTTAAAAACAAGTTTTGCATAGGAGAAAAAAAAAAACACCACAAGCAAAATCAAACACAAAGAACAAACTGGTAAAAAATATTTGCATCATATATCTTGAATATAATTACACTTACCCAAACATACAAAAAGCTCTTAAAATTCAAGAAGATCAAAATCTCATTAGAAAAATGAAAAAAAGACAAAGAAGACAGATGACAAAAAAGAAAGGTAAATATCTCCTCTCTCAAATTCTCATCTCCACTTATTGTAAAAGAAATGTAAATTAAATCAAAAACAAGATAACATCCAGATTAGTGAAAACATCAAAATATGACAAACACTCCAGTAAAGCTGTAGAGAAAACAGGTACCCTCTTAAAATGCTGTTAGGGGTTCAAATCGTACAATTCCTATAGGGTAGAGTTTGGAAATAATTTAACACAATTATGTAAACATTTTATCTTTTGCCCTGGTTATATCACTTACAGAAATTCACCTCAAAGATACAGCTCTATGAATACGAAAGCACATATGCATAAGGTTGTTTGTCATGGAATTATGTGTAATATCTGTAATATGATTCTGACATGGCACATTGTGAACTATGTAAATGTTTCAAATATTTAAAATTAAATATGTCAGAAATAAATACTAAAATGTTCAAAATAAAATAAACAAATAGGGCAAATGCTCCCAAAAAAGAACAAGATAAATCTCTAGAAAGCAATCTTAATGAAATGAAAATGATTACCTGATAGTTTAAAATAACCATCATAAAGATGCTTGCCAGAGTCAGGAGAGCAATGTATGGGAAAAGCAAGCATTTCAACAAAAAGGGAGAAAATATTAAAAAGTACCAAATGGAAATCAGAGCTAAAGAATATAACAATACAACTGGAGGGCACCTGGGTGACTCAGTGGGTTAAAGCCTCTGCCTTCGGCTCAGGTCATGATCCCAGGGTCCTGGGATGGAGCCCCACATCAGGCTCCCTGCTCGGCAGGAAGCCTACTCCCCCCACCCCGCCCTACCCCCCCCCCGCCACCACCCCCCTGCCTACTTGTGATCTCTGTCAAACAAATAAATAAAATCTTAAAAAACAAAACAAAACAAAACAATACAACTGGAAAATTAAAGAGAGATCCATCAGCAAACTAGATCAAGCGGAAAGAATGACCAGGGCAGTGGAATTCATCCTATCAGAGGAACAAAAAGAAAAAAGGATTAAAAAATAGTAAAGAAAGCTTAAGGGACTTATAGGACACTATCAAGAGTACCTATATAAACATTATATCTGTCTTAGATAGAAAAGAGGGAGAAACGGCCAGAAGTTTATTCAAAGAAATTATGACTAAAGTGGAGAGAAATAAACAGACATCCAGATTGAGGTATCACAAAGAGTAACAAAAAGATGAATCTAAAGAGACTCACAAGATACATTTACATTGTCCAAAACTAAAGATAAAGAATATCAAAAGTAGCAAAACCAAAAGCAACTTGTTAACATACAAAGGAACCCTCATAAGACTATAAGCAGATTTCTCCACAGAAACCTCTCAGGCCAGAAGGGAGCAAGAAGATATATTCAAAGTGTTGTAATAAAAAAACTTCCAATCAAGAATATGCTAGCCAGCAAAGTTGTCCTTCAGAAATGAGGGAGCAATAAAGTTTTCCAGACAAACAAAAGCTGGAGTTTGTCACCATTAACCAGCCTTACAGGAAATGTTAAAAGAACTTCTTCAAGCTGAAATGAAAGGATGATAAGTAGTAACATGTATAAAATTCACAGCTAAAAATAAATATATACTTAAATTCAGAATACTCTAATATCATAATCATGGTAAGTAAATCACTTATAACTTTAGTATAAATTTTAAAAGAAGACTATTAAAAACAACTACAATAATTTGTTAATGGATATACAATATTAAAAAATGTAAATTCTGACATTGAAAACAAAATGTGGTGGAGAGGAGTATAAAAGTATAGAGTTTTTATATGTGTTGCAGGTGAAGTCATCAACTTAAAACAGTCGGTTAAAACTATAAGATGTAAGCCTTAAGTTGACTACAAAGCAGAAAACCTATAGCAGATAATCAAAGGAGAAAGGAATCATCAGAAAATCACTGAATCAGAAAGTAAGAGAGCAAGAGAGGAAGAAAGTAACAAAAGAACTAAAAAACCGTCAGGAAACAATTAACAACTAAATCCATATCTATCAATAAATTCTTTAAATTATAAATGGATTAAATTCTCTAGCCAAAAAAACACAGAGAAGCTAAATGGATTTAAAAAAAAAAAGACCCGGGGCGCCTGGGTGGCTCAGTGGGTTGGGGTGCCTGGGTGGCTCAGTGGGTTGAAGCCTCTGCTGGGATCAAGCCCCACGTTGGGCTCTCTGCTCAGCAGGGAGCCTGCTTCCCTTCCTCTCTCTCTGCCTGCCTCTCTGCCTACTTGTGATCTCTGTCAAATAAATAAATTAATTAATTTAAAAAAAAAAGAGACCCATCTATATGCTGCCTACAAGAGACTCACTTCAGCTTTAAGGATGTATAGACTGAGAGTGAAGTTATGGGAAAAGACATTCCATGCAAATGAAAAGCAAAAGAGAGCAAGAGTAGCTACACTTAGATCATACAAAATAAACTTTAGGCCAAATGGTAACAAGAGACAAAGAAGGTTATTACATAATGATAATATTTGTAAATATTTATGCACACAACATAGGAACACCTAAATATATAAAGCAAATATAAACAGTTCTGAAGGAAGAACTAGAGCAATACATTAATAGGAAATTTCAATACCCCACTTACAACAATGAATAGATCATCCAGACAAAAAATCACTAAGGAAAATTGTACTTACACTACACAATAGACCAAAAAGCCAAAACCAAAAATAAAAGCAAAACAACAATTAGACTATAAAGATATACATAAAGACATACACACACATAGACCACATATTCATATAGAAAACATCTCATCCAAAAGTAGCAGAACACACTCTCTTCTCAAGCCCATGTGGAACATTCTCAAGCATAGGTCATATGTTAGGTACAAAACAACTCAATAAATTTTTTTAATTTTTTTTAAATTTTATTTAGTTATTTGACAGAAAGAGAGAAAGCACAAGTTGGCAAAATAGGAGGCAGAGGGAAAGGGAGAAGCAGGCTCCCCGCTGAGCAAGGAGCCTGACATGTGGCTCAATCCCAGGACCCTGGGATCATGACCCGAGCCGAAGGCAGTTGCCTAACCAACTGAACCACCCAGGCGCCCCAAACTCAATGAATTTAAAAAAATTAAAATTGTAGTAAGCATATTTTCTAACCACAATGGTATGTAACTAGTAATCAGTTATATGAAAATTCACAAATATGTGAACATTAAACAACATGCTCCTAAGTAACCAGTGGGTCAAAGATGAAAAGGGAAATCAAAAAAATCTTGTGACAAATGAAAATGGAAACACAGCATACCAAAACAAATTAGATGCAGCAAAAATTGTTCTAAGAGGGAATTTCATAACGATAAAAAGCTACACTAAGAAAAAAGAAAGGTCCCAAGTAAACAAGCTAAATTTACATCTCAAGGAACTAGAAAAAGAAGAAAAAATTAAGCCCAAAGTTAGCAGAAGAGAGGAAATAATGAAAATTAGGCAGAAATAAATAGAACTGACTAAAAAGACAATAGAAAAGATCAATGAGGGGCTGCCTGGGTGGCTCAGTGGGTTAAGCCTCTGCCTTCGGCTCAGGTCCTGATCTTAGGGTTCTGGGATCAAGTCCCACATCGGGCTCTCTGTTAGGCAGGGAGCCTGCTTCCTCCTCTCTCTCTCTCTCTCTCTCTACTTGTGATCTCTCTCTCTGTCAAATAAATAAAATCTTAAAACAAAAAAAAAAAAAGATCAATGAAACTAAGAGCTGGTCTTTTGAAAAAATAAACCAATAAATGTGATATACTCACATTAATAAAATGAAGAATAAAAATCATATGATCACCTCAACAGATGCAGAAAAAGCATTTGAGAAATTTAAATATCCTTTCATCATAAAAAAATCAGCAAGCTGGGTATAAAAGGAACATACCTCAACAAGTAAGAGCTAATACGACAACCCACAGCTAACATCATACTTAGCAGCAAGAAGTTTTTCCTCTAAGATCAGGTACAAAAGAAGGATGCTGACTATCACCATTTTTATTCAGCATGGTACTAGAAGTACTAGCCAGAGCAATTAAGCAAAAAAGAAAAAAGAAAGTATCCAAATCAGAAAGGAGGAAGTAAAACTGCCTCTATTTAAAGATAACATGAGGGGTGCCTGGGTGACTCAGTGGGTTAAGCCTCTGCCTTCCGCTCAGGTCATGGTCTCCAGGTCCTGGGATCAGCACCTTGTTGGGTTCTCTGCTCAGGGGGGAGCCTGCTTCCCCGCCTCTCTCTGTCAGCCTCTCTGCCTACTTGTGATCCCTCTCTCTGTCAAATAAATAAATAAAATCTTTTAAAAAACCATGATAATATAAATAGAATACCCTAAAGACTCCACTAAAAAAACAAAACAAAAAACAAAAAACTATTAGAACTAATAAATGAATTTAGTAAAGCTGCAGGATACAAAGTCAATGTATAAAAATTAATTGTGTTTCTATATACTAACAATGAGCTATGAGAAAGAGAAATTAAGAAAAAAATCCCATTTATAATAGCATAAATTATTTATGAATAAATTTAATCAAGGGAGTAAGTGATCTTGACACTAAAAATTATAAAACATTGAAGAAAGAAATTGAAGACCATTCAAATAAACGGGGAGATATCCTATGCTCATGAATTGAAAGAATTTTTTTTTTTTTTGAAGTTAGAAACCAAACCCTGCTTTATAAGCCTGAGTGGCCATGAGTGGTTTCTCTGTGGAGATACGTTACTAGCCAATGAACCTTCCTCACTTTCTCCCCATTCCCACAACCCCTCCAGTCCTCCAGATTCCCATCTCTGCAATTCAACCACTTCAAAAACATTTTGAGGAAGGGGATGAGACTCAGGATGGCTGGCCAGTTCCCATGAGGTAGCTAACACCAGTGCTCCTGGGCAGGGGCTAAAGGAGTGAGGCCAGTCATTGGCTGACAGCAGCCAGAAGTGAGTCACTGATTGACTGGGAAGTGGGGGGAGCAGAGAGTCTCGAAGTCTGCCCAGAGTACTTCCTCATAGGTAACATCTGGGTGGACAGGTTGGGCTCTTTGCTGGTGTCCTCACTGCCCATACTACCCAAAGCCACCCATAGGTTCAATGCAATCCCCATCAAAATTCCAAAGGCATTTTTCACAGAAATAGAAAAAAAATATTAAAATTCATATGAAATCACAAAAGACTCTGAAAAGCCAAGGCAATCTTGAGAAAGAAGAACAAAGCTGGAGGAATCACACTTCTTGATATCAAACAATACTACAAAGCCACAGTAATCAAACTGTATAGCACTGGCACAGAACAGACATGTAGATCAATGAAGAACAGAGAGCCCAGAAATAAATTCGTGCATATATGGCAAATTAATTTCTGACAGAAGAGCTAAGAACATACAATGGTAGAAGGATAGTGTCTCCAATAAATGGTGCTGAGAAACTTGGATAGCCTCATGGGAAAGAATGAAACTGGACCCCTATCTTATACTATACACAAAAAGCAAATAAAAATGGACCAAAGTTGACAATAAGAGCTAAAACCATGAAACTTCTAGAACAAAAAACACAGCAAAAAAACGCCTTGATTCTGGTCTTGGGAAGGATATTTTGGATTTGACCCCAAAAGCATAGGCAAGTAGGACAACATAAAAACTAAAATGCTTCAGGGGAAAAAAAAATGCATAGCAAAGGAAAGCATCAGCAAAATGAAAAGGCAACCTATGGAATTCAAGAAAATATTTGCAAAACACATATCTGATAATGGGCTAATATCCAAAATATACAAGGAACTTAGATAACACAATAGCAAAAAAAAAAAAAAAAAATCCCAATTAAAATATGGACAGAGGAACCAAACATTTTTCCAAAACAATATATACATTTTTCCAAATAATATATACAAACAAGTAAATGAAAAGGTACTCAAATCATTCATCACCAGGGAAATACAAATCAAAACCACAATGAGATGATCACGTCATACCTATTAGAATGGGTATTATCAAAAGGACAAGAGAAAAATACTGGTGAAGATGTAGAAAAAAGAGAGCTGTCATATACTGTTGGTAGGAAAATAAACAGACACTATAGAAAATGGAATGGAGTACCCTCAAAAAACTGAAAACAAAATGCCCTATGATCTACCAATCTCACTTCTGGGTATATATGCAAAGGAAACTAAATCAGTATCTTGAAGAGATACCTGTACTCCCATGTTCCCTGTAGCATTATTCAAAATACCCAAGTGTGGAAACAACCCATGTCTGTCAACAAATGAATGGATAAAGAAGATGTCACACACACACACACACAGAAGAATATTATTCAGCCATAAAAAAAGAAGGAAATCTTATCATTTGTGACAAGGTCGATGAACCTGGAAGATATTAAGCGAAGTGAAATAATTCACACAGCAAAAGACAAATACTGTACAGTATATGTAAAATCTTTTTTAGAAAGTCAAATTCATAGAAACAGAATGACTATTGCCAGGCAAAACAGGGAGAGGCTGAGAAACAGGTACAAACTTTCAGCTTTAAGATGAATAAGGTCTTGGGGCACCTGAGTGGCTCAGTGAGTTAAGCCTCTGCCTTCAGCTCAGGTCATGATCCTTGGGTCCTGGAATCGAGCCCCCCATTGGGCTTTCTGCTTAGCAGGGAGCCTGCTTCCCCCTCTCTCTCTGCCTGCCTCTCTGCCTACTTGTAATTTCTCTCACTCTCTCTGTCAAATAAATGAATAAATAAATAATTTTTTTTTTTTAAAGATGAATAAGGTCTGATGAGCTAAAGTGTAACATAGTGACCATGGTCGATACTACCATGTTGTATAATTGAAATTTGCTAAGAGTGTATAACTCAAGTGTTAAAAAAGGTAAATAAATATGTGAGGTGACGGGTGTGTTAATCAACTGGTGATGGGTATGCTTCCACAGTGTATATGTATGTCATACCATCCTGTTGTACACCTTAAATACATTACAATTTGTCAATTATACCTAAATAAAGGTGAAAAAAATGAGCATGAATTAAAGCTTTATTTTTAAGATAAAATGAAAGATGAGAAATGTTGTTACCAGCAAACCTGTGTTATATGAAATGCTAAAATATCTCCTTCAGGCTGATAATGGTAACAAATGAAACCTGGACTCTATGCAGAGGAATCCAGAACACCAAAAAGGAAAATCATGTGGGCAAATATAGAAAGACATTTACCTCTTTTATATTTGTATGGGTGTATGAATACTCATTCATTCTAAACTTTAAAGAAAGATGAGTGTCTCTTTAAAGAAAATACAACAATGTATTGTGAGGTTTATAACAAATGTAGAAATATCATGTAGGAGCATAAAGGGGGGGAAGTAAATAGAATTACACTGCTGTAAGTTTTCCACATCTTTGCTAAAGAGGTATAATTTATATCTTATAAATAATGAAATTCATAGCAACTACTAGGGTAACTCAAAGTATAGCTAAAAGCTAACAGAAACACTAAAAAGAAATACTAAAAAATACCTGATTAATATAAATGAGGGCAGGAAGGGAAAAATAGAGGAACAAAAACAGAAGAGATAAATAGAAAACAAATACCAAGTTAATAATACATTTGAACCCAATCATCACTAGTTACAATAAAAGTAAAGAGACAAACCCACCATGTAAAGAGATTGCCAGGCTGTATGTAAAAAAAACAAAATGGAAATGTATTTACAAAGACATACTTTAAACTATAGGCACAAAAAATAAGTTTTAAGTAAAAGAGGAGAAAAGATAAACATGAAAAAAATGTGGGAGTGGTTATATTAATATCAATGTAGGCTCTAAGACAGGAATATTACCAGAAATTAAAAGGTAAGTCTTATAATAAAAATGTGTTGATTCATCATGAAAATATAACAATCCTAAATGTTTGTGTACCCTCTTAATTGGTCTTCAGAAATATATAAAGCAAAAATTGGCAAAACTAAAGAAAGAGAGCGCCTGGGTGGCTCAGTCAGATACATGTGCCTTTGGCATGGGTTATGATCCCGGAGTCTTGGGATCATGTCCCACATCGGGCTCTCTGCTTAGTGGGGAGTCGTCTTCTCCCTCTGCCCCTCCCCCCTGCTCATGCACTCATGCTTTCGCTCTCTCTCAAATAAATAACATCTTTTAAAAAAGAACTAAAGAGGGACACCTGGGTGGCTCAGTTGGTTAAGCGGCTGCCTTCGGCTCGGGTCGTGATCCCAGAGTCCTGGGATCGAGTCCCACATCGGGCTCCTTGCTCGGCAGGGAGCCTGCTTCTCCCTCTGCCTCTGCCTGACACTCTGTCTGCCTGTGCTCCCACATGCTCTCTCTCTCTCTCTAACAAAAAAAAAAAAAAAAAAAAAGAACTAAAGAAAGGAAAGAAAAAACTGATCTGCAATTATGGTTGGAGATGTTAATACTCTTCTCCTATGGATTGTCAGAAAAAGAAAAAAATTAGTAAGTATATAAAAGATCTGAAGAATACTATTAACCAACTGAACTTAATTGACCTTTATAAAACACTACATCCCACAACTGTGGGATGAATTAAAAAACTGAATTTTTAGGGGGGCGCCTGGGTGGCTCAGTTGGTTAAGCAACTGCCTTCGGCTCAGGTCATGATCCCGGAGTCCTGGGATCGAGTCCCACATCGGGCTCCCAGCTCCATGGGGAGTCTGCTTCTCCCTCTGACCTCCCCTCTCATGCTCTCTCTCTGTCTCTCAAATAAATAAATTGAAAAAAAGAAAAAAAAAACTGAATTTTTAAATTCCACCATAGTTAACATGCAGTGTTTAATATGTTAGTTTCAGGTGTACAACATAGCGATGCATTAATTCAATACATTCCTCAATGATCATCGTAAGCGTTATCTTAATCCCCTTTACCTATTTTACCTATCCTCCTTCCCACTGTCCCTCTGGTAACCATCAGTTTGTTCTCTATACTTAAGAATCTGTTTCTTGGTTTCTTTCTTTTTTTTCTCTTTGCTTATTTGGTTTCTAAAATTCCACATATGGGTGAAATCCAAACGGTACTTGTCTTTCTCTGAGTTATTTCACTTAGCATTATACTCTCTAATTCCAACCATGTTGTTGCAAATGGCAAGACCCCACTTCTTTATGGCTGAATAATATTCCATTGTATATACGTACCACATCCTCCCCTCCACTCATCTGTCAATGAACACTTAGGCTGCTTCCATAATTTGGCCATTATAAATAATACTTCAATGAACATAACAGTGCGTGAAATACTGTTTTTAAATTTGGGGGGTAAATGGGCAATAGTGTGATTACGGGGTCATAGGATAGTTCTATTTTTAACTTTCTGAGGAACTTCCACACTGTTTTCCACAGTGGCTGCACCAGTTTGCAATCCCACCATTAGTGCACAGGGGTTCCTTTTCCTCCACGTCCCCTCCAACATTTGTTGTTTCTTGTGTTTTTGATTTTAGCCAATTCAACAGGTGTGAGGCGCTATCTCACTGTAGTTTTGATTTGCATTTCCCTGATGAAAGAGCAATGTTGAGCATCTTTTCATATGTCTGTTGGCTATCTGGATGTCTTCCTTGGAGAAATGTTCATGTCTTCTGCCCATTTTTAATTAGATTGTTTTTTGGTGTTGAGTTGTATCAGTTCTTCAGGTCTCACATTTAGGTCCAGGACCAATCTTGAGTTTATTTTTGTGCGTGGTCAAAGAAAGTGGTCCAGTTTCATTCTTCTACATGTGGCTCTCCCAACACCATTTGATGAACAGACTGTCTTTTTCCCATTGGATATTCATTCCTCCTTTGCTGAAGATTAACTGGCCATATAATTGCGGGTTTATTTCTGGCTTTTCTATTCTGTTCCATTGATCTAAGTGTCTGTTTTTGCCCCAGTACTATACTGTTTTGATTACTACAGTTTAGGTTGTTTTTACATTTTATTTATGTAAGTAATCTCCACACACAATGTAGAGCTGAACTCAGGATCCCAAAATGAAGAGTCCTATGTTCCTGTGACTGAGGCCGGCCAGGTGCCCCAATTACTACAGCTTTGCAGTATAACCACAAAGTTAGTCCTGAATTGTGATGCTTCCAGCTCTGCTTTTCCCAAGATTGCTTTGGCTACTAGGGTCTTTTGTGGTTCCATACGTTTTTAGGATTATTTGTTCTAGTTCTGTAAAAAATGCTATTAATATTTTGATAAGGCTTACATTAAATGTGTGGGTCGCTTTGGGAGTATAGACATATTAACAATACTTGTTCTTCTAGTCCCTGAGCAGGGAATATCTTTCCATTTCTTTGTGTTGTCCTCAATTTCTTTCATTAATGTTTTATAAATTTCAGAGTACAGGTCTTTCACCTCTCTGGATAAATCTATTCCTAGGTATTTATTATTTTTGGGTGCAATTATAAATGGAATTGTTTTCTTAATTTCTGGTTTTGCTGCTTCATTATTAGTGCATAGAAATGCAACAGATTTCTGAACATGGATTTTGTACCCTGTGAGTTTACAGAGGTCATTTATCAGTTCTAGTAGTTTTTTGAGCACACACATTATTTTAAGGGCACATGGAATATTCACCAAAACCTACTTACTGCTGGGCTATAAAACAAATCTCAATAAATATCAAAGGACTGAAATCATTTTAAGTACGCTTCTGCAACAAAGGCATTAAAATAGTAATAAGAGGTAGACATCTAGAAAAGCTGAATATATCTATACAAGCTACTCTCACTTCTAAATAACTCATGGGTCAAAGAACAAATTACAAATACAAATTACTGCAAATGATAGTGAGAATATAACATGTTCGAATTTGTGGATGCAGCTAATGTAGTCCTTAGAGGAAAGATAAAGGAGGGGGTCTGGGTGGCTCAGTCAGTTAAGTGTCCAACTCTTGATTTTGGCTCAGGTTATGATCTCTAAGTCAGGCTCTGCACTAGGCGTGGAGCCTGCCTAAGATTCTCTCCTTCCCTCTCCCTCTGCACCTTCCCCCCACCCTTGCGTGTGCATGTGGGTGCACACACGTTCTCTCATCTCTCTCTCTCTCTCTCTCTTAAAAACATAAAGTGGCTCCTGGTGGCTCAGTCGGTTAAGTGTCTGCCTTGGCGCAGGTTGTGATCTCAGGGGTCTTGGGCTCCCTGCTTGGCAGGGCTGCTTCTTCATCTCCCACTGCCCCCTCCCCACATTTGTGTACTCTCTTTTTCTCTCAAATAAATAAATAAAATCTGTAAAAAAAAAAAAAAAAAAAAAAAAAAGAAAGAAAGAAAAGAAAGAAAGAAAGAAAGAAAATGAAAAAGAAAAAGAGAGAAGAAAAGAAAAGGTATAAAAAAACCAATGATCTAAGGGGCTCCTGGTCAATGAGTTGAGCATTAGCTCTTGGTTTTGGCTCATCCCAGGGAGCTAGCTAGAGTTCTAACCTTACATCTTATCTCATGTAAGTCTGTATTGTTTTAGTCACTGTCTGTGGTAATTTTGTTTCAGCCACAAGAGGAGACTAATATAAAATTCTACATATATGAATAGGTAGTTAATGTCTACCAGAGATTTAAGGAAATCCCAAATAGGAAAGAAGAGGCTCAGATTAACAAAATGATAAGTGCAGCTAGGGGAAAAAAATTATACAGTTAGAAAAAAGTATTGAAAACAAAGAAAAACTCTTAAAGATGAAAAATAACTGGAAGACAACCTCCAAAGAAGGGCTGAATGAAAGTTGAATAAATATCAAGAGAGATATGAGACGATGAAATAGAAGATGGAAAAGAAAATTAGGAGATTGGCCCCAGAGGTTGAATATCTGAATAAGAAAAGAAGCAAAAATGAAAACAAAGAAAAACTAAGGGGAAGAAATCAAATATACCAAGAAAAATTCCTAGAACTACAACGCAGGAGTTTCAAGACGGAGAGAGGCCATCAGATGCATAGGACGTGGCTGAAAAGAGACTCATCCAAGTCTCCAAACCAAGACCCAGAATTTCACCACACTGGTGACAGAAAAGACCCAAAAAAAGCTTCAGAGAGAAGAATTGGGTTTCATTCAAAGTATCAGGAATCAAAGTGGGATCAGACATCTCAACAGCACACTAGAAACCAGAAGACAATGGAACATCTTCGGAACGCAGGGAGACAATTTCCAGATTATAATTCCATACCCAGCCAAGCTACACTCGAGCTCAAGGGCTGAAGAAACACATGCAGACACCCAAGGTTTCGAAATTCATGGACACTTTTTCTGGAAACCAATTGGAGAATTCCCCCACCAAATTAGGAAGAGGACAACATGATTCTCATGGCACGGGAATCCAAAACAAAACAGAAAAGGAGAACAAGTCAACAGCTGGACAGTAGATCTAGACCACAGCATTTCAAAAAGTTCTGGTAGTCACTTCTCCCACAACGATGAACCGTTAAAATTACAGGTATCTCCCACCTTCCCAAAGTTTAAATTATACAAGGTCACTTTTATGAAAGCCGTACATTAGTATGCATTTTTTTGCTAGCTGACAGAAATCTGAAGAGGTTTTCCCTTGACAGCAGAAGTAGAAAAGTAAAAAAAGCATTAAGCATTTGTTCTGTAGCAAGCAATGGGAGGCTGCGCACAACAAGCGGTGACAGTGGCGCCACGAGGCGCCTTCCCTGGGAACTACACAAGTATCTCAGCATCAGGCTGCCAAAACTGTGTCTGAGCATCTACGCTTTATCGGGATTTATTTTGTGCACTGTTAGTAAGTTGTGTCCGAAGTCATCAGAACAATCTAGGACAGGTTATTTTTGGGGTCCGGGCTCACTAAAAATTATTTCCATATAAATTAATGGTAACTGGCTCTTTGCTTTATGCCATTTCAGCTTCTGTAAGTTTTTATAGGAAAGATGTTTTTGGATGGGGGGAGGGATCTAAAATGTCATTAAGAATGTCTTGTGTGTGGGATGCCTGGGTGGCTCAGTCGGTTAAGCCGCTGCCTTCAGCTCATGATCCCAGGATCCTGGGATCGAGTCCCGCATCGGGCTCCTTGCTCAGCAGGGAGCCTGCTTCTCTCTCCCCTCTGCCTGCCACTCTGCCTGCTTGTGCGCTCACTTTCTCTCTGATAAATAAAATCTTTAAAAAAAAAAAAAAAAGAATGTCTTGTGTGAATTGATTGAGAGAGGATTTATGTAACCAAGTGAGAGTCCAGTTGATAAGTAGTGATAAATATATAGGAAACTAACTAAAAACAAGAAAGCTGTTGTTACTCCTAAAGAAAACAAAAGTTGTATACAAATTGAAAAGAGATCATAGTATATAATAGGGCTTAGGTGTCAACAAATTTTGCCTTGTTAAAATATGCAAACACTCAAATTTACCTAACTAAAATTACAACATATCTTCTAGGAAGGACGGAGGGATAAGAAGTATACATGTGTGGGTGGCGGAGGGTATGTGTGAGAGACAGGTGAGTGATGTATCTATAAGCCAAGAAATGCCAAGGGCGGCCTACAGCCACCTGAAGCTAGGAGAGTGGCATGGGCCAGTTCCTCCCTTGGAGCCTCGGGAAGGAACCTACCCCACTGACAACTTGATTGCAGACTCCTGGCCTCTATTTGTTTGTTAACACATGGTCTGTGGTATTTTTTATAGCTGCCCCAGCAATGAATACTTTGTAACAGCTGCCCCAGCAATTAAAGAATCTGACCAGCCATCACCGCCATCCTGTACCCGCCATCTTCTTGCTGCTGAACATGAGGATATTCCCATTTATTTATTTATTTTTTAAAGATTTTATGTTTGAGAAAGCGAAGAAGAGAACACAAGCAGGGCGAGGGGCAGAGAGTGAGGGAGAAGCAGATCCCCCGCTGAGCAGGACTCGATCCCAGGACCCTGGATCATGACCTGAGCTGAAGGCAGATGCTTAACTGACTGAGCCACCCAGGCGCCCCGCTCCCATTTATTTTAAAGAGCGATCCCCTACCACACAACACGCAAAAGAGAAAAGAATTACCTGCAATAGAAAGTTTAAAAACTGGAGGATGCTTAACAAAGCAAAAACCGTACTCAAATTGCTAAATCGTGCCACTGTAAGGGTAGGAAAATATCAAACCAAAGTGAGGCAGACTTTAAGGTGCTAGGATACATGAAGAGATATTTTACTTTCTCCTATAATCTCCTCAGTAGGGTTAATATTTACTTAAGAGTCCCACGTTTCAATGCTTTATCGAAACTGTTCCCTTACAATATGCTTTCTAAGGGTTTTATTGAAATTGCCTTTTTGAAACAGTCAGTGAGTTGTGGCTGATTTTATTCTAGGCACAAAGAGGAATAATGTGCTGCAGAATTTATTCCATTCAGCCCTGAAAACCTGAAAAGCATCATCAATCACAGACTTACACTCTTTCCTAATGAAAAAAAGATGCTTCTTAATATATTTTAGGAAGAAGTACTCTGAACACTCAAATATTGGAAGAAAGAGGCCACCTCAAAGAGTGGAGCAGTCCCTTCACTGGCAAGATTCAAGTGGGATATTAAGAAAGGGTCATCTGAAAAGGAATCACGTGTTTATTAGAATGTTAGAGTTTTCAAGTTTTAAATCACAAGTCATTAATAGATTGTGAAATAAACATAATGGATTATGACTAGTATATTATGACTAGTATATCTGTATATATTTGAATTTAATGAAATGGAATAGAATAGAAAACTGTGGGGTGAAAAGCATGGCTTATATGCAAGGGCCGATTCATGCAACTTTCACTCATATATTTATCTTATATATCACATATTTGTATATTATATTTATATATTATACACACAGACACACACACGTAGTTAGTTACCTGTGTACTGGGTTGTGATGCAAACTCTGTTTCTTACTATGGGGCACATTCAAAAAGGTTTGAAAAGGGTAACCTGGACGTCAAATAGGCAGCCAGCCAGATGCATCCTCCAGGCAGAGAGGACCTGGGCCCAGGCCCTGCTTCAGCGGGTGGAGCTTGGTTGAGACCTGGCCCAGAGCACTTTCCAGCACAGGGCCCAGAGCACTTTCCAGCACAGGGCCAAGCCAATTTTGTGGGAAATCCCACTGTGAGATCACCAGGAAGGAACCCAGAGCACCAGCTCAGTCTGGTTGAAAGTAGAGGGCAGAAGGTACTGTATGATAAAGGCAGACAGAAAACACCCAACAGAACCAGGCAGTCAATTCAGGAATGGAAAACAATTTTATCACTATGCAGAAAAACATCTCTCATCCTCCCCAAAGTGATTCTGTTTGGCTTTGAAGCCAACTACATTCAAGAGAGACAATAAAATAATGCCTATGAACAGTGGTCTGTATCAGTTTTGTTTTGTTTTGTTTTTTTATTTCATGTCCTTGGGACATAATTTCAGAGTACTTCTTAAAAAGCAGTTTGGCAATAAAGTGGAAAAGTCAGTTTAGGATTTTTCTTTGTGAATTATAAAAAAAATTTGCAATATGTACTATCTAATATGTTGCCAGAAAAAAAAATTAATGAATAAACTAAGTTTCAATTATGAGCCAACCTTATAAGCTATCATCAACATGCCATGTGCATTGAACACTCCCAAGTTTCAATCTAGACTTATGTCATTTTGAAAATAAAAGTTGACCCCACCCCAAAAACTGAATGCAATCCCATCCTCGCACCTTTTCTGACCAATGATGGGCCGTGGTAAAACAAAACAAAACAAAACAAAACAAAGAGGAAAAAATTCAAACTGGATTCAGTAATATTCAAATCTCTCCTATGTCGTCAAGTTCTCCAAAGAAGATAAAACAGCAAATTCCATTTGGCTTTTCAAAATTATGGCCAAAAGTTTAGGGCAGGAAGATATTAAAGTTAATATAAGGTTTTCACAATATCTGTGGATTTATTCTATCTTCTCTTTCCCCAGATTTTTTTATTCTAAGAGTGAATTTCCTGTACATGATCATGGAAGGGAACTCAAAATTGCTTACTCTGTTGTTACAAGCCCGAACAGTTACCCACGCTTCCTTAAGAATCTCTCCTCTTTTTTCTCACTTTAAAGAAACAGGAGGATTCTCTCAAGTTGATGCTTTCCTCCTGGAGTGCCACCTGCATAATTTTCCATTTTGGCTTCAGCTTCACAAAGGAACATGAAAACACCATGTGGCTGTAACACCCTGTCAGGCCCTTGTCTTTTCTTTTCACTCTTCTCTTTTTTGCTATTCATTTATTTACTGTGGTAGTCCTACTTAATTAAATCTGACCTTCTTTGAACTTTCCTTCTACATTTTTCTATCATTCACAGAAGTTAGGTATGTTGTACTCGAAAGAATATTTTATACTTGATAAAATCTTTTTGCGGTGACTTTATTTTTTAAAGTCACAATACACTCATGGCAAACAGGAAGCTGCTAAAATAACGCTGGAGAGTGGTGAACTCAGTATCTCTTCTTGGGTTCATAGGTACTTTGTACCTAAGTATATCCAAAACCAAACCCTTTATTAGCATTCCCCCAACAGTTGCCTTCTCACCAAAAGGTCCTCATCATTTTCTCAGCATCCCATGAAAGAAATTCCTTTGTCCTCTTTGTCCTCCAATACAGTTGTCAAGTCTTAGACACATGAAATTCTTATGACTTTCTGGAACCCAGCCCTTCTTTCCATTCTCAGATGCCTTATTCTCAGAGAGCCTTATTCCGGGCTCTCATCTGTATAAACACAAAAGGCCTAACTGGTCTTTCTGGTTTGACCTCTCCAATCTACTCTCCACATGTGGTCAGAGACTCTTCCTAAAACACAAGTCTATCACATGGAGCAAACAGCAGCCATTTTATGTCTCCTGACGAGAAGACAGTCACCGCCCACGCTTGTCAGAGTGATCACAGCAGTTGGCTGCAACTTGTGGGTCTGCAGGAAGCAGCAAGGGTAGAAGAGCTCCCCCAGCTACCCCCTGAGCACACACTCAGCAACCTCCAGACTGCGGGGAGCTGCACAGGCCAAAGGTCCCAAGCTCTTCCATAGAAAAATTGTAACAAAAATAGATGGAGGAGAAATAGCATATTTTTTTTTTAAATATTTTATTTATTTATTTGACAGAGAGAGATCACAAGCAGGCAGAGAGGCAGGTAGAGAGAGAGGAGGAAGCAGGCTCCCTGCAGAGCAGAGAGCCCAATGCGGGGCTCGATCCCAGGACCCTGAGATCATGACCTGAGCCGAAGGCAGCGGCTTAACCCACTGAGCCACCCAGGCGCCCCGAAATAGCATATTTAAAAAAGGGCTTAGTTAACCTTTGAAAAACAAGCAAGACTGACCTTGTGCCTAGAGATGCACACTGAATGAGCTATAAAGAAACACAAGGGCAGAAGGTCTGAGGTCAGGGTGGGCTCTGTGAGGACAGATGGAGCTGGGATTGGGATGGGCACCCAGGAAGGGGCTTCTCAGGGGGCAGGACAAAGAGCTATTTCTTGGCCTGTGCTGTGGTGACCAGGGAGTTTCCTTTAGTTGCTTTATTAAGCTCCACACTTGTTCATATGGCATTCTGTTTCATTTTGCATTGAAAAGATTAGAACACACATACACACACACAGAAATTGGATCATGTCACTGTCCTATTAAAACCCTTCAATGGGGGAGTTGAGGGAAATTGGAAGGGGAGGTGAACCATGAGAGACTATGGACTCTGAAAAACGATCTGAGAATTTTGAAGGGGTGGGGGGGTGGGAGGTTGGGGGCACCAGGTGGTGGGTATTGTAGAGGGCACAGATTGCATGGAGCACTGGGTGTGGTGCAAAAATAATGAATACTGTTATGCTTAAAAAAAAAAAAAAAATTAAAAAAAAAAAAAAAAAAAAAAAAAAAAAAAAAAAAACCCTTCAATGGCCTCACGGTGCTTGTAAGGAAAAGCACAAGCTCCTTCCTTCACATGGTAGACAAGGCCTTGTGGCACCTGGCTCTCTACTCAAAGCCTCAACAATTACTAGTCTCCTCCCTACATGAATTTTCAGTTCCTGAAAAGTATTGTGCTTTCTTATGTCATGGTCTTTGAACATAAGTTACTGCCGTTCAAAAAAATCAAATGCACTCTCTTTTCCCTTCACTTGGCTGATTCCTGTTCATCCTTCAGGCCGCAGTGGGAAAGTCTTCCCCCAATGCCTTAATGTTGGGTGAAGTACCCTTCCATCTACCCATTATACACTGTCCTTTCCCAATCACAGCATTTTGCATCTGCTTTCATATTTATTAGTGGATATCTTCCCACGGGTCAACAACATGGCAAGATGTAGAACTTGCCCTCAAATTTATGTATCCCCAATTCCTACCACAATTCCTAGAACAGAATAAGTACAAAATAAACATCAATAAAATGAATATATACATCCATTTATGATAAATGAAAATACCTTTGTTGGCATCCATTTATAAGAAAACAAAATACGAGCAAAATAATAAAGATAACAATAACATTACGCTAGATACTCTTTCATTAACTCATTTAATGCTCTAAATACTACGACATCAGTATTACATTTATCACCAATTCATATGTGAGGAAACTGAGCCACACAGAAGCCAACTAACATGATCCAGATCACAGAACCCATAAATGCGATGAGAACACAGGCAATCTGCCTCCACCGTCCTTGCTCTAATTCCAATAAACTATCACCTCCCACTGCCCAACCAGCATCACTACCATACATTTCAAAGATAGAAGCAAGTGGCTTTAATGGGAAAAAAACAGAAAACTGAACAGAATTCTATTGAGGTCACTGACAGGGAATAGCCACAAATATGATATGCATATTAAGATGCTGGATGCCAGGGCGCCTGGGTGGCTCAGTGGGTTAAGCCTCTGCCTTTGGCTCAGGTCATGATCTCAGAGTCCTGGGATCAAGCCCTGCATTGGGCTCTCTGCTCAGCGGGGAGCCTGTTTCCCCCTCTCTCTCTGCCTGCCTCTCTGCCTACTTGTGACTTTTCTCTCTCTGTCAGATAAATAAATAAAATCTTAAAAAAAAAAAAAAAGATGCCGGATGCCAAAATTTGAGGATCTGGGAAGGAGAGAATACCAGGTGCATGGGCATTTCAAAGAGCAGGTAATCTGACTCTGCCAGCAAACCATGCACTGAGATGTCAAATCCTGACATACCTTTTACTGGCCTCCAGCCGGGCCAAGGAACAATACCTCTGTGACTACAGGCAGGCCTTCAGAGCAACAGTGAGGCAGACACATACGTACGTCCATGCTGCACAAGGTACCAAACCTGATGCAAAGTTATAAACAGATCCAGGACTTTAGCTCTGGGTAAGCAAAGACTTTCAATCAAAATGAACTGATGCGTTCACTCATTTATTAGCATCTTTGTGACCATATATGGCTTTCAGGACTCAAAAGTGGAAAGTGATGATGGTGCTGCCCTCAATGAGCTTATGTGGGGTAGGACCAAGAACTCTGGTACGAGAATTCTAGTACAAACAAGAGAATTCTAGTACAAACAAGAATTCTAGTACAGACAAGACACCCTATAAGAAGTTTGCATGGTTCTCTTGGCGTATCTGAATCATACCGGACAAGGTATGGGTAGAAGTTAGAGGCCAGGATGTTTCCAGATAAACATTTTTGGGGGGCTTCGTCTTGAAGCTATATACTCCTGATTTGAGAACCAAGTAGTAAATAACCCAGTTACTACTGCAAACTGACAAGTCACATGAGAAATAGTAACTGTGGAAACTGAGAAGGGTAACAGGCTAGAGAAAATCTTACAGAGGAAGGAAAAGGCAAAATGGATCCTGAAGTCCAAGGAGGGCTGGAGGGAAAGGAGGAAGGAAAGGGACAGATGCAGCTGGGATTCCTACAGACAGAAAGCTGACTCTGCACTGCTATATTGTAAACTTACTGCCTCAAGACTCAGGGCAGAGTTAAAAATGCCAGCACATGTGGTCCAAGTGGCGATGCACATCAATGCCTGTCAGTGAAAAGCTTAAAACACTGAAATTACAAAATTCTGGGAAAAATAAGACTTTAAAAAAAAAATCTGTAGGGCATCTGGGTGGCTCAGTGGGTTAGGCCTCTGCCTTCGGCTCGGGTCATGATCTCAGGGTCCTGGGATCGAGCCCCGCATCGGGCTCTCTGCTCAGCAGTGAGCCTGCTTCCTCCTCTCTCTGCCTACTTGTGATCTCTCTCTCTCTGTCAAATAGATAAATAAATAAAATCTTTAAAAAAAAAAAATCTGTAAGCTCGGGATAGGGGCATGTTTTATGATGCTGATGACAACAGGCTGATCTTTTTTTTGACACCTAAAAATACTTTTTCCTGAAGAGCTCGCCCACATTCAACAAGGACACAAACAAGAGCAAGATGCATGCGCAGAGTGGCAAGGAGAAAAATGGCCTGAGGTCAACAGTGTAGCAGCAACAATGCAGAAGCCACAGAACAGGTGAAAGCGGTTGACACTCAACTTCGGTGAGGAACAGATATGGCCAGGAGGCCCAAGTAAGTACAGTAATAAATACACAGCAAGATACCTACCGCAGGTAACTCTGAACCTTTGTGATGACAAGAGGGACACAGGGCTTTGAAATTCATCTGTCTACGCGGTTGGTATCAACAAAGCGAGACGGATAAAGCGGATAGAAGAAAGACTGTCACTTTACCAAAAGACAGGTAAAAAGTTAACCATCCTCTCTCTCCTCTATTCTCTCTCACATCTGGGCATCACCGTGCAACCAGTTAACCCAAGACAAAAACCAAGTGCCATTTTTTTAAAACCTCCCTTTCCTTTCCTTTTTAAATTTTAGTGTGTCTCAGAATCACATGGGGGACTTGTTAAAAAGGACAGGTTACTCGGCCCACTCCAAAAGAAGGAGATTCACTGAGTCTGTGTAGGGCCCAGGAATCTGCCTTTTTAGGAATATATGTTATCTCGCATCAGTCAGAATAGCTAGTAACAAAGAGACAAGAAATAGTAAGTGTTGGGGCGCCTGGGTGGCTCAGTGTGTTAAGCTTCTGCCTTCAGCTCAGGTCATGATCTCAGGGTCCTGGGATTGAGCCCCGCATCGGGCTCTCTGCTCAGTGGGGAGCCTGCTTCCCTTCCCCCCGCCGCCTGCCTCTCTGCCTACTTGTGATCCCTCTCTCTGTCAAATAAATAAATAAAATCTTAAAAAAAAAAAAGATATATGTACCCCGTGTTTATTTTATAATTATTTGCAATAGCCAAGACCTGGAAATAAGCACGTGTCCACTGACAGAAGGATGCATAAACAAATTGTGGTATATATATGTGGAATATTACTCAACCATCAAAAAGAATGAAATCTTGCCATTCTTGACAACACAGATGGACCTAGAGGGTATTATGCTAAGTGAAATAAGTCAGACAGAAAAAGACAAGTACCATATGATTTCACTTATATGTGCAATCTAAGGAAAACAAACACAAATGAGCATATACACACCAAAAAAAAACCAGAAATAGACTCATAAATATAGAGAACTGATAAGTGCCAGAGCTGGGGGTGTGGAGGAATGGACAAAATAGATGAAGGGGATTAAGAGGTATAAACTAGAAATAAAAAAACATAAGTTAAAGGGATGGAAAATATAGCACAGGGAATAGAGTCAATAATATTATAATAACTTTGTATGGTGACAGATGGTAACTACACTCATCACAGTGAGCATTTATTAACTGATATGCTTGTTCAATCACTATGTCATACACCTGAAACTATTATTGTATGTCAACTATACTTCGATTAAAGAAAAAACCCTAACCCACTGGTAACCACATTTGTTATAAATGAATTAGACTTATAGGATGATTTTTGCAGATATGAAATAAAGACTATTTTTTAAATTTTTTTAAAGATTTTTATTTATTTGACAGTGATCACAAGTAGGCAGAGGGAGAGGAAGGGAAGCAGGCTCCCTGCTGAGCAGAGAGCCTGATGCGGGGCTCGATCCCAGGACCCTGAGATCATGACCCAAGCCTAAGGCAGAGGCTCTAACACTGAGCCATCCAGGTGCCCCAATTTTTTAAAATTTTTATTACTTATTTTAGTAGGCTTCATGCCCAACCTGGTGTCTAAACTCAAGATTAAGAGGAAAAGATACAATTTTTAACTCCCCCTGCCCAAAAAAGGATATTTATAGAATTCTGACAAAAGCAGCACACTGGGGCTCCTGGGTGGCTCAGTGGGTTAAGCCCCTGCCTTCAGCTTAGGTCATGATATCAGGGTCCTGAGCTCAAGCCCCGCATTGGGCTCCCTGCTCAGCAAAGAGCCTGCCTCCCCCTCCCTCTTTGCCTGCCTCTCTGCCTACTTGTGATCTCTCGATCTTTGTCAAATAAATAAATAAATCTTAAAAAAAAAAAAAGGCAGCACACCATGAGACAAAGTGTCTCAAATGCCATCAATCTCTTTTCCCCTCAGTCGCCTCGCGCCTGCAGTTTTTGGCTTTCACCCCCACCAGTGACCAAAGACTTGACCACTCAAAGTCCAGCTCCCCAGAACACTGCTCGACATGGACACCGGTGTGATTGAAGGTGGATTAAATGTCACTCTCACCATCCGGCTACTTATGCATGGAAAGGAAGTTGGCAGTATCATTGGAAAGAAAGGAGAATCAGTTAAGAAGATGCGTGAGGAGAGTGGTGCACGTATCAACATCTCAGAAGGAAATTGTCCTGAGAGAATTATCACTTTGGCTGGACCCACTAACGCGATCTTCAAAGCCTTTGCTATGATCATTGACAAACTAGAAGAGGACATCAGCAGCTCTATGACCAATAGCACAGCTGCCAGTAGACCCCCAGTTACCCTGAGGCTGGTGGTCCCTGCTAGTCAGTGTGGCTCTCTCATTGGGAAAGGTGGTTGCAAGATCAAGGAAATACGAGAGAGTACAGGGGCTCAGGTCCAGGTGGCGGGGGATATGCTCCCCAACTCAACTGAGCGGGCCATCACTATTGCTGGCATTCCGCAATCCATCATTGAGTGTGTGAAACAGATCTGCGTGGTCATGTTGGAGTCCCCCCCGAAGGGCGTGACCATCCCGTACCGGCCCAAGCCGTCCAGTTCTCCAGTCATCTTTGCAGGTGGTCAGGCCTATACCATTCAAGGACAGTATGCCATTCCACAGCCAGATTTGACCAAGCTGCACCAGTTGGCAATACAACAGTCTCATTTTCCCATGACGCATGGCAACACCGGATTCAGTGGCATTGAATCCAGCTCTCCAGAGGTGAAAGGCTATTGGGCAGGTTTGGATGCATCTGCTCAGACTACTTCTCATGAACTCACCATTCCAAATGATTTGATTGGCTGCATAATCGGGCGTCAAGGCGCCAAAATCAATGAGATCCGTCAGATGTCTGGGGCGCAGATCAAAATTGCGAACCCAGTGGAAGGATCTACTGATAGGCAGGTTACCATCACTGGATCTGCTGCCAGCATTAGCCTGGCTCAATACCTAATCAATGTCAGGCTTTCCTCGGAGATGGGTGGCATGGGGAGCAGCTAGAACAATGCAGATTCATCCATAATCCCTTTCTGCTGTTCACCACCACCCATGATCCATCTGTGTAGTTTCTGAACAGTCAGCGATTCCAGGTTTTAAATAGTTTGTAAATTTTCAGTTTCTACACACTTTATCATCCACTCGTGATTTTTTAATTAAAGCGTTTTAATTCCTTTCTCTGTTCAGCTGTTAATGCTGAGATCCATATTTAGTTTTATAAGCTTCCCCCCCCCCTTTTTTTTGGCTCATGAATTTTTTTTTCTGTTTGTCATGGAAATGTAAGAGTGGAATATTAATACATTTCAGTTTAGTTCTGTAATGTCAGGAATTTTTCAAAAAAATTAAAAGATGGACTGGAGCTTTTTCTTTGTGAATAGAAACTGGAAAAAAAAAAAAATGCCATCAATCTCCGTGCAGATTCTCTGTCCTAAGTCACTCCTTTGTCTTTCCACCATCATTGTCTTAATTACGGTCTTCACTTCCTCTCTGGACTGATATTAAGAGCTTCTACCTAGGTCCCCCTCCTCCTGATTCCTCCCCTTCCAAGCCTTCCCACACACAAAGCTTCCAAACCACCAGCTTACATAGGATAAACAATGATCTGGCAGCCCCTAACAATGTCTCCTCCTGCTGTCCTAATGCTGCGTATCGACACCAGAAAGGAAAAGGGCAGAGGGATGAGAGTCTGTTGAGCATGGCTGAAAAAAGTCCCCTTAATGGATATGGCAGAAGGAGGTGAGGAAATAAAAAAGCCATTCTGAAGATAACTAATGTAAAATGAACTACCCGGCTTATAAGAGACCTCATGGGCGTACTCATGGCATGATTACACTCTAGGAGTTATAATTTCTGCACAGCATTAGGAAGAACCTAATGTTAGCAAGACTCTACATCTTTAGTGGCATTAGAACTAAATAGTTATTGGGCCTCTGGGTGGCTCAGTGGGTTAAGCCTCTGCCTTCAGCTCAGGTCATGATCTCAGGGTTCTGGGGGTCAAGCCCCACATTGGACTCTCTGCTCAGCAGGGAGTCTGCTTCTCTCTCTCCCCTTCCTCCTAGCTTGTACTTGTTCTCTCTTCTCTCAAATGAACAAATAAAGTCTTGAAAAAAAAAAAAAGAAATGAACAGTTATTTTACTTAACAGATAAAGCCAACTTAAAAAAAAATGGCTATGAAGCATCATTGGACTAGAATACAGACACACAGGCAACGCTTGCCAATTAATATCTTCTCTCAAGATAAGGGGCAAGAAATGCACAAAATTCAAACCTCATGCTTAGTAAGTTTTTCATATTAGAAACATTTAAGTGCCAGATTATTAAGACTATGTGGAACATTGGTGCTGCCCTTTTGTATATACGGGGTGATGGACTTTGACTTAGAACCCTATCAAAAGAGGGACAAGGATTCCCCTGGCCTTAAGCACAGCTCTCTCTGGCTGCTCTGAAAGCCCTTGTTATACTTAAAAAGGGAAATGACATTAAAAGGTCAGGAGGTAGGAGAGAGAGGGTCACTCATCACCAATACTGACTCTCAGAGTCAAACAACAAACCGATCCCCCAAAGAAAATTAACTGGATTTCTGTTCACTTGTGTATGATTATAGCTGCTATAAAATATCTTAAATTTGTTATTAGAAAGAAGCACTGTTAAAACTACTTTATCCTCACTTGCATTTGAAATATATGGAGAGCACTTTGTCTGCCATGTATTGAACTACCATACTCTAAAGGAGACACTCATCTAATCTGCACACCCCATGCTGCCTCTCGATTAGCAACTTTTCACAAGCTTTGTCCTGCTATGGGTCTCCTGACCCCAATCCTCGCCCAGGAGTTTCGTTTATTATTATGCAGCAATGATCTGCCTATTAAATAGCCTTCAAGAAGAGAAGTCCCAGTGGGTCAGGTTCCTAGCACGTGTTTCCATAACATTCATCAGCCTGGCTAGCTCAGTTGGGTAGAGCATGAGACTCTTAGTCTTGGGGTTCTAAGTTCAAGCCCTACATCAGGGGTAGAGGTTACTTAAAAAAATAAATAAAATAAATGTAGGATCTCTTAAAAAGAAAAAAAAAAACCTAAGCATGCTAATAAGCCTCATAGTCATCAGTTTTAGTCTTCTAATTCCAAGGATCTAAAGTAGGGTAAAAGGGGTGACTTCTTTCAGATTACAGAATGAAAATGAGAGAAAAGAGAGGCAAAAAGAGAGGTGGGGGGAAGGGTAAAAAGAAGGATAAAGAGGAATGAGAAAAAGCTAGGGGAATTGGGGACTGGGTATTCTGAGAGCCCAGCAATTGCTTCCCCAGGTCCACTGGATGTGTTTCCTGGAATCCAATGGTTTCCAGGTGCATTCTGGGCTAAGCCTCCCAGTCTTTGCCACTGTAAGGTCATGAGAGAAAAACCTGATCTTTTCACTCACGGTGCTGGGGCTCCACATGTTGGAACCCAGCTACACCCTCCCCCTTCCTTGGATTCCCAGCCTTAACGAATGATTCAGAAACGTAAGAAGTCTGTGAAACAGCTGTAGGGAACTGTACTCGGAGCCCAGCAGGGCTCTGCTGAGAAAGACAGGCACACACTTCATTCTGGAATGTCCAGGAATGAAACGGATTGGTTCATTTCCACATGCCAGAGGCTCTTCTTTTTCTCTCTCCTTCATTTTACCTTATTAGTTTATTTTACTTTATTTTGCAAATGCACTCTCAGATGTCACTTTCCAGAAGTCTGCAATCCGCCCGGTTAGGATTCAGCACTCAGTCAGCTGCAAACGAAAATACAATTACTTCTCTGTCCAAAAGTTCAACTTTCTTTGTTTCCCTCACCAGCGCTGACTTCCTGTAGCTGACTGGCTCCAATGCGAGGGTGAAGTAATTTCTTTCCTCTGTGATTTATTTGCTGACCATCAGTAAGCAAAACTACTATGAAGAAAGGAAGAAAGCACGATTCACAGTGAATCCTTCTCAAGAACACGACTCCAGAGTGACAGAGCAGGTAAAACGGGGTCCTATGTACCAAGAAGCTTGAAAATCAAGCTCCATGTTCATACCTATTTCCGTGTAATAACAACAGAGTTTTTAGTAAAACTCTGTGCCAGGTACATAATGCGAAGGGCTTTACGTGCATTATCTCACTGCACCAGAAGGATCATCCACATTTTACAGATGAAGACACTGCGCTTTACAGGGGTTAAAAAACCTGCCGAAGAAATACAACGGCAGACTCAAGGCACCTGCACTGCTCGGCCTCCAAAGACCAGTCCTGGACGCCCATTCTCCAGGGTTCACTATGCCTGCACAAAAGCCTCCTGCCTGGAAATGCACACAGGATAATGAGACACTATCAATGAGAGCTGAACATGGCCTTTTTGTTACAATCCTATCTTAAATTTCTTTTAAATGCATTCATCTCTTCATATTAGTATGTAAAATAGCCCCAACTGAGCCCTTCTTTTTTTTTTTTTTTTAAGATTTTATTTATTTATTTGACAGAGAGAGACAGAGCACAAGTAGGCAGAGAGGCAGGCAGAGAGAGAGGGAAGCAGACTCCTGTCAAGCAGAGAGACGGATGCAGGGCTCGATCCCAGGACTGAGATCACGACCTGAGCTGAAGGCAGAGGCTTAACCCACTGAGCCACCCAGGTGCCCCCAACTAAGCCTTTCTTAAGCAATTCAGGATCTGTAGTGTTTTCCAATAATCATTTGCGTGAGTTTTTTGCTGCTTTGGCTTGTTTTTAGTCACAGATCACTGCAAGAACTTCCTGAGGACTGTAATGGCATCTATCATGAGCTTGAGTGAGACGCGCGATGTACAGGGAGGCTGCCTGATAAGTACGCAAGATTCTCCTGGACGATTAATTAGCTAGACGAGGGGAAAAAGTGGCCTGAGGCTAAATCCCACCCCCACCTGGATTTCAATGAACTTCATTTTGGAGATGCTTTACCAGGGATGCTATTCATTCATTCATTCACTGGACAGAAATCTACGTAATACCATGCTAAGAGGTGGAGGATACATGTTTGAGCGAAAGCCACAACCCTGCCTTGAGTCTGATCTGGCACAAAACAGCCTCACTGGGCGCCTGGGGGGCTCAGTTAGTTAAGCATCTGCCTTCTACTTGGGTCATGATTCCAGGGTCCTGGGATCGAGCTCCACATCAGGCTCCCTACTCAGCAGGGAATCTGCTTCTCACTCTGCCTCTGCCCACCATTCCCCACCCCTGGTTGTGTGCACGGATGCTCTCTCAAATAAATAAAATCTTAATTAAAAAAAAAAAAGAGTCTCATGCAACCCATCACATATGCATTGTAGAGATGTTCATGAGACCGTTGTGAAGGTTCTTCACAAAAAACCCAGGAGATAATTCTGTCTGATACTGAGTAGTAGTTCTATAGAGTAACTGATCTGTTTTTGATCCATGGAGACTCTACACTTCAAAACTTCCTGAGCCTACTCTTTTTACAGCTAAAAAACCCAGAGCCCACTTTGGACCACTCATGGTCTGTGAGATGCAACATTTTAGCAACTGTCTCATTCCTAATTCAGCTGATGTCCCCAACATTTTTCTTCCCTTTTCTTTGTCAGCTACTTTTAATTTGAATCTTGTATTTTGTTTCCTTAATCTTCTGGGGGAAACCTATAGTAGAAATAAGTAAATAAAAAATATATATATAATTTTTTTTATATATATAATTTTTAAGAAAGTAGAGTAATATGTGCTGACTCCCAAAACCCCAAAAATTGACTTTTTAGATATCTCTTTTAAATCTGTACTAAGAACTGCTTTTATTATTTTTCTACCTTAAGGTTTAAGCTTTTGGAGGGGTGGCTAATGGAGAATATTTATTTGGAATCTGTGTTCTTTTTTAACTAATGTAAGGTTTGAAGGCAGAAATCAACCATTTACACATGAGAATATCCCCATATGCCAACTGACATATGCAGACCTTGCTCTAGTGACTAGGCAACAGAATATGAAAAGTGAATTCACGAAGTGAATTAAAATGCATTTTCTATTGTTACCAGCTCTAGACTTAGGGTCTCAGCTCATTAAGTTTTCTTCAAGTGGCTGCATATTTAGGTCTCATCAAGCCTTTATATAAAATACAGAGCCAATATAATAAAATACTCAGTTATATAAAATGCAACCCTTTATATAAAATACAAATCCTAGTTCTCATTTGGAAGACGAGATCTATAGAAGACCAAAAAAAGGCTATTCATTCAAAGGTTAGAGACATTTTTGGTGGTGCTGAAAATGATTTGCCACTTTATATCTAAGTTAAAATGACATCTTTTTAAATCTGATTTTTAGACGTAGGCTAAGAACAGGCTTAAATTACTGTTAATTTTCCTGTTACGAAGAACATATGAGCCTTAGCAGAAGTCAGAAGAACAAAAGAATGTGTGAGCAAGGTCGGGGCATGTCTGCAAAGGCAGACCCAGCACACAGACAGGACCCATCTTTCCGTGGTGCCCAATCATCGGGGGGAGAGATAAACACAAGTGTAACTCGAAGAGAAGAAAGTTTTGCATGCTGCTGTTTTCAATCACTACCATCCTCACGACCAATCTTCCAGATCTCCTTTCTACTTTGTGGTACGTGTCACATAAAATGGACATAAAAAGCAGGATCAGTGTATCAGACAACATTTTTCTTTAACTTTTCTTTCACAATGGCCCAAGAGCCTTAAATAAGTCAATATATAGATGTTACCTTTTAGCTCTTCTCTTACAAAATACTCAAATGAAATGAACCATATTAACAAATTTGTATGCACATGTATCTCAGATGTACTACTTTTTAATACCAGACAAAAGACACATCACTGTTACATTCCACTAAGCTTTACTCACTGGCCTTCCCATCAGATTCTTATATACATTAAAAAAGGGCCCTTGGGAGCATCTCTGAGCATTTTCATGGAACAAAGCCAAAAGGGAAATTTTGTGAGTTAAACAGATGTTCTAGTTTAGAGAGGCATTGGAACAAAGATGAATATAATCTCCAAATAAATCCCCAAAACTATTTCCTTTGAGCCCACATATACTAAATGATAAGCCAAACAGGGTCTAAATATTGAGTAAATAACAGCAACGCTACTTATCGTTAATGTCATTATTCTTATTTACTGAAGGCTTACTAGGTGACTGGGACTGCACCGAATATTTCCGTTACCTTGTTTAATCCTCCTAACAAGACTGTGAGGGAGATACTGCTGCTGTGGCCACTTTACGAATCAGGATGCTAAAGGCACAGCCCAATGAAGCACGTTTGTCTGAAGTACCACAGCTGAGGAGTGGAGAGCTGGGAGTCCAATCCAGGCTGTAATAAGACTCTGGAGTTAGGGGTGCCTCGGTGGCTCAGTGGGTTAAGCCTCTGCCTTCAGCTCAGGTCATGATCTCAGGGTCCTGGGATCGAGCCCCGCTTCAGGTTCTCTGCTCAGTGGGAGACCTGCTTCCCCTACCTGCTGCTCTGCCTACTTGTGATCTCTCCCCCTCTGTCAAATAAGTAAATAAAATTAAAAAAAAAAAAAAAAAAAAAGACTCTGGAGTTAGCACTTCTCTACCGCACCAGAGTGCACACAATACAGACCTTCGTTTATTAAGTCATGAATGAAACTGATGACACCACTCATTAAGTGATCCTTACACTCATTTCCGAGAAGAGCGCACAGCCCTGGCTTAGGTTTCAAATACCCAAGGCTTGCACTCCTCACTCTAGGGGTGACGTATACAATTTCTTGGCTATTACTGCATCTTTAAATCCCTGGTATCCAGCCTAGTTCATGACACACAGTAGATACTCAATAAAAGTTAGTTGATTGAATAACTGAGTGAACACAATTTCGTCATTGGTTTTAAAAGGAGTAGAAATGCCATTCAAGGAAAATGGCAAATGTATTCAGTCTGATAAAGCCATTGCAGGAAGCTTTCTAAACAAATTTATGATATTAAATCTTTGGTAAATAAGAGCTAGTTCTTTTTTTTTTTTTTTTCCCACTGAAACTAGTATAGGTGAACTATATCCTAAGACAGTGACAACATCCACAATATACTTCTCTGTGCATTGTGGGAACATATGAATTAGATGATTTAAACAGACAGCTGAATTAGAAAAAACATTTAAGTTGACAAAAAGTGATTACTTCAACTATAAATCTAAATGAAAATACAAGAATCTAGGGGTTGGGTGTGGTAGCTTCTAAAAAGGTAAAATTTCCAGGGCACCTGGGTGGCTCAGTGGGTTAAGTGTCTGACTTTGGCTCCAGTTATGATCCCAGGGTCCTGGAATCGAGTCCCGTGTCAAGCTCCCTGCTCAGTGGGAGCCTGCTTCTCCCTCTCCATCTGCCCCTCCCCACCACTTGTGCTCTCTCAAATAAATAAAATCTTAAAAAAAAAAAAAAAAAGTTAAAATTTCCATAAAATCATCTAAAAGTAGAACCTAGTAACAGTACTTGCCAAGACAAAATGCTCCAGTAGCTCCACTTTTTCTGCTAAGATCACTTCTGGCACTAGAAAGCAGATGTAAAGGTAAATTTTCCATTTCTGACATTCAGCTTTAGGAGAAAGAGGTCAGCTGTTCAGCTCTATTAAATCACAGACTGGCTTCTCAGGGACCAAATAACACAGAGTTAGACCTATTTTTATCAATGCTGTCATGAATGAAGTACTTAGTCTTCTGGCAAATTTATACATACCTCTAATAACTAGTAAATCTCAACTTGCAGAAACTATATGGAAATGACCAGTTTTGTTCGAAGTTATTTAATATTCCCTTCTTTTATCCTAGGAGACTAATCCTCTCTAATGATAGCACTCATCCAAGTTGGTATTTATACTCCTGAATGCTTTATATTGTAACATTTGCACTGGTTTTATATAATTCTCTCAATGTTATTGTATTTGTGTTTTTAAAAAATCTCTATGAAACAACAGTACTTCCCAGTTATATACTCTGCTATGAAGTGAAATAGATGGCTTTTTACTGTAACTCTTCTCTGGAACATTTTCATCAGTATCTTATTTAACTTGTCTATCTAAAAAGGGACTTTAAAAGAAAAGTAGCTCTACAGGCAGTGGAGGTCTTTTCCCTAAAAGTATGTAATGGTTGCCATTTTTAACCAATTACAACCAATGTCAAGTAATTATAACATTTGATAATATAATCTTATAACTCAAATATCAAATAAATTCTCATACATCTTTTATTTTCTTTCTTGATGTCAAGAATAGAGTAAAATCAATTAATTAGAATCAAAATCAGAAACTATTGCATAATGGCTCAGTTTTGAAACAAACGAAATAAAAATGTTTTCAACTTAAAATATTATAAACTTCAAAATGATTATACATATCTACAGCAAATTTTTTTTAAGATTTTATTATTCATTTGAGAGAGAGAGAGACGAGAGAGCACAAGCAAGGGGAAAGGTGGAGGTAGAGGGAGAAGCAGGCTCCCCACTGAGCTGGGATTCCCAGGACCTGGAGATCATGACCTGAGCCCAAGGCAGATGCTTAACCATCTGAGCCACCCAGGCATCCCACAGTAAGTCTTAAAAATTCAGCTCTGTGGGCGCACCTGGGTGGCTCAGTCATTAAGCATCTTCCTTCAGCTCAGGTCATGATCCCAGAGTCCTGGGATCAAGCCCCACATCAGGCTCCCACCTCAGTGGGAAGCCTGCTTCCCCCTCTTCTACTCCCCCTCGTTGTGTTCCCTTTCTCACTGTGTCTCTGTCAAATAAATAAATAAAATCTTTAAAAAAAAAAAATTCAGCTCTGCTATGGATTTAATGGCAAGTCTTCCATAATCTTCTTCACTAAGAAATTTCAGAAAAATCCTTCAAATTCTATAAGCAAATAGCATTTTTATCATTTTGGCAGAAATTTAGGAAAGATTAAATTTTGTTATCACATTGACAGAATTCAGAAAGGTTGCAAAAGACCATTCTTCACTCCTATGATATGTGTGATGTCACACATCACAGCATTAAATGCATTCACTGATTTTTCTAAGCATTTAAAAATAAGCCCCGTATAGCCCTATAAAGAAGAAGCTTCTGTAATTGTAAAACGGTATTTCATAGAGTTTGTAATTTTTTTGGTGCAATTGTACCATAAATATGTATTAAAACACAATTTGGTTAAGAATACCCACAGAATCCCTAATCAACCCACCACCCCATATTTTTCTGGAAGTAGGCAGACATATTCATTATGAACAAATAAAATAAATTTAAGCTAATCAAAAAGGGACAGCAAGTTTGCTTCCAAATCTTAGAACATCTGAAGATAAATTACTAAGTAGTTAGAATCCCTCACATAATTATACAACAGGTTTTCCTGCAGGTTTGGGCAGTTTGGTAGTTACTGGATAGATCTTGTTTATAAATCGCCAATTAATCCTATCACAATTCTTTTTAGCTCCTAATTGTCATAAAATTTAAATAAATCTCAATTAGCTAAAAATCTCTTGCTGGCAGAGGGTTTTAACCACTTGGGGGACAATAAGAGCCTAACACCAGAGGGACCGTAACATATGCTTGTTAAACATGGAGGAAAGAATTCTCAACAATCAAGATAATAGTATTTACTCAACACAGCAAATTATGTTTTCTTTGGCTGGGTTGTATCTAAATATTTTCCTGCTAACTTTAAACAAGGACATGACTGGGTCTTTTCAAACTATGGGCCATTCATAAGCCACTAACACCACAAATAACAAGGAAGCCCACCCCTTCACTCACACACGCATGTGAAAATCTGGCCTCTAAGATTTCATTGTGTATAGATTCCTTCTTTAAATTGCAGAGTTAATACAGTAAGAAGAAAAAGACAAAAATCTACCAACTAGGCTGAGCTGCCATCCTCTCCATGTAGTCTTTGGCCATGTCTCGGGCTTCGATGTTCTCAGGATACAGCACGCAAAACATTGCCAAGGCGCCCAGGTTGTTGCCATAAATTTCATTCCAGCGAGCGCTATAGTCCTTGGGGTCCCAAGGAGGAAGATATTCCAAGGGGCTGGACAGCATGGTGTGCACAGCCTCGGTGAGCCGGGCGGCAATGTGCTCGTGGGAGCTGGCCGCCCGAAGCTGGAGCTCTGCTACCTCTGCCCTGGAGAAGTACAGCATGGGGTGGCTGTCATAGTTGGCATTGGTGAAGGGAATCATGACTTCTGGGTTCTCGTCGGTGATGTAAGCCGACACAAAGCAAAACAAATATATGAAAAACACACTGGGAGCCCCCCGTGTGTGAGTCCTCATCGTGGCATCAGATCTCCAAATCTCCCAGGCAGCCAAACCATCTTCGAAAGATCCTACAGGAGGAAAAAGAAAAGGGGACGTCAACAGGGGAATAGGACAAAGTAGGAAAGACAACCTTGCTTACTAGGAGAAGGTCTAAATATTAAAAACTAAAGCTTATCAATTTAGATTTTTTTAAAAAAACAAAAATTTGAACTAGGAAGAGACTTACTAAAACCTAATAATTTAGTCACAGGAATAAAAGATACACCATAAGGAATACGGTCAATGATATTATAATAGCATTGTACAGTGACAGACAGTAGCTATACTTAGGGTGAACATAGCATAATGTACAAACTTGCCAAATGTCTTACGTTGTGCACCTGAAACTAATATAACATTGTATGTCACCTATACTCAAACAGGGGTGTCTGGGGAGCTCAGTTGGTTAAGTGTTTGCCTTCAGCTCAGGTCATGGTCCCAGGGTCCTGGGATTGAGCCCCACGTGGGGTTCCCTGCTCAGTGGGCAGTCTGCTTTTCCCTTTCCCTCTCCCTCTGCCTCTCTCCCCACCCTTCACTCATGTTCTGTCTCTCTCTAAATAATAAAATCTTTAAAAAAAAAAAAAACAATAAAACTACACTCAAATAAGAAATCTAATCATTTTATTGATGAATTAATCGAGTAAACATGATACTTCAGACATGTATTCATTGAGGAAAACAGAACTTTGGACTTGGGGAAACCACATAATATTTGCTCATGCTGGGAAGACAAACTCTCCTTGGCATTTTTCTCATATTTTGTAACTCAAGAAAGTTTACATCTTATGGTATTTTTTTAGACATTGATATGAAAACCACAATAGCCAAAAGCTGGTGGCGAAATCTTGTCTGGGAATCTGAATGGACATTGGGAAAAAAAGAGAGGATCCTGTCTTAATTATAGGCTCCATCACTCTGGCTTCTTCAGGCTTCCTAACACTCTACACTCTGAAGCAAGGATTAGGATGAATACAACTGTAAGAGTGCAAGCAGACAAAATATCATGAGTAAGTCTATATCCTCTTTGTGTCAGCAGAAGGTGGGGACAGAAAAGACAAAAGCAGGGTAACAGACAGCCAAACCCATGCATTCCCTGGGCTGACATCAGCAGGCGTGTATGGAAAAGCCAGACAAGGGGCTGCCGGGACTAGAAACGGACAGGGCTTCATTTAGAAAATAAAATCCCAGAATCAAAAGGCTGAAATAACACGTGTGCATTCTCCCCTTATTATTTGAAACCGCTGTCTACTTGTTCATTTTGCGTATGGGATTTTGGTGTTACTCGGTAAGTCAGATGTTGAAACCAAGCTCGTATTTTCTTAACTGCTTAACTTTCTTAAAAATCCTTTTTCCAGTGGCACAGGTTAAAAGAACATCTTTCAAATACAAGGATATTTAAAAAAAAGAAGAAGAAGAAGAAGAAAGAAAGAAAACAAAAAAACAAAAAACCTCAGCCTGGTCTATGTCCCACATCTGGGATAAAGCAAGCATAAAATCCCCCAGAGGAAAGTAAGGGAATTCTTAAAATTCTTCAGAGGGGAAAGGTTATAGGAAGCAGACCAGAAAAAGACAGTTTTATGTAAATAATGAACAGTAGTTTTCAATTATTAAAGAGCGAAACTGATGAAGAAAAATCAGCCTCCCCAGCTGAACACAAACTATTTTTCTAAGGAAAAACCGCCTTGTCACATTCACAAGGAAGAAAAGCAAAGATATAACATACACTGGAGATCGGTCCCTATTCTCAACTTGCTGTATCTCCAACAGAAAGGCAATATGCCATTACTTACGGATGTTGCCATTAATTCTAGTATTCTTTGTATTTCTGAATGTGTTTTAGACTCTTATATATATATAATATGAATATATATGAATATTATATATATAATATGAATATATACGAATATTATATATAATGTGAATATATACGAATATTATATATAATATGAATATGTATGACTATTATACATATAATATGAATATACATGACTATTACATATATATGAAATTCAAGGGCAGCAATTTTACAAAGCATTTTTTTTTTTAAGAATTTATTTATTTATTTGACAGAGATAGATCACAAGTAGGCAGAGAGGCAGGCAGAGAGAGAGAGAGAGAGAGGAGAAAGCAGGCTCCCTGCTGAGCAGAGAGCCCGATGCGGGCCTCGATCCCAGGACCCTGAGATCATGACCTGAGCCGAAGGCAGCGGCTTAACCCACTGAGCCACCCAGGTGCCCTACAAAGCATTTTAGATGTATTTCAAGAGTCAAACATATTAACAAAAAATTGGTATAGCCATGCTAAATAAAATATATAAAATAAAAATACTTCTTGGACTGTACTCGTATTATGTCTAGCACCCAAAGCTTCCAGGCGGCTGGCTAGACCCTTCAAGGTCAGAGACCCGGCCAAAAGAAATAGTCCTCTGTGGTTCTGAGGGGGGTGTGGTCTCTGGCAACACAGAGACATGACTGGGTCGAAAGTAATGCTGGGTCCCAATACCCCCACCCTCCACCCCGAGGTTTATTTTTTGCTCTTTTCATTTTGAACACTCATATGAATAATTAAAAAAAAAAAAAAAAGCCTGCCTATATTAAATGCCCCAAAGCCTAAAAGCGGATGTAGTTATCAATGCAATTAACATCGTGGAGGTTTTTTAGGCGCCCAAAGTGAGGATGAATTGGAAGTTTCTCCTTTAACTGACCCCTACATGAAGAGTACAGAAGATCTCTACTACTGGTTTTTGAATGTGTAGCTCACGTCCTAGGTGTATGTGGGGAGGTGAGCCACATTGCTTCCCATGGCGTAGGTCACGCCTGAGTATATTTAAACAAGAAAAGTTGCTCCTGAAGCCCAGAATCTCATTACCATGTTGGTTTGGGAATCACGCCCCCTCCATATGCCAGCTGTTAGTGAAACTTCCCTCCTTATTGCTTCAGATTCAAGTGAGGGTGTCAGGGCAGCAAGGCTGTGAGCTACCGCACATTCAAAACCTAAATTCTTGTTGGGATACCACATGGGGCAATGCAGACCCCACAGAAATTCCACAGAACAATCAGGCACACAGACAGCCTGAGAAGAAAGGGTTGTAGCGTTCATCATGTCACAGAGTGTGTTGCCTTGCTTTCATACTGCCCTCAACTCACCCTGCCTCCACTCTCTTCTGAGATTAAGGCCTTTGTTGATCTATCCAAAGAGTTCATTTCTTTGGATCTAGCACAAACCTGTATCACATGGAACTGTTGGGCTTTTTTTTTTTTTAAAGATTATATATTTATTTGACAGACAGAGATCACAAGTAGGCAGAGAGAGGCAGGCAGATTGAGGAGGAAGCAGGATCCCTGCTGAGCAGAGAGCCTGATGCGGGGCTTGATCCCAGGACCCTGATATCATGACCTGAGCCGAAGGCAGAGGCTTAACCCACTGAGCCACCCAGGCGCCCCTATTTGGGCTTTTTATATGCTGTGCCTCACAGAAGGTGGGGCCGTAGCTTCCTCTTTGCATCACAGGACTTAGTACTGTGCTTCACAAGGAAAGGCCACCTCATAGATGCTGGATGAACTGAATTAACCCTTGGACTTAGGCGCTGGCAGGGTAGATATCGTCACTAAAATGAGCAAGGAGAAAACGTATTCCCCCTTATTTGAAGCCAAAGCAAGTCTGGAATTTTTCAGAAAAAATTTCTGCTAGTAAACTAATAGAGGTAAATACTCACAAGGCTAAGAAACTTCTGTAGCTTAAAAGCAAATTTCAAAGAAAGAAAAGAAAAGAAAGGAAAGAAAAAAAAAAGAAAAGAAAGAAAAGAAAAAGAAATTAAACTTCAAGTTTAGCTCAAACTTATTTTAAACTGGTAACCTAAAGGGAGACACCTGCCATCTTAAATCTGTCCAGTAAATCACCCTGAAAAGCCCCCACATTTCCAGTCTTTGGATTTCCCATTTTACCCTTGGCATTCTGCATACCACTCTGTAGAGAGAAGAGCTGAAGTTACATGAAAGGAGAGATTCTCACGATCATTTTAGGTGGGCCACAGATGGACAGGTTTTACGCCAACTTATTTCAATGGGAAAACCATCACTGGTACATCTAACTGGAGATTTCAACAGAAATCTAAAATATATAGTTTTTGTTTAAAACACATTTACATTTAAAAGTTAAAAAAATGGATAGGGCAAAAATTGTTGAAAGTAGTAGCTGAATGACTAAAGTTTGGGAGATGCTGAAATGCTAAGTGAAACAATGGCCTCTGAGTTTACCAGAAGGGCCAACTCTGACTCTCCCACTGCCCCACCACACACACACACACACACACACACACACACTCACACATGGAACAAGTCTGTACTTTCAGATGTCTGTGGGTGATCTCTCAAGCCACTCTCCCCCTAGTTCATGTGTTGCAGACACAGCGGAGCACTGCTGGCTCCCTTAAATCTTTAGGGTGCACTCAGTCCAGTTCAAGAGCATGGCATTTTCAACATGGCAACATCATGGGCAACTAACTGCCCATATGGTACTTGCCACTAATATTTCAGTTTACCCATAATTCAATTCTCAGGTTGTTTCTGAATGACTCATATGGAGCCTCATTTCCCCTAAAAGCCTTTTCTCTTCTCTTCCACTATAACACAGTAGTTTTTGTTATCATTCTTCTGTCTCACTCTACACAGCTCCGAAAGCAAAACGTTCCTAAATTTTCACCTAATCAATGAGTACAATATAGTCATTTACGAATTACCCTGTCACTACCAGATAATTGAGACAGCAATTTGATCAACCCCCTGACTGAATGCCCAGCCCGTCTCTGCAGCAGTCCAAGTTGGACAGTATGTTTACACCAAGCCAAATATTACAAAAAGTATTTAACAAGATGCCTGAATTCTAATTATTTTAAGTAGGTCCTCACAAAGCAACAATAAGCCTAAAGTTATTTTGCTTTAATCCTGGTTCCAACAATCCACTGTAGCTATTATGATTGCTGACACACAGAAATTTTGGTGAAATGCTTTTCACATATTTGATCTTTTACTTTATGATAACTTGATGTGACAAACAGTATTAATAGTGTCTACTGATACTCTAACAATATCTTAGAGGAAGAACTAGAACCCATGTCTTAAATCCTAAGCCAACATTCTCTTCTTTAACCAAATTTTTAATAATACTCAGTGACATTAAAGTTTCCATTTTTGTCATCCTTACACAAAGAAAGCACAGAAAGAATATATTCAGAAGGAAAAGAACTGAAAACTATTAGAAACATCAAGTTTCAAAATGAAGTAGGTTTCCAAATGGTCTGGGACTATTTATAAATGAAACACATGGTAGCACAAAAGTTCTTTCAATTTCCCTGGCTTTAGAAAATACAGAAAGCATAAGGATTGAAGAATGACCTTACCCTGTAGAAAATAAAACATGTTCCAAATTAAGATGGATTAAAAATGCAGTTACAGCATGTGTCAAGTCCCAGGAGCACAGCATTATGATTAACACTGGGCACGGACAGAAGAATAAATCCTTGCTTTGCTGTCTGCTAGGTTTGATCAACTGACTCCTGCTCCCAAAGTCTCCATTCTCTCATCCATAAACCAATCCCAACTTCACAGGGTGATTAAATATTATGTGATGCACCTAGCATAGACCCTGACGTGAAGAGCTCTATAAATATTTTTAATAAAAGGGAAGAAGTTTCAGACACGCAAGTATATTAACCTATCCATAAAATTTTTTTTTTTTTTAACGAAACTGAATATTATAAGGAAAAGAAGGGGAATCACAGGTATTAAGTACTGGGCAAGGTCAATGTCACTTTTTAGAAACTCATCTGAAACTCAAACACGATGCTCCTGACTTTTTAAGACATCATTCATTAGTAAGCTCAACACTCACTGGAAAAGAAAGCATAAAACCCTTGAGATTTTTCAAGTATTTGCCAGGAGTTTTGCCCTCAAAGAAAAGAATAATGATTAAATAAATGGTATCTGAATTTGATTGCCTCCCAAGGCCCATAATTCGTGGGGTATAAAAGGTGACTGCTTCTTGCTGTGTTCTTTCAAAAGGCCCAGTGATACAACAGGGGCTGGAAAATAAAATCTCTGGCAGGAGAGTGTTTCCTAGCGATAAATTTATATGACTGAAACGCTACATGAGTACTTGGGAGACATCTGCTAGCCCTGCCTGAGCTGATAAGGTAAACAGTTGACTCAGGCCATGTCATCAGTATCTCAGCTGATCATCCTGGACATGCTATCCAATATTAATAAAACTAAAACCCTCCTCCCCGAACATACATAGAACCACAACGTCAGTTGCCTTCATTGATGAGAAATACAACTATCAAGCAGACTGGGAAATATTTTCTGGCTTCATCAGAAAACCACACAGGTAGTGAAATTATTTGATAATTGCCGGGTGAGGGGCCCTGGGCTTGGGGCAACTCAACCAGTCAAGAGCACCGCCATGACTTGCTTGAAAGGAGGCTGTGCTATACCATCTGTCACAGATGTCCTTGGGATATCATTAAAAACAAAAATTTTTATATTGAATTGTAATGATATTTAGGAAAGAGCAAAATGTACACACCCCACAGCTCCTGCCACCACCCCCGCCGATTTTAGCTCGAGAGTACATGTTTCTGTTTGCCCAAGCCAATGGAGAGGCCCAGTAGCCAGCTACCTGATTAGGACAGCTAAAGACTTCCCACACTAGAACTGGATGTGCCTGTATCCATGAGGGGCTAAACCAGTCCTGCAAACCAGACAACAGAATGCCCCTGACCTTGGATCATTTCCCTGGAAAATGTATAGGTGCTATAGAAGTTAGCAACTATGACTCCATTGAAAACCCAAGTTCCCTCATCTTCAGGCCTCCAGTCAGGTTTCAGGCAAACTCTGACGCCCTGAGAGGACTAACATATACCTTCACAGAGCTGCATATTTCCTTCTCTAACCTATTTTAGGATTTAACTCTCAGAGAAATCTATTTCCAAGTATTTGAGAACCATCTTGCTGTGGTCTCACACATACTACTTCACTGTTTCCACATATTTTAATGAAGGGAAGGTACATATTTTTAAAGTTCTCCTTACTTTTCTATTTCAATTTTATTAAATGTATAATTAGGATCCTTTTTTTGAAAAATAATTTTACCTCAATATCAAAATAAAACCTTTTATGTCCTTGGTAAATTTCTGTAGTGAAATAAATCTAACATTATTCTTACATACATCAAATCCTAAGAAAACATATGGTTTTGGTACTACACAATCATTTGCTAAAATTATATTCCCTGATGTGAAAAGCCTGTAGACTCAGCCAAAAAAGAATATTTTAAAAACCATGGGCTCTTAATCAAAATGAAAAGTCCCTTTTACTGAGGGTTTATTGTTTTCCTTATTTAGGGTAAAATGAAATATGTCTCCCCAAAAAGTCATTTCCAAAACAAAATCCACAATATGAAATTATAGCATATGGAACCCCCAAGAATTTACACACACTACTGAGGGAGTAATTACAACCTTGAACGCACACAGCAAAACCACACTGTGTATAATAATGGTACTCACCACCTTCACACTCAACATTGGAGAAACTTTAAGTTAGGTTTGTAAGTTAAGTGCAGCTCTGTGCAGTCCAAGACCATTTCTATATTGTTCCTGGGAAAGTTTTTTGTGAAAATAACACATTTTCTGACAATGTAATCCGAAGCTCACTTCTTTCTAGACCAACAATGAACACTATATAACTTCCTTCTATGAGAAGAATGGTTAACCTAAATTACGTTTAAAATGAAGGCTCCATCTCCCATTCACCAGAGGACTACTTGAGTAAGTAATTTAGTGGCTATCAAACTGAAGGCATCATTTCGTGGTAGAGCTCTGCCTGGTGTGCATTACTACAAAACTAAGAACCATTAAGATCCAGCTTTGGGGGAGCCTGTGTCGCTTAGTCAGTAGAGCATGCGACTCCTGATCTTGAGATCATGAGTTCAAGCCCCATGTTGGGCATAGACGTTACTTTAAAAAAAAAAAAAATAAATGAAGGTATTACCCAAAAAAAAATTAGATCCACTTTTTGAGAGAGTGACTGTCTTACAGAAAATAGGAAGGAAGTAAAATCTGCTCTTTCATGGAGGCAAAGAGAAAGCAGGGTAGAGGTGAGGAGGAGAAGCTACAAAGTCACTGAGGAGATCAATGAAGCAGCTAATTTTACCTATAAAAGGTCTAAATGAGAAAAATGAAATGGTTGGTTATACTTTCTAAGCTCTAAGTAAATACTAGTTTACCTAGCAGTCTAACAAGTGAACACCTTCTAATTGGTACCTCTTTATTACAATTTTAATTGATCTTCTTAATGATGGTGTTAGAATACAATATGCTCAAGTATTTTCAATTTTTTTAATTCTGGGGGCACCTGGGTGGCTCAGTCAGTTAAGTGCCTGCCTTTGGCTCAGGTCATGATCTCAGGGTCTTGCAATCAAGCCCCACATTGGGCTCCCTGCTCAGCAGGGACTCTGCTTCTCCCTCTCCCTCTGTGTTCTCTCTCTCTCTCTCTCCCTTGCTCTCTCTCAAGTAAATAAGTAAAATCCTTAAAAAAAAAAAAAATTCTGGGGGGTGCCTGGGTGGCTCAGTTGGTTAGCCATCTGCCTTCAGCTCAGGTCATGATCCTGGAGTCTTGGGATTGAGTCCCACATCCTGCATCTGGCTCCCTGCTCAGCAGAGAGCCTGCTTCTCCCTCTCCCTTTGCTCCTCTCCCTGGCTTATGCTCTCTCTCTCTGTCAAATAAATAAAATATTTTAAAATAATACATAAGTAAATAAAATGGTTAAGAAATTTTTTTATTCTGATACTATTTTCAGATAATATAATGTTCAATATAATTAAGTGTATTTCTTTTTGGTATTCCAAAGCTTTTAAAAAGTAGTAATTTTTTAAAAGATTTTTTTTTTTTTAATTTATTTGTCAGAGAGAGAGAGAGAGAGCACATAAGTAGGGGGAGCTGCAGGCAGAAGGAGAAGCAGGATTCCTGTTGAGCAAGGAGCCTGATATGGGACTTCATCCCAGGGTTCTAGGATCATGACTTGAGCTCAAGGTAGACGCTTAACCAAGTGAGCCACTCAGGTGTCCCTAAAAAAGTAGTAATTTATGCACATTAAGTTTTCCAATGCATTGATTTCCAGAACTGGAAGATCAATTTCCCATCCATGTCAGGGGTAAGAATTTCTTGTAAATATTAATTAATTAATTCAGCTACGTATTGAGAAGCTATTAAATATAGGAACCCTGCTAGGCATAGTGATAAAAAGTAAACAAGAAAAATTATGCTCTGCTCTTAACAATTATAAGATAAAAATCTAAGAAAATGATTTTTCTAAGGGTTTTTTTTTTTTTAAGGATTTATTTATTTGAGAGAGGGTGCACATTCGTGGGAACATGAGCAGGGAGAGGAACAGAGGGAGAGAATCCCAAGCAGACTCCCCATCAGTAGTGGAGCCCCACATTGGTCAATCCCATGACCATAAGATCACAACTTAAGCCAAAATCAAGGGTCAGCCACTCAATCAACTGAGCCATTCACAAGACCCTGAGCTGGTTCATTTTAAACTTTAGAACTTGTATTACTCTGACAATAAAAATGATTAGGAATTCTCCCTTAGTTTAATGTAATTTATTTAACTGACTATAGCTGGCCCCAAAAGAAAATTAACAATTTTTTTTTCCTCACAATTCTTCTAAACAGTAAGTAACCACAAATTCTCTGGAAGGTTCAACAAAACCAGCTATGGCTTTCTCAGCAATAGCTTTAACCATGAAAACACTTTTCTGGTATTACTGGCTAAAAATATAAAGCATAGAAAAGAAGATAAAGAGAATGAAGCTAGTGGCTAAATATAACTTCATATAATTTCAAACAACAGTTAAACAAAACCATAAATAATCATGAAAACTAAAGCACAATTTTTCTTCCTGCCATAGATCGACAAGGGCAGACCGGTGACGTGGCTAAGAGAGCTCATGGGGGGATCAGAGTGGCTTTTGTTACCTCTCTGTGACTTTAGACAAGCCAACTATCGATACCCAGTCCCTCATTTCCAATGAAGATGAAAATAGTATTCATCTCATATAATGGTTGGGAGATTAAATGAGATAACACTTACACAGCACTTAACACCTTCTGGTTAAGACTTCCCCCAAAATGCTAGTCATCACTGTTCACCTCAGAACATGATTAGTGGCTGTGGCCACAGCCTGGAGCCAGACTTCCAAGGTCTGAATCCCAGTGCCACCACAGCCTTAGCGAGGTGCCTGTTTTCCCTAAGTAGACTGGATAAAATAATACCTTCCTGGGCGCCTGGGTGGCTCAGTGGGTTAAGCCGCTGCCTTCGGCTCAGGTCATGATCTCAGGGTCCTGGGATCGAGTCCCTCGTCGGGCTCTCTGCTCAGCAGGGAGCCTGCTTCCCTTCCCCTCTCTCTGCCTGCCTCTCTGTCTACTTGTGATCTCTCTCTCTGTCAAATAAATAAATAAAATCTTTAAAAAATAATAATAATAATAATACCTTCCTGATAGGGTTTCTGTGCTCTTCAATTTGCTGATACACCTAAAACATTAAAAGGGTGTCTAGGACTTAGAAGGTGCTCAGTAAGTACTAGCAGTCATCCTCTTCTCAGAGAAACCAAGGTCAGTCCAATGGAGAGGAAGTGTGCCATGACACCAGGCGGAAGCGCTCACTAAACTATCACACGCAGAATGTTATTTTTAAAATAGGTACAATGCATTGTGTGTTCAGAACCTAGCAGAGTCATCGGGAGCCTAAAAATATCAAATAATTTTCACAAATACAAAGTATCTGCAGCCAAGAGGTTTCTCCTTCTTCCTTCTCAACAGCACATTTATAACTTTCAGGCTACATATTCCAAGTAGCTGAACACATCTGAAAAAGAAAAGAAGTCTTCAATCTATTTCTTCATCAACCAATATTTATATAAAGAAATAAAGTTTTCTGATATACCATAATGACACATACGTGTTTATAGTCAGAAAAACATCCTACAGGGGCGCCTGGGTGGCCCTGTGGTTGGGCGTCTGCCTTCAGCTGGAGTCATGATCCCAGGATCCTGGGATCGGGCCCCGTATCAGGCTCCCCGCTCAGCGGGAAGCCTGCTTCTCCCTCTCCCACTCCCCCTGCTTGTGTTCCCTCCCTCGCTGTGTCTCAGTCAAATAAATAAATAAAATCTTTAAAAGAAAAAAAAAATCATCCTACATATAGAAACACCAGTCTTGACAAAATTTAAAAGATGAAAAAAAAAAACTGAACCTAAATGTAACTTAAAAAAATCTGATGTTTGACTGAAGTACTTTTTCTACTTCCCCTAAAAGGCAATACACATTAACTTTCAGTTGGTAATGTAACTCCTAGAATTTGTAGATAAAACTACCTGTAATTCTATAACCAACTCTCCCCCCTTTAATTTTTCTTTCTTACCAGTTGTGATAGCTAATTTTATATGTCAATTTGACGGGCTATGGGCACCCAGATATCTGCTAAACTTTACTTCTAGGTGTGTCTCCAGCAAGTGGTTTCCATAAGAGGCTAGCATTTGAATCAGCAGACTAAATAAGAGTAAAGGGGATTGTTCTCTTTGATGTGGGTGAGCCTTATTCAACCCACTGAGGGTCTGAACAGAACAAAAGATAGAGGGGGAATTCATTCTTATTCCTGCGCACTCACTCTCTCCACACTCTCTGCCTGCCTGCCCGCTGGCCAGAGCTGGGCCATCAGTCTTCTTCTGCCCTTGGGGTTACACCGACACCTTTCCTGGCCTCCAGCCTGCAGAGCGCAGATCATAGGACTTCTCTGCCTCCAGACTAGAATGAACCAATTCCTCTGCTGCAGGGTCAACTTGAAGGCTCCCTTTCTTCCTCTCCGTCTCTTTCCTGATTTCAGTCAACACCACATGTCCTTGTAGGTCAGGTCCCCTGCTCCTCTAGCCCAGTATCTGCAAACCTCCATGGAATGAGCCATGACATCAATTACAGATTCTCAAGCTATGGACTATAAAACACTTCACCTCTCCTTTGTAAACTACTCAGTGTCACTCATTTATGAATTTAGCTAAATCTATGTATATTTGGGGTACATCCTGATATCATTCTCCTCCAGGATCTGGTCCTATAGGGTTAGCCTCTGATAATGACTCTAGGAAACACTAATACCATCCTCAAGGTCCTACCATGCTAACCACCCTATGCAGGAAATGGTAGGCCCACCACTCAAACCCTGCAAAATTTCTAAAAAAGGCCTGTTCTATTCTACCAGATTCAAGTTTGTTTGTGTACCTGCGGCCTCAGGCTGGGTAGTACCAGCATGACCAGATGGTTTATACTAACGGTGTGACTGATGACAAACTCCTATCTTTACTCTGAGGGGCTAGACTCGGAATAGCTGGTCAGTCATGTGGGTGCTGCAGGTCTACACGAATGGAGCCTAGTAAAAGCCCTGGACACCAAGGCTGGGGTGAGCTCCCCTGGCTGGCAACACTTGGCATATGTTGTCACATACTGTGATCAGGAGTGCCACTCCACAAAGAGAGGAGACCGGAGCCTGTACCTGGTTTCTCCTGAACTCTGCCCCACGTACCTTTTCCCTTTGCTGATTTTTTTTAAAGATTATTTATTTATTTATTTGACAGAAAGGCAGGCAGAGAGAGAGAGAAGCAGGTTCCCTGCCGACCAGAGAGCCCGAAATGGGACTCGATCCCAGGACCCGGAGATCATGACCTAAGCCAAAGGCACAGGCTTTAACCCACTGAGCCACCCAGGCGCCCCCCTTTGCTGATTTTAATCTGTATCCTTGGCTGTGTCAAACCATATTTATTCATGATTAAAACACCTTTTTGTGAGTGGCTTCTAGTGGATCACTGGGTCTGGCAGTAGTCTTGGGAACCCCCTCCCCAGTCTTCTTTTTAGTCCAGTCATGTAAATTCTTATTAGAAGTGCAAGTCTTGCCATACAACTGGCCCCATTAGAGAGTACTGGGATACTATTCACCAAATCTTTTTTTGGTGCTCAACTTTTGCTATTTTTCTAGGATTTATCCCCAGAAGAATGATTCTGTCCAAGGATCCTGCTGTTGAAGCAAAGGACAGAGCAAAATATACAGTACGAGACTTAGAGATGGTCTCAAAGTTGTAGGTTATTATCCAAAAAAATGAAACACACAGATGTTAGGCAAAAGGCTTAAAAGAGTTTCATGGGAAAGTAATTTGCTGGCATTAAACCTACATTTCCAGCTTATTCAATCAAAATAAAAATTTCATGTATTGGTTAAGTGTATATATACATTCATGAGTATGTATACGGAGTATATTTTGGAGAGTGATACTTTTCTCTCTATAATGAAGCTCTTTTTCATTCCTTATTTATATTCAAGCATTCTTCCATTTTTCTAGTCTTCAAATACTCACCAATGACAACATTTAAGTTTTTTTGCTGCCTTTAACATTCTCAAACATTTTTATATGCACTTTTTTCAATTCTCATTTTTGTCTCACAGATCATGGTTCTTTGGCACCAAAATCCCTGAGTACTTTCCAAACGTCCTCTTATGAATCATAATCAAAACTCAGAATACCACAGCTTTGGTTTGTAAAACAATGATACATACATGTAATTAACGAAAGACACAGGCACTGTCTTCTCGGGGCTTGCCCGTCTCAGTTACTGGCAATCAACCCTGCCAGCAACTGAGGCCCAAACTCCCCCTCCTTCCCTTACCCACGCTGTCTCCATGTCTAAACCATCAGCCAATTCTGTTGACTCCACCGTCAAAATACATCCAGAATCCAGACGCTTTCACCACTGCCATAACGCCTAAGCCATGCCATGTCTTGCCGGAATTACTGCAAAAGGTTCCAAACTAGTCTGCCTGCCTTCACCCTTACCTCCCAATGGCCTGTTCTCAACACAAGAGTCGGAGGCATCCTTGTTCAATTAAAATTCAGGTTATGTCACTGTTCTGTTTAAAATCCTTCAGTCGGGTGCCTGGGTGGCTCAGCTGGTTAAGCAGCTGCTTTTGGTTCAGGTCGTGATCCCAAGGTCCTGGGATCGAGTCCCACTTCTCCCTCTCCCGCTCCCCCTGCTTATGCCTGCCTGCTCTCTCTCTGTCAAATAAATAAAATCTTTAAAAATAAATAACTAAAGTAAAATAAAATAAAATAAAATATCCTTCAGTAGCTTCCCATCATTCAGAGCAAGAACCAAAGTGCTTACAATTACTCTTAAGGTACTACATGGCCTGCCCGTGTTGCCTCTCTGCTTTCTTGACCTCCAACTCTCTCTTTCCCCATTCTAGCCATGTGGCCTCCCTGCTCTCCTTGTATTCATGGGGCGCGCTCACTCCTCCGCCCCCCTCCTCAGTGCCTGTGTTCTTTCTGCAGAGAATGCGAACCCCCAGACACCTACGTGGCTTGCTCTCTTGCTTCCTTTAAGTTTTTGTTCAAACGTGACTTCCCCAGCAAGGCTGGCTGTTACCATGTTATTTAAATCAATCATCACCATTCCCTAACTCCCTTCCAAGTTTTACTTTTCTTCATAATACTTATAACCTTCTAATCTACTACCTAATTTATTATTTCTCTTGTCTGCCTGGCTGCCCCTTCTAGAAAGCCAGCTCCATGAGGGCACTTTGCTTTCTGCTGTATCCCCAACATCTAGAAGAGTGCCCGAGACTTAATAAATATGCAGAGTTTATCTACTGAATGGATTCACTAATGTGTCAAGATGTTAACCTTTAAAAACTCAGAGATAACTATACACATAATTATATAGCTATATTACTATAACTACATAAAAAGAAGCAATAAAAATCTCTGTGTACCAAGACAAACCATTTGGAGGTAAAATGGACTACAATGTTTGATCCTTTCAAGGTTACACTTTACTGACAGCTGCCACCATACCCACTGCCTTCCCAACCCTCCCTCAGACACAAAGCTCTCACTGTATCTGCCCCAGGCTGCAGGGGGCTTGCTGTGCCCCCCAAGTCTTGCCACATCCTTGTTAATGTGCCTGGCTCACCTCAGATCACACTCCACGTCCTGAGTATCCCATTCTGTTTCCCACGGTCCATAGATGGTTTTCATGGGTTTTTCTCTAGATCCTTCTCTAAAGGCCACCACAAAACTTTCAGCCCATTTCACACTGGATTAGACATTCCGCCACTTTTCCCACTATTCCTGCCCAGACCAGCCAGGCCTCTCCCTCTGCTGGACGGTTGATTGTCTGGTGCTAAGACATTTATTAAAGTTGTTCTGTTTTGAAATTTAGAGTGATTCATGTCTTCACTTTTAACTGTATTCCCAAAGATTATTATTTAATGGTTTGGTATAAGGGCTTTATTAGTGCTATTTGTAAATTTAAAAAAAAGAATTCCTGGACTGATAACATTTCTTTTAGCCAGGAATTCAAAAGAATCTGGATGCTCTCTAATGAATTATTTTTCATACACCTATTCTACTCCTATTATTTTGTGCTAAATATCTTATTATGGTGAGTTTTTATAGATCTATAAAGTGTTACTAGCCAGGAAACAATCTAAAGAAAAGCTTTACTAGACTGCTGGAAACTATGATCACCGTGCAGAACAAAAGAGTAACTCCTGGCCACAGATCTGCAGGCCAGAAAAAAAAAAGTGTCCTGACAAAAATACCCCAAGTCAGAGCCTGAAACATGGCTAGATATTTACTGTTTGTGTCTGTATGTCCAAGGTCATGCATGCTTCACTGGATGTCTTGGTGAATCAACGGTCTCTATGTTGCACTGTCTGTAGCATCCTACTCTGGGAATGTTAACCTGTTCTCTGCATCTCCTACTCTAGGCACACACTTCTCATCTCACCTACCCATCTCACCCAACCTCTGCTCACAAGCAGATTCCACCTAGTTATTTCTTTCGTTCAAACTTGATGGCATTCTCTTCGTGGAGCTGGATGCTGGAGAAAACTCCTTTTGTGCTAAGCTTATTTTCTAAACTTCCTTCTCGTGTAAAAGAATGTGGAGGTAAGAGGACCACCTGAGTTAAATGAGGTAGGGAACCAGGTGTCACTTAGGCTCCTTCCAAATTAACAATTTTATAAAGAAACTGTGATTCTTTCAGTGACTCTCTGTGCTCAGCTGTGCTCTCTGGGAGGCCAAACCTCATTCTTTCCAACCTGCAAGGGAGGTAAAGTGAGCCTTTTTGATTCCTGGGGCCACCCGTTGGTTCTCTCAGTAACTCTCCTGGTACATTTGCCACTTGAAATCCCCACTTGTGGATGTACTCTTTTTAACCATCACAGGCAATTTCTATTGCTTGGGGATATTTCTAATGTCCTCAGTAACTTAGAAACCTCAACCATAGTTGCCCATACCACCTCGATTCCAACAAAAAACCTGAGAGGCCTCCACTTCTATCTGACCTCAGCATATTGGCCCGCTTACTCACCTTCAATCGACTCTTCAGTAAAACCTTTACTGTTGATACTTTGGATTTTTACCTCTTTCCAAAAGTATTCAATTCTTCCTTTATCACCTATACTATGGACAGTGATCTATCATCCAAATTTATTGAGAAGACTGAAATTATCCACTGCAAGTAAAAATATCCCTAAACTTCTCTGAATACCTTTATCTCCAATCTCCAAATGGAAAGAAGCAAAAGACTGCTATTTTGGGGCACCTGGGTGGCTCAGTGGGTTAAGCCGCTGCCTTCAGCTCAGGTCATGATTTCAGTGTCCTGGGATCGAGCCCGGCATCGGGCTCTCTGCTCAGCGGGGAACCTGCTTCCTCCTCTCTCTCTGCCTGCCTCTCTGCCTGCTTGTGATCTCTCTCTGTCAAATAAATAAATAAAATCTTAAAAAAAAAAAAAAAAGACTGCTATTCTGGAAAGAAGAAAGAAATGAAAAGATTCCTTCAGGAGACAGGGATACACTGATATCTCAGGGCTCTCTGTGACATGTCCATCATTGCAGCCGTTCAGGGAATGGTGCGGGTCCAGGCAAACAGCAGACAGAAGAACCAACGAGAGCTCATTAACTGTTTCTCATACAGACCTACAGATTCCTCCCCTTTTCCACAATCCTTCTGGCACACCGTGGTCATAGTGTGGTAGACTCAAAAGATCGGACTTGGAGTCTGCTACAGGTTGAACTGTGTCTCGTAAAAGTTCATCATGCAGAATCCGAATCACCCACCTCTCAGAATGTGACCTTACTTAGAAGCAGGGTTGTTGCAGATATAATTAATAAAGAAAAACTCATATTGGAGTAGGATGGGTCCCTAACCCAATATGGTATGTTTCTAAAAAGAGAACATTCGGACACAAAGAGACACACAGGGAGAATGCCATGGGATGATGAAGGTAGAGATCAGGGTGAAGTATTGCCAAGCCTAGGAATGCCAAAGATTGGCAGACACCGCGGAAGCTAGCAGAGAGGCATGGAATAGACTCTCCTTCATGGCCTCAGAAGGAACCAACCCCATCCAAGCCTTGATCCTGGACTTCTAGCCTCTAGAATTGTGGTGCAGAAGAATTCTAACTTCTAGAATTGTTTAAGCCACACAGTTAGAGGCACTTTGCTACAGCAGCTCTAGCAAATACAGTCCTAGCCCTAAATTTTCTCATTTCTAAAGCAGAGATCGTAATTCTTATTGCTATAAACGATAAATATATATAGCGCTTACCAAGTGCCAGGAACTGTGGTAAGGACTTCACGTGGATTAACTAATTTAATCTTCACCAGGCCCATAATGTAGATATTAATACCATCCCCTTTTTACAGATGAAGAAACTGAGGCATAGGTGGGTTGACTAAGTTACCCAAGGTCACAGACAGTGAAGAACTGAGAGAGAAAGCCTCTCTTTCTCACAATAAATAAATTTCTCACCCAAGAGCTTCCACAATCTAATACTTGCCTGCCACTTTGTCACTCATTTCCTCCCTACACAAAGTTCTACCTTTGCCCTTACCTGCTCTTCCTTGAGCAGAACTCACATTTTTATTCTCACTGTTACTCTCTTTCCCGGGGTTTGCCCTCCATAATGGTTCACACCCAACCTCTCGTCTTTCTCAAAGAATGCAACATTCTTTATGACGCCTTCCCTGCAACTCATCCGTAAGTGGTCTCCCCTGTGGCCTCATATATGACCGTTCGATAGACCTTGAGAATTCAGGAACAATGCCAGCCAAGAAGGTGCTTACACCATCTAATAAGATGGCAAAAGCAATGAAATTTTCACCCAAACCACTAAAATAAAACGAAGGATGTTTGCATGAGAATGACAAACTAGTTGGGGTGGAGAAAGATGACCTGGGGAGGTGGTGCCTGACCTGGGCCTAAAAAGGGGTCCATAAAAACTTGTATAGCCTTACATGCATTTAGTAATGTATGCATTTAGTACTACTTACATACATACCGAGTTACTTGAAGGTGTATGTTATATTCCTCTCTCATTTTTATGGTTTCAGTCCTCTATGGATTGGAGGTTAATCTTACCCAATGGGCTAGAAGGGGTCTGCGAGGCAGGGGTCTTGGTCTGTTTCCTACAGTGATTCCTACAGCTGATTACATGCAATCAGACCTTCCAGAAATACTCGGGGAAAAGAGTGAAGGAACAGATCCAGAATGAAGGGAAGAAAGAAGAGAGAATGTTACAAGAGAGAAGTGAATTCCCACAGTTTTCCCAAGTTCTCCTCAACCTAGCAGCCACTCCCTTTCTGCTTCCTGTGCCTTGGCTCAGCTGCCCTGCTTGTGAGGCCTTTTTTTCCTTCCCCTTTCTGGCATAAAGTCCTCTGAGGCCCAGTTCATTCACCCCTCCCAGCTGGGTGTTCTCTGCCTGGGGAATCCTACTACGGATCTCCTCCTTCCTGCAATTCTACTGCATGCATTCGGGTCTGGTCCTCACTTCCTTGTTCTCATGAAGTTTCATACTCAGTTATCCTTCTCCCACCAGATTTTATACTTCCCCAAGGCTGGAAACCATGTCATATTTATTTTGTATGCTTTCCCTCTTCACCTCCACACAGACGTCCCTTCAAACACAGAAGTACCTGGCAAATACTTGCTGAATGACTAAATCCTTTCAGTATTTCTATCACTGAAGTATAATGTTCTTTATCTAACTCTCCAGGTTCAAAAGTGCATTGGAAAAAAGTTATATACCAAAGCATTCATTCCCAAGTAACACAGATTTATCTTTTCTAAAACTTGCAATCACTGAACCAAACTTCAGTGGCTTCACCAACAAGAAAAAAAGGTGTAAGCACACAAAGAATGATCTGTTATGAAACCACCCTAACACTGCTAGCTCAATTCACCTTCTTTAGGCATAGGATTTATCATTTTATGGCAATTTAGTAATATAAATACAACACACATTTCTTCCCCAAGAAGTGATACTGAATGTGGTCCAACTTAACCTGAAACTTGCAAGATGAAATTCAACAAGTAGAAATGAAATTGAATTTGTAAAGTTCCCAAGTTCTTGCAGCAGATACTCATAGCACTATTCGTTAATTTGAATTTAATATGGAATAATTCTATGCAAGTCCCAGTAAGTCTAAAACTGTTAATGGTGAGAACCTTAGAACCGTAACATAGTACATAGTTAACTTGTGATGAATCCAATCTGAACAATGTTTGTTTCCTTAGAAGAAATGGCAGAGCTTAAAATTTTTAAATGTTCAGGGAGCCTGGGTGGCTCAGTGAGTTAAGCCTCTCCCTTCAGCTCAGGTCATGATCTAAGGGTCCTGGGATCGAGTCCCACATTGGGCCCTCTGCTCAGCAGGGAGTCTGCTTCACCGCACCACCCCCACCCGCCTCTCTGCCTACTTGTGGTCTCTTGTCTGTCAAATAAATAAATAAAATCTTTAAAAAAAAATTTTTTTTTATAAAGATTTTATTTATTTATTTGACAGAGAGATCACAAGTAGGCAGAGAGGCAGGCAGAGAGAGAGGAGGAAGCAGGCTCCCTGCCGAGCAGAGAGCCCGATGTGGGGCTCGATCCCAGGACTCTGAGATCATGACCTGAGCCGAAGGCAGCGGCTTAACCCACTGAGCCAACCAGGCGCCCCATAAAAAAATTTTTTAAATGTTCATTTAGTTACGTAACCTCTATACCCACTGTGGGGCTCGAACTCAAGACTCTGAGATCAAGAGTCACTAGTTCTTCCAGCTAGCCGGCCAGGTACCTTCACAGATTCTTATTTTGCTCTCTACTTCTACTGGGTCATGAGTAGAACTGATATAGCTTCTAACTCATGGAAGATTTAAGGTGAAGATAAAGGAGGTAAAGAAGAAATTAGGCTTGCCACCAAAGGGGCCAGCAAAAGACACTCTTACCTAAGATAAGTCTGCAGGTTTTTCAGTGCCTCCGAGAATCAAGGTTTCCTTTGAGAAAGGTAATTGTGAAAATATTTCAAAACTGCTTTAAAACCATGTACTGTAAAACTAAGTTGAAACACCTAACGCCAATAGCCTAAGACACTGACTTTGCTAGGTTCTACTACTTGTGCACTGCTATCACACTACTTGAACCTCAGACACTGGCTGAGAGCAGTTTTTCCAACACTTTGTGTTGTATCGAAATGAACCTGCTTTTAAGAGAATTACACCTCAAGTACTGCCTAATTTTTAATACTGAGAAAAAAACAGAACCACCAGCCTGAAACCCTCAATTCTCTTGCGGATTCTGTTTTCTTAAACAAAAATGAAACAAAATTCACTTTCCATTTTCATAAATACCATTATTAATTTTTAACCATAAATACTGCTATAAGAATTTTGGTAAATGAGACAAGTTTCCAGACTCTTTCTGACATAGGCAACCTCTGTATTTTGACCACATGACTGATGAATGCCCCATATGTTCCTGTGGCCACTACTGCCGGTCTAGTTATGCTATAAAAGACGGAGCAGAAAAACATAAAAGATATTACTGAAAAGCCCAAATGGAATACTATAGTCTGGTGCCAAAACCTTTTTTTAAGGTCTTCTAAAATAAAAAAGAAATGTGGAGAAAAGCAACCTTGGGGGAGAAAATATTAAGTATAGAGTGGAGGAATTTTCAGGTATTATGTGTACCTGAATAAAAGGTTAAAGGATTTTTACACATAATCAGTATTTAGCCTGTGAGCAAATATTTTGTTCTGATAGCAAAAATGATAAACAGAAACCATAAAGGTAACTTGAGTTTCAAACACTAAAACTGACCATTTCTTCTATATTCATATAATTAAATCCTTTTTAATTCCTAAGATTTTCATATCCAGATGAGCCGACGTCATAAAATCAGAACCCGAGAAGACAGATGCTAACATCCCTCCAGGACAGCCTCACTTAAACCTTTCTAAACACAGAAGACTCCAAGGCCTCCTTCAGAAAGCCATTCTAAAGGTTAAAACATTCAGAAAAACTTCCCTGTATTTAGCATAAATCCCTCTTGATGCTTGCTGTAAGTCGATTTCCTCTACTTTTTCTTCAGGGAGGATGGAAAACAGCTGCTCAACATTCCCTTTCAGGCTACTTTTTCCTTCCTGCCAGGCCCATTCCCCCCAGGGGAGAAGCGTAAAAACACTGCAGGTGATTCCAAAATGCAGCTGGCCCAAGCCTGATTACCCACAAGGTTGGGGAGTCTGGCCCCATTTGTACTTCCTAGAATGCTATCAGTAAACGGCCAAGGCCCCAAGAAGAGTTCTTCACCAGAATTTGTGGAATTCTAGAGATCCATGATTTCCAGTCTAACCTCAGTAGGCTCAACTAAAACCGTGCTGCTTCAAGAATGACAGGCAGTGCTGTAGAGAGGGTAAGCAGGGCTGTCGGCGGCCAGGCCATCTTCCCTGCTCCTCTACCGGGCCTGTCAGGCTGTTGAGTGCACCTTGGCATGCAAACACTTTTAAACTACTTGGTGATTTTTATCATGCAATTCTTGAGTGTCTTGTCACTGACGCAACTTTCTGGATGCAAACTAACTTTAGCAATGCAATAACCCTTTCCCTGCTTCACTCTAAGGGAGTCTTCTAAATGGAAGCGTCCATCTGTCGTCTGTGACGTCTGGAAATCAGTAATTCCTGCTAGCGTCACGACATGTGCAGAATACTTCCTACATTATACACTGAAACGTACATAACCAGTCTAAGCTTGTTACCTCCCACTTCATGAATTGCAAACAAATAACCCCATTTTTCCCGCACTAGCCATGAGACTCCAACAGTAAAGCCAGTATATGGCCTGTGTACTTCATCAATAAAAATATTATAGACCCACAAGTTTGGTAAGCCCATTTCCTTTACAAATTCCTCTTAAGAGTTATGAAACGCTGATTCAACTTCGGTGTGGTATAACATCTGCATGCATCAAGAGCGTATGGCTTAGTAGCTAAGTTTGTTACACGGGAGAAAAATGCAGAAGCCTTGATTTAATCAACAATGCAAATTTACAACTCCCAGGCATCTGTGTATGCCATGAATATTTCAATCGGAAAGATTTCAATGACAGCTCTTTAACTGATTGTGCACCTATCTGATTTCTACTAAAAAAGCAATGTATGCTAATTTAAACACACACACAGTTTACTATGATTATCCTTTTTTTTTTTTTCATATTAAACTGGGAAGAGAGGCAATATTTTTTTTTAAAGATTTTATTTATTTAGACAGAGACCACAAGTAGGCAGAGAGGCAGGCAGAGAGAGAGGAGGAAGCAGGCTCCCCACTGAGCAGAGAGCCCCATACGGGGCTCGATCCCAGGACCCTGAGACCATGACCCGAGCCGAAGGCAGAGGCTTAACCCACTGAGCCACCCAGGCGCCCCAGAAGAGAGGCAATATTAATTCCATAAAGAATACCAAAAAAATTTTTTGGCATGCAGAAATATATGCACAGTCACAAACTCTCTCTGACCCTGTCTAGGACAAAGCAGATGGGCACAGATGACCAACGCTGCGTATGTCACGTACAAGCCATGGAGAGTTAATGGCATATAGGTCTTCTGTTATATTTTTAAAAACAGGACCATACTTATCTAACAACCATAACCATTCCCAAATACAAAATGTCAAAACAAACCACACTTATTATCAGTATGTTTATAGCTTCTAGATATTACTGAAGAGGCAAATTCGGTTCTTTCAGGAATTGTTTTACTAACATTTGAGGATAACACTTACCAAGTTCATGCTTACAGAATATCCCAAAGGAGTTGAAACAACTAAAAGGAAATCCAGCGGTAATCTCAATACACATTAAAAATTCATGGCGTTCTCCTGAATTAAGGACTGAACAAACTACCCCATTCAAGAAATAAACAGATGGCCTCAACAGTCTTTTCTTCTCTTGCCAAATGAAAATCATTCCCTTTTCTTTGGGATCTCCAACAGGCTCTTCGAAGGCTCACTCTGCCTCCTGCAGGTTTATACTCTTCTGGGCGTCTGAAAGAGGATCTGGATTCCACGCCCTCAACAGGCTGGAGCTTGTCTGGAGAGGCAGAAGCAAGCCACACAACTGGTAAAGCACCCCAAGACCTTAAGGCAGCTAATGAGAACTGAGCCATGAGCCTACGACTCTGCAGGAATTTGGGAATTGGAAGAGGCCCCACAATGGAATCCTTACAAGGCCTAGAGTGGAAGAAGAGGGAGCTGTGGGAAGAGGGTCTGTAAACAGCCAGTTTACAGCAGTCTGGGAAGCACATAAGCATTGGATGGAGCTGACAGTCCCTGGTCAGTTGTGAGTAGTAAAAGGGATAATACACAACATCTGTAGGAAGATGAAATATAAGAGTCCTTAATCACATGAACTTGAAGTCATGAAGGAGAAAAGTAGAATTAAAAGTGCAATGTAGGTTCACCTCATACTTAAGGGAGGCCACTAATTATTTGTAAAATGACAGACAAGTCTCTTACCTCCACAGTATTTGCACTTCCACACCCCTAAAATGAGGATAAGACACCTGCTCTGTATCACTCTCCATTTCCATAGGCTAAAATATGAAAATACTAGATATGAAAAAAAACTTCACAGTACTAGGCGATTTTAAAATGCAAGTATTCATGTAGCCATATGATCTATCAGGGACTTTTCCTTTCCTTCAATTGTCTAAACATATGAATTTGTGAGCAAGAGTTTATTAAACCTAATGGCACTTCTTTACCCCACCCATAACACTTTCTACTAGTTTGAATCTTTTCTGTGACACTTCTCCACCAACAGCTAACCAAACCACTTTTCTGTGTGTGACTAGAAGTTGTGAAACACTAAGTGTAGACAGATCAGAACATGGGACTAAGTTTATTCACTAACAAAAAGACTTTTTTTTTTAAGGTTTTATTTATTTATTTGACAGAGAGAGACATAGCAAGAGAGGGAACCCACCCAGGGGGAGTGAGAGAGGGAAAAGCAGGCTTCTCACCTAGCAGGGAGTCCCACTCAGGGCTCGATTCCAGGCCCCTGGAATCAAAACCCAAGCCAAAGGCAGATGCCCAATGACTGAGCCACCCAGGTGTCCCAGAAAGATTTTCTTTAAAGAACAACTATTTCAATTAAAAATATTATCCCTGGGGCACCTGGGTGGCTCAGTGGGTTAAAGCCTCTGCCTTCAGCTCAGGTCATGATCCCAGGGTCCTGGGATGGAGTCCCGCATCGGGCTCTCTGCTCAGCAGGGAGCCTGCTTCCTCCTCTCTCTCTGCCTGCCTCTCTGCCTGCTTGCAATCTCTGTCTGTCAAATAAATAAATAAAATCTTAAAAAATATATATATATTATCCCTGTGGGGCACCTGGGTGGCTCAGTGGGTTAAGCCGCTGCCTTGGGCTCAAGTCGTGATCTCAGGGTCCTGGGATAGAGTCCCACATTAGGCTCCCTGCAGGGAACCTGCTTCCCTCTCTCTCTCTCTGCCTGCCTCTCTGCCTACTTGTGATCTCTCTCTGTCAAATAAATAAATAAAATCTTAAAAAAATACATTATCCCCTTAATGCAGAGTTTAATTTTTTAAAAGATTTTATTTATTTGACAGAGAACACAAGCAGGGGAAGCAGGATAGGGAAAAGCAGGCTCCCCGCTGAGCAGGGAGCCCAATTCTGGGCTCAATCCCAGGAACTTGGAATCATGACCTGAGCGGAAGACAGCAGTTTAACGGACTGAGCCACCCAGACGTCCCCAGAGTTCAATTTTTAAAAGGGAATTTCCTATTAGAATCGGGCATTAGTGTTGGCAACACTCTGAAATTCATCCATCCCTAATTATCACTGTCACCAGATGGATGCACGGATCAGTGCCTCAGGAATCTGGGATTTTAATATCTAGTTCCTATTCTGCCACTAACTCACCCAGTGAATTGATGGGAAAACATTTTCTCTTTTCGGTAGTCTGGGCTTATACACTTGCCTAACTCCCATGTTAGGCACTGATTCTACGTTTACAGAATTTGTGTGTCATCCAAACATCTGCTGGCTAACTGGGTGACCGTCAGTTAGAGGAAGATAGTGTAATTCCAAGATGAAGAACCCCTCAGGCAACAGTAAAAATAACTGTCCTGTCCTCTGCTTGGACGCATTCTTTCAAAAGGCTGCTGCCCATCGAACCTTATTGAGTCCCTCACCCACTCCTTCAGAATAGTAAAGGTCCAGCCCCTCTCGGTAAATGAAATACAAATACCCACTATGATGCTGAAGTTCCCTCTACCATGGGCTCCTCACTCCAAGGCCTGTCACAAACACAATCCAGGACAATAACACTATTTCTCTTTTTTGAAGGGGTGGGGGGCTGAAAAATGATAAAAATACTTACTATATTTTAGTAAGTATATACATATATATTATGTATACATACTGCATGACGTATATGTATATTAAATTATATATTTTATGATATATTAATATATTAATATGATATATTAAAACCCAAGTTTAAATATTTTATCCTTATTCCTTTCCAACCATTTGCTGCAATCTTAATACTGAATGGGAATAATGTAATTTCTTTCACATAACACAGTGTGAATCTGAGGCAGTACAAATCAATACCAAAATAATCTACCACGAAGAACATGAAAATATGTATAAGTACTTTATTACATAATTGCAGAATGCACTTTCACCTGTAATCATAAAACACTTTTTCAGAGATTAAATAATCTTTAAAAAGAAGCACTGGGGAAGGTAGGACATCTGTGAAGTTAAGAACTTTATGGATGACCACCACGTCCCCTCCAGGCAGCAGTGCAAGATTACCTGGACTAGTCAGACCACAGAGCTCACTGAAAACATGTATTAGCTAATTTGTGAACTAATTTTACAAATACTAAAGTTGATACTCACACAAATGTTAGTCACCATAATGGTCCTGACCTCATGTGGCCAGCCTAGCTGATTTCCTACCAGTGTCTTCTCACACGAGGCCCCTAACCTCAGAGATGACTGTACTATAAGTAGTTACTAACCTGAATGTAAAAATGTACTTCGCAGGCCACTGTCTTTATTAACCAAAAATTGTTGAAACTGACACTGACATGATATACCAATCAATGGAAAATGGCGCTACCCAGGCTCAAACTCTCAGGTGCTGCTTCTTTATGTTTTCTCCCATCCTACTTTGACAACGCCAGGAGAACTAGGGCAGTTTCTTACATACCTCTGCATATCTCCTCAGTTACCAGCACTGTCTTACATATTTTGCTGTACCCACACAGCCGGGTCAGTAGATGATGGAGGCATTAAATTTCACCCTTTCTCATTTTTACTGAAATACATCTAACCTACACACTTCAGGAAAGGGCTTAGGCCCATAGGGTGACCTTAAAAGAAAAAAGTTAACACATGACAAATATTTAGATCATCCCATACTCTATTCTTCCAAAGTCATTACATTTTTGTGATCCCATTTTGGTAGTACTGTCTGAATATTCCAGCAAATATGGCACATACATCATTTCAGAAGTTATCATTTATTGAGAAAATTTTTAAAAAGCTGAAGAAAAGGGAATTCCTGAATGATTAAATTCTGTCAAAAATACTGAAAAGCCTGTTTTGAAAAGATTTCTAAGTGAGAACGTCGATCCTCAAATTTAATGTCTCATTAACCAGGTCGAACGAAAGAAAATTTAAAGAACTTTACTACACGAAGATCCCTAGAAACTCAGTGTCGTTTCCCGACCGAAGGAATTCCAGGTAAATGAGGCTCCTGCGTTTAAGCAGCGGATTTGGTTTCCGGCTCCAGCGGCAGCCAGCCTAAGCGGAGGCTGCCGCCTCAAATGAGCGATGAAAACGAGAAAGTTCCCGGCTCACAAACTTAGCTCAGATTGCAGCCGCGACAGATCTCGAGCCCATGTGGCATTGCTTACAGAGCTTCCCAGCCTGTGAGTCAAGCGTCCCACCACCACCACCAGGAGCTGCTGCGAGAGAGCTTCACCCACAGTCTCTCCGAGCGTCGGCGGAGCCAAGCGGCGCTGGAATCCGGCATCGGGGGAGGCTCGGGACGGGCTTTCCCCGCTTCCGCAGCCGCACGGAAGGGCTGCCCGCGCACCGAGGGGCCCGCACGCAAGACCATCACCACCCACATCCCAACCAGCGGGGCACGCAGGGGAAGAAGGGCGTGAGGCTGTGCCGGCCTCCCGTCAGAGGGGAGCGGGAGCCCCGCGGGCGGGCCGGGGAAGCTCGGCGCCGAAGGCGGTGTCCGGGACCTCACGGTGCGCCGACTCCGCGCCGGGCGCTCCGGGGGTGGGAAGGGGCTAGGAGCTGCCCGGACCCGGCAAGCCCAGGGCTTGGGCTCTAAGCCTCGAGCGCCCTCCAGCAGCCCAGCCGCGCCGGGCCCGGGCAAGCAGCCCGCAGCGCTCCGCGCCCTGCAGGGGACGTGGCTCTCCTTCTGCCGCTGGCGCCCGGGGACCCGCCCCAGACCCCGGAAGAAAGTTGCGCCGCGCGGGGCCCAGAACGGCGCCCGCCGCGCGCGCCCCTCCGCTTACCGCTCCTCGCCGCGGCTTCGTCCTCTCGGGCGTCGTCTCCCCAGCTTCGGCCCAGGCTCCGGAGCCCCCTCCCGGCCCCCTCACCCCAGGGCGCCCGGGCCCGCGGCGCCCTCAGAGCCGAGCCCTCAGCGCGCCCGCCGCGCCTAGGGTGCCGGTGGGCGCCGCGCCACGGGATGCGCCGCTGCAGCCTCGGGCGGCGCTACTGCGAGCTGGGCGGGCGGGCGGACGGGTGGGTGTGGGGTGTGGGCGAAGGGGGAGGAGGGCGGGACGCGGCTGGCGCTGAGGCTCGGTGGAGGGAGGAGGAAACCGCAACGTCACCAGAGCCCGGGGAGGCGAGAATGGGGAGGGGGAAACGGGGACCCCCGAATCCACGCCGGACCCCGACCTCCGGCCCGCCCCGCCTTCTCCCCACCTCCTCTCAGGGGACTCCCGGCTCCGCGCTGCGTTCGGCCCTCCCCTCCACTGGGGCCCCGCGCACCCTTCCCCTCCACACACCCCTGCCTTGCCAGGCCTCTTTGGCTCCGAGTCTCTTTAGTTTCCAAGTGACCCACACGCTTCGGGTTCGACTCAACGATACTTTTGGAGGCCCGGGGGGAGGAGCTGATGCTTCTGCGCAGTCTGGTGAAAGAAATCGAGGAAACCTTGCTCCCGGGTCTGTTGCCCACTCCCCTCCCCTTCTCCACAATTGTTACTCCTCCTTTTTTCCTGCGTTCGATTTTACTCTCAGAGAGAAGGGAGGAACTCACCTACTTAGAAGCAGTTCTCCCCTTAACTGCACTGACGAGATCTCTAAATCCTAAAGCACTGAACCCTGCAAACTCAACCGATTTTAAATCATTAAAGGTAAAGGGATCTGGGACAGAGCATTTGATGTTCTCGGCTTTCAAGAAGAAATTTCTTTTACCTTACCTCCTAGTCCCGTGTAGGGAGGAGGGTGAGGGAGGAGGAGGGAGAGGAGAGAGACCTCTGATCCCTTAAAGTTTTTCAGGTGGAGGATTTGCAACCTTAGTAGTCACAAGCTCTTTGGAGAAGTTTCCTCCCTTTTCTTAAAGCAGCCACTGCACGCAGCCTGGTCCATCTTGACTCCCGGAAGGTGTCCCATATGACCAGGCCATCACCTGAGGCCTGACTTTTTGCCTCTCTCCGTGTTAGCCTGTAATCAAACCTGCCAGAGTTAGGGGTACAAAAGTGATGTTTACCCATTCAATAGAATCAGAGATGTTTTACCAGATAGCAGTTTTTCCTGGTTGTGCTTCAAAGTGCTTTGTTGGGTTCTAAAAGGCCACCTCCATCCATTTCCCCTGTCATCAGAGGTTCTCAGGAACTTCCACATTAGGCCACATTAGGAAAAATGTGGATGTCTACTTTTATGCTTCTCCTTTAAAAAAAAAAATGCATTTGAAGAGAGATTCCTTACAAACAGTTCAACAGGAAGTGGTTTCATTAAATTTTTTTAAATGTTCACTCAGGTAAACCACTGATTTGCATAAATTTCCTTAAGTTTTAAAGGTGACCTGTGGAGCAGAGGAGAAAGGGCTCTCTAATTTAGAACTGGCTTTAATCTGCTTTAAATCCTTATTTGCGAGTTATTACTAGAGGCCTTGGAAAACTAACTGCAATGTCTCAGTTTCTTTATCAGTAATGTAGAGATACAGTACCTCCGCTGAATGGTTGTACAATAAAAATAACTAATATTTGAGAGTTACTACATGCCGGACACTGTGCTAAGGGATTTACATGTATTAATTCAATTAGAGAGAATTAATTGTGAAAGTGCCTGGCTGTAGAAAGAAAGTAATCCAGAAGTGTTCATTTCCATTGATCTTCTCGAATTTGGAAGGCACTTTAGAAAAAGCATTTGGTTTGACTTAACTTCTCAACAAGTAGTCATCTAGGGCAGCGATTTTCCAACCTAGAATAGTAAATCAGCAGAGGGACTTTGATAAAATACTTTCAATGAGGGCCCCACACCAGACCAATAAATCAGAATCTCTAGGGCTAGAATCTAAGCAGCAGCCTTTAAAATCTCTTCCCAGGTGATCATAATGGGCAACCAGGATCTAGAACTCTTCAAAGGTGACAGTACCCATTGTCATTTGTTTCCCTTCACCCCCAGTTTTGCTTTCAATTGATCTAGAATCTGCTTTTGGATAACATCTTCCCCTTGCAAAAGCCCACTCTACAAAAGGCCTCCAAGATTGGCAACTTTGACCCCTGGTGTCTTCCAGGAAGCATCTGGCACCTTGACTGCACAGAAAAGTTCTCCAGTTTGTCTGGAACAGTTTGTCTGGAACCAAATCCATCAGCTTTTCTGCGTCCTTTCTGAAAAGCTCGTAGAAAGCAGTTTCCTTTGCCATTGTCCCTCTTAAAATCTGACCCCAATAATAAACTCAAGGTTTCATCTAAATAACAGAGTAAAAAGATGTTGAATGGCTTTGTTCTAATTACTGTATTACCTCAAGTAAATCCTGTGAGCTATTAGAGCAGCAGTATTACCCTAATGACTCCTGTATTAATCCTAAAACTCTGAAGTAGTCAAGGCTTTTTCATGACTACTCGGAAACACACCTTCCAACCCACACGCATTCTAGTTGGTGTTCCTCCCTTAACATGATTCTATTAAGTTGGATTGTGCTGTCATGCCTCTTCTTTTAAGCTCGTTGACATGCTGAATATTACTGATGTAATTCATTGAGTAATTCTACCTCCCAATTATATGTCTTCTGCAAATTTGGTTTGTATGCCATGCCATCTTTCAAGTTCTCATTCTGAGGCACTTCCCACTGCCAAATAACACCGAATTAGCATGGTGTTGATGAATATTCTCATCAATGAAGGACTCACGTGTTACTTAGTCATATCTTCTTTTCTTGTTCCAGAGCAGCAGCTAAAGTGCATGTGTGCTTGGCATCATTGTAGAAATTAGAAAAAGTTACCCACCCATACCCTGGCCAAGGGATTAGGAAAAAGCAACGTCTTCCTCCCAGATACAGACAAATGTGTTGTCTATGAGATGTCCTTGCTCTACTGGCATAGCTACATTGTCAAAAAAAGGAAATGACTACTTAGTGAATTCTTGTTAACTTCTGGATTTCTGACTCTTCTAAATGCCTAGATATTACTGTAAGAATAGATTTATTGATTTTTCTCAGGATGTGTAAAAAGCCCTTTGTCTTAATTTCAGGAATCTAAGCGCGGCTTTTTTGAAAATTGGAACTCTACCTGTCCATCTCTGGCCTTTTAGTGTTCATCTCTCTCTGTGCTGATTCGAGATGAAAGTCCTTATTTGCAAACTCTCCTTGCTGAAATATAATTTTTGTAGACAAGAGAAGTTAAGCTTTAGAGAGCTAGGTTATCTTCGTGCAAATTCTTCACCTAAGTTTGTAATTAGTTCTCACAGAGTTCATTTTGCTCTTTCAGTTGAAGGGTTATTTTTTCATGATAAGGAAGAAGAAAGGAATGAGTTCTCTTTGTTGTCTATTTATCTCAAATAGGAGCATCCTTTCTATGCTCTTTTGGTCTGAACAAAACAAAAAAAATATGTATATACAAAGAAAACAAATTAACTCACTCTCTCTCTCTCTCTCTCTCTCTCTCTCTATATATATATATATATATAGTTGTCCTTACGGTTTATTCTTGGCTTTAGCCTAATGGACCCCAATTTTATAGAGCTGTTAAAAGCACATAATTTCGGTTCTCTTGTTTAATTCAATAAACTCAAATTTGCCCTTTAGGTTTTACTAACCAGCCAGCTGGTCCATGACCATACAACTTCCTTCATCCTTGAAATGCTTTTTTTTCTTTCTCTCCCTAAGCCAAATAGTCTATTTGTAAAACTGCTTTACCCTACACCTGAAAGTTTCATCTTTGAGTCACTGAAGAGGTATGATCATTTTGGTTTGCTCCAGCCCAAGGGCCCTTGAGTTGCACTTACTCAGTAATAGTCGTCAGTTTCCCTTCCATTTCTGAGCATTCAGCCCTGCTAAGACATCTACCCCAGGCTTCTCCAACCCCCCTGACTCATACCCACAGCCTCCCTGACTTGCCCAGTGCCGACCGGCCCCTCTCCATTGCCCAGACTGTTCTGTTGCTACTGTTTCATCTTCAGATGACTCAAGCTTTCTGAACTTAGTTTTCATCATTAAAACAAAAGAAAACATTTACCAGTATTATTAATCATAATTGAATTGTACCCTCTCCATCCTCAGTCACAATTTAAGGCTTTTATATATAATTCTTATTCAGGTACGGTACATATTTCCTGGCCTTAAGATCTCCTAACAGATCATGTATGACAGGTTACTGATGTCAGCATTACTAGGTTCATTTGACTAGAAACAGGCTCAGAGAGTTGAAGTGAGTTTCCCAAGATATAAGTGGCTCAGAGCACATAGGATTACGTTTTCTGATATCAAATCCAGGTTCTTTCTACTAAATCACTTGGTCTATACTAACTTCATACCTAAAACCCCCATTTCAGTTTGAGTGTCCTCATGTCAAAGTTATTCTCCATTCTCAATTGACTTTTGAATAGATCATTTTTATATCACTTACTGATTTATTTTAAAACTACCTGAGGTGGGGGCACCTGGGTGACTCAGTGTGTTAAGCATCTGACTCTTGATTTGGCTCAAGTCATGATCTCAGGTCATGAGGGTCATGACATTGAACTCTGTGTCAGGCTCCACATTGGGCATGGAACCTGCTTAAGATTCTCTCTCCTTCTTCCTCTGCCCCTTCCCCCTGCCTTCCTCTCTTGAGAAAACGAAACAAAAACAAAAAATAAAATAAAATAAAATAAAACACTCAAGGTGTCCCATATACCTGCTAAGGGACAGCACTATTCTCTGAAATTAAACAAATGATTATTGATATTTGCAACATGAATGACTGATGTTGTTTGTTCTTTTGAGTCATGAAAAGAACCGAAAGTAGCTTAAGCATATTTAATATTAATAATAATATTTTTCTTAAATGTGGCTTTTGAGTACTGTAAAGAACCATCAACATCACTAAGGAGTTTAGAATGGATGTTCACTGAGGAATGATTTAACTTAGTGATTCCTTATAACAGGAGCTTCCATAGTACTTAATCCTCCTCTTTTTACCAAATTCTGGCTTCTTCCAGAAAAGCGCAATTAAGGAAGAATTGCTTTAAGAAGATTCTGAGGACAGGTTCATGGCGCAGGAATCTGGTTATCCAATGTTCATGTGCTATTTCAGTGTGTTATTCCAAGAAATAACCCAACTTCTGTCTTCATGCACCCCACTCACTCACAATGCGGCTAAAAGTAGTTGAGATTAGGCCAGGTTTGCATTAGTTTGGAAGCTAAGCCTTATGGGACTTTATGCTAATGTATTTAGGAGGATAAGGAGTTGCTTTGGCAATATTCTGTAGTAGTAATTCTAATGCCATATTAGCATCACCTGGGGTGGGGGGAGTACCTAAAAACACAGCAATGCTGAGGCTCACTCTCAGAAATTCAGATTTAATTCTTTCTAGAATGAAGCTTTGGCATCCCACATGTTGTTAAATATCCCAGATGGTTCCAGTGTGCAGCCAAAGTCAGAACCAATGTTCCATTGCATTAGAACAATCTAGGGAGCTTTTAGAGCTTCTGGTGGCCTGTGCCAATCAAAGCATACTGACTGGGGTGTTTAAAGCCCTGTGATTCCAATATATAGAAAGTTTGGGGACCACCATTTTGTAGAAGTGTTACTAAATGGGCACTTGAACCAAATGAAGCATTAGATTTTGATAATATATTAATTTACCATATAATCGATAATGATTTAATAATTACATACAACATTGCGAAGATTGCTTTATATTTACTTTCATTTACATAAAATATTGTGAAGATTGCTTTTCATTTACCAGTTCACTAATATATTTATTTTTCTTTTCTTTTTTTTTTTTTAAGATTTTATTTATTTGAGAGACAGAGATCACAAGTAGGCAGAGAGGCAGGCAGAGAGAGAGGGGGAAGCAGGCTCCCCGCTGAGCAGAGAGCCTGATGTGGGGCTTGATCCCAGGACTGGGATCATGACCTGAGCCGAAGGCAGAGGCTTTAACCCACTGAGCCACCCAGGCACCCCTAATATATTTATTTCTAAGCACTACTGTTGGATATGCAATTTGAAGAAGTAATACTTGGTTTTAGTATTAGCTGAACTAGTGAAGTTGTTTGTTTGTTTTTTTTTTAAGATTTATTTCTTCATTATGAGAGAGAGAGAAAGAAAGAACAGGCAGGGGGCAGAGAGAAAGGGAGAGAGAATCTTTTTTTTTTTTTTTAATTTGATAGACAGAGATCACAAGTAGTCAGAGAGGCAGGCAGGAGGGAGAGGAGGAAGCAGGCTCCCCGCTAAGCAGAGAGCCCGATGAGGGGCTCAATCCCAGGACCCTGGGATCATGACCTGAGCCGAAGGCAGAGGCTCTAACCCACTGAGCCACTCAGGCGCCCCGTGAAGTTGTTTCAGTAGTGAATGTTTCACTTCAAATTTCTGCTGCCCAAGTATTATAAATACTAAGTTCCAATGAAACATTTAACATCTAGGCTACTCAGGACTTTTTCTTCTGCCAATGACATCAACTGTATTAAGCAAAGAAAATCTTGGCTGTTTTGGATTTTGATAAAATCTTTCAGATGATCTTTGGATGACAGGAATAATTGCCAGTTTGCTGATATTAAACCTAAGTATGTAACCCAATGACATTTTTCCATACATTTTTCTAAACAAACTCCAAAGAATACAGATAGCTTCTTCAGCATTCTAGTTCTTATGATTTTTATAAATAATTCCATTTTGGGGTGGCCATTTTTGCTCTTCATGGCCAAATGGAAAACACTGGTGTTTTTAAAATTGCTAAAAAGGCAAAAAAAAAAACAAAAAACAAAAAAAAAACCTAAAACAGCAAAATAAGAAACCCAACTACAGTCTAACAGAAAAACAGCATTTCTTAGAAGCACTTCTCATCTATGCAAAAAAGAAGAAAGAAGAAACCTTGGAATAATCATATGCCAACCCTTTTATTTTCCTAAGAAAATGAGGTTAGCATAGGTGGTGACTGCCAGTTCCTGTTGCTAATTACTGGTAGAGATGGGAAGGCTGGGTCCTAGCTGCATGTTCTTCTTCCCACTTCTCCATACTGTATCATTGGCCAAAAAAGTCTAACTTCTTCTTTTGAGGTTCTCATATTGTACATGAACTGTAGCAATTTATTTTAAAATGTAAATCTGCATTCTTCCCAGGGGCGCCTGGGTGGCTCAGTGGGTTAGAGCCTCTGCCTTCGGCTCGGGTCATGATCCTGGGGTCCTGGGATTGAGCCCCGCATCGGGCTTCCTGCTCAGTGGGGAGCCTGCTTCCTCCTCTCTCTCTGCCTGCCTCTCTGCCTACTTGTGATCTCTCTCTCTCAAATAAATAAATAAAATCTTAAAAAAAAAAATCTGCATTCTTCCCATTAACAAAATATTGATGCATATGGAGAAGTAAGCTTTATTTTTGGAGGAAATCAAATTCCTATTCAAAATGTAAATTGATGGCACCCTGCATTCAGCACTGTTAAACTTGATAGTGTAAGCTACATAGAATTTTCCACTGACATGTGGGCCAAGTATGCTCCTCACTACATTATTTAACAGTTATCACCTAACCAAACTCCTGTCCTTGAGGTAAAATTCTCAATAAGCTTTTACCTTCCTTGAGTCATTTATCCTCATTATGCCTGAGATTTTTAAGGCACTCAAAAGTTTTAACAAATTTTCACATTTTTATTGCATGACTCAACTTTCTACACTTCCTGCTACTTGCAAGAAGGACAATGCTAGGGCACCTGGATGGCTCAGACAGTTAAGGTTATGATCCCAGGGTCCTGGGATCATGTCCCATGGCAGGTTCTCTGCTCAGCTGGGAGTCTGCTTCTCCCTCTCTCTCTGCCTCTACCCCTCCTCTCTGCTCATGCTCTTTCTCAAATAAATAAATAAAAATCTTTAAATGAAAAAAAAAAGGGTAATGCTAGATGGCAGTGTTTTTATTCATAGTGAGTACATTACTGTTACAGTGTGAAGATCAGCCACATGGAGGTACATATATACATATGAATCGTGTGTGTGTGTGTGTGTGTGTGTGTGTGTGTGTGTGTGTGTATAATCTCACTTTATGATCAGTCATTAAGCATGTCATAACAAATAGCAACAATTTTGGAGCAGACCTAGAACACAGAATACAACATTCTTGGATTGTACTACAATGATAAAACCACTTAAAATGAATCTACCTGAATTAAACAAATTAATGTTGTTTGGGGAGAAATGAATGGGTCAGTCCTAGAAATGGAGAGTGTTGGGGTCTAAGGCTCAATCTTTCACATACTAGTGTGCGGCCTCAGGAGAAATTTTTTCTCCCCCTATAAATCTGGAAAATTTAGCAATAGCATACATGATAACTAGGGCAAACCACTTAACCTCCTTGAGTCTCAGTGTCATTAGCTTTAAGTTGAAGCAATTGGCCTTGATCAGAGGTTCTCAGTCCTGGTTATACATCAACATCACCCGGGAAACATTAAAAAATAATGATGCCCTGCACTTATCCTCAGACAAATTGATACCGAATTCCTGGGGTATGTGGCTTCAGCTAGTGTACTCAGAATGCGGTCTATGGACCACCAGCATCAGCACCGCTTGCACCGCTTGGCCTATTAGTCAGCTTGGGCTGCCACAACAGAATACCGGAAGCTGGGTGTCTTACACAACAGAAATTTATTTCTCACAGTAGTGGAGGCTAGAAAGTCCAAGATCAATTTGGTTTTGGGGGAAGGGGGGCTCTTTTCCTGTTTTCTCACTGTGTCCTCACATGGCCTCTCCAGGGGCATGCATGTGTAGAAAGAGAAGGATCGTTCTCTTTTCTTCTTCTCATAAGGCCACCAGTCCTACAGGATGACCCCACTTTTATGACCTCAAGTAACTTTACCTCCTAAAAGCCCTATCTTTAACAAATGAATGGGGGTGGGGCTCAGTTCAGTCCACATCCCCTGGGATTTTGAAGCGCTTCAGACCCAAGTCCAGATGTACTGAATTAGATCCTCTGGGAGTAAGGACCAAGAATCCATGTTGTAACAAAATTCTATAGGTGGTTCTTATGCACAAATTTGAGGATCACTGGCCTAGGCCACTTACTATTATGCGAGGCCTCCCATTGAATCACCTGGGGAATTTTTAAACCTTTGATGTCTGGGGTCTAATTTCAGAGATTTCCATTTGTTACAGGGTGCTTATGCTAAGCAAGTTTTAAAGCACTGCAGGTAAATCCAATCTGAGAAGCACTGGTGTAGAAGATCACTAGGGGTCTTTCAGTCCTAAAACAGTATGGATTTTAATATAATGACATATACATGCAATATAATATAATCTGGATACTGTACATCAAAAGGAAAGTAATAGGATAGCTCTATTTTATAGTTGCAGATACAAATACATTTGTTAATCCCTTTTTATTAATCAGGTGATGTAGTGTATTAAATAGCATCTTTTTTTTTAAGAATTGCTATTTTGAAAGTACATTTGCTAGATACATGGTTCTTTTTCCTTCATAAAAATTAAAGATTTATTTGATGGTCAGTGTCTTTCCACTGTATAAGACTAAATGAGGGTTTGGATAGTAGCCAGATGCCTATGAGATATTTTAAAAGAATCTTACAGGGGTGCCTGGGTGACTTAGTCAGTTGAGGTCATGATCTCCGTGTCTGGGGATCAAGCCAAGCATAAAGTCTCTGTGCTCAGTGTGGAATCTGCTTGTCCCTTTCTGCCCCTTGCCCTGCTTGTGCTCTCTCTGTCTCAAATAAATAAATAAAATCTTTAATTTAAAAAAAAAGAATCTTACAAATTTAGAGTCTAGGGGTAATTCTAAGAAACAAACATATGGTTATTTTGTAAATCTCAATAAGGTCATTCAACCATATAAATAAAAGAACTATGGGTATTTCTTAGTATATTAAAACTTATGTTCTGAATTATGTAATTTCAAAATCTCCTTCAATACTAGGATATAAATCACTCTAGGATAAAAACTGTAGATGTCACTTTGCCCAAATATGTAACAGTTATATAAAAATGAAATTTTAAAACATCTCAAATTACCAGAGGTCTGACCAGTGAATTTAATTGTAATACTGTCAGCACAAAAGTTAGCACATAAGAGTAGAAAACACAACCTTTAGATATTTTTTCTTTTTCTCTCCCAGGCACATGAAACAGTTAAAAACTCAACAATTAAAAACTTTGAACTCATCAGACAGGAACAAGTAACTCACGAATCAAAACTAACAATCTCCTTAACAGTCCTGGGGTTCAATAGGAGAGTTATTAAGAATAGTATTTGAGCATAGCATGGAGGACAAGGGGAGATGGAGAGGAGAAGGGAGTTGAGGGAAATTGGAAGGGGAGGTGAACCATGAGAGACTATGGACTCTGAAAAACGATCTGAGAATTTTGAAGGGGTGGGGGGTGGGAGGTTGGGGGCACCAGGTGGTGGGTATTGTAGATGGCACAGATTGCATGGAGCACTGGGTGTGGTGCAAAAATAATGAATACTGTTATGCTGAAAAAATAAAAAAAATAAAAAAAAATAAAAAAAAAGAATAGTATTTGAGCAGATGGCTTAGTTAGAATTTTGTTCTAATGAGGCCAAGGTGGCAACATTTTCAAACATAAACATGCTAAATATCCATACTAGTGGTCACAAAGCAACAAGAGAATTAACATCAGATTGGTACATCTACTAAAAAATCCATACTCTGGGATGTCTGCGTGACTCAGTTGGTTAAGTGCCTTTGGCTCAGGTCGTGATCCCAGGGTCCTAGGATGGGGTCCCACATAGGGCTCCCTGCTCAGAGGGGAGCCTGCTTCTCCTTCTGCCTGCTCTGCCTGCTGCTCCCCCTGCTTATAGTCTTTCTCTGACAAATAAATAAAATCTTAAAAAAAAACAAAACCATACTCTGTTGGAAGGAGGCTAATTGTGTCACCTTCATTTACGAGTTCTTCAAAAACGAGCTTTCAAAGATTTTCTGCATCTTTCAATAAATAAACACTACCAGGGAAATTATAAATGAAATGCTAGAGGATATGCCAAGGTGTGACTTTCAGGACGTCTGGGTGGCTCAGTTGGTTAAACATCTGACTTCTGCTCAGATCAATATCCCAGCGTCCTGAGACAGAGTCCTGCCTGAGGCTCCTTGCTCAGTGTGGAGCCTGCTTCTGCCTTCCTTTTGCCCCTCCCCCCTACCCATGCTCTCTCTCTTTCTCTCTCTCTGATAAAAAAATAAAATCTTAAAAAAAAAAAAAAAAGATGTGACTTTCTTTCCATATGTGGATATAGGATACTATTCATTCTCTGTAAGCAAGTTTATAAGAAAAACATAACGTGGTGGGGAATTGTTTGAAAATGATGTTGCCATATGAATTTTGCTTTTATTGGATCCCACTAAGAATGACCATGGCCTAGCAATTTAACCTAAAAGATTTTGCTTCACAAGTCAATGATATCACTTTATGAGGAAAGCAAGCTATACCAACACTTAGAACCACAGATGAGTGGAGATTAACAAATGCTTGAAGGGAAAAGAAATATTATAGAATTCTAATTTTTAATAATACTGCAAAACTCCCAGCTGTTGCCACTTAACCACATCACCCTTTATATTTACTGTATTGAAATGAAAGATCTATATTACAGTTTCTATTTTGAGAGTGAAAGAAACTACTGAATTTGCATGCCCCTCACCAATCAGATGTCATTCTTTGAAAGCTAAGAAGCTTCCATATGTAGAACTCTTCCATATGTAGAAAATTACTACATTATATTTACTACCTATAGGAAACAAGACATATGACTATAGTAGCTGACCTAAAATTATAAATAGGAAGAAAGATATATTTAATTTAAATTTGATCATCATGGTTGACAATGACTACTAAAATTCATTAGTAATGGTAACAGTGGTTATTTTAAAATAGCATTTTACTACTAAGAAGCTGGACAAATATACTATTCACTTTCAGTTAGGAAGTTGCTGAAACACCATTCTAAACATAAAATGTTGTTTTTGTCACAAGAAGCATTGTCAGAACTAGAACTATCTGTATTTTCTTAGTTCAGAAATATATAAGCAAGTCCTATTTGCCAGCTTTACCAGAAACTGAAGCAGAATATGTCCATGTCTTTCTTTCCCTGATAAGCAGAATTGGTGTAATGAAGGATAAATCAGAAAATGTAAATTATTTTTGGCCTCAATCTTTGTATGTGACTTCTGCTGCTTTGACGTTGAGATAGCAAACAGTGGCTCAATTATTCTGAATCAACAATTTAAAAAGTGCCACATTCTATATCTTGAGTGAAGCATCCACTTCTGACTGGAGACTTAAGTGGGTGACTGAAGCAGAATTATGTTCTGCTTTTATATATCATTATAAAGTTTTTCCTTTAAATTTCCATTACTGGTTTGGTAGTCCTACTGCTCAGAAGTACAAATAAGTCTCATTGGCTACGGACCTTCAAGTACATGCTTGAGGCATGACACATGAAAGACGATGTCTAAACAGGTGTCCAAACTTTTCTACAACCTCTTTCATTTAATGCACCACTGACAGTCTGGTCCCATCAAGGCAAGCCCTCGAGGAGCTGGCATTCCGTCTGCCTCTTCTGCTGAATGGCTTCAGTGAGGAGGAACGTCAGCCAGGTCTGGCCCAGAGGGCTTGGAGCCATCCAAGCCAAGGCCTCTGATAATTTATCAAGATGTCCATAACACTTAGTGTCAGCCCTCTCCCCATTTTTTATGTCTCTCCGCACAGTTTTAAAAGGCAAAAAACTAACATGGGAGTTGTGGGAAGAAGTTGTGAAAGAAGGATGCTGTCACATCTACAAACTTAGAGGAAGTGTTCCCTATTCAGTCTACCAAGAAATCATAAGAATAGTTACAAAGTCTCATAATCGGTTTCTGACTGTTACCCTGAGGCAGATTTTCTTCAAACATTTTAAAGCTAAAAACTAATATGGGTATATAGCTGATAGACAAGAGATAATCAATAGATGAGAAAGATATAGAAATAGATACATATAAGACAGTTTCAGAAACTGATATTACATTTTCCATTTTAGTCTGTCTTTCATTTAGAGATTTTATTTATTTATTTATTTGACAGAGATCACAAGTAGGTGAAGAGGCAGGCAGAGAGAGAGAGAGGGAAGCAGGCTCCCTGCTGAGCGGAGAGCCCAATGCGGGGCTCAATCCCAGGACCCTGGGATCATGACCTGAGCTGAAGGCAGAGGCTTAACCCACTGAGCCACCCAGGTGCCCCATCTGTCTTTCATTTAAAAAGACAGAGTAAATCTAAGGAATCCAGAATGATATACACGAAAACGCAAAGACATTAGTCAGGTATTTCTTTGTGTCTTCACTGACTTTAACACACATAAATGGATTTTCATACATTTTGGAAACGCAGATACATGGATCTCAACAGATTTGGAATCATCCAGGGAAGTAGGTTCCTGGAATGCACCATTTAGAGCAGCAAATATTCCTATGGAGGTGGGGAGAGGGTTCTAGAAATATTTTGGATGCTACCAATAACATTATTTTTTAAAAATTCTCAAATGGTTTGGGGCACCTGGGTGGCTCAGGCTGTTGAGGGTCCAACTCTTGATTTCCTCTCAGGCCATGATCTCAAGGTCCTGAGACTGAGCTTTGCATTGGCTCAAGCTCAGCGCTGAGTCTGCTTGGGATTCTCTCTCGCTTCCTCTCCCTCTGCCCCTCCCCCTGCTCACACACGCTAAATAAATAAATGAACGAATAAATAAATAAATAAAATCTTTAAAATTCTCAAATAGTTTATTAAAGGATAAGAGAGAAGGAAAATATTTTTGGTTTTGGTTTAAAAAAGTTTTATATAAACAAGTCTCTGCTGATGCCATGTAAAAAATAAATAAATAAATAACTTGTTTTTATGGTTAAAGGGCAGGAACCAGGGAGTGGCTCTCTACCCATCAGCACTTGATCCTTCTGAAGAGTGAGCTAGTACTTGAAAAGGGAAGAGAAACAACACTGTTCGGTAGATGCCAGAGAAAATCAGGATGTGTAGACATTTGGGGTGGGGGGAACACGATTAAGGAATTTCTAAGGTTCACGCTTCTTAATTAGCTAGACAGTTTTTGTTTGTTTTTTGGTTTTTTAAGCCATGCTTTGGAAAAATACCAAGACCTCACAAAAACCACAGCTCTGTGCAGAGTCAAAGCTAGTAATTAATGTGAGATGGTGAAAAGGGGAGACAGCAGCTTAGGCTCAAAGATGGCTTTTTAGTAATGAATTTTGGAAGCACCAGCTATGCAGACAGGAACCTGTGAGCAAAAACTGCAGTAGGGGCAGTAGGTGGTGAAACTTGCTATGCCCCAGACTTGCAGGACCCCTGAAACACTCAGTAGAGCTACTGCAGCTAAACACAGGCAGCATGGGTGAGAGACGCTAGCACGGGATGGGGATCCAAGTATATGTGATTCAGAGACATCCTGGCTCTGCCATCAATTCTGGTGACCTAAATAAGTCACTTCACCCACCTGGGTGCCAGTATCCTCATTTATGAAATGAAAGGGTTGTATCATCTACAATATTCTCTAAACTTTAGAATTTTATGACTCAAAAGTTCCCTGGCTCATGGGACAAATACCTTCCAGATCAGAACTGTCCAGCAGAAATACAATGCAAGCTGCATATGTAATTTTAAATGTTTGGTAGCAACATTAAAATATGTAAAAGATGGGCACTTGGCTGGCTCAGTCAATAGAGCATGTGGCTCTTTTTTTTTTTTTTTTTTAAGAATTTATTTATTTGTTTAACAGAGACACAGCCAGGACCCTGGGATCATGACCCGAGCTGAAGGCAGACGCCTAACAACTGAACCACCCAGGTGCCCTGAGCATGTGACTCTTGATCTCAGGGTTGTAAGTTTGAGCCCCACATTGAGTAGAGATTACTTAAAATAAAATCTTAAAAAAAAAAAAAAGATTACAGCACTTTCATGATGTCGTCGTCTATATATAATAAATAAATATGTACAGGGAAACAGGTGAAATCAGGTTTTATAAAATTTCTGCATGACCCAATATGTTTCAAATATTGTATGTCAACATGTCTTTGAAATCTCAAGTAGCTACTCACACTTGAAATGCTCAGTGGCCATACATGGCTAGTGGCTACCACCTACCAAACTGGACAACATTGCTCCAGACAGTAGTGCAAAGTTCTTAAGTTAAGGGAAGGAGCTACATTTCTCTTTGATGCTCTGGGCCAGGTTCCAAAGTCTGGCTATTCACCAAAATTACTGGAGGAACTATATTTGTATTTATATTTGTCTTTAAATTTATATTTATATTATTTATATTTCTAAACTCTCCCCGTTCCTCAGGGATGGGTCATATCTTAGAAAAATCTCACCAGATAAATCTGATGTACAGCCAGTTCATACCAATCTGCAGGCACGTGTTTGAAAATCTCTTTACTGACTGAATTAAGCCTTCATGCTGCTCAGAGATGGGTGAAATAAAGGAAGCAGCGGTCATGTGGTTAGTCTCCCCGCCAGAGACTCTGCAGATAGTTATCAAAGGACTAGCTGCTGTCTACTCAGTGGGCTGGAAGATTTCAACACTAATCCTGATAGCATAGGGTGCTTTCAGTTATTGAAGACTATTTAACTTTTCCAGGTTAAAAGGTATTAAAGAACAATGAGCTGATGTTCCAAAACAAAGAAGACCAGATTCCACTCTGCCAGGACACGTCCAGCTGGAGGCTTGAAGGAGCTGCATCTATTTCTGATCTGTTTGACATTTCTGTGTACACTAGCTGCCCTCAGTCTAGGACAGATTCTCACCTTCAGACGTCCTTAGTTGAGTGGTAACAGAGCAGCTGAGAAAACTTTTCAGAGTGAAGAGTCCCATAAAACTTTCATTTCACTGACATGAAAAAAATGGGTTAATGCATTAGAGGTCTCCCTTCTAGACTTCCATAATCATTTAAGCATGGACAAAGGAGGCTACCAGGGAATTTTCAAAAAACAGTTATGTTGAAATTAGGTTGACTGAGCTCTAGCCAATGTTCTCCCAAAGGGAAAAGAAAGGAGTCTTAAATGTAGATGAGGGTATTTGTGGCTTCACTGGAGTAGAAGGCTGAAAAGTATCAGCCACAAAACAACAGATGAGCCCAAAATGGTGACATAAGTGCACGCAGCCTCCTGTCCCCTACAACACAGATCAACAATCAGACAGCTATTCGCAAACAAAAGGAGCTCTAGGAGAGCTCTGGCATCCACTCAAGAAACTTGAACTACACAGTGGAAGAAAACACCTGAAATCGCACAAGAAGGGAGTGAAGACAGCTTCATTTTCCTACATCATCCCACCTCCAGCCAGCACCGTGCTAGCCAAGAGGGCACTTCCCAGGTAGAAAGAGTTCCCTTTGTCAGAAAAAGCATAGTAGGGTGAGCAATCAGCTTACACAGCCTTTGGGGGCACCACTCATAGGTCCTCCTTTGGTTTCACCCTCCGAAGTCCAGCATAGCAGAGAAAGACAGAGACAGCTCGGAATGCAGGCGCTACCAATAGTAGTCATGCAGCAGGAGCAATCGCAGTTCACAGGGGCCCGATTTGCAGACTAATCCGGCAGTTTGCTACTGAAGAAACTAATGGTCAGCACAGATGCAACAGAAACCCGGAGGATTTCACCAGATTTCATCCCACAGGTGTTCTCATTTGGAGATGCCAGCCACCTGAGTCTGTCTGCTACCCACCCCCCACCCCCAGCACTTCAGCCCCCCATCAGAGACAGGAACTACACCAGCAATCAGCCCAGGCCTCTGCAGCTGCAAGAACACAAGACACCAGCACAAACCCCCACAGCTGACACCCACTGCTGGGTGCACACTCAGCCAGCCACTCTGTGCACGTGCACCCGGTGGCCTGCCAACTCTCCCTAACCTCAGCTGCCATGTGCATACCCAGGGAGAGACTGTGGAGCCACAGGGGCAGGGTCTCCCCACCCGCTTGTGGGCCCAGATCAGGCCCTGCCCTTTGTTCTAGCCTACACCACTGTGCTTACTTGCCGTCAGTCCCTACAGCTATACACCAGTATGTCCCTGCAGGCACAAGCCTGGGGGCAACTGTGCAGCCATGGAAGAACATGCCAACAGCCAGGGCCCCTGCAGATGCCCCAACCAATGTTGCCTGTCTCCCCTCACCACCCCCCACAACTATGTGTAGTACAACAAGCTCTTGCCATTACACAGGCCCCAGTAGAGGAGTATGTGCACATCACCAGCTCCAACCACTACTGTTGCCTGCCCTGCTCCCTAGCCACTGGACCTGAAGACCACCAAGAACCTCAACAGCCCTTGCAGCTACTATGGACACCCACTGTGTGCACCAAGTACCACACAGTTGTCAATGCTATTCACCCCAGTAGCCTGAGCAAGAAAGATATTAGGTCCTTCTCATCCCCAACCTGGTGCTGCCACATGCCTTCAAATTTGGTGCCCAGTGCCACCAGACCTGGGGGCTCAGTATGCTCTAGTGTGCCCCACCCATAGGTGAAAGTCTTTCCTTAATCAAGTCAGTCTATAAAATCTGGAAGAGGTGATTTTTTTTCCAAATACACAGATACCTACACAAGGCCACAGAGATCACAAAGAATTAGGGAACTGTGACTCTACCAAAGGAATACAGTAAAACCCTTAGTAACTGGTCCTAAAGAATTTCCCAACAAAGAATTTAAAAATCATTGTCCTGAGGATGCTCAGAGAGCTACAAGAGAACACCAATAGAAAATTTAACAATATCAGTACAAGAACAAGAGTTCAAACAAGAACAAATGAGTTCAAAAAAAGATATAGAAAACATCACTTTTTTAAAAAAGATTTTATTTATTTACCTGACAGAGAGAGACAGCAAGAGAGAGAACACAAACGGGGAGTGGGAGCGGGAGAAGCAGGAAGGCTCCCCGCTTGCTGACGACACGGGGCTCGATCCCAGGACGCTGGGACTATGACCCAAGCTGAAGGCAGACACCCAATGACTGAGCCACCCAGGTGACATTTAAAAAAAAAAACAAACCCAAACTTTGGAGTTGAAGAATACATGACTGAGCTAAAGAACTGAATAGAGAGCTTCAGTATCAGAGTTAACCGGGAAGAATCAATGATCTACAAAACTGGGTGGCTCAATGGGTTAAAGCCTCTGCCTTCGGCTCAGGTCATGATCCCATGGTCCTGGGATCAAGCCCCGCATCGGCCTCTCTGCTCAGCAGGGAGCCTGCTTCCTCCTCTCTCTCTGCCTGCCTCTCTGCCTACTTGTGATCTCTGTCAAATAAACAAATAAAATCTTTAAAAAAAATGATCTAGAAAACAGATCAATCAAATGATTTAATCAGAGAATAAAAAGAAAAAAGAAAGGAATGAAGAATACCTATAGGCCTGATAGAACACAATTCCAAGAAACAATGTTTGGGTCACTGGAGCTCCAGAAGAAGAGAGGAAGCAAGGAGTAGAAAGCTTATTTAAAGACATAATGGCCGGGAACATCCCAAACCTGGGGAAAGAGTTACACATCCAAATTCATGAAGCTAATAGGTCACCCCAAAAACTTAAATCCAAAATAATCTTCTCCAAGACAATTATAACAAAACTGTCCAGGGGTGCCTGGGTGGCTCTCAGTTAAATGTCTAACTCTTGTCTCAGCTCAGGTCTTGATCTCAGGGTCGTAAGCTCCAGCCCTGCGTTGGGCTCTATGCTGGCGATGGAGCTTACTTTAAAAAAAGAAAATAAATTAAATAAATAGATAAAACATAAAAAAATTTTAGAAGACATAGAGAGTCTGGATGGGTAAAACAAACAAACAAAAAAAACAAGATCCAGTTATTTGCTGCCTACAATAGACTCACTTCAGCTTTAAGAATATGTTGGTTCAAAGTGAAGGGATAGAGATATTTCATGCAAATCGAAACAAAGCAAAGTAGGGGTAGCTCAGCTATACTTATGCAAGACAGAAAAGACTTTAAGCCAAAAGTAGTAACAAGAGACAAAGAAGATCATTATATAATGAAAAAGGGGTTAATTCATCAAGTAGATATAACAATCATAAATATATATGCACCCAACATTGAAGGACTTAAATATATTAAGCAAATACCAACAGATCTGAAAGGAGAAGTAGATAATAATTCAATAATAGTAGGGGACTTCAATACCCCACTTTCAACAATAGATAAATTAGAGATGGAAAATCAACAAGGAAACATTAGACCAGAACCATATTTCTGAGCAAATGGACCTAATAGACATATACGGAACATTCCATCCAATAGCATCAGAACACACATTCTTCGGAAGTGCACATATGAGTTTCCCCAGGATAGATTATATGAAAGGTCACAAAAAGTCTTAGTAAATTTCAGAAATCTGAAATCATGCCAAGTATCTTCCAACCACAATGGTTTTGAAATGAAAAACAGGAGAGAAGTTGGAAAATTCAAAAATTTGTGGAAATTCAATAACATACTCCTGAACAACCAATGGGACAAAAAAGGTATCAAAAGAGGAAAAAAAAAAATCTTGAAACAAACAAAAGTGAAAATACAACATATCAAAACCTATGGGATCATGCAAAAGTAGTTTTAACCTGCATTAAGAAAAAAGAAAGATCTTAAATAAATAAGAAAACTTTAAGCCCAAATTAGTAGGAGGAAATTCTAAAATAAGCCCATATCTATCTAAGTCCTTTTATGTCACAATGGCAGGTGTCCTTTGGCTACAGATAGACCTATACTCCCATAACAGCTGTACACTTATTTGCTCTACAATATTTGCTTAGCCTCCCCAAATCTCATCTTTCCTGGGGATATTAATGCCCACCTATAGAATTAAACATCAGAATGTAAAGTGTTGGGCAATGCCAGACAGAGTAAATGCTCAGAGGAAGCTATTACTGCTAATGGAACAAAGTCTATTTAAAGACCTTAATGATAAAAAAAAAGACCTTAATGATAAATAATTATAAGATTTTCTGGAAATTAAGAAGTCCTTCATGAAGAAAGATATTTATTCCCAGTAACTATCCACAATATAAACAGATTTATTTGGAATACTACAAAGGAAAATATCCCTAAATTTTCCACCCAATATTACCTAACACTCACATACTCACACACAAATATGCACAGTGTTGCCTCACCACCACCCTTAGTAATCTTTTAATTTCTCCAGAGGAAAAAAGTAGGACATAAAGTTCCTTCTGTTAAACCACAAATTAGAGGTCATCATCAGTTCATTTGGAAAAATATCCAACAGTGTTTATACAAACTCAGATCCACGTACATATATATTTCTACATACACACATACACACAAACACATTTACTCATATGTGTATTTGAACTATAAATTAGTAAAGACCTTGATTTTAGTACTTAGCTAACATAAACAAATGAGGAGGGAGGGAAGCCCGAGAACTTACGATGACCACAAGACTCATGCTTCTGGCTTCCACTTAACTGTCCCTGATGCAGTTGTCTGACAAACACATTCCACATTTCCGCAAATCATTCTGAAAAAGAAAGAAAAAGAAGAGTAGACCGATAGGACAGGGGTAGGGGGGAGAAGCAGAAGGAGGAGGTTGGAGCAAGAGGAAGAGAAGCAGGATAGTGAGGAAGGAAGTGGGAAGGAAAAAAGGAAAGAAAGGAGGGGAAAAGGAAGATTCCGTGTGTGAGGCATGCATGTGGGTTGGCTTGGCAAACCAGGTCAGTTTTGGGAAGCCAATTTTTTGCCCACCCAAAGCTTGCCCAGACTTGCCCTAAGGCTATGTTGCAAAACAGGTACTAATTTCTTTGCCAGGCATATTATTGGAATGAGTGGAGTTCCAGACCTGACTAATGTTTTCTTCTTGGCCCTCTTACTTCTTGAGCACAACATCTGAGGTTGTGGTGGTTTGACGTGTGCTCCTCAAAGCATCCCACAGTTCCTGCTTTCTATTTCTCAATTCTTTGGTGTTTACTAACCAGTTCAAGAGCTACGGACCTCTACTCCACCTAATGCTAACCCTATGGATGTTAAGTCTTTTTTTTTTTAAATATATTTTTAAAAGATTTTATTTATTTATTTGTCAGAGAAACAGAGTACAAGTAGGGGAGCAGCAGGCAGAGGGATAAGCAGGCTCCCCACAGAGCAAGGAGCTCGATGCAGAACTCGATCTCAGGACCCTGGGATCATGACCTGAGCTGAAGGCAGATGCTTAACTGACTGAGCCACCCAGGCACACATGTTAAGTCTTTTGCCTTTAAGAACAACCATCCCAAACACAATGAATATCTGTCTTCATCATGTATAAAAAACTGCATAAAAACACCCCAAAATTGCTCTAGCTTTTTTCCATCCTTGGAAGCCAATTATATGTATACATGCAGGGTACGGGTTTAGTGAAAATACATGTTCGGCACATAACTCCTCTTTGAGAAAACCAGCAAAGCAGTGAGGACTTGCCTAATATTTAGAGAACAATATTTTTTTTCTTTAAGGAATAGTTTTAAATATCATAATGACAACTGAATAGAACACAATATCTCACTGGATGTTTTGCACCCTCGAAGAATAAACAATTGTGTCAGGGGTTTGTCCCTGAGAAAACTTAAATGGAAGCTCAACATGTGATTTTCAGATTGGCTTATCCAGGTTCTCTGGCATAATTTTTTTGTTTTAAAGATTTTATTTATTATTTGACAGACAGAGATCACAAGTAGGCAGAGAGGCAGGCAGAGAGAGGGGGAGAAACAGGCTTCCTGCTGAGCAGAGAGCCAGATGCGGGGCTTGATCCCAGGACCCAGAGAGATCATGACCTGAGCTGAAGGCAGAGGTTTAACCCACTGAGCCACCCAGGCACCCCACTGGCATAATTTCTTTTATATGAAAAGGAGAGATGTAAGTATCTTTCTCTGAAGAATGAGGTTTGGCTTTTTTTTTTTTTTTTAAGGATTTTATTTATTGGAGAGAGAGAAAGAGAGAGAGAACACAAAGCAGGCAGAGGGTCAGAGGGAGAGCGAGAAACAGACTCCCCACTGAGCAGGGAGCCCAACTAAGGGCTTGATCCCAGGACCCTGAAACCACAACCCAAGTCAAAGGCAGACGCCTGGGGGGCCTGGGTGGCTCAGTGGGTTGAAGCCTCTGCTTTGGGCTCAGGTCATGATCCCAGGGTCCTGGGATCAAGCCCCGCATTAGGCTCTCTGCTCAGCGGGGAGCCTGCTTTCCTTCCTCTCTCTCTGCCTGCCTCTCTGCCTACTTGTGATCTCTGTCTGTCAAATAAATTTTAAAAAAAAGGGAGCGCCTGGGTGGCTCAGTGGGTTAAGGCCTCTGCCTTCGGCCCAGGTCATGATCCCAGGGTCCTGGGATCAAGCCCCACATTGGGCTGTCTTCTCCGCAGGGAGCCTGTTTCCTCTTCTCTCTCTCTCTGCCTGCCTCTCTGCCTACTTGTGATCTCTGTCTGTCAAATAAATAAATAAAATCTTAAAAAGAAAAAAAAGGCAGACGCCCAAACAACTGAGCCTCCCAGACGCTCCTGAAGAATGAGTTCTAATGTGAGTATGAGACTTTAAATAAAGTTTATTGCCACAGGAGTTGGTCAAAGATTTCTGTTCTGTGAGGAAGTAAGTAGAATAATGTAGAATGATAGTACATTAACCTTCTATATCATTCTTCAACCGTGCCCCCTTAAACAGTTTTTATTAAGGTGTTTGAAGTGGCCTGATCACTTTCAATTTTCTTATTATCCTATTCCTTTATGACATATAAATCACTCTGAAATAGAGGGAAAAAAGTATAAAATTTGAAAGTAAAGTATAAAACCTCTTTCTAAAATGTAAAAAGTTAGATAAAATTGACAAAACCAAGCATTTTAACACTCTGAAAATTGACCAAAGGCATACAACAATCTGAGAAGTGTTTAGGCTTGAAAAACTGTTGAATTTTGAGTAAGAACAGAGAGACTGTGGCATTCTGGCCTGCAGCTGCTCTCCACCCTCTGTTGCCTCTTTAGTAAGGACAGAGATTTGGTAGAGGTTGGGTAGGCTAGAAAAACTGGCAGCTTCTCTGCATGGTAAGTGTGAACTCACTCAGTTTGGGGGGGGGGGAGACAACCACTCCCAACACTTTTAGTTGAAGTAATGAGTTCTTAGGTGGGTGAACAGAGAGAGCCAACAGCTCTACCAGTCCGAGGCTGTGGTCATGGGTGAGGCATTATCCTGTCTGTGCATATGTGGAGATGAGAGGGAGCCAAAGCTAGTCACCCATTCCAGGCCAACCCTGGAGCTATGTGCATGCATAGAGGAAATAGAAAAGGCCCACTGGAAAGTAAAAGGTGAAGATGGAAAAAAAAAAAAAAAAAAAAAAAGAAAGAAAATAAATAGATAAATAAATAAATTTTTTTTTAAAAAGGTGAAGATGAAGCACACTTAAAAATAGCCTGAACTGGAACACCTGGGTGGCTCAGTTGGTTAAGCAGCTGCCTTCGGCTCAGGTCATGATCCCAGCGTCCTGGGATCGAGTCCCACATCGGGCTCCTTGCTCATCAGGGAGCCTGCTTCTCCCTCTGCCTCTGCCTGCCATTCTGTCTGCCTGTGCTTGCTCTCTCTCCCTCTCTCTCTCTGACAAATAAATAAATAAAATCTTTAAAAAAAAATGTTAAAAAAAAAATAGCCTGAACTTTCAATGAGCTCCCCTGTTCACACAGAGATTCACTGGCAGAGGACAGAGACTTTACTGGCTCAACGTGTTGAGCACAACCTGTCAAATCACCAAGTCATGCAGACACAGGGAAACAAAATAAAAATAACCATGTGCGTGTGTGTTGTGTGTGTAGATATAATAGATATACATGTATGTGTATATACATATAGATAGATATACATGTACATATGTATATTAATAAAAGTCTGCTTAGTTAAAAACTAGAGATAAACATACATATGACATATATAATATATAGATACATATAGATCTATATGTACATCTGGAGACATCCACATAGGCAAGTGGCAGGGGAGAAAAATTTCACAATTATAGTTCAGGCAAGTTACCAAAGTAACAAACAAGAATCAACAGCAACAATAACCTTCAAAAGTAAAAATAAATGAATGAATGAATGAATGAACGAACGAATAAATAAATAAATAAATAAATAAATCTAGACTCATTACAATATGTTATCTAGTATGTCTAATCAGTTTTCAACTAAATAATTATAGGTAGGCAAAGAAACAAGAATGTGTGACCCAGATTCAGAAAACGAAGCAGTCAATAAAGTCTCTGATTAAAAAAAAAAAAGTAGTCTCTGGTTGCCCCTAAATCCCAAAGCACTTATTTAAAAATTGGCTATTTAGTGCAAAGAACTAAAGTAAGCCACGTTTTCTTTTTTAAAGATTTTATTTATTTATTTGTCAGAGAGAGAGAGAGATTGAGCACAAGCGGGGGGAGCAGCAGGCAGAGGGAGAAGCAGACTCCCTGCTGAGCAAGGAACCTAAAGCGGACTCGATCCCAGGACCCCAGGATCGCAACCGAAGCAGAAGGCAGATGCTCAACCCACTGAGCCACCCAGGTGTCCCAAAAGTAAACCATGTTTTAAGAATTAAAGGAAAGTATTATAGCAATGAATCAAGAAACAGAAATTCTCAGGGCGCCTGGGTGGCTCAGTGGGTTAAAGCCTCTGCCTTCGGCTCAGGTCATGATCCCGGGGTTCTGGGATCGAGCCCTGCATCAGGCTCTCCCCTTAGCAGGGACCCTGCTTCCTCCTCTCTCTCTGCCTGCCTCTCTCCCTACTTGTGATCTCTGTCTGTCAAATAAATAAATAAAATCTTAAAAAAAAAAAGAAGAAATTCTGAGTAAGGTGGTAGAAATTAGAAAAAGGAAACAAATGCATATTCTGGATTTAAAATGAAAAAATTCACTAGAAAGGCTCAAAATGAGATTCAAAATGACAGAACTAAAAATCAGTGAACTTGACAAATCAATAGAAATGATTCAAGCTGAAGAAAAGAGACCAGTAAAACAACATCAAACGTACCAATATCAATTTAATGGGAGTTACCCAAAAAAAGAATGAGGAGGCAGAAAAAATATATGAAAAAATAGTGACTGAAAACATGCCCAATTTGATTAAAGACATTAATCGGCTTATCCAAGAGATTCAATGAATCCCACATAATAAACGTGCATGAAACTCTCCTTCCTGGCTTTCTGTGATTGTGCACTCTCATGTGTGCTCTCACACTTCCCTGACTGGTTCTTCCTTGTATACTTTTCTTTCTCAATCCCTTTTTTCCCAGTGAGTATTTTTTTCCCCCGGTGAGTATGTTTTAAAGTCCCATTGAACTCTTATCTTTCTATACCACATACTATCACATAAAAATTCCATCCATTTTCACAGACTATCAGTAAAAAGACTTTCAAGTCTTATAACTAGGTTGTCTGGTTAAATACCTCCTCTTGGATATTTCACTAGCAATTCTTCTTTTCCACATTTCTGTAATAGCATTAGCACTAAGAGTAGGAAACAGGGAAATAGGCAACCTGAAACTTCAGTTGCCTTTGACTTTCCTTCCACTCCAACTTTACTTGGTTGCTGAGTCCTGCTAATTCTACTGACAATTATCTTCTTACTATTCATTTCCACTACTACTTTCCCAGTCCAGGATTTCATTACTTTCTCGCCCAGATAGATCTTAGAGCAATAACTTGTTTTCATGACCCTTGTCCTCTTCTCTCTTTAATCCATCCAAAGCATAGTATTCAGATTAATATTCTTAAAGCTTAGCTCTGATCATTAGTGTCCCTGTTAAAACAATAACAAAATGATAGTTTCCCATGCCTCAAAAAATAAAATCTGAGTTTGTTAGCAGAACATTGCTTTTTAAACTGTATTTAGCACTTCCCTTCGCCAACCTAAAATTCCAGTCATGAAAAAAATTTGGAGACTTTCAACTGAAATAAATTTCAAAAAGAAGAAAGAAAAGGGAAAAAATGGGGGGGAAAAGATAATTACTTGTGGGCGGGTACATGTTCCCTGACAACTTGTAAATGTTCTAGGATTTAACATTATGTAAGTTCTTGGAAGTGTAGAGTGGCCACATCAGCTACAGGAGATGAAAAATTCAGGACACGTGGCCACGGAATATGGTAAGCAGATGGACAGGACTGGGGCGGATGAGATCCCACTCTGGACTTTTTCAGCCAGTTAAAGACAAGAAGACAAACTAATTTATCTACTGAGAAAAAACATGTTACTAGTAAGTGGATACAGATGAATGGAGAGTCTAGCACAGGGTACATGAGAAAAATAAAACAAAGATTATAGCAAACATTTCTGAAATACTGTTTTGCTATTTGGAACCACAGATGAACTTGTAGTTCCAGATGGACCTGAGCAAGGATGTCTGGGCAAGCCCTCAGAAGTCCAGAGACCCTTGAAAATGGGAAGCTGGAGAATCTTGAACTGGCCTGAAGCTGCTTTGTTTTCATAAACATGTTGCTGCCTGTGCAGTATTTTGCTGGAAAATGGAAAAAGCTTTCTATCATTCTACAGCTTTCTGTGTGGAATAAGCTACACAGATTTTGCAAATTAGGTAACAAAAACTCTGCAGATGCTGCTTGGGTGTGGGTTGAATTGTTTAGCTAAGCTTTCCACTCTCTCTGAACTTATGCCAAAGGTAATCTTTGGTTCAGTCTATGAATTATAATGACTTCTAAATTCATATGATCCAAATTTAAACCATTTCCCTATGAAATTTCACATATTAATTAAAGATAAGGAAAGCCAAGGGGCGCCTGGGTGGTTCAGTGGGTTAAGCCTCAGCCTTCCGCTCAGGTCATGATCTCAGAGTCCTGGGATCGAGCCCCGCATCGGGCTCTCTGCTCAGCGGGGAGCCTGCTCCCCCCTCTCTCGGCCTGCCTCTCTGCCTGCTTGTGATCTGTCTGTCAAATAAATAAATAAATAAATAAATCTTTAAAAAAAAGATAAGGAGATCCAAAAAAATAAGGTTAATCAGGACACCAAATGGAATTGTGAAGAATAACAAAGCTCTTGTTATGGGAAAGAACTGATGAAGGTTATTCCTCGCGGTTTTTGTTGTTTCTCTTACCGGACAGAATCAAGGCAATTGCAAAATTTCTGCTGGAGTTTCTGAAGGTGTAAACTTCATAGTCATACCAAATTTCATAATATCCTACAAAACTGTCAAAAGTTAGTTATTGAATGTGGGAGTAAAAAGTCTATATAAATCAGAGCAGACCTAACTTATACTCAGTGTTCTCAAAGTCATTTCTAAAAACCAAATCACACAGGTCATTTTTGCTAATAGTCATTAAGAAGTATGTCAAACCATTTTACTCTACATATATCTGAAATCTCACACTTCATCAGAATATAATTTCTCTAAATCTCTGGTCTCTATTTTACCTCAGGACCCTCTGTAATCTTCAGTCATACTAATGCTTTTCAATACTAAGGTAGAGTAATTCTGCAGTAAGAGATTTTCTAATGATGAATGATGGTGAATTGATGATGAATATCATTGCAAAATTAAGCTAAAGGAAATCTTGCACAAAGCAACTTTTTTTTTTAATGTGTTTTCCTCATATGTACATAGGTACTATGTGAGGAGTGAGGAGTAAGTGTTCTGAAGCCAGATCATTTGGATTTATGAACTAGCTCTACTACTTTACTTACCAGCTGTGTCACATTAAGTAAATATGTATTCCCTGTGTCTCAGTTTCCTTATCTGTAAAACAGGGGTAATGACAGTATTTATAACTTACAAGGTTATTGCTTTTAAAAAGATGAAATGTAAACATGCGCATTATCAGTATATCACTATTATTAGCTATTCTCCTTATAGTCATAAATATTAATACATATGAATCAGTCATTAATATTTGCAACAGTGACTATGAACTTAGTCTAACACCTATAGTTAGATATTTTGGGCACGATATAATTATATTAATGTAATTTAATATTATCCTTTTTCTTCAAAACATGGAAACAAATACAACGACCACATGTCATTCAGGTAGGTGACATTCTGTATTAGTTTTAAAATAATGTGTATTTTTTAAAATGGGTTTTAGAAATTATAACTAATATTCAGATAAGCAAGTCTGTAGCTAAAATTAACTCCAAAACATTATTTAGCATGTTGCAGGCTTGTATATCATTCTTTCATACAACTTTTTAGATTCTGTCTAGGTCATCATGATCCTTTCAACAGGGTGCATTTTCTCTTAATTATTGCAAGATGTGTACTTTCAGATTTTCCTTCTATAAAACAGATTTATTATTAAATAAAATTACCCTTGGATTCCAAAGAAGTTGGTATCTAAATACAAATGTACAGCAGGGATGTTCATATCCTGAACATAATTCTGAGAGGGAAGTTTATGATTAAGTGCACACCGAGAAAACAATAAGAAAATAATACCATCAGCAAAGAGAGCCTTGTTCTCGGGATATAGTTTGTGAAACTTGGGCAGTGTGCACATTAAGAGAGCCACAGGAAGTGAAATTGTGAATTACTTCAAATGGAAAAATAAAGTAGAATCCTTTATTTTTCAGAATGTGATTTGGCAGGGCACCTGGGTGACTCAGTTGGTCAAGAGTCTGCCTTCAGCTCAGGTCATGATTTCAGGGTCCAGGGATGGAGCCTAACATTGGGCTCCCTGCTCAGTGGGAAGTCTGCTTCTCCCTCTCTCTCTGCTGCCCCCACACCCCTGGCTTGTGCTCGCTCTCTCTCTCTCAACTAAACAGATAAAATCTTAAAAAAAAAAAAAAAATGTGATTTGGCTCTAATTCTGCTGGCAGGTATCAGAGTGATTTCAACTTTCTTTAGAAAGGTTAAAATGGGAACTTACCACTGAGTCAAGATGTTGAGTAGAAAGGCTCATTCATTCACTCAACAGACATGTGTGATACACTGGGAATAATATAGACACAAATATAAGATCTTGCCTTCAAAAACACTGGAATCGAATAGTGAGAGACAAATGTGTAAACAGATTTGTACACCAGCGTTCACTAAAGTAAAACAAACTAAAATCAACCAGCTGCGATGGAGAGCAACATAGCAAAGAAGTGAATTTGAAAATATTATGTGTCTGTGTATGTATTATATATATTTCATAATTTCTGTTTGTTCATGTCAGGCTTCTTTCAAGTTCCTTTCTCTCTCATACACAGATACTTGCAAATACACACACACATTTAAGCACACATACAAACCTGGTAGAATTTTGACTATAATTTTATTGAATCTAAAGCTCGTTTTCAAAAAAATGAACATTTTTAATGCTAAGTCTTCCAATGTCTAGGAATGTGGTATTGGACTGTATTAATTTAGGTTTCTTAATGTCTCTCAGAAATGTTTTTATGTTTTTATAATTTTTAGATATTTATTCCTTGGTTTTAAATATTTTTTAAACTATTGTAAATTTTTTTTTCAGTTTTATTTTCGTTGTTACCTATCATAGAAATGCAATTTTAAAAATACATAGTTGTGGGGCACCTGGGTGGCTCAGTGGCGTAAGCCTCTGCCTTCGGCTCAGGTCATGGTCTCAGGGTCCTGGGATCGAGCCCCACATGGGGCTCTCTGCTCGGTGGGGAGCCTGCTTCCCCCTCTCTTTCTGTCTGCCTCTCTGCCTACTTGTGATCTCTCTCTGTCAAATAAGTAAATAAAATCTTAAAAAAAAAATACATAGTTGTTAAACTCATCCAATTCTTTTTTTTTTTTTAAGACTTTTATTTATTTATTTGAGAGAGAGAGAGAGAACGGGGAGGGTCAGAGGGAGAAGAAGACTCCCCGCTGAGCAGGGAGCCCGATGCGAGACTCAATCCCAGGAGTCTAGAATCATGACCTGAGCCGAAGGCAGCCGTTCAACCAACTGAGTCACCCAGGCGCCCAAACTCATCCAATTCTTAACGGACTGAGCCACCCAGGTGCCCCTCAACTAATCTAATTCTAATATCTATCTGTAGAATCTTTGGGATTTTCTACATAGATGAGCCACATTAAATAATATCAGTTTTATATGGTTTTCTAAAATTCTTTTTCTTCCTTACCACATTGACTAGGACCTCCAGTATAAGGCTGACTAGAAATGGTGATAATTCTCATATGTGTCTTATTCCTAATCTCAGAAGGAAAGCTTTCAGTAAGTATATGGTGACTGCTATGGGTATTTTGTAGATATCCTCTATGAAGGAAATTATTTTCTCTTCTCAGTTTGCCAAAAGATGTATTTTAATCATGAACAAATGCTAACTGGAATCAACTGCTTTTCCAGAAAGATTCTGACAAAACTTCTTCTCTTTATTCTGTTTATGTGGTAAATTCTGATTTGGTTTTCTAATGTTAATATTTCACCATTACAACAAAATCAACGTATGTGTGACATATTATCATTTGTACATATTCTTTAGTCAGCTGAAATTAAGAATTTTGTTATTTGTGTTCATGATTGAGGTTGCCCCCTAATTTTTTCTTCATAATTTCCTATTTTTATTTTGATATCAAAGTAATGCTGGCCTCGTAAGTTAGGTTGGAGAGCCTTCCCTTTTTTTCTGTTTTTTGAAGTCAATAAAGATATTTATTCCTTAAACATTTTCTAAAGTTAAATAGTAAAACTATCACATATAGTGGAAGGTTTAAAATTAGAGATTCATCTTTTTAGCTATTATGAGATCTTCATAATGTCTTTGTTCATGTCTAAATTTCAGCAGGCTGTATTTTTTTGTGTTTTTTTTTTCCTTATCCTACTAAGCTTATTCAAACCAGTTAAGACACAAAGCATATATTATTGGCATGTATTTTGGTAATATATAGCATATATAATATGTAATTAACAATAATTATTAATTAAAAATTAATAATTATATATCACTAAATCTATGGTAGATGAGAGCTGTATTTAAGGATAGTTCTTCTACTTCTTGATTATTAAGAACCTGCCTTATTAAAATGAGTTGCTATTTGGCATAATTTTTAAAAATGCAGTTGAAATAAGAAGACAGAATGTGTTTTATTTGTTTTGAGTTAAACTGAAAAGATGGATACAGGGGCATACCTAGTGACTTGACACCTGAAAGGGACCATTTGAACCTCTTTCTTTTGCAGACAAAAGTATTTTCAGCAACAATCATGACGTGCAACAAATAAGAATTATTTTGTCCAGAAAAGCAATTCAGACAGTGACAATTTTCCTTTAATAAATTTTGCATATAGTGCAAATAGTGTTAGTAAAATATTAGTAAAATGTGGAGCACCTGGGTGGCTCAGTTGGTTAAGCATCTGTTTGGCTCAGGTCATGATCCTAGGGTCCTGGGATAGAGTTCCAAGTCAGGTTCCTTCATCAGCAGGGAGCCTGCTTCTCCCTCCCTCTGTCCCTCCCCCTGCTCATGCTCTTTCTCTCGTTCTCAAATAAAGAAAATCTTTAAAAAATAATAAAATACAAGAAATAAAGTTCTAATTCTTTTTAGAGTACATTAATTTTTTTTTTTTTTTTAGAGGAGAAAAGTATTTATGCCTACATATTGGTCTGCCACGGAGATGAATAATTCCACTGCAGTTTCTGGCTTTGAAACTTCACTTCTGCAAATCTGTCATTGGCTTTGTCAAACTGATATTCATACATTCATGGTCAACAGAATCACTATATAGTATATATCAGATTTGTCAATCTGTCCTCACTCATAGTTGACTAAAGAACACTTTTTAACTTCAAATGTTTCTCTCACATTAAGAAACAGATATACAAATAGAAAGCTTTAAAATAAGGATATTTATCAGAGATTCATAAAAATCCCATTTCATAGCAAATTCGAGAAATTGCAATACTGTCCATTTCTTTGTTCTCTGGGATTCATTGTAGCAGCTTTCAGATGTTTCTGCAGTTGAATACCTTCACCAGAAAATTCCTCATAAATTTCTATTTTATTTGGTCAAATTCTCCAAAGCTGATAATGGTTGCAAATTATTTGAGCTTGCTTCAGGCTCAGTTCATATCTTTAGCCCCTGAGGTACTATGTAATCCTGTGTTTAAACCCAGATTCAAAATAAATAATTCCACCAGAGGGATTATGAAAATGAAAAAACAGAAGTCGGTTGCTTATTCTTGAAATAAATATGTGTAGCTGAGTCCACCTGTAGGGCAGTTGGAATCACTTCCATGAGGAGTATAATGTTTATTAAAGCGTAAGTGATAGGAAAACATGGTGATTTTCAGCTTACATGCATATTATCCCATTTCAATAACTGCAGCGGTTGTTCAGAACTTAGACCGACAAAAGACTGTTTTTTTGTTCAGAGAGCAGTAAAGTCATTGGCATTGCTTAGAACTGTCGGTGCATAGTGATAATAAAAAGCAGACTGGGGGCGCCTGGGTGGTTCAGTGGGTTAAGCCTCTGCCTTCAGCTCAGGTCATGATCCCAGGGTCCTGGGTGGCTCAGTGGGGTAAGCCTCTCCCTTCTGCTGGGATCGGATCTCAGTGTCCTGGGATTGAGCCCCACATTGGGCTCTCTGCTCAGCAGGGAGCCTCCTTCCTCCTCTCTCTCTGCCTGCCTCTCTGTGGACTTGTGATCTCTGTCTGTCAAATAAATAAATAAAATCTTAAAAAAAAAAGCAGACTGACTTTTACTATTATTTTATTTTATTCCTTTTAAATTTTTTATACAGAAAGCACTCCCTTGCTGCCTATACTAGGAGTAGACCACTCCCACCATCCCATCCTTGGTACACCACTGGCTGGATGAGAAAAGTAATGAGGACAGGTAAAAAGAAACACCCATTTCCCTTTAACCAACAGGCCAAAAAGTCTTCTGGAATCAAGAGATTCTGAGTAATTATAAGAATAATGAAGTGGTTTGTTTATTTATTTCTGGAAATATTCATTTAAAATACAAATTACATTCTCTTTTGTTCCTTCACTAGGCATGTTCGAATCATGACAACATGCTCTATTTTTGCTTATCTGCTGTCACCGGCAGTGAAGTAACAGAACTTGCTCTGAAGTAATGGAGTGGATAACCAACTGAGATACCAAGATTTAAAATTTTGGTAAGGCAAACAAACCTCTGAAGTACCATTTGAGGTATTTCCTGGCCTTATCTGACACATTTAGCACCTTATCACAAACTGAAGGGAGGCAGAGTTATTCTGTTCAATAAACGTGCATCCTCGTGGTTCTGGAAAGAAAGTATCTGAGAAATTTAATTAAGGTCTAAGTGAATCATAATGTGAATCTCAATAGGTTGCAGCAAATGTTAAGTTTCTGGTTCACAGTTTAAAAAAGAAAAAAATGACCCCAGATATGGTAAAATTCCAACATCCTAAGAATGTAGTATTGCATAAATGGTAGTAAGTAAAATGCCAGCATTACATCTGCTTGAAATCAGAGTTTAAACTAACTAAAATGACGACATCTTATATGTTTTCTGTGCTTTTTTGTCAAATATGGTTGGAAGACATAAACTTCATCCTTCCTAACAGGCGCAAAATAAATAGAAGAAATGCCTATTTGGTGTTTCCTGTTTGGTTCTGTTGATGGACTAATGTTCCCTCCTGCTGTAGCAATTGAGGATGTTTGTATTCTTGGCCCCTCCACAGGAAAGCAGGAAAAAATCTGAACTCTGATGACTTTGTGTACTTCTGGCTTTGATGTCCTGCTCTGGGCACTGTGCAGAGGAGCTGAGCTGAACTTGTATTAAAAGCAGCGAAAATGCCAATTAAGAGTCTGACGTTTAGCAGTTGCATCTGTAAGTTTACTTGGGTAAGAACATAATTTCTGTAGTAACACACATAATAGCTTCAACTGCTTTCAAAATTAGGCAGATAAAATATACAATAAGTCATTTTCTAAAAGATATGTAAAACAGCCAATGAAGAAGGAAACATACAGCAATACTGGGCCCATTGATAACAGAAAGAATATTTCCAGGGAACATTTTGGAGTTGACTATTACTACAATGCTTTAAAGTTTTGACCTTTAAATACCCTACAATCCCAATGATTTTTATCCCTTGGATGCCAGCTTTGGTTCCAGCAAATCATTTGCCTGAGATCTTGACAAGAAAATCCATCCTCCTTAACTCTACCTTTTCTGGAATCCCAGGATGATAAGATGCAGTTCAGAGGCAGTTATGACCTCCCTAGGTCACATCTAAAAGCTCAAAAGCTCATTTCAACCTTGTCCCTTAACCTAACCCTCCTCATCCCTTATGTATTTGCTCACTTTATAATGGAAGAAAGGGAGAAATCCATGAAACATTTATTAAAATTTTCTACTAGGAAATAAATCTATAAAGTCTCTGACTCACCCCTTTTTGTACCTAAGGGTCAACAGATTACCCTTTGTGATGTGCTGGGTAGCTAAGTACTGAGAAAAATGGTGTCTGTTCTGGAGAAGGAGAGCCCTATATGGGCTAAAGAGACTTCCCTGTTCTTTCCTTTCCTTACAATCCACACTGCAAACCCCTTAAGAATCCACTAATTTCCCTTTTGGGGAAATCTATCCATTTTTCTGGGAGTTATGAGGCCTATGCAGAAGGCCTGCATATTTGAAGATCATGCAAATGAACCCCAACATCAGTCTCAAGGCTGCAGTTTGGTAAATGTGAAATGTCATGAAAACCTAACTGCTTGACTGTAATCATTTTGCAAAGTTTACTTATAGTAATAATTTGGGCTTTCCGTCTTTGTAGACTGTCTCAATGGAATGAATTTAAGAAATTATATTTATTTTCTCATCTCTTTAGAGATTTTTCTGCTTCATTTTGCTCTTATATGTTATGTTCCTCATCTAGATTTTGATATATTTTACTTTTCTTTCCATGAAGTGTTCATCCTAATTCATGCTCTGTGGCTCAGCAGTAAGTTTTAGGGAGGACCCAATATCTTTACATTTGACAAATGAAAAGAGAATGTAACAGTTTTCTTGGCCAAGTAAGAGACATGAAGTATGACTGTCATGAGTCAGGATTTGGCCCCCTCCGCATCAGCTGGAAGACAGCAAGTGCCACAGCCCTGGATGAAAGTACACAACGATGAAGAGGAACAGTGAGTGGTCAGACGGTGTTATGTTGGCATCATTTACGTATTATCAGCAAGATCTAAACAGGTGACCTGGCATGAAGGTCACAGTAACTGCCACAAGATTTCATCACTCTTGGCACAAGCTGTCCCTACGATATTTCAAACATAAAGGTCTTTCTTTCAAAGAAAAAGCTGAAGGGAGCCCTTACCTCAGATTTTCCTTTTTACCCCCATAGGCTCCTATGCCTCAGGCTGCAGCCTTCATCTCCTCCAGGAGGAGGCCTCTTTCCTGGTTACTATAGTGATGGGTGAGGAAAATAGCTGAATGCATGCTGCAAAATTAGTCAGTAAATTCTAAATGGGCTATTCATGTAGAAAGGCTGAATTATAAACCAGAGAATAGTGGTCTTTACATAGAAAGCAAAAGAAAATTATACAACATACATCAGAGCATTACAATGTGACAAACAAAAGTTCTATAAACATCCTAACTTTGCAGGAGACCATCTACCTACCCCTGTAGCTACACAGGGTACTAGGTTCTATGAAATGGACAAAAGGTGCCAGACCTCTGGGGATAAAGGCAAGATGAAATGTACAAATTATTGTATACAATTTACCCAATAAAAGAAGAGAGGAAACCCATATGTTGACAATTCAGCCTGCCTCTTGAACTAAAAAGCTACTGGAACTTTGGGGAGGGCTTATTTCGGCAGTCCTTATCTAGGGATACACATCACAACTTGTGAGTGACATTTTCAAAAACACGCCTGGCCTTACTGCAGACCTGGTAAAATAATGTCTAAGAGTGAGGACTTGGGACTTAGCAAAAGTCAGGCAACTAGTGTCCAGTCTTCTGGGTTTTCTTTTTGCAGAAAATTCACGTCTTTCCAGTGACTAGTGAGTGTGGTAGCTTTGGTGTCTGAAGGACTCCTCTGATGCCACCAGACATGATCCTGAGCTAGCAACACATGGCCCCAGACTGTCAGGTGACTGGCCCCCAAAGAGGGCTGTTTCCCATCTTAGGTGGGCCAGTTAAACCCTGCTGCTTCCAAAACCACACAACACTGGAATAGGTGATATGTGTTCCTACTTGGTCTCCAACTGTCATGCAAAGAGGTCATGGGCATTCATTATTATTGCTTCATGGTGAAAATATGATGAGAATGAATTCTGAGAAAATTTAAAAGCATACGAGTAGGAGAGCACATGAAATTACCTGAGCCTTCACTACCCACAATTTAGGTGAGGCAGACCAGGATTGCCTGCCCCCTCAGAAGGATGGCACTGGTCCCTATTATCCACTACCCATTGAACATCTATATTATGTACATAGTTGAATTATCAATCTATTATCTCCTTGAGCTTAGGATGATTGAGCTACAAATTGGCAGGTGTCCAACAAAGCCAGATTCTTTTTGTGCTTTCCATACATTTATGTCACTACATGTAATCCTCAATCCTCACAATCTCATGAAAGTTCCCAAGCTACAGATCCTGCAACCACCCTGTTCTTCCATGTCTGCCATGAATTCCCTGCCCTTTTGGCTGGTGAAATATTTTTTATTTTTATTTATTTTTTAATTTGAGAGAAAGAGAGAGAATGAAAGCACAGAGTAAAAGTGAGAGGGAGAAGCAGACTCCCCGATAAGCAGAGAGCCTGATGCAGGAACCCTGGGATCATGACCTGAGCCAAAGATAGATGCTTAACCAACTGAGCCACCCTGGAGTCCCTTGCTGATTAAATCTTGAGACTCTCAGAATCAAGTCAAATAGCTATGAGGGGAGTATTAGGATTACAACCTGAGTTTGACTCCCAAACTCACATTCTTGCCACAAATCCAAACCACCAACTCCTAGCACGTTACTTATTCTGAGCTATTAAAGCAGTCTAGGGAAAATAGGCAAAATATCTTTACTTCCCTGATTGTGCCTACTGTTGTATCTTGGAATCAGGCCAAAAACTAAGGAAAACCTGCCCATTTACCACTGGCAAGATGATTAAGTGAGACATAAATAAAGTCACATTGAAATCATGGTGGAATTAGTTGGGAAGGCCAACAGAAGACATGGCTTTAGGATCATGACCTGATGTGGGGCTCAGTCCCAGTACCCTGGGTTCATGACCCGCACCAAAGGCAGATGCCTAACCGACTGAGCCACCCAGGCGCCCCTATTTATTTATTTTAGAGAGAGCAAGTGAGGGGAGGTGCAAAGGGAGAGTGAGAGAGAGTATTTCAAGCAGACTCCAGACTAAGCATGGAGCCCGGTGCAGGGCTGATGCAGCACTGATGCAAGGCTCAAAGGCAGGGCTCAATCTCACCTCAGCCAAAATCAAGAGCTGAGCCACTCAGGTGACCCTAATTAAAGCCATTCTTTGGGGAAAATATATTATTGGAACAACTTATCTGAGCCAAAGTCCTATGAAATGTCCAAACAATTCTAACCCTTTCTTAGAATGACTGATATTTGGGTTACAAGATAACTATGAAGATTAAAACACATATGAGTGACTAAGCTCAAACTTGTTCTCATGACCCTTGTGGCTTAAAAAAAAAAAAGAAAGAAAGAAAGAAAAAAGAAAAGGAAAAAATTGAATTCACATTTCATTTAAAAATTAAATTTGAGGAAGAGTAATCATTTTAAATATGTTGCAATCTGTACTAGAACCTATTTGAAAAATGTAATTTGCTCTGTTAGAGTCTTGCCTTGTGATAACACAGCAAAACCTTCTTTTATCTGTATTGTGAAAGTATATGGACCAGAAAAGAGAAAGATAAAACAGTAAACATTGGTTTAGTAGAAGAGATTAAACTGACAGGAAAAAATGGAAAAGGAAATCATTAAGGCAGTGGTTGAGAGCTTGAAAGCAAAGATAAGTAGAGTGAAAACTGATGTAAACAGCAGAGAAAACTGTTCTGTGCAAAGGAGGGTTTAAGTTTATGTATAATCAATTTCTCTATGGATTTTCTCCCTGATTCATGATATGAGTTAGCAAGATTACTGGGATAGTGAGTTCTAAATCTCTTGTTACAGTCAAGATAATAAGCATAGTAAATGACAGAGAACAGTCATGTTCTTCACCCTAAAAGCTAAGAGTTAAAATCTGTACTTTATAAGAAAGCGATGACTAAGACATTTGATTAAAAATCTAATCGTTGAGGGACGCCTGGGTGGCCCCGTCAGTGAAGCCATTGCCTTCAGCTCAGGTCATGATCCCAGGCTCCTGGGATGGAGACCCACATCAGGCTCCTTGCTCTGCAGGGAGCCTGCTTCTCTCTCTGCCTCTGCCTGCCACTCTGCCTGCTTGTGCACACTATCTCTCCCTCTCTCTCTCTGACAAATAAATAAATAAAATCTTTAAAAAACTAAAAATAAAAATCTAATAGTTGAGAAAATTTAGAATGTCCCTTATAGGCATGATTATTGAACTATTTTCATATTTGAGTTAAGATCAGCAAATGGAATGTGTTCATTTTTATCGTTATCTGAAACCACACAATGGCAATGGTAGGACTCATATAAGATGACAGATATGGTCAATAGTTGACTGACCCTTATTTTAGTGTGTGTATGTATGTGTACTCCAAATTACATAGATAATGACTAATGGAAAATGTTATTTTTTAGGTCATTCCTTAAAAAAGAGTTATGTGTGGAGGTTGGGGAGGTGAGAATAAATATTTATTGAGTGCTTATATATAGTCATGTGATAGATGATTCTAACTTTACTTAGTCTTAATAAAAACATTATGAAATAATATTATTATGCTCAAATTACTAATGGATATTCTAAACAAAATTAAACATTTTAGTAAAATCAATAATAAAGAGTTGAATTATTTATCAGTTTCCTATTTTGTTCTCCTGATACAAAAAGTATTAATCATAGGACCTACTATTTATTGAGTATCTACTATGTGCAAGGTACTAGAACTCTTAATTTACATATATTTTTTTCAATTTCAACATGACCTCATAGCAAGATACATATTATTATCACCAATTTATAAAAGATACACTTGAGGTCTAACGGGTTTCCGTGAATTGCTTCAAAAATATACTTAGTTAAGTCACAAAGCAAAAATGCAGACTCTGATTTTTCTGATTAAAAAGCTCTTATTCCATCCATTATACCATGCCATCATCATAACATTTTGACCTTTAGTCTTTAAGTTCAACATTCCATATGTTTTTATTTATATTCATAAATATTTTCTGTCTAAAAAGCTCCCTTCAAAATATATGAGGGCAAGGAAGGACATATCAAATTCTCTGTTACTTTACATATTTACAAGATTTATAAATCACTTAGAAGATTTAAGCCATCGGGCATCTGGCTGGCTCAGTGGTACGGCATGTGACTCTTGATCTCAGGGTCATAAGTTTGAGCCCCATGTTAAAAAAATATTTAATCCAAGCTCAAAACAAAACAAAAACAAGGGCCTGTATAGAAAAAAAAATATTCTTTAAAGGAGGCTCCACACCCAATATGGGGCTTGAACTCACGACCCTGACATCAAGAGTTGCATGCTCTACTGACTGAGCCAGTCAGGCACCCAGAGAAAAAATATTATAATAAAAGATAAACTGGAGGAAAGGTAACAAATGGAGGGCAAGATTCTTACTGCTGTTTAGGTTTGCACAACCTAAAGAAAAAGAATTATTCATGATTTATTAATTACAATACTTCGGAGTGCCTGGCTGGCTCACTCAGTTAAGTGTCCAACTCTTGGTTTCAGCTCGGGTCATGATCTCAGAGTCCTGGGATCGAGCCCCAAGCTGGGCTCTGTACTCAGCACAGAATCTGCTTATCCCTCTCCCTCCGCTCCTCCCCCTACTCTCTCTCTAATAAAAAAAAAAAAATAAAAATCTTAAAAAAAATAACAATACTTCATTAAAAAAATTCTCCATTAGTGTAAGTATGCGTTATCATCTAGTTCATGTTCATCTAGTATATGAAGGAAAGTTTATTTTTTCCAGAGTAACAGTTTTCAATTAAATGCTTTCAACATTCTTCAATAAGATATTCTTTTGAGTCCACTGAAATCCATCACTGATAATACAGGAACAGGCAGGCAGGCTATTCGCAATGCCTCTGCTAGATTAGCAACTGTGGCTCTTTCTGTTAAATACTAAAATCAACTTGTCACAAATTCAAGTAAAGTAGCAACGAATCCACACCCAAACAGTAAGGTCGGCGAATGACTTAAGTGGTCAGGTTCAGATTCTGTTTCACTCATTCAACAAGACTGGAATCCAGTGGGTCTCAGGCATTGTGTGAAAGACAGGAAGATAAGCACACAGATCCTGCCCTCAGGGTTCACTTCCCTGTGGGTGAGAGAGACCCACCAGCAATCCAATATACGAGAGAGTCCTAACTGCTATGTTTTGTCTCTGTGCAAAGTGCTACGGATGCACAGAGGACATGCATTAGTCTGTTCACACTGCCATGACAAAACACCATAGTCTGCATGGCTTAAAAGACAGAAACATACATTCTCAAGGTTCTGGAGGCTGTGAAGTCCAAGATAAAGGTGCTAGTAGATTGGATTCCTGACTTGCCAATGGCTACCTTCTTGTTATGTCCTCATATGGCAGAGAGAGCAAGCTGTCTGGTGTCTCTTCTTATAAGGGCACTAATCACATCATGAGGGTCCCACACTCGTGAACTCATCTTACTCTATTTACCTCCCAAAGGCCCCATCTCCAAATAGTATTACATTGGGAGCTATGAATTTTATGGAACACAGATATTTAGTCCGTACCAGGAGGGGAGTGTTAACTCTGCCCAGCTTTGTAGAGGAGGCCGTTGCAGAGGAAGTGACTCTCAAGCTTGGTCTCAAAGCCATCATAGGAGGTGACCGGCAGAGGTGTAGGAAGGGTACACAGCATAGATAGGACAGCAGAAACAAAACTCAGGAGAAGGAACAAATGGTGATCATTTCAGGGAAAGGAAGGAATAAGGCAGAAAAACTAAATTGGGACCAGATTATAGAAGGTCCCTGCATCTGATGCTGAGGAACTTAAAATTTCTTTATATGGGCAATGGGAAGCTGATGAAATTATTATGTGAGTGTGCCTGTGTGTGTGTGTTATAATAAAGTTTGTTGTTTGGATAACGATAATGCAAGTTAATATTTAAAAATTGAATTGGGAGGGGAAGTGGTGCACCTGGGTGGCTCAGTTGGTTAAATGACTGCTTCGGCTCAGGTCATGATCTCAGGGTCCTGGAATTGAGCCCAGTGTGGGGCTCCCTGCTCAGCTGAGAGCTGCTTCTCCTTTTCCCTCTGTTTCTCCCCACTGCTTGTGTGCGTACTCTCAATCAAATAAGTAAACAAATAAAATCTTTAAAACAAATAAAAATAAAAACTGAATTTTTAAAAATTTTTAAAATTTTTTTTACAAACATATAATGTATTATTAGTCCCAGGGGTACAGGTCTGTGAATCGCCAGGTTAAAAACTGAATTTTTAAAAGCTTTTATTTTGAAACAATTTCAAACTTACATAAATGTTGCAAGAATAGTACAAAGAACTCCTATAATTCTTTATCCAGATTTACGCATTGTTACTATTTTGGCACATTTGCTTAATGTTCTCTCTCTATATATAGCATATATATTTTTTAAATAGACATATGCAAACAGACATACGGATATGGAAATGCATGTGTATTTACACACACACAGACATATATATACACATATACATACTCATATGTACACACTTATTTTTTTCTGAACTAGGTGAGAATAGGTTCACGCATTAATGTCTTTACTCTTTAATAATTCAGTGTGTATATAAAGTTCCTCAGCCTTTATTTTCATGACATGGAGATTTTTTTAAATACAGAGAATTTTTAAAGTAAATGGTATGTTAAAAAATACACTGTTATTGAAAAATGACTGAGGTCAGCAAGAAGGAGATTAATGGATAAGAAAGAGCATAAAATAAGCGAATGAGAGAAGACCAGACTGAACCAGCTGAGATGACGAAGTCCTCATAGGATGGGAATCTCTCCATGTGGGAGACTCAACAGCATTTCATGCACATTGTGTGTGAAACATAAAGGAAATGAAAACTTGATTCTAGCTTGGGACATTTAATGGATCGTGATAAAGATTATAAGATAAATAGATACCGATTTTTGTTTGATTATAGGTAAAGGAGGAGAACCAGTTTGTTTTTGAATGCTGAGCAGGCATGTAATGTTAGAAACAAGATACAGAGTTCAGGTGAAACGTCTAAAACAAAGAAGGAGGGACGCCTGGGTGGCTCAGTTGGTTGGGCAGCTGCCTTCGGCTCAGGTCATGATCCCCAGCGTCCTGGGATCGAGTCCCACATCTGGCTCCTTGCTCGGCGGGGAGCCTGCTTCTCCCTCTGCCTCTGCCTGCCACTCTGTCTGCCTGTGCTCATTCTCTCTCTCTCTCTCTCTCTCACAAATAAATAAATAAAATCTTTAAAAAAAATAAAAAATAAAACAAAGAAGGATTACCTAAAGAAGATAAACGTAAACAACCCATCTTCTGCTTGTTTCTATTTCCCAACTGAATGCTGAACACAGCAGATACTTAATAAGGATTGTAGACTGACAACCATCTCTCTCTCTCTCTCTTTTTAAAAGATTTTTATTTGACACAGAGAGAGAAATCACAAGTAGGCAGAGAGGCAGGCAGGGGTGGGGGGGCAGGCTCCCTGCTGAGCAGAGAACCTGATGCGGGGCTCGATCCCAAGACCCTGAGATCATGACCTGAGCCGAAGACAGAAGCTTAACCCACTGAGCCACCCAGGCGCCCCTGACATCCATCTATTAATAGCCTAAGGAAAAGGCAAATGATGGTCAAGTTTCCTTCTAGGCAAAGGAAGGATGGGAAGATGTGGGGGATTTCCCTGTAGAATAGAGGAACCCCTGGCTGGCTCAGTCAGTAGAGCATGCAACTCTTCATCTCTGGAGTCTGTGAGTCTGAGCCTTATACTGAGTATGGAGATTACTTAAAAATATTTTAAAAAAAGGAATTGAGGAATCTGAGTCAGCAGGCCAGGACAACTTCTCCCCCGCTGCTGAGAATTGGTCAAACAGGAATTAAGAGGGTGTCTGAAGCACACATGCTTTGTACCAAATCCACAATCACCCATCCAGAATTTCCAGACCCCCAAAATCTCTGAAAAGTATTTCTTTTTTTTTTTTTTTAAGATTTTATTTATTTATTTGACAGAGAGAGATCACAAGTAGACGGAGAGGCAGGCAGAGAGAGAGAGAGAGGGAAGCAGGCTTCTCGCCGAGCAGAGAGCCCGATGCGGGACTCGATCCCAGGACCCTGGGATCATGACCTGAGCCGAAGGCAGCAGCTTAACCAACTGAGCCACCCAGGCGTCCCTCTGAAAAGTATTTCTGTGTCTCATCTGGCAGCAAATAGATCTGACCTGACCTGACCTGAACAGATCTGAAGCTCTTGGGGGTGTTTCTTTATCCTACTTACTGTGCATATTCGTACATTTCTCTGCATGACTATTAATATGTTTCCTTATAAGTGTTGTTTTAGGGGCTCCTGGGTGGCTAAGTTGTTAGGTGTCTGCCTTCACCTCAGGTCATGGTCCCAGGGTTCTGGGATCAAGTCCCACTGGGCGTCTGCCTAGTAGGAAGCCTGCATTCCCTCTCCCACTCCCCCTGCTTGTGTTCTTGCTTTCACTGTTTCTCTATCAAATAAATAAATAAAATCTTTAAAAAAAAAAAAAACAGTGTTCTTTTAGAACTCACTGGGAGTAGTACTTAATATGCACCCCAACTATCTCCTTTCTAAAATCCCAAAACTTCTAAATTTCAAATTCATGGGAGTATAGAGATTTCAGATAAGGAAATATGGAAGTATGTTTGAAAAGTTGGGTAAATATTACTTTGCAACCTAGACTGACACCTTTTTTTTTTAAGATTTTATTTATTTATTTATTTGTCAGAGAGAGAGAGAGAAAGAGCACACAAGCAGGCAGAGTGGCAGGGAGAGGCAGAAAGAGAAGCAGGCTCCCCGCTGAGCAATCAGCCCAATGCGAGACTTGATCCCCGGACACTGGGATCATGACCTGAGCCGAAGGCAGTGGCTTAACCCACTGAGCCACCCAGGAGCCCCTAGACTGACACCTTTAAATGAACATTTCACTCATGAAAATGTGAGTGGAAATCACGGAAGTCTCCCCGGGCTTCAGCATCTTATACCTGGAACTACAGAGAGGGTCTTCGTTTTGCCTGTTCTGACTCACCGTCCATTTCAGCATCTTTGGCTCTCTGCTTTATTCTGCCCCTCAGCATCCATTACAGGGCTTGCGCACCATTGGATCCAAAGCCCTCACTCTTGTGCAGGATGTGGTTTTTGCTATTTGATCTCTGAACCTCCTGAACCATAACTGACTCTAAGAAAAGAGCTTATCAACCTCCTCTCCCCTACCCGTCCTTCCTCACCCTCACTATGCTGTGTCCTATAGAACTCATTACCTGCATCTGTCTCCGGCTGCCTGCCCCACACCCTGGGGGAAGGGGAAGTGTGCAAAAAGGAATCAGACCAATCAGCCATTCAAGCTTTGAGTTGATCATTTGTTGGCTAATTGTTTATTTATTCATTCATTCAAGAAATGTATATTGAAAATCTACAGTGTGCCAAATGCTATGCTGGGTACTTAAAGTATAGCAATTCAGACATATTTGATGTCATTATTGAGTTTACAATCTAGCAAGGGAAAACAGGTGTTAAATGAATAATTAACTACAAATGCAGTAAGTGCTACAAAGGGGGATGCAGAGTGCAGTGAGAGTGTACAAGGGCAGTTAGGAGAGAAGGGGCCAAACCTGATGTAGAGGCTCAAGGAAGGGCTCCTGGAGGAAGTGACTTTTGAGTTGAGATGAAAAGGGTAAGTAGGACGCAGCCAGGTAAAAAGGGTGACCGGGGCAGGAAGGATGGAGACGGAGAGAATACTGGGCAAAGCAATCTGCCTATGAGGGAGGAAAGACAGGAAGGAGCTTGGCCTAAATGTGAATGTGGAAGCCATAACCTTGGCCAGCGAGGAGAAAGAGAGCAAGCCGAGGGTGAGGTAAAAGATTTTAGTCTTTTTGTGAAGAGGGATTTTAAGTAAGGATATGACCTACTCAGATACTACTTCTCAAACCAATCTGGTTGTGGGGTAGAGAAGGGGAGAGATGAGGAATGGAATAAAATTGTTCTTCTCATGACCCTGAGTAAGACTTCACCTCGCTGTTCCTGAAACAGTGGGTTACACAGTCCAGCTCCTCCTGGAAGGCCTGGCCATATTCAAGGAGGAAGAGGTACAAGATTCCCTCTCCTGGAGGGAGAACCTGGAGACTGCTTTTCACCTCCCAGAGTGAAGCCTATTCTAGAAAAGGTCGCCTGCTCTCTCTCTGTGTGCTCCCACATACACCCACTCTAAACATTTCAGTCTGACCACCTCAGTAGTTAGCGTTCCACAACTAAAGAACGCTCTCTCTTAGCACCTTGCTCCATATTTTGTGTTTGAATAGTATATAAAAACCACACTTGGGATGATTTCTCCTTTAAGTGTGTTGTTCATCAATGCTATTTAAACTCTTGAGGAAAGATGGCCGTGAAGTTTGCATTAAGAATCACAATCATATGTTATCATGATTCTTCACTAAAATAGAGTAGCATTTACTCTGGCATACTTCCATACTCCAAGACTTTTATGCTGCGTGCTGGCATGAGGAACACTGCTGGAATTCATTCTTGAACAGAACTTTTCCTGAACTGAAACTCTACACTAAAAAGCAGTGAAGGAAACTTGTTACCATTCATTTATTTTGGACTTAGAGTCAAAGGGTGGGAGGAACAGGGAAAGGACAATAGTTCTTTGAGACCAGTTAGTAGAAAGCCAAAAATCCCTCATTGGACTTGATAGCCTGAGGCAGAATAGTCAGGAAAGCAATTATGCAAAGTATATCTTTAGCAGGAGGGGAAAGATAAGATAAATTTATGTCATAAGCACATTAAGCCATCGCCAAATATTATACATGGTCTCTCTGAATTCTGAAATTTCCCTGGTCTTCATCATTCTGAAATTTCATCAAGAGTGATAAAATTATATATTCAGAAATTAAAGGAACTTGTACATTTGAAGTTGGGCTTTTTTTCTTTTATTTTTGTAGTTGTATGAAAATAATATTCAAATATGGAAGGAAATGAGTATTGTCCTATCAAGGACTATTTAGTATTCCAAAAATAGTAACAGTCACCTAAAATGTACCACTTGGAGTACTTAAAATATACTATTATTCAAATATGACTCTATTATTTCCACTTGTTTCACTTGTGACTTTGGATCCCAAAGGATCCCAGCAACCTCTCGAAGTACAAATTTAACAGTTCAGTGCTGAATAAAGTCTCTTTCTGGAAGATGTGAAGGTCTGAAGGTCTATCTTTTCTTTATTCTCCAAATACTGTACACATCTTCCTAAGAAAAATTTGCACTTCTTTTCTGGACTAGGATTTATGAATAACTGCCAAATTTAAGAGTTTGAACAAAAGCATATTATTAGCAGACTGGCAGTTTATTAAAATTCCACAACTATATTTCCATCTAATGTTCCACATTATCCTCGCCCACAGCCAACCATCACCAAAAACCACCAATCTCAGAAAATAGCAAACCGTGTTAAGTAACTTTCTTTCAAACCATACTAATTTAACTTCAGTTTATAATATACTGTGGAATTATCCATTTCAACATTAATCACTTAAAGATGTGCCCTGAAAGATTATCTTGGACCTCTTAAATGAGAAAAAATAAGTTGTGAATAGTTTCGTTCAAGTTTTGAAAATCCTATTTGGTTAGAGTTGAGTGAGAGGAAACTCCCTCGTCTCTCTCTCTCTCTGTTTCTGTCTCTACACGCATACCTAGTCTATATCTACCTAGATCTATCCTCTCTGCTTAAAATGCCTGACTCATTTAAGAGAAAGGAAGCAACCCACCCATATTCTAAAGTAACTTAAACACATACAGTGAGGCTACTGCATTAACTGAAAGACTTAATACCACACTGGAGAAAAGCACCAAGTAAAAATGATAACATCCCCAGACAATGAAAACAGTTTAGAATTTTGTGTTTATTTCTTCTTCCTAAAAAACCTTGATGGTCTAACCAGTGAGACATCAAAAATCCATCCAGAGCTTGAGTTGGTATACATTTGTAACTATACTCGGAACTCTGTGTGTTGTTTACCCTCCCTTCCATGCCCCACAACCGTGGCACATGTTTCTTTTGCTTTTTTCCTTCACTCTGTTTCCACCAAAGCCAGGAATTCAAAAATGAGGACGTTCTGAAGGGCAGACTCTACAAAACTGACCTAACTTGGCTTACACTCTTCAAAGCTTTGGCCCACGATAGCCAAATATATTCTAGTTATTATAGTTGTAAGATTTAGGAGTTCAAATTCTATGAAACTCAAAATCAAGGAATAATTTTTTTTCTTTCCTTTTCTAAGGAATGATTTTTTTAATTCAAGCAGACTTTCAGGATGAGAAAATTTATAATATTTTTAGTTTACCATGCCTTTGGAGCATTTTGTTCCTTAGCAGCTTTCTTTTTTTTTTTCTTTCTTTCTTTCTTTCTTTCTTTCTTCCTTCCTTCCTTCCTTCCTTTCTTTCTTTCTTTTTTTTTTTTAAGATCTTATTTATTTACTTGATAGCACAAGTAGGCAAAGTGGCAGGGAGAGGGAGAAGCAGGCTCCCTCCTGGGATCCTGATGTAAGTCTCGATTCCAGGACCCTGGGATCATGACCTGAACTTAAGGCAGCGGCTTAATCAAGTGAGCCACCCAGGTGCCCCTCACCGCCTCCAGCAGCTTTCTAAACCCATAATTATAGATCTCTTTTAATTGTCTCTAATTATTCTTAAATCGAGTAGAGGGAGAAACTGCTAATTGTTCCTCAATATTCAGTCTTTTCTTCCTCTTGAGGTGAGCACAAAACCACATTAGCTAGAGACTAATTTCTTTCTGTCTCCCTTGCAAATTAAGTTTTGCCACTGGCATGTGAGTATATATGACTGGACTTTTCAGGTCACATTAGAAAACTGCTTGCTTTCATTTCCTCTTTCTCCATATTTATCACTTAATTAAACTTAATAATTACCTCTTTTATGAAAATCGATACTGTCCTGGGAATAGAAAAGCGAGTAAAAATTGTTCTCGTATTCAATTTGTTTCCAAACTAAGAGGGATTAGTTAAAAAAAAAAAAAAACTCACAAATAACTAAAAGTAAAATAAAACAAGTAATCATTATAGATGTACAAACAATGCTAAGGGTTCAAAGGGAAAAGATAATATATCTGACCTGAGGCATCTAAAAAATAATTTATTCAGGAGTTAATGATTGAGAAGGGTGGTAATCAATAAAGTAGGAGAGAATGGCTTCCCTGGCCTGGGCCGTCCTGAAAAATGCAGAAAAGTCACCTGCTTCCTGTAAATCTTGACACTGGCACTGAGTTAGCTTACACTATCCCACCAACACTGTGGGGCAGAAATATGTTAAATGCTTTACATGTTTAGCTTTCTATAGCTGCTGTAACAAATGACTACAATCTTAAGAGTAGTTTAAAACAAAACAACTTTAATATCTTCTGGAGATCAGAAGTCCAAAATGGGTTTCACAGGGCCAAACTCAAGGTGTGGGCAAGGCAGCATTTCTTTCTGCAGCCGCTGAATGGATACATTTCCTTGACCTTTCCAGCTTCTAGAGTTTGTTCACATTCCTTGGCTAGTGGCTTCTTCTTCCATCTTCGCAGCATCTTAAATGCTGACAGAAGTCTTCTCATATTGCATCACTCTGACCTACAGTTCTGCCTCCCTTTTCCACTTTAAGGAGACTTGTGTTAACATTAACATTGGGCCCACCCAGATAATCCAGAAAAATCTCCCTATCTCAGGTCAACTGATTAGCAACCTTAATTCCTTCTTGCCATGTAATATAATACTATGTATAATTATCAGGATTAGGATGTGGATATCTTTGGGAGGACATTATTTGCCTATCCCATATAACCTCATCAAATCTTTATCACAGATCTCTGATTTTAGTACTAGTGTTAACTCTATAGATAAGTAATGAAGACACAGAAAGACTAGAAAGATTTTCCCATGATTACCAAGCCAATAAGTGGCAGAGCAGAATTGAGAACTCAAAATATTTCTTACTCCAGGGCCTAAACTTGGATAAAGTGACCAAAAGTCCAGGTCACTTTAAACTGACCAATAATTCAGTGTTAAAAAATGGCCAGTGACCAGTTTTAACACTGAGTTTCCCAGGCCAGGAAAACCCCTTGGTCCCAAGAAAACCACAATGATTAATCACCATGTCTGAACACTTAACCCAAATCCCTATTACAGTAGTTTAGTGAGAAATTATTAAGGTCCTAGTGATCAGAGATCACAGCTAAATTCTAGAGGGCTCCATTGTGGTGGGATATGGTGCTTTACGAGGCACAGAGATGGCAGAGAAACTCCACCTCTTCCTACAAATTAACTTTTCCCTGAGCTTGAAAGAGGACTTCAACTACACCCATTTTGACCTCAGTCTGTACTTTCTACTTGATTAAGAAGAACTTAATTTTCATTCAGGCAAAAGATCTGTAGGCAAAGCATCCCCTGATGGGAACTGAAACTATCTGCTCAAGCAACAGGAACTTTCCTGCGCCATCAGGACCTACCTATGAAAATCATGACCTGATTTTTACTGCCCATCTGCATGTACCCACCAACCTTTGTCCCATTTTCCTTACATAAACTTGCATTTTTGGCTAGTCTTTTGAGAGGCTAGTCCATTGGCCTCACTGAAATAAATTCCTTTATTGTTTCATCACCACTTATGTTCCTGGCTTTGGATTTTGTCAGTAGTGAGTGGACAAACCTGATCTGCTGGGACCCCTGTAGCCAGATGTGCTTACACCCCTGCAATCCAATTAGTTCGATAAAAAGATGCATTTGCTAAAGATGGTCCAGATAATTGACTCTAAGAAATTCATAAGTAGGACATTGAACATAGATGGGAAACTACACTTGAAATAGAAGATGTATAATTTACTAAAATTAGTGTCATAAACTGAGTTTCCCCAGAAACCTGCTCTGGGACAGGGATTGGAGTGCACTTTGATTTTTTAGGAGGCGATTCCAGGAGGCATTTGTGGGGCACTAGAAAAGAGAAGGAAGGAAGGAGGACAATATAGGATGATGATGAGCAAGTTACTGATAAGGACAGCTGGATTACTGATAATGGACAAGGTTACTGACAATGGACAGATCCCACTGGGACCTTTGAGAAGATGGCATAGAACATGCATCAGAGTTGTTCTCCACTGCAGAGGTGAGGAAGTTGGCATTCTGGCCAGGCAGTAGGAAGCCTTCATCACGCTTCGAAATAGTGAATGCCAACGGGATATGGGCAAAGCACCAATAGTTCTAATTTGCCTATCCAAATTATTTTCTGAGTCTTACCACTTCTCATAATTTCTACAGTGACAATTCTAGTTCAAACCACTGCCGCAGCTTCCTCATTGGCTTTCTTGCCTCCACTCTTGCTCCCCACCCAATCCCCACAAAATAGTCAAATGCCTTTTCCAAAGCATCAGTCCAATTATGTCACCCCCACCCTAGCAATGACTCAAGACAGATCTAGCTTCCTCATAGCCTTCAAAGCCTTACATTGTCTATCTCATCTCTGATCTTACCTCCTAAGCAAAGCTTGTAAATCAATAATAAACAGGTATACTAGAGTTATGTTTACAATATTCAGTATTGCTCTTTTTTTTTTGTTGAGTAGACTTGTCTCAGTCTTTGCTCTTTGGTTCCTCTATTTACAATGCTTTTCCCAGTGGGTCACCTTCTCACCATTCAAGTTTAACTCTAACATCCCCTCCACACAAAGACCTTTTCTTATTTATTACCTTAGACCTAGTCATTCTTTTCACTGACTTTTTTAGAGCAATTATTGGTCTCCCAAATACCTCTTTATGTGTTTTCATATTTACTGTTTCTGCACACTAGCATATAAACTCCTAATGGGCAGTGATTTGGAATGTCTTGTTCAAAGCTATGTTCCCAGTACCTAGAATGGTTCCTTGTACATACTAGGGATTTCAGAAATATTTTTTTATGAAAAAATGTTTCCAAGGATGAGGTTCAATGGAAGGACTTATCTGTCTTAAATATTGTAAACATAACTCTAATATACCATGTTTATTACTGGTTTACAATAATCATGAGGAGATGATTTGCTAGACAAAAGCAAAACTGATGAGATTATGAAAAATGTTTCATCAGTGGAGTCTCATTTAATGGGGTTCTATTTTCAAAGAGGGTTCTAGATAATGTTCTATTTTTACAATGGAAATAAAATGACAAATGGATTTATAGCTTTGTATTAAAATTATTCTCCTCCAAGGTTTAGTCAATATGTTAAAAAATAACTGAAATTAACAGTATTGAAAAATATTATCAATCAACTTCCAGGAGGTATATTGTTACTTTCTGAAAATATAGACAGCTCCACCACCTCTAAATCTTTAAGGCTGTTTTTTTTTGTTTTCTTGGTTTTTTTTTTTTTTTTTTTTCCTGTATGGTGCCTCCTGCCTTCCTGTTCTACTGTTGACTAATTAGGATGTTGCATTTCATTCATTTTATATAAAGACCCAATTAAAAATTTGGAATGAAGTCGGCTAATTTTAAATAGAAACAAAATTAATGCACACTGTCAGAGTTCAACAGGACGCTGATTGCAGATAGTGAGTCTCAAAGCCCTTCAAATACAGCCCAACCCACGTTCCAGCCTTCTGCCCTCCCCCTTCTTCCCCTCTACTCCCCACTATCCACCCCATTTTGTCTACACTTGTTACACAAACAGATTTCCGCCCTCCTGTCTGCCTTTGCCTGGGCTGTTCTCCAGCCTATCTCCCATTCTGTCAGCATCCTCTACTCACACCTTTCTTCTTCTTTCAAGTCCCAGGTCAAGTTTCCTTCTTCTAGGAAGCTCTCTCCAAACCCCCAGGCACTTGCTGGGTCTTTATTCCTGCACTCAGTGTTCAGATTATACTTGGTAAAATAAGCCTAACATTCCCCTTTTCAAACTGCAGTGTACTGATTTATGTCTAAATCAACCCCATCCTGCTGCACAATCTCTCAGGGCAAGAAGATTCTATTCTGGAATCCTCAATACTTACCATACTCACTACAGGAAGTGCCCCCTAAGTAGCCGGTGAATATTCTACTCACTTCAACATATGGTTCTAAGAGGGTATGTCCTGTACATGTTATTTTGCTCTGCAATGCTAATTGGTAATGAAGATGGGGGTAGGGTGGGGAAGGGACTTGTTATGTTCATATCTCCTCCTTTTCCCTATATTCTCCCTTCTGGCTTCAAGATGCGACAGTGACCAGATGAAGAGACTGGACTGAGGTTCTGATACCTTATACTACCTCAGACACCAGGACTCAGGCATCAGCTTACAGGACTTTTCTGTGGCTTATCTCCTTTTATAAATACTTCCTCCATCTGCTCTCCCTTCCCAAGTCCTGGCAGCCTCAGGCTTTTCAAGTTTCCTACCTAGGGCTTTCCCAGTTTCTTGACCCTTCTATCAATACATCTAGACCCCAAAATTACATAAATATATGAATACAGAAGCTTTTCTACTTTATTCTTTTTTAAGATTTTATTCATTTATTTGAGACAGGAAGACAGAGAATGAGTGAGGGTGGGCACGGGTAGAGGGAGAGAGAGAAGCAGACTCCCTACTGAGCAGGGAGCCCTAGGTAGGACTCCATCCCAGGACCCTGAGATCCTGTCCTGAGCCCAAGGAAGATGCTTAACTGACTAAGCCACCAGGTGCCAGGAGGAGCCTTTCTATTTTAAAAGGCAGAGGTTAACTCCAATGAAATTCTAATAAAAGTAAGCTATTTTTAACTTGGAAACTGTGTTTTACTAATTCTACCCTATATCTGAGCCTTCCATACAAAATAACCTTTTATAAAAAATAGATATTTGCTAATTACTAACATATATTGTGACCTTTAATCACTGGACTCAATAGACTGCCTCCCCCATGTAGTTGGACCTTATCCAGTCCATTGGGGGCCTGAATAGAACTATTGGCAGAAAAAATAGGTATTTACTACCTTTATTCTGCCTCTCTAAATGAACTGGGACATCTCATACCCTCTCCAGTATTGAGACTGGGATTTACACCATCTGGTCCCTGGTTCTTAGGCCTTCAAACACAGACTGAATTATACCATTGGCTTTCCCAGGTCTCCAGCTTATCGTTGGTAGATCATGGGATTTCTCAGCCTCCATAATCACATGAACCAATTCCTCATAATAAATCTCCAAATCTATTTCTATATCCACATCTATATCTACCTCCTATTAGTTTTATTTCTCTGAAGAACACTAACAGATAGATTTAAAATATATATTTTATATAAAAGAAATACAAAAAAATCCCAAAGGTCACTTCTAGCTCATTTTCTAAAGCAACCAATACTGTAAAATACAGAAGTTCACCTCAATAAATTAAATTTCTGACTGAATTTCAGCTGTTTTAAATACATTTTTAACCTAATATTGGCCTTACCCCACAGATTTAAGGGGGAAAAAAGCCTTAATTCACCTTGAATTCAATATCACATTTTGAGCAAGTGTTTTTGCTTCAGCCTTTAAATACCAACCCAAAAAGTGTTCAAAGCAAATTTGCTGGATTGTGTTGTTTTCTTCTTTTGAGTGAATACTAAACTTTATATTTGATCAAGTTCAATGATTTCATCATCGTATGAAAAGGTTTTCTTTAATGTTTAAAAAAAATTAAATCCAAAGTGTGAAAGTCATTTTAATGTCACTAACTCTCTTTAAAATTGTAGGATGCAAGAAGTTAAAGCCCTCTTCCCCTTTCCCATCCTCATTCCCCTGGAGACCGCTTCTGCTGGCAATCGGGTACACATTTTTCCCAACAATTAGGACTTCCTTCAACCCTACTCCTACAAACAAACTCAACATCTCCTTAAATATATCCCCTATTTGCTCTCCTTTTCTGAACTGCCAATTATGAAAGAATTGTCCTCACAAGCTATTTATACTTTCTTCATTTCTCACTCATTCTTTAATTCTGTAACCCGCTGTTCTTCTACTCTTCTGAAACTGCTCTCACTAAAGACACCCATGCCACCCAAGACACCCACAGCTACTCAATTCAGGAACTTTTCTTCTCAGTTTTTGTCTCACTTGACATGGCTGCACCCCCCGAACCCTAGTGTCCTGAAGTCCATTCCTCCCTTGCCTTCTAGGACAACACTCTTCTGGTTCTTCTCCTATCACTAATGGCTACTCTTCGGTTCCTCTGTCCCACCTCACCTGTCTTTCTCAGTCAGTGTTCCACAGACTTCTACTCCTGCTTCTGCTTTCTTCTCTTCTACATGTCTTTTTGTGTTCTTATCCACTCTGCTAGTTTCAACTATCACCTATGTTACAGGATTTCTTTTCCTTAGGTGGACATAGTTCTTGGTCACTCCTCTTTGAAGAAAGAAGAAGACAAGATGCATAGTGGTGGGCAGCAAAGCGAAGCTCATTGAGCTACAGTAAAGCAAAATTTACTGAGCAATAGTACAAAGCTCCCAAAGAGGGAGGGGAACCGAGAGGACTGGGTTGCCAATTTGGTCTTTAAATCTAAGGGTTTTTACAGGCTTTTTAGTAGGGGTTATTTTAATCTTTTTTTTTTTTTAAGATTTTATTTATTTGCCAGAGAGAGAGAGAGAGAGAGAGAGAGAGAGAGAGAGAGAGTGTGTGTGTGTGTGTGTGTGTGTGTACAAGCAGGAGCAGCAGCAGGGAGAGGGAGAAGCAGGTTCCCTGCAGAAAGCCCAATGTGGGGCTCGATCCCAAGACCTTGGGATCATGACCTGAGTCAAAAGCAGATGCTTAATTGACTGAGCCACCCAGGTGTCCCTGGGCTGTTTTAATCTCATTAACCCCCAGACATCTCTCATCCAATCAGGTTTTTGTCCACACACTCATCTACCTATCTGGTAGTTGTTCACCTGGGAAAGGGTGGAAGGCTCCTTCCAGGGTGGTGTTCTGTAGCCTAGGAGACCAAGAGAGCAGCAGCCACCACTGCCCTAAGGCATGTTAGCTAGCTATAGGGCACCAGATCTAGCACTTTGTTTAAATATCCCACTGGCTGTTGAGTAGGCCCCTAGGCCTGGATTAGGACATCCAAGGCCATTCCCTTCCTTTCTGTCACATTCAAGTTGTGTAAGTGCTCTCAGTTGGATGACTTAAAGCTAGGGCACTGTGTAAAGCCAAGAATAACAGGATGGGGTCTTTTTCCTTTCAAGAGTAGTTTTCCGGGGCGCCTGAGTGGCTCAGTGGGTTGGGCCGCTGCCTTCGGCTCAGGTCATGATCCCAGGTCCTGGGTTCGAGCCCCACATCGGGCTTTCTGCTCAGTAGGGAGCCTGCTTCCTCCTCTCTCTCTGCCTGCCTCTCTGCCTGCTTGTGATTTCTCTCTGTCAAATAAATAAATAAAATCTTTAAAAAAAAAAAAAAAAGAGTAGTTTTCCTCCTAGGACAGGGATGGGGGGCCTTGTTCCTGCCTTTCTTCCAATTATCCTTTATAACCTATATATAATGACTTCCACATCTGGAATCAGACTAATCCCATCTTTTTTTTTTTTTTTTTTTTAAGATAGATTTATTTATTTATTTATTTGACAGAGAGAGATCACAAGCAGGCAGAGAGACAGGCAGAGAGAGAGGAAGAAGCAGGCTCCCCACTGAGCAGAGAGCCCGATGCGGGGCTCGATCCCAGGACCCTGGGATCATGACCTGAGCCGAAGGCAGCGGCTTAACCCACTGAGCCACCCAGGCGCCCCCAGACTAATGCCATCTTAGACAAACCTGCCATGATGCCAGTTTGTGACTGAAACCTTCTTCTTTTTTTTTTTTTTTAAGATTTTATTTATTTATTTGACAGAGAGAGATCACAAGTAGGCAGAGAGGCAGATAGAGAGAGAGGGGGAAGCAGGCTCCCCGCCGAGCAGACAGCCCAATGTGGAGCTCGATCCCAGGACCCTGAGATCATGACCTGAGCTGAAGGCAGAGGTTTAACCCACTGAGCCACACAGACACCCTGTCCTGAAACCTTCTGGAGCATGTAACCCCACCCCCACCATTCTTTTGTTCAGCAGCACATTTAAGTACACCTTCAGGGCAGAACATCCTTGATCTGCCCTAGAGATATGTCTATTCTTAAATATTCTCCTCTTGGGTGATCCCTCAACACAAACTCTTAGTCTCTAGGGCTATAAAAGCAGGTCTTAAGGGAGATTGGGTTATGGAGAGCTGCTTGTCTTGTGGCAGCCCAAGACATCCTTCTATCCATAAGTTCCCTTAATAAAAACCATTTCCTGTCTAACTGAACAAGCTGGACATGTCAAGCCTTTTTCTTTGGTCATCTGGCTCCTTTGGCCTCTGGAGGTCATTTGCATTATCTCCCTTTCCCGGAACAACCCTACTCTTCTCCTGATCTACAAATGCTGAAATCTATTTTCCAGTATCTCTAATGGGCTGCCCCAGATTCACAATGAAACTCCCTTTGTCTGTAATTGAACTTGTGATGTCTTCCCTCCCATTATAACCTGATAATAATCTGGTCCTCTTCCTATATTCCATAGCTCACTTACATTTCCACTCATTCCTGTTGTCCAAACTGAAACAAACTCCTTGCCCATCTTCATATCTAGTTTCAGTCAATTCTTTTATTATTTCTCTTAAACATTCTGTTCTGTCACTACCACATTTCTAAAGACACTTTCAACAATCTTTGCCTGAGTTATTATAACACTGAGTTATTATAACACTTTAAAACCAATTTCCCCGCCTTTAATCATACAACCTTCAAGTCATTTTCCCTGTAGCAGTTAATGTTATTTTCTATGATCCTGCAGCACCCCCTGGAATGAAGACCCCCAGGTTGGGCCCAGTGCTACCCACTGGCCATGTTAGGGATGCCCTGAGCCCAGCATGTGAGCTCCCCTATCTGAGGAGCTGTGCCCATCACCACCAAGCAGAACCTGGAGGAGAAGCGGGAGCCCTTGGGCAGTTTCTTTCTGAAGAGAACATGGCCACCCATTTCTCTTGACTCAGCCTGCACAATGACCACCCTTCCTGCAGCACCCCCTACGGATTTCCCCCCTATCTCTGCCCCAATTCAGGAGCCCTTGCTCTGAGCTGCTTCTCTGGAGCTACCCTGGGAACCTGATCCTCGAGTTCCTCTGGCTGCTGAGGCTAGGGGACATCCCCACCCCTCACTACCCTGAAACCCAAGCTGGGGAGACAATGGAGCTCTGAGTGCTCGTGGGCAGTATTTCTGCCCATCTTCCTTCTTCCCCACAACAGAGAAGACCAGCATCCCCACTAAGGGACCAGATATCCTGAATATTCTCCAGACCAGGCCTCTGGCCCCAGACCTACTCTCAACAGAGGAGGACACTGAATCCCACAGCGTCCTGGGGTGGTGGGGTAGGAGGGTCAGGAGCATGGGAAGGGAGACATTCCCCCGAGAACTGAGTAAAGATTGCTGAGCACAAAAAAAAAAAAAAAAAAAAAAAAAAGTTAATTTCTGACACATCCACGTCAGTTCCCTGTTTAAAAACCTCTAACATCCTTTAATGTTCATGGGACTTTGAAACACGTATCTAAATATTAACAAGTCAGGAAACAACAAATGTTGGTGAGGATGCAGAAAAAGGGAATCCTCTTACATTATTGGTGGGAATGCAAGCTGGTGCAATTACTCTGAAAACAGTATGGATGTTCCCCAAGAAATTAAAAATTGAGCTACCCTATGACCCAGTAATGGCACTACCAGGTATTTACCCAAAGGATAGCCAGTAATTGCACTACTAGGTTTTACCTGAAGGATATGTTGTGATTCGAAGGGGCACCTGCACCCCAATGTTTACAGCAGCAATGTCCACAACAGCCAAACTATGGAAAGAGCCCAGACGTCCATCAACAGATGAATGGATAAAGAAGATGTGCCATATATACACAATGGAATATGGCTCAGCCATCAAAAAGGATGAAATCTTACCTTTTGCAACAATGGATGCAATTGGATGGTGGATGGAATTGGAAGGTATTATGCTAAGTGAAATAAGTCAATCAGAGAAAAACAATTACATGGTTTTACTTACATGCGGAATTTAGGAAACAAAACAGATAATCATAGGGGAAGGGAAGGAAAAATAAAATAAGATGAAATCAGAGAGGGAAACACACCATAAGAGACTCTTAATCACAGGAAACAAACTGAGGGTTGCTGGGGGGGGATAGGTAGGGGGATGGGGTAACTGGGTGATGGGCATTAAGGAAGGCAGGTGATGTCATAAGCACTGGGTGTTATATGCAACTAATGAATAACTGAACTCTACATCTGAAACTAACAATACACTACATGTTAATTAATTGAATTTAAATAAAATAAAAAATAAGACACATATGTACTGTAATTATATATTATGTACATAAAATAATAACTCTCTCACACAGAAACAAGGCGCTTAGCCATCAGATTCCATTCTACCTAACTATCCCCTCCCACAAACAGCCCTATCTTTCAGCCACTCCTCCGGCTGTCTGGGCTCCTGCTTGCCACCTGGGTTCTTGCTGAGCATGTTTCATCAGCACTGAATCAGCAATTTCAGTGTGGCTGAACTGTGAAAATGTCCTCTCTTTGGGAGAGGAGTAAGCAGTTAAGACAATCCCTCTGTTTTTTAAATAATGGAAAGGTTTCCAACATGGGTAGATGATATCTTAAGTAGGAAGGATGCAGATTTCCTCTCTCTTCTAAGGATGAATGATAAAGAATCATTTCCGAATTGGACTTAATGTACTTCCTAATAACAAACTTATATTTTTTAAAACTTCCTCCTGAGTATAGAATAGTAAAAACCAGTGAAATATTTATTGGTTAGAGCTCTTTTATCCTTGAGTTCATTCATCAGCAATTGAAATCTCTGAGTCCCACGGGTAAGAATATGGAAATGCTGTTAAGTTAGAAATATCAGTGGTAGCAGGAGGCATTTTTTCTTAACTCTGTCCTGAATTTAATAAATGCTTCCACTGAGGGTACCTGTGTCCTAAAAGCCATAGTTCTGTTTAGGTTAAGATATTGAAGTTCCCATGGCTGTATAAGATAGCCTTCAATGTGGAATCGTTCAGTGTAGCCAACATTGCATAAAAATCCTCCGGGTGCTACAGAAGACACAAACCCTAGGAAAAAGTTATCAGAAAACAGGCAACAGTCTTTGAGTTCCCTGATTACTGTTAAAGATTTCGAGAAATCAGAAAAGCAACATGGCAGAGTAGAAAGAGCTTTGAAGTTAGGCAAACTGGATTTACATCCATACCCCATTATTTGCAAGCTATGCAACTTTAGGCAAGTCACTTGACCTCTCTGAGATTACCTAATCTGTATAGTAAGGTGAATTCTACCTATGTCATAGAGGGGATGAGAACATTTCTTTTAGTGGCCAAACGAATGAATGATGGTCTCTTTCCAAATCAACTCTTCACATTTGAAAAACAGATGTGCGTAGTATGGTTTACAAACATAGTATGCTTACAAACCAGAGGAAGTTGCAATATAGTATTAGAGCCAACGAATTCACAAATTGGAGTTCTCAGCTAACAGATGACGTGTTATAACAACCAAAGTATCAAGTTAGATACCATACTATGAACTTCTCATATTGAATTAATTTTTATGTGGAAAGTAGTAAATGATTTAGATGAAACTTGTTTTAAAACAAGAGGACTTTTTTTTTTATATATAATGATGGAAGTCTGACTGTTGTAAAAAAGATTTTTGACCTTGGGACTCTACAAAAACAAAATTATACTATTTTTGTAAGATTATATATGAGACTCTGGAGTTTTAATAAACAGGGCAACACAAATTCATGGGAATAATATTTAAAGGGTTTAGCTACTTATCTAAACTTCATACTATCTAGAAAATGCATAGAGATATTTTCCCTTGGATGAAATTTTTTTTTTTTTAAGATTTTGTTTATTTATTTGAGAGATCACAAGTAGGCAGAGAGGCAGGCAGAGAGACAGGGGAAGCAGGCTCCCCGCCGAGCAGAGAGCCCAATGTGGGGCTCGATCCCAGGACCCTGAGATCACGACCTGAGCCAAAGGCAGAGGCCTAACCCACTGAGCCACCCAGGTGCCCCCCCTTGGATGAAATTTCTTAACCTTAGGATTTTGAATTGTTTTCAAATATAAAAGTCACATTTATTAAATGGCTTGATTGTCCACTTTTGGTATTATACCAAGCAAAATACCATGACTCACATTGACATAAAATTCCATGTAATGATTTTTATTAATTGTTTCACATTCATTATTTTCTTTTCATTTTACTTTAAACTATTTCACTTTACTAAAAGTAATGTGGGGGGGACTGTCCCACTAAGCATATATTTTATTGGTTATTTAAATGATTAACCGAATTATACAAGTTTTTCAAGTAATGATTCCTGAATTTGATTTGTTTAGCTTCATTATTCCCTCTGAATTAAAAGCTCATTTTTGTAAATTATTTTAAATCTGCAAGTTTTATAGTGAAGGAGCATAATAGTTAGATATCTTTTTCATATAACATGAACCAGTAGATAAATACTTCAAGTGAAAATACGCCCACTAAAAATGGGTAATTTGGGTTCAAAAAAATGCCAACCGAAAGGATGAATTTTAATAAATGAGGTTTTTTTTTCTTAAAGGCTTTTATAAAGTATAGGCCTGCTATAACTGTGGAATGGCATTTTAGCAGCAGCAAGCCTCCTTTTCCCCACAACCTGAAGATACTATATGCCTAAAATGGCGTTGTTTAGCAGAACTTTCCACCATGCAAGCTTTTCAAGAGTGGCCACTAGCCAGATGTTGCTCCAGAGTTCTTACAATGTGATCATTATGACTGATGAACTGAATTTTTAATTTTAATAATTTAAACTTAAATAGGCACACATGGCTGGTGGCTACTGTAATGGACAGTGGAGGTCTAGAATGCATGTTGAAATAGCTGGAGGAGTAAACAAGTGTGGTTACCATGCCCTCAACCCCACCTCTTTTTCATGTTGTTCAGTTCTTACCTATAGCAGAATCCAATTTAAGTCTCATTTCCTGGATGAAATTTTCGCTGACCACTCTAATACACATGGATGTCTTTCTTGTCTGAATCCTAAACACAATTTTTATAATGGAATTTAGTGTCTGATTGTACCTTGCACAACAGTTTAATTTTAATACATGTAAGTTTTATTAGCATAAAACAGTACAGGTAATACTATTAGCGTTTATTCATTGAAAGCTTACAGTGCTAAACTTTACACATATCTTATTTCATCTTCTTAACAGGCTGGTGAAGTATACATTATGATCTCCACATAGGGGCACATGGGTGGCTTAGACAGTCAACTGGTTAACCGCCGCCTGCCTTTGGCTCAGGTCATGATCTCAGAGTTCTGGGCTCCCTGCTCAGTTGGGAGTCTGTTTCTCCCTCTCTCTCTCTGCCTCTCCCCACTGCTCGTGATCTCTCTCTCACTTTCTCTCAAATAAATAAATAAAATGTTTTTTAAAAAATCTCTCTATTTAAATAGAGATTAACCCGCTCAGAGAGATGAAGTAACTTGCCTGCGTTAAACGATAGTGAATGGCAGAGCTGGAACTTGAAATCAGGTCCATGACTATCCTACACAGGTAGGGATCTTGTTGGAGTAGGTAGGGTCTTATGAGATATTTTGGCCTGATTTGATTATTGGAAGCCATCACAACAAATCTAAGCCCCATTTGAGAAGATTATTTTTTAACAATTACAGAATAATGGTAGTAAATGATTATGATTCAGTTTAAATTACGAAAGTATTTCATTTATACTGAAAGACCATTCCAAAGTTCACATCACTTTCTTAAAGACCAGTTGCTCCCTCTAGTGAAAAATCAATGTGAATACCACGCCCACTAAGTAAGAGATTCTCAGTAGACCTACCTTCCTTTGGCATGCCTTAGAAATTTGTGGAGGTGTATTCTGGTTATTAAAAAGAATGATAAAAAAAAATGCTATTGGCTTTCATTAGGTAGTGTCAGGAATGCTAACAATAGTAAGTCCTCACTCAACAACAACAAAATTGTCCCACTTCTGAGAGGGAAAACCACCTGTATTTATGTCAGCCTGGAATTTAACATCATTTTACTTGTAAAAACGAAATATGTTTGCGCTATTTTACTGTGCAGTGAATATTCCAGGAAGGAAGCTATGCATTTCATCTAATTGAGGACATTATCAAGTGTAAAACATAGCATTACTTAAATATCACCAAGAAAAGAGAAAAAAAGAAAAATATTGTCAATTAAACTATGACACAATGGATTTTTTTTTAAGATTTTATTTATTTATTTGACAGACAGAGATCACAAGCAGGCAGAGCGGCAGGCAGAGAGAGAAGAGGAAGCAGGCTCCCCGCTGAGCCGAGAGCCCGATGCAGGGCTCGATGCGGGGCTCGATCCCAGGACCCTGGGATCATGACCTGAGCGGAAGGCAGAGGCTTTAACCCACTGAGCCACCCAGGCGCCCCGACACAATGGATTTTTAAAAATAATTTTTAGGGGCACCTGGGTGGCTCAGTGGGTTAAAGCCTCTGCCTTCAGCTCAGGTCATGATCCCAGGTTCTGGGATCAAGCCCCGCATCTGGCTCTCTGCTTGGCCAGGAGCCTGCTCCCTCCTCTCTCTGCCTGCCTCTCTGCCTACTTGTGATCTCTCTCTGTCAAATGAATAAATAAAATCTAAAAAAAAAAAAAATAATAATAATAATAATTTTTACTTTGTCTTTCAAAAGCTCTTTTAGACTTTAGTTAGCTGTAAATCAAATATCACACTTAGACACATATAAAAGGAAAAACAAAAGCAAAGTAAACTGTTAAGGTACTTCTAAAACTTCTTCATATTCAGAAAATTTTCTGCAACAGTTTTGACTCAGAGTTGTCAGTATCCATGTTTTCCCAAACAATATTATCCTCTCTGCTCTCAACTAGTTTGGTGATGCTCTATTTCTTAAAATGGTGCTCAACTCTTATATCTATGATTTTCTTCAAAGACATAGACACCAATTATATAAGTTTTTACGCTGGCACTTTTTTGAGCCTGCCAAGGAGACTGATAGAAAGTTTTCAAACTATAGGTTGTATCCCTTCCTCAGATGGTCTTTAATGTTTGTCCAGAATGAAATCAGTAACAACAACCAAGTTCTCACATGCTCAGGCAATGACAACAAAAATATCATGACTAACACCTGGTTGATAGTGGTTATACATTTTGATTACAGAAATGTGAAAATGTTTTTTTCTTTCTTTTTTTTTTGGTGAAAATGTATTCTTTACAGGGGAAGAAATAAGGAGCCATGGTAATCTAGGGGAACTCTTCCTTTTTCTTTTCTAGAACTTCACCAAGATTTGGTCACCAAGAGGAATTCTACTCTGGCTTTTTGAGTCACAGGTAAAACCTACCTGTATCAATCTCCAGCCATGGTGATTATATCAACAGGTATAACTTTCTTCTTCTTTTTTTTTTATGATTTATTTATATATTCATTTGACAGAAACACAGCGAGAGAGGGAACACAAGCAGGGGGAGTGGGAGAGGGAGAAGCAGGCTTCCAGCTGAGCAGGGAGCCCAATGTGGGGCTCGATCCCAGCATCCTGGGATCATGACCTGAGCCGAAGGCAGATGCCCAATGACTGAGCCACCCAGGTGCCCCAACAGGTATAACTTTCTTTTTTTTGTTGTTTTTTTTTGTTGTTGTTTTTCAAGTTACATTTAATAACAAGGTAGATAACGCAGGCAGAGAGGCAGGCAGAGAGAGAGAGGAGGAAGCAGGCTCTCTGCTGAGCAGAGAGCCCGATGCGGGGCTCGATCCCAGGACCCCGAGATCATGACCTGAGCTGAAGGCAGCAGCTTAACCCACTGAGCCACCCAGGCGCCCCAGGTATAACTTTCTAACTACTTTGTCATTTCTTATAATGTGGACATGTTAATGCCTTTGTCTATTGAAACAGACACTATTATAAATTACTTTTACTTCTCTTTTATATCAGAGTCAAGTCATTATATTTATGTTTTTCTATTAATGTGTGTAGTTGGGTTATATTATCCATGAATTTCATGTCAAGAAAGTAAAAACTTGCTAAAAAAGGTGATAGAGGGTCTGATGGGGTTTACAAAATACTGAATTTAGGTATTATGAATAACTACTCTTCCTCTAAACAGAAAGCAAATCCTGGCGTACTTTCCTAACAAATATTAATGTGCTTGTGGATAGGGGAATGGGTGTGTATTAATTCAACATTTGTTGAACTGAATAAACAAATGTGTATTAATTCTACATTAAGTGACGATAGTTTTATGCTTTTATTTTAGGGAGTAACTTCACATTTTGTACAGAGAGCAGAAGTTCTTGAGTTAAACTCCCTAGATCCAAATCATGGGTCTACCATTTTTTTTAAAGATTCCATTTATTTATTTATTTATTTATTTATTTTTAAGTTTTTAAAAAAGATTTTATTTATTTATCTGAGAGACAGAGAGAGAGAGAGATCACACGCAGGGCGTAGGTGTGGAGGGAGAAGCAGACTCCCCACTGAGCAGGGAGTTCTTCACAGGATTTGACCCCAGGACTCTGGGATCATAACCTGAGCCAAAGGCAGATGCTTAACTGACTGAGCCATCTAGGTGCCCCTTATTTATTTATTTAAAGAGTGCAAGCAGGGAGAAGGGGAGAGGGAGAGAGAATCTCAAGTAAACTGCTAATTGGGCCTGGAGCCCAACACAAGGGCCCCATGACCCTGAGATCATGACCTGAGCGAAAGTCAAGAGTTGGTTGCTTAACTGATGGAGCCACCCAGGTGCCCCAGGTCTATCATTATTTTTTTAAGGGAAACTGACAGCTTATTATTTATATTATTTATAATATTATTTTTTATTTATAAAAATAACTAACATATGTAATGTTTAATATATGGCAGGCCCAGCTTAATTTAATTTACACTAACTCATTTAATCCTCACAAAGGATCCACCATTTTTTATGTCATTTTTGAATGAGTAACTCAGTCTCTCTTTGTGTCCGTTCCCTAGTGAGTAAAATAAAGGTCATAATAGCACTACCTCATAGGGTTCTTTATAAGAACTAAATGATACAATACACAGGGTGGTGTTTACAACAGTGGTCAGTACATCAGAAGCAGTAAATACATGAAAGCTATCATTAGTTATAACCACAAAACGTATTTTGCTGCAAAACAAAAATGTCTGAACTTCTGCTAAACTCCTTATCCCCTGAGAAATCATTCCTGAAGAATCTGTGATTCTTTGATATGATGCAAAATAGCTTCATGGTTTTTGTGAATGTTTTCTCACAGAACCATATTAAAAAAGACTAGACTACTATATAAGATATATTTTTACTAAGGTAAAAATATATCTTATATTAAAAAATGCCAAAAGGGCACTGGGTATTATATAAGACTAATGAATCACTGAACTCTACTTCTGAAACTAATAATACACTATATGATAATTAACTGAATTTAAATTTTTAAAAATGCGAAAAGGTAATATATGGAGCAGAGCTAAAATATACTCCCCCATAAAATAAAATATAATGCCATACGGACACACTGTTAGTTTTTGTAAGATGATTTAAGGTTTTGTTTATTCAAATCAGCAAATATCATTAAGGATCTATTAAAATCTTAGCTCCATGCTATGCTGAGTAAATGCAAAAGAAAAAGCAACTGTGTCCTTTCCCAGGGAATGACACTGGGATGCTGGAATGCTGAGACTGACATGCAGGAAACAACCAGAGTCACTAAGAGGACGAATATAATTAAGTGCTCAGTTGCATGGCACAGCTCATAAAAAGAGTCGTAGGAATTCAGAGCGGGAAGATTAATGAGTCATAGAGTGTGGTTCAGGAAAGTTGCCCCTAGGAGAAAGGAGGAGGAATGTAAGAGTTTTTATGTATGATCTTGGTTAAGTTCATTAACCTCTCAGTTACTGCTTCCTCTTTTATAAAATTTGACGATTTAATGCATATAAAATGCCTAGCACACTCTAAAGCAAGACAGGTTTGTGATAGGGTCTTAGAGAATGAACAGTATCCACCTAAAAAGAATGTTTTAGATAGCAAGATAACCATGTCGCGTAAAAGAGACACATATTCCTTTTAAGACTTTAGGTTCAAAAAGATAAGAAAAAAAGTCTCCAAGTAATAGCTGCAAATAATATTATTAATATATTAAGTACAATTTTCTGTGGCAAATAGCAACCATATTTTTTTTTCCTGCATGGCAAGATAACTCCTTGACCACATGAAACTTGGTGCAGACTGAAATCCTAAAGAGTTCCTTCTTCCACGAAAAGATTCTTTCTTAAAAGATTTTTTTAAAAAGTTGCAGGGGCATCTAGGTGGCTCAGTGGGTTAAAGCCTCTGCCTTCGGCTCAGGTCATGGTCTCAGGGTCCTGGAATATAACCCCCACCCCACCCCTGCATCGGGTTCTTTGCTCAGCAGGGAGCCCGTTTCCCTCTCACTCTCTGCCTGCCTCTCTGCCTACTGGTGATCCCTGTCTGTCAAATAAATAAATAAACTCTTGAAAAAAAGTGGCATAGAATACACAAATCTGCTTTTCCCTCTAAAACCGTGTTTCTCACTGGACCTTCTCTTATTCAAAAGTTACTTTAACTTACACTCCCCATCTTCTACAATGAAGAGTTATCATCACATCATTTCTCCAGTGGGACTTTCAGACAATTAAAATCAGCAGAAATTTAAGTTTTTCCTCATTTTTGTATATATTCAACCAAATATCCCATATCATGTCTTTTCCAAATGTACTGCTAGAGAAGGAAAGGATCCTCCGCAGCGTCTCAACACTTAACGCTCACCAGAATCCTGATTACATTTACATGCACCACCTATTGCTGGAGTCTTTCCTAACATTAGCAGTTAGAGCACTAATTAAATACACTTACAAACATAATAGTGCCCTTGACAAAGTCACATCTAGTTCTGGTGAAAGCCTGGCAATAGAGTCTTCTGCTTAAAAACAGAAGGCATATTAGAGTAATGAAAGTTTCCACTTTAGGCCAAATTAGATTATTCCAGTTCCAAAATAGAGGATGATTTCATGGCAATAAGAAAGAAGTGGGCCTTGTGGAAAATTCCATTATTCATTCTTATCTACAAGAGTAATTGTCAGTAATTGCCAAGCACCAAGCACCTCGAGGGAGAAACTGTATTCTGTTCACTTGTTTCTGTATTTAACATTCTGATAATGTAACACTGTGCAAGGCAGTGTGCTACCTACTTGGTAAACAGTGGTAAACAAAACTATGACCCTGTCCTTCTGGAGTTCACAGTCTTCTCAAATAATTTTTGTCGTAGGTTTTGGCTTTAATTTTCTCTTTCTGGATATTGCCTAATTCTGGTCTTGATAACCAAAGACGCTCAGGATGTGATACATCACAGCTGTTGGGCAGGAAGCAGGACCTCAAAAGGAAGCAATGGGCAAGGACGAAGGAGAGGCTGCTAGGCAAAACACGACGCACACAGAGATGCAACCAAATTTCAATCTAAGGAGTATTCACTTCAATTTGCTTTCGTAACAAATTCCCACAAACTTAGTAGTTTAAAACCACACAAATTATTATTTTTTATATTCTGGAGGTTAGACATCACAAAGATGTTGGCAGTGCTGCATTCCTTCAAGGCTCTACGGGACAATCTATTTCCTTACCTTTCCAGATTCTAGAGGCTGTCTTTATTCCGTGGATCCCGGTTCCTTCCTCCATCTTCAAAGTCCACAGCACGCATCTTCAAATCTATTTTTTTCTCACCTCTGCTTTGATTGTCACACATTCAAAGACTGACACTCCAACCTCCTTCTCTTAAGGACCATTATACATTACATGGGTCCCACCTGGATAATCCAGCATAATCTTCCCATCTCCATATTCTTTTTTTTTTTTTTTTAAAGATTTTATTTATTTATTTGACAGAGAGAAATCACAAGTAAGCATAGAGGCAGGCAGAGAGAGAGGAGGAAGCAGGCTCCCTGCTGAGCAGAAAGCCCTGTGTGGGGCTCGAACCCAGGACCTGGGATCATGACCTGAGCCGAAGGCAGCGGCTTAACCCACTGAGCCACCCAGGCGCCCCCCATCTCCATATTCTTAACCTAACCATATCTGCTAAGTCCCCTTTGCCACAGAAGAGAACATATTCACAGGTTCTGATGATCAGGAGGAGGACATCTTTGGGGGCCATTATTAAAATAGCCTATAATCCAAGGCAAAGGAAATAGAGGAAAAAAAAAAAGTTTGACTGTTTCCCACTTTGAGTCAACTAACTGCACACTGGCATTCTGCAAGTTTGTTTTCTACTTCAAGACTACCTCAATTATTCATTTTAATTAGCTTTCCTTTATAAAAATCGTGGCAGGAGCTCCCCCACTGGTATTTCTCTGAGGCCTTGGAACTCTCTAACACCAGTTTTCTTCACAAGCCAACGAACTAAAGCAACCAGGTCCACTGACAACCCTCTTCAACTCTGGGAGCTGACTGCCATGAATACGTACTTCAACCGGGCCAACCTTTCCTCTCTGCAGACCTCAATTGGTGAATAGATTAATAGTTTATTGGACCGAAAATAGCTTTTCTAATTTCCTGCAGTGAGAGGCCATGGAGCAAGATTCAGCGAACTGACCCTGGTTTAATCCCTGCAGACATTATGTAGCACAAACTCCTCTTTAAGGCAGATTATAAATTTAGAACTAGCAAGGACTAATACTACGCGTCACTTTAGCGGTAAAAAGCCGCGGAGTAGTTTTTCTCCCAGTGATGTTAGAGGCCAAAGTGATTTCTACTCGAGAAGAGAGAAACAATTTGCTGTTCATGTTAGTTTAAAAATAAAGAGATTTTTGCTCCTGGCCATTATGGGGTAACGAGGAATAGATTTACACTCCTGACTGAAAAATTCCTATGCAAGGGGCACCTGGGTGGCTCAGTGGGTTAAAGCCTCTGCCTTCCGCTCAGGTCATGGTCCCGGTGTCCTGGGATCGAGCCCCACATCGGGCTCTCTGCTCTGCGGGGAGCCTGCTTCCACCTCTCTCTGTCTGCCTCTCTGCCTACTTGTGATCTCTGTCAAATAGATAAATAGAATCTTTAAAAAAAAAAAATTCCTATGCAAAACCAGTGAAACACGTTTTCAGACGACGACAGGCAGGGTAGTGCTGGGGTCGCCACAATTCACCCCAGCTAACTAGCATGCCGGAGGCAGTTTCCAGAGGTACCGCAGGGAGCGTCCTCACTACCTGCAGTCTCTCATTCCGAAACACAGTTATTAACGTAAGTCAAATTACTGTTTCACGCCCACTAAACCCACACAAGTAAAAATACGATAAAACTACAGGAAAGGGCGGAGCAAATCCCAACTTCCCGCATTGGGGCGAGATCTACGGTCCTGACGTCAACCTCGCGGAGACGCTCGCGAGAGTAGAGAGTGGGCGGGGCGAGCCGCCAGCTGGCGCGCGGGCGGTCTCTGTGAGGAAAACAGACGTTAATCGGCCGTTGGTGGGGCTGGTACGTACGTGAGCGTCCTGGCTGGGGTTGAGAGGTCCCCTTCCCCCCAAGCCCGAGGTCTCACGACTCCCGGCGATGTCCCAGGAGACCCGGACCCACGCCACAGCCTGAAGCTCCGTGAGGAAACCGAGGCATCACAGGTGATGGCGGAGCCGGGTGCGGGAAGCTTGAACGCGGTGGCGCTCCCACCGCCTCAGCTGCCAGAGGGGCGGGGAGCCTTCCACGTCCCCGCGGGCTGTGACCACCCAGCCCCGATCCGAGGCGGTGGGGATTGCGGTTTCGAGGCGACCGAAGCGGGGCAGGCGGAGGCTCCGCCTCTCACGGAAGGCCTGGAAGCTGTGCCGGTGTCCGTGGCAACGGACAACAGCCTGAAAAATGGCTGTCAGAGCGGAGAGCCGCGCGGCCCCGGTGGGGAGAAGCCAGAGAGCTCCGGGTTTGAGGTGTTGGCAGCGGTGAAGGCCGAGGAGGTGGAGACCGAGAAGTGCACCGTTTCCTCGGTAGCAGTGGATGAGGAGGTGGTGGAGAAGGAAAGAGTGGAGGAGGAGGAGGAGGTGGAACAAAAGATGGCGGTGGAGAAGCATAAAGTAGGTGAAGAAAGAGAAATGATGGAGGGAAAGAGAGTGGGGGAGGAGGAGAAGGAAGAAGCAGGGCCCCGAGCCTTGAATATGGATCTCCGCATGAACCCCCTGGAAGCCATCCAGATGGAACTGGACACTGTGAATGCTCAGGCCGACAGGGCCTTTCAGCAACTGGAGCATAAATTTGGGCGGATGCGTCGGCACTACCTGGAGAGGAGAAACTACATCATTCAGAATATCCCGGGCTTCTGGGTCACTGCCTTCCGGAACCACCCCCAGTTGTCCCCCATGATTAGGGGCCAAGATGCAGAGATGCTAAGATACATAACCAATTTGGAGGTCAAGGAGCTCAGACACCCTCGAACTGGCTGCAAATTCAAGTTCTTCTTTCGAAGAAACCCTTACTTCAGAAACAAGCTTATTGTCAAAGAATACGAGGTCAGAGCCTCCGGCCGAGTGGTGTCTCTTTCCACTCCCATCATATGGCGCCAGGGCCATGAACCTCAGTCCTTCATTCGCCGGAACCAAGATGTCGTCTGCAGTTTCTTCACCTGGTTTTCAGACCACAGCCTTCCAGAGTCCGACAAGATTGCTGAGATTATCAAAGAAGATTTGTGGCCCAATCCACTGCAGTATTATCTGTTGCGTGAAGGAGTCCGCAGAGCCAGACGTCGCCCAATAAGAGAGCCAGTGGAGATCCCCAGGCCCTTTGGATTCCAGTCTGGTTAATCTCTGCCTTTGGAAATACTGCACAAGGTCCCCTACCACCTCTTGCTGGACCTGTGCTCGGACAACAGAAATGGGTATGCCTTTTTTTTCCCCCCTGACATTTCTACAGCCTTTTTCCTCTGGACATTGTTTTCTCAACCTCAAGACTGAGACTTTGAAGGCCATGGTCCTCCATTTCCACATGGCCTTCATGCCATTCTGCATTACTGTCACATGCTGCATGGTCATGATTCACATTACTCCTAGGCCAAGCACATGATGCTGTAAATTGCATTACCTTTATCTGCACTGCATGGACCGTGTTTGTTCCCAGGCCCTTTGGTCTGGCTCTTAGCACCTGGAATTCTAGCTTTGCCTAGAAGCTCATTCTACCCACTTTGCTCATTAGAACAGGCACGTAGCCTGTAGACAATTGTGGGACAGAGAGAGCAGCAGCGTGCCACTTAGTCTGTGTGATTTATGTACTTCCATTGCTCTTCTTGCACCTCTGGTCACCTCCTACTCCCTACTACTGGCCGTGCCTACCCACCTTGGGCCCCTGCCTACCTTGCAGATAATTGTTGGCCCCACTGTCTGGTTTCTGGTAGACAAGAATCTCTAGAACTGCCAGGGGGACCCAGGTTTCCTGCCAGCATACAAACACCCTTCTCTTCCTTCCCACAAAAGATCTAGATTTCCTCACCTCCCCTTCCCTCCATCTTGGTGATCCAGAACACTACTAACTGTCAAGCTAGTGGTCAAAATGACATGTTAAACCTTATTCTTATGGCAAGAGTAAGGATGGTGTCCATTCTAATTACCAGGCTTTCTCGGCCTCAACTAGTAAATTCACATGAAACTTAGGTATACCTCTTGTGCCTCCTCTCCTTAACCCTGAACGCTATTAAATGCCAGGGTGGCAGTACAATTTCTCTCTGTCTCCTGTCTCTTAAAGAAGAAAAAAAAAATAGCTCAAAAGCGTCTGCCAAAGCAGGCCTTTTAGTTTAATTTGGTTTTAGCTCTTTATTATTTCCAGGGACAGGTTGTCCTGTAAAACAGACTGCTGGAGCTCTTTCCCTCTGCTCTCTTCCCCACTCTCCACTCCTTTAGCAACACCTAGAGGATTTAAAGGGAGACAGATCTAGATGAAATGAAAAATTATATCTAGTTTATAGTGGATGGAAGAACCCGAGATTTTGATGGGTTCCCTAAGCGGGGAAAACTGAGCAGATGACCACAGGCAAAAAATGAGCAAGATAAAAATTGGGCTAAGATTAAGACTGGCTGACAGAGCCTTCAAGGAAGACGTTTTCTCTTTCAGTGGTAATGGGAGGAGAAATACTTTTTCTCGGGATTTCCATGGGTGAATTGAGAGGGATTGGAGTGTGAAGTGTACTTCCTAGAGAAGAGGAAGGAAACAAAGCAACTTCTGGAGCTTTCTCTTGTTTTCATTTGATTTAATTTATGCAAAAGATTAATACTGTGTTTTTTGTTTTTCTAGTGTTTAGTAAAATAACATTTTCTGTTTCTGCTTACTGGGAAAATTGAGTTGTATAGGTTTTCTTTTTGCTTTCAATTGGGAATATTTGGAAAATATAACTATTTTACTTTCCTGTAAGATACAGAGACTTAAATGAATATGAGAGTTTTCGACTTCTTATTTCTGTTAAAACTGTATCCTTAGACATAGAATTTGAGTAATTTGATTTTGTCAGATTCTGAAGACTGGAGATTGTTGTCTTCATGGAAGAATAACCTACAAAAGATGTTTGGTTTGATTGTCTTGCTTGATAATTTATCCTGGTTACAACTTAGAAATTGATGCGTCTTTTTTCCTAAATATAAATACTTGTGAGATTGCTCTGTTCAAATTGAAAAAGTACCATTGGCATATTTGTTTTAACTTGTATGTGTCATAGTAAAATAAAAAGCATGTTAAGCTGCTAGATTTCTTATTTTTCACCCTGCCCATAAACTTGCATGAAGAAATTGCTTAAAATAACAACATATTATAGAACTTAAAGTTCTAAAAGTGGATACAACAGACATTATCCCAAAAGTAAGAAACTAGGGCACACTGCTTGTACCTTACAAGGTTGGGAGGGTGGTTGTTCTGGGTTTGGCTTTAAAATGTTAACAGTTGGGGCGCCTGGGTGGCTCAGTGGGTTAAGCCGCTGCCTTCGGCTCAGGTCATGATCTCAGGGTCCTGGGATCGAGTCCCGCATCGGGCTCTCTGCTCGGCGGGGAGCCTGCTTCCCTCTCTTTCTCTCTGCCTGCCTCTCTGTCTACTTGTGATCTCTCTCTGTCCAAAAAAAAAAAAAAAAATCTAAAATGTTAACAGTTGCAAGTGCATACTCATGATACCACTTTTTTCCATATAGCTTGTACAACACCCACCACTTCCTTCACTTCCTTAAAGCCTCAATTTCTGTCTCTGTAAATGATATTCTCAGGTTATTCAGGCTTTTTTAATTCACTTGCACGTTTAATAAGCAAACAGTTTGTGTCATAAGTGATAAATTCTTCTATCCTCATACTTTCTTAGCTGTAAAAACTTGTTCATTCTTTTCTTCAAACTTCCCCACCTTCTATTCCTGTCAAATTTTTCAAGGCCTCAGAGGTAACTCTTCTGCCTTACATTTTTTCTGTTCCCATTAGAGAAGGTGAAATGTCTTCTCTAGTACTTGGTGTATTTATAGGGACTTTTGTTTTAGAAAATAGGATATAGTTTGTTAACAGCATATTCCACAAATACTTACTAAGGCATTTTGTCAGGCCTTGGGAAGATAACAAGAATAAGAAGATAAAATCATTTCCTTTATTATTAAAAAGAATTGGGGAAAAACTGATAAGCAGATAAATGACACAGTGATACAGTAAAATACAAATATATTTTCACTTCCTTTCTATCGAGTTTGTAAGCTCTGTGAAAGCAGAGATGATGGGGTATCTTATATCTCTCACTGCTTCTAGCATATTTTGCACTTAGTTGTTACTAGATAAATATTGAATGATAAAATGAATAACTCAAATGGAAAAAAAGAACAAAATACCCTAGTACCCAAAAAGACTTGATGAAGTAATGGGAAGAAGATGGTTTTTAAGGCATTTGTAAAGTTGAGGGGAAAAAATTTACAAAGCCTTTTTTTTTTTTTTTTAAAGATTTTATTTATTCCACAGACAGAGATCACAAGCAGACAGAGAGGCAGGCAGAGAGAGAGGGGTAAGCAGACTCCCTGCAAAGCAGAGAGCCGGATGCGGGGCTAGATCCCAGGACTCTGGGATCAGACCCGAACCGAAGGCAGAGGCTTTAACCCACTGAGCCACCCATGTGCCCCTACAAAGTCTTTCTTTTTTTTTTTTTTTTTAAGATTTTATTTATTTATTTATTTGACAGAGAGAGATCACAAGTAGACAGAAAGGCAGGCAGAGAGAGAGAGAGAGGGAAGCAGGCTCCCTGCTGAGCAGAGAGCCCGATGCGGGACTTGATCCCAGGACCCCGAGATTATGACCTGAGCCAAAGGCAGCGGCTTAACCCACTGAGCCACCCATGTGCCCCTACAAAGTCTTTCTTAAGTAAATTTCTTTTTTAAGTGATTAGAAAAGTCCAAATCCTATAACATTTAACCTTTCACTTGCTATTTTAGCAGAGCATTACTTAACTTTGGATCAACAATTATGTGCTTTATTTTTGTATATTTTAAGGTAACTGTTACACTGGAGATAGGAGCTAGACTCTAGACGTTTGCTGTCCAGTACAGTAGCCATTAGCCACCAAGAACTACTGAGCACTTGAAATGTGTCTAGTCCAAATTGAGGTCTGCTCTGAGTGTAAAATAAACACCAGATTTCAAAGACTTAAGTATGGAAAAACTGTAAAATACCTCAATTGTGTATATTGATTGCATGTTGAGATGGTAATATTTTTGATACATTGGTTAAATATATTAGTAAAATTTTCCCATTTATTTGTGGCTACGGGTAAATTTTAAATTAGATGGACAGCATGGTTCTAGGCTTCTTGGATATCTCAAAAGTATATAAAATACATGTGAAACTTTCTCCCTGTGAAATATTTTTGTGACTTTAAGACAAGGGTTATCTAGTTAGAATTTAAGATGGGTTAAGTATTGCTAGATGCCAATGGGTTAAAAAAAAAATGTAAAAATGAAATGTCTCCTATCAACTTTTCCGTGAGTACCTTAAGATATACTCACTACTTCACGCCATGCCTAGGTGGCTCAGTCTGTTAAGTGTCTGCCTTTGGTTCTGGTCATGATCCTGGGAAGCTGGGATCCAGTCCTGAGAAGGGCTCCTTACTCAGTGGGGACCCTGCTTCTTCCTCTGCCTCCTGCTCCCTCTGCTTGTACTCTCTCTTTCTGACAAATAAGTAATATATATAAAAAATATACTCTTTACTTTGTAAAACAGAGTGTGTACAATTATGTTTCTGGTTCTAAGTAGAGTACATTTGGGTGTCAAATTGGCACTAGTAGTTATTATATTAGGTTATCTAAAGGAGTCTCTAACTGATATTTAGGACCTATAGCTTCATATTTTTCTAGAATAAAGTGTTCTGTATCTTTGGTTTACAAAAATGGAGCTCAGAACAGACACAGTACGTGAAGCTCAAAAAAGAAAATTTCTGTTGGGGCGCCTGGGTGGCTCAGTGGGTTGAGCCGCTGCCTTCGGCTCAGGTCATGATCCCAGGGTCCTGGGATCAAGTCCCGCATCGGGCTTTCTGCTCGGCGGGGAGCCTGCTTCTCTCTCTCTCTCTCTGTCTACTTGTGATTTCTCTCTGTCAAATAAATAAATAAAATCTTTAAAAAAAAAAAAAAGAAAAGAAAATTTCTGTTATCAAATATACCATTTTGCGTATGTTAACATAGGCTCTAAATTTTAACAATTGGTCAGGCAACAGAAAAAATCTGAATCTAGCATTGCATCAAGTCAATTTAATGCTCACCACTTGAAGCATATTTTATTTTTGAAAAGTAGTGTAGCCTCACAGTGCAGCCTTGCTGCAATTATTATTTTATAGTGCTTATTAAGGATTATATGGGATAGTAAAGTGAAGGTTGTCTTGCTCTTGAGGAACTCACTGTCTCATTGAAGGGGTATTTTTTCCTTGAATGTTTCCTCTTCAGTAATACTCAAACCAGTCATGTACAAAAGAAAACTCAGGAGTAACATGGCAAAAAGAAGTTGTCAGAGATGATCACGACTGTCCTTTCAGGGCTAATTTCCCCTTAATATATAACTGAAGTCCTAGACTGTGAATGTGATGGGTATAATATATATCTATTCACTATATATATGGGAGATATGTCATTTGTGAGCAGTACTTTCTCCATGTTGCTTGAAGTGTTTTATTCAGTTCTGAAGGGCCACTTTAATACATTTCCTTTGGCCTCTGGGGTTCTCAAGACTTACAGAAGAGTTTCTGTTAGGCCACACTAGGAAAATGTCTACTTTTTGGCTTCACTTTTTCAGTATTTGCATTTACTGTAATTTTTTTTTTTTTTTTTAGAATAGGTGAGAAAGAAATGGTTCTGTTAAAAGTAAAAAGGGCCACTTAAGGAAGCTGCTAATTTTCATAAATACCCGGATGTCTTATTAGTGGCCTTAAGAGACAGAGAAGACACACTAGCTTTATTTTATTTATCTGTTTATTCAAAGATTTTATTAAGTAATATCTTCACCCAACATGGGCTTGAATTTAAAACTCTGAGATCAAGAGTCACATGCTCTTATTTGACTGAGCTAGCCAGGTACCTGGACACACTAGCTTTAAACGGGGATTAAATCACAGTTTTACGATCTATTACCTACCACATTAGCCAAAAGAAAAACCTTTTCTGAGCCTTGGTTTCCTTGTCCATAATGCAGGGATGTTAATACCTATATTGTAAGCCAATATTCTCCCAGGATGTATTTGGAGAATGCCATTATAAGATTGTAGAAAGCATTTGGGATTTTACTATGTGCCAGGCACTGTATTAAAAGATTCCAAGTATTGACATAGTTAATACAGGTTAGAGTGTGAAAATGCCAAGCACAATGCCTGGCATTTAATATGTAATAGATATTAATTTCCATTTACCTTCCTCTCCATTTTAATTTCTCATTTATATCCAGACAGTTGTCTAGCCTAATTTTTCTCAAACCCAACTGACCATTATAAATAGCTGGGGAGTGGGGCACCTGCGTGGTTCAGTCACTTAAGCATCTGACTCTTGGTTTCGGCTCAGGTCGTGCTCACAGGGTCCTGAGATCAGGCCCTGTATCAGGCTCTGTGCTCAGCACAGAGTCTACTTGTCTCTCTTCCTCTGCTCTTCTCCCTGCCCGCTGTGTCTCTCTCTCTCATAAGTAATATCTTTAAAAAAAAAAAAAAAATAGCTAGGGAACTTCGAAAAAATTCTGATACCTAGGCTCTACCCTCAAGCCAGTTAAATTAGATACAAAGGTACAGACAGATTTGAGAATCTTTTTTTGGACTCCTCATGTGAGGGAATATTAACTCCCTTCCCAGTTTTGTTAGATTTACTCAGAAACATACTGCCTTACAATACCCAGCTATTGCAAAGGACCTGGCATATAGTAGGCTCTCAGCACATCTCCGTATTTTGACCCTTGTATTCTTGCAGAATGTAATTAGCCTGATTGCACAAAAGAGTTAAGTACTTGAAGAGCATCATTCTGTCCTTCACCTCAAGGGCTCTCCACCTCCTCCACCACCACCACCACCACCACCAACCTGGGTATATATAAATTCCTTCAATGTTCCTTATCCATTGTGCATGCTAATAAACGAGATTCATTATGCCAGTGTTTTTCCTGAAGTCAGGTGCCCTGTACTGAGCAAAGTAACATCCAGACAACAAAATAGAATGAGATTCTTATCACCTATATTTTACATATTTTGTTTCTTTAAGTGGATCTTGGGAGAACATGAACTTTTGGAGCGGCAATATTATCCCTTTCATTCCTAATAAGATTAAAATTTACTAAAGTGATGGGGCCCCTGGGTGGCTCACTGGGTTAAGCCTCTGCCTTTGGCTCAGGTCCTGATCTCAGGGTCCTGGGATTGAGCCCCACATCAGGCTCTCTGTTCAGCAGGGAGCCTGCTTCCCCTCTCCAGTGCCTCTCTGCCTACTTGGGATCTCTATCAGTCAAATAAATAAATAAAATCTTTAAAAAAAATTTACCAAAGTGAATGCTTTTAAAAGTATTCATGTACTACTGAGTTAGGCTTTTTCATATTATACTTCATTGAAGTTTGTGTCCAACACTTAACATGTATCTATATTAATTTTTATTAAATTAGGCTAATTCTTTTAACCTATCGTGCTTGGAGGATCATTAATTATTCCTAATGAGTAATTTTACTCCCTAATTTCATTTGCAAACCTGTCATTTGCAAATCTTGTCTGTAGCCAGGTCATTGTTGAAGTTCTTGAAGCAGCTTCCTTTCAGAGTAAACAGCATCTTTAGGATCTTACTATAAACTATGGATCCACATATTCTCCTCCCCCCACCCCCAGTATAACTTTGTCCTAGGGCATCAGCAAACAAACTTATACATAGAAACTTATTTTAAGATTCATGTACTCCTCTACAAAATTCTAGAAATACGGGGGTCTTATTAAGGGCTTGATTTCAGCACACATTTCTTCAGGCTGAGGTCCACTAATCAAGCAGAGGTTTGCACTGCAGAATCAGCCACGGCAACTAATTCGTACACCTAAGACAGGAGTATCTTCCGAAATAGTAACTTCATTTCCGAGTCTTCATTTCTTTTTTTTTTTTTTTTTAAAGATTTTATTTATTTATTTGACAGAGAGAAATCACAAGTAGGCAGAGAGGCAGGCAGAGAGAGAGGAGGAAGCAGGCTCCCCGCTGAGCAGAAAGCCCGATGTGGGGCTGGAACCCAGGACCTGGGATCGTGACCTGAGCCGAAGGCAGCGGCCCAACCCACTGAGCCACCCAGGCGCCCCCCCGAGTCTTCATTTCTTTATGCTTCAAACTCTAATTCCAGAATTTATGGTGGCTTAGTATTGGTAAATGAGTGTGTTCTCCACTTACTTTTTGTCCATATACATAGTCAGTTTGAATCTATTTGCATTTTCTTGATCATACTGATGATAGTGGCTAACATTGAGTGATAAATATTTAATCCCTACCACCTCAGTGTTCTTTGTGCAGTATCCCTCTCTCTTTGCTCATTTAAGTAATCGAAGATGTTACCTAAGAATAGATTTTCTTTTGTTTTTGGAATTTGTCATTGTTTTCTTTATTAAAGTATTTTCTTTATTAAAGTATAATTTATATACAGCATAATAATGTTCATAATAGTTTTATTCATAACAGTTCAGAGGTAGAATCAAAGCAGTTTCCACCAAAGGTGAATGAATAAATATGGTGTATTCATAACAACAGAACATGACTCAGCAACAACAAGGAACAAACTACTGATCATGCAACATCATGGGTGCATCTCAAAAACATTATTTATTTATTTATTTGACAGACAGAGATCACAAGTAGGTAGAGAGGCAGGCAGAGAGAGAGGAGGAGGAAGCAGGTTCCCTCAAAAACATTTTTAAGTGAAAGATGTCAGATAAGACAGTACATACTGGGGGTACCTGGGTGGCTCAGTCAGTTAAGCATATGATTCTTGATTTTGGCTCAGGTTATGGTCTCAGAGTACTGAGATCAAGTCCTACTCTGAGCTCAGTGTGGAGTCTGCTGAAAATTCTCTCCCTCTGCCCCCCACCTCACTGTGCATGCTCTTTCTAAATAAATAAATAAATTTTAAAAAGAGAGTACATACTATATAATTCCATATATGTGAAGTTCAGTAGCATGGGAAGCTTACCCATGGTGATAGAAATCCAAAGAGTGGTTGCCTTAGGGTTGGTAGAGTAACTGGGAAGAAGCATGAGCAAACTGCCAAGAGTGATAGTAATATACCATGTTTTCTTTTTTTGTTTTTTTTTATTAACATATAACGTATTATTAGCCCCAGAGATACAGGTCTGTGAGTCGCCAGTTTTACACACTTTGCAGCACTCATCATAGCACATGCCCTCCCCAATGTCCATAACCCCATGACCCTCTCCCTCCCCCCTCCCCCCGGCAACCCTCTGTTTCTTTTGTGAGATAAAGAGTCTCTTATGGTTTGTCTCCCTCCCGATCCCATCTTGTTTCATTTATTCTTTTCCTACCACCAAAACCCCCTACATTGCATCTCCACTTCCTCATATCAGGGAGATCATATGATAGTTGTCTTTCTCCGATTGACTTATTTCGCTAAGCATAATACCCTCTAGTTCCATCCACGTCGTTGCAAATGGCAAGATTTCATTTCTTTTGATGGCTGCATAGTATTCCATTGTATATATATATATACCACTTCTTCTTTATCCATTCATCTGTTGTTGGACATCTGGGTTCTTTCCATAGTTTGGCTATTGTGGACATTGCTGCTATAAATATTCAGGTGCACGTGCCTCTCCGGATCACTACGTTTGTATCTTTAGGGTAAATACCCGGTAGTACAAATGCTGGGTCATAGGGTAGCTCTCTTTTCAACTTTTTGAGGAACCTCCATGCTGCTTTTCAGAGTGGTTGCACCAGCTTGCATTCCCACCAACAGTGTAGGAGGGTTCCCCTTTCTCCGCATCCGCACCAGCATCTGTCATTTCCTGACTTGTTAATTTTAGCCATTCTGACTGGTGTGAGGTGGTATCTCATTGTAGTTTTGATTTGTATCTTCCTGATGCCAAGTGATGTGGATCACTTTTTCATATGTCTGTTGGCCATCTGGATGTCTTTGCAGAAATGTCTGTTCATGTCCTCTGCCCATTTCTTGATTGGATTATTTGTTCTTTGGGTGTTGAGTTTGATAAGTTCTTTATAGATTTTGGATACTAGCCCTTTATCTGGTATGTCGTTTGCAAATATCTTTTCCCATTCTGTCAGTTGTCTTTTGGTTTTGTTAACTGTTTCCTTTGCTGTGCAAAAGCTTTTGATCTTGATGAAGTCCCAATAGTTCATTTTTGCCTTTGCTTCCCTTGTCTTTGGCAATGTTCCTAGGAAGAAGTTGCTGCAGCTGAGGTTGAAGAGGTTGCTGCCTGTGTTCTCCTCAAGGATTTTGATGGATTCCTTTCTCACATTGAGGTCCTTCATCCATTTTGAGTCTATTTTCGTGTGTGGTGTAAGGAAATGGTCCAGTTTTATTTTTCTGCATGTGGCTGTCCAATTTTCCCAACACCATTTGTTGAAGAGACTCTTTTTTCCATTGGATATTCTTTACTGCTTTGTGGAAGATTAGTTGACCATAGAGTTGAGGATCTATTTCTGGGCTCTCTATTCTGTTCCACTGATCTATGTGTCTGTTTTTGTGCCAGTATCATACTGTCTTGATGATGACAGCTTTGTAATAGAGCTTGAAGTCTGGAATTGTGATGCCACCCACTTTGACTTTCTTTTTCAATATTCTTCTGGCTACTTGAGGTCTTTTCTGGTTCCATATGAATTTTAGGATTATTTGTTCCATTTCTTTGAAAAAAAAAATGGGTGGGATTTTGATAGGGATTGCATTAAATGTGTGGTTTGCTTTAGGTAGCATAGACATTTTCACAATATTTGTTCTTCCAATCAATGAGCATGGAACACTTTTCCATTTCTTTGTGTCTTCCTCAATTTCTTTCATGAGTACTTTATAGTTTTGAGTATAGATTCTTTGCCTCTTTGGTTAGGTTTATTTCTAGGTATCTTATGGTTTGGGGTGCAATTGTAAATGGGATTGACTCCTTAATTTCTCTTTCTTCTGTCTTGTTGTTGGTGTAAAGAAATGCAACTGATTTCTGTGCATTGATTTTATATCCTGACACTTTACTGAGTTCCTGTACAAGTTCTAGCAGATTTTGAGTGGAGTCTTTTGGGTTTTCCACATATAGTATCATATCATCTACAAAGGGTGATAGTTTGACTTCTTCTTTGCTGATTTGGATGCCTTTAATTTCCTTTTGTTGTCTGATTGCTGAGGCTAGGACTTATAGTACTATATTGAATAGCAGTGGTGATAATGGACATCCCTGCCATGTTCCTGACCTTAGCAGAAAAGCTCTCAGTTTTTCTCCATGGAGAATAATATTCGTGGTGGGCTTTTCATAGATGGCTTTGATGCTATTGAGGTATGTACCCTCTATCCCTACACTTTGCAGAGTTTTGATCAGGAAAGGATGCTGTACTTTGTCAAATGCTTTTTCAGCATCTATTGAGAGTATCATATCGTTCTTGTTCTTTCTTTTATTAATGTATTGTATCACATTGCTTGATTTGCGGATGTTGAACCAACCTTGCAGCCCTGGAATAAATCCCACTTGGTCGTGGTGAATAACCCTTTTAATGTACTGTTGAGTCCTATTGGCTAGTATTTTGGTGAGAATTTTTGCATCTGTGTTCATCAAGGATATTGGTCTGTAATTTTCTTTTTTGATGGGATCCTTGTCTGGTTTTAGGGTCAAGGTAATGCTGGCCTCATAAAATGAGTTTGGAAGTTTTCCTTCCATTTCTATTTTTTAGAACAGTTTCAGGAGAATAGGAATTAATTCTTCTTTAAATGTTTGGTAGAATTCCCCTGGGAAGCCGTCTGGCCCTGGGCTCTTGTTTGTTGGGAGATTTTTGATGACTGCTTCAATCTTACTGGTTATGGGTCTGTTCAGGTTTTCTATTTCTTCCTGGTTTAGTTGTGGTAGTTTATATGTCTCTAGGAATGCATCCATTTCTAACACTCCAGATTTTGATAACATGGATGTATCCATTTGTCGAAACTTGTCAAGTTGTATAATTAAGATTCATGCATTTTAGTGTATGTAAAATGTAACAATAAATAATGGATTTTAAAATATTGTCATCAATTCAAAAATTGGAATTGCATTTGTCCATTTCTATTATTTTGACTTTTTTTCTGTGCTTAAATAAAAGTTGCTAACTCTGGGGCACCTGAGTGGCTCAGATGCTAAAGCATTTGCCTTTGGCTCAGGTCGTGATCTCCAGGTCCCAGGATGAGCCCCGAGTGGTGGGGGGAGTTTGGGGGCATGGGGGGGGGGTGGTCCCTGCTCAGTGAGGAGTCTGCTTCTCCCTCTACCTCTCCCCTCTGCTTATGCTCTCTCTCTCAAGTGAATAAATAAAATCTTTAAAAAAAAAAGTTGCTGACTCTACTTGTGTGATTTTATTTGCAAGTTCTTCTTATTGCTGTATAATTTCATTTTTAATCCCAATTTTGGAATTACTTTTTTTCTTTTGCTACTTTTCTCCTTCCATTCCAGGCGAAAGTTGATCTCTCTAGAGATTTCCTTAATTTACAAACTAAGTGGTTCTGTTATCCTCGCATCACTGAAGACGTTGAGTCTGCCCAGGACATACTTACCTATAAGTAGTATGAACATACTTATCCAACAATCTTCCTTTGTTTCCCTTTTCGTTTCTGCACATTCAAATGCCTACAAGTCGATTCTCTGATGTTCTTGGACCTTCTCTCTGACTCTTCAGCTTCAACCTACTACTCTTCATTACCCTAATACAGTAGATTGCAAAGAGTGGTCCCCAGACCAGCAGCATGAGGTTCACCTGAATCTTTTTAGAAATGCAAATTCGAGAAATCCGCTCTTGTCCTGTACAATCAAACTCTGAGGTGGAATCTCGCAACTGCATTTTAACCAGCCTCCAGGTGATTGTGATGCATGCTAATGTTTGGGGGATCACTGCCCTAAACCCTGTTGCTGCTTCTTCTTAATTTCTTAGTTTCCTGAATGTGGTTTTCATTATAAACACAAGATATTTACCTATATTCTTAATCACATTTGAGTTCTCTGCCCCATGGAGTCACAATTTAAACCGTGGATGTCTAATTCTGCTCCAAGTGCACATCTTTGTCTTCAAAATCTTCTCAGAGGATGGTTAAAAATATCGGGAATTTCCATGTATGCTCTCATTTTATGTTTGTAATCCTTTAGTCTTTGTATCACTATTCCTATGTGATACAGAAATAGTGATGAGGGAACACAAGGCTGGCTGTGGACAAAGGAAAAGCTGACACCTGGCAAACTTCCCCCACCCCCACTCCTGGGTGGGGCATATTTGACATTCTTTAGGAATCTCCCAACTATCTTAATACCTTGCTAGAGGGAAAAACCTTGACAATGGCAAGGCCTCTGGTACCTGGTATCTTGTAGGTGCTCTTTAGCATATGAAAGTCCTATTGAAACCTCCCTTTTTCCTTACCTTCCCTAACCCCATCATGCAGAACCTGCCAACCCTCACAACCCTGGGGCCTCAGCTCTTTCTGCCCAAGGGTCCTGTCCCTGTGCTTTAATAAACCATCATTTTGCACCAAAGATGTCTCAAGAATTCTTTCTTGGTCATTGGCTCCGGACTCCGTCCCACTGAACCTCACCTATCTTCTAAAATTTCATCAATAGCAGTTTAGCAAAGTGAAGTATATTAGATGTAAGTAACACAGGCTGTATTCAAGCAGGGTTTCTTATTTCAAGCTAGAGCACTGTTATGCCCCAATAATGGGTCCGTGATTAAAGGAGCGAGACTGATACAAAGCGAAAGTCAGGCAAAGCTTTATTTTGTGCCAACCATTAAGAATCTAACCGAACGTTTGGGGCCGCACCTCTTACAAGAGAGGGTGACCCTTCTCTGTTTCACAGTCTAGCTTTTAAGGGCAAAGGCCATGCAGTCGGGCCTGGCCACGCACAGGTGGCCAATGAGATTGTAACACACACAGGAAACTCCACAGTGATGCTAGTTGACCAATTGAGTTACAATTTACCCTAGTAGCGGGGCCCATACTCCTTGGTAAACAGGGAGATAGTATGCAGCCCCCACTGATTGGATGCCTCCACCTGGCTTGACCCATCTTTGTATCTGGGCTTTGTTACCTGAAGCTGGTCTCTGGGACTTGTCTCCAAGTAAATCCCCTGGGGGAAGGGGAGCAGGGACAGTTTCTAAATAGGTCCTTACAAGCACATCCCACTACATTGCAGCAACCTATAATTTTGGCACTAAAACATATGTAAAATACTAATTAAGTATAAATTTATAAGCCTTAAAGTTATTCCCAATCTATTCATGAATGGCTTTAAAAAGGGATATATTTATCTTGCTCTATCAGATTACAACTACTTTCTGTATTTAAAAATGCAATTCTTGATTTTGCTGTCTGAATTAAACTGCTTGGTTTTACTCTTCTTCAGAAAAACAGAGTCAGCTGGGAGCTTGGGTAGCCCACTCAGTGAGACGTCTACCTTCAGATGGGTCATGATCCCAGAATCCTGGTGTGGGGCTCTCTGCTCAAGCTGGGAGTCTGCTTGCGCCTATCCCTCTGCCACTCCCTGTGCACCACCCCACTCGTGCACACACCCATGCTCTTTCTTCCTCTCTCAAAATCTTTAAGAAAAGGAACAGAATTAGCTAAAGTAGTTCAAATGTTTTAATATCCTAGAATTTGGCTGCTGAAATGGCATAGAACTGTCAGTATTACTGTGAAATGTAGAGAATGTGTATTTGTTGAGATTTGAGTCAATTGGGTGATTACTTATAACAGCACTTAATACTTAATTGTCATCCTCTTCACCAAGTTCTAACCTCTCAGCACAGTAAAGAGTTGTGTTGAGATGGGTCTAGCGAATGGTGATCTAGGTGCTGTTGAAGTCAGACTACTTCCTCCCTCTAGTGACCGGGAATGAGTATACCATATCATTCACAAGCATTTAGGAACTGTTTATCAATGTATATGTGGACTTCCTCCTGCAGTGTTTGCGAAATATGCCAGTTATTTTGTTTATTACAATGAATGTAGGTGTTACTGGCATTCATTAAGGACGTTAGGGAAGCTAGATATCCTGCAATGTGAGGGACAGTGCCCCATATAAAGTAATTATCCAGTGCTAAACAATTAGGTGAAAATCTATTATTTAAGCCTAAAACCTAGCACCATTTACATATGAAAATGTAAGGGCCTATTCAGCCAGAGTGGCCCCACCCCGGTTGAACTGCCATTTTGCTGTAAAACTTAAATTGACCTTGTCCCCCCCACCCCAGGGGTATTTATTTAAAAGCAAGTTCGGGAAACCAGTCCCAGGTAACAAAGTCCAAATACAAGGTGGGTCAGGCCAGGTGGAGGTATTCAATCAGTGGGGGCGCATATTGTCTCCTAGCTACCAAGGAGTATGGGCACCGTCCTTTGGGCACCTGTTGGGCGCCAATTCTGAACTAGGTGATAGGCTGGTTCAAATATCTACTAGGGTAAATTGTAATTCAATTGGTCACCTAGCATCACTGTGAAGTTTCCTGTGTGTGTTACAATCTCATTGGCCACCTGTGTGTGGCCAGGCCCAACCACATGGCCTTTGCTCTATAAAAGTTAGTCTGGAAAGCAGGGAGGGGTCGTCCTCTCTGTAGGGGCGGCCCCGACTGGTCTGTTTGACGGTAGGTCTGATTCTTGATGCTTGGCGCGAAATAAAGCTTTGCTTGATCTTTGATTTGTATCAGTCTTGCTCCTTTAATCACGGCCCCATTATTGGGGTACCCAATTTTTGGGGGACCCAACAAAAATATTTTGCATTGTTATTTTTTAGTTACTATTTTTAAAGTAAACTCTATGCCCAATATGGGACTTGAACTTAAGACCCTGAGATCAAGAGTCACATGCTCCTGGCTGCTATATATAAGTGATGAGTCACTAAATTCTACTCCTGAAAGCAATATTGCACTGTATCTTAACTAACTAGATTTTTTTTTTTTTTTAAAGATTTTACTTATTTGTCAGAGAGCAAAAGAGTGTGAGGGAGCACAAGCTGGGGGAGTATCAGGCCAGAGGGAAAGTAGGCTCCCTGCTGAGCAAGGAGCTGAATGGATGGAGCCACCCAGGTGTCCCAACTAACTAGAATTTAAATAAAAACTTGAAACGGGGTGCCTGGGTAGCTTAGTGGGTTAAAGCCTCTGCCTTCAACTTAGGCCATGATCCCAGGGTCCTGGGGTCGAGCCCCGCATCGGGCTCTCTGCTCGGCCGGGAGCCTGCTTCCTCCTCTCTCTCTGCCTGCCTCTCTGCCTGCTTGTGATCTCTGTCTGTCAAATAAATAAATAAAATTTTTTTTTTAAGATTTTATTTATTTATGGGGCGCCTGGGTGGCTCAGTGGGTTAAGCCGCTGCCTTTGGCTCAGGTCATGATCCCAGGTCCTGGGTTCGAGCCCCGCATTGGGCTTTCTGCTCAGCGGGGAGCCTGCTTCCTCCTCTCTCTCTGCCTGACTCTCTGCTTACTTGTGATTTCTCTCTGTCAAATAAATAAATAAAAAAAAAATCTTTAAAAAAAAAAAGATTTTATTTATTTATTTGACAGAGAGAGATCACAAGTAGACAGAGAGGCAGGCAGAGAGAGAGAGAGAGGGAAGCAGGCTCCCTGCTGAGCAGAGAGCCCGATGCGGGACTCGATCCCAGGACCCTGAGATCATGACCTGAGCCGAAGGCAGCGGCTTAACCCACTGAGCCACCCAGGCGCCCTCAAGTTTTTTTTTTTTTTTTAAGATTATATTTATTTGGGGCGCCTGGGTGGCTCAGTGGGTTAAGCCGCTGCCTTCGGCTCAGGTCATGATCTCAGGGTCCTGGGATCGAGTCCCGCATCGGGCTCTCTGCTCAGCAGGGAGCCTGCTTCCCTCTCTCTCTCTCTCTGCCTGCCTCTCTGTCTACTTGTGATCTCTCTCTGTCAAATAAATAAATAAAATCTTTAAAAAAAAAAAAAACTTGAAACAAACGAAAAACCGTCATATGCTCAACCAACTGAGACAGCCAGGCCCTCCCCTCCCCACACTGTTTTATTTATTTTTTCTCCAGGGGGTTTCCACCTGCACCCCCCCCCCCCACACACACACGAGGGACACAGGGCACATGCACATGCACGGCCTGGCGGGCCGCCGGGTAGCCCCCTCCTCACACTGTTTTAAACACTGTATTTTTTTAAGGCAAATTATTTCATCTACTCTAAACTCTATGGCCACCATACTGCTTGTAAGATACATCACCATTTAACACTAAGAATGAGAACCAACTGCCAATCAAACTCCAACACAAACCTTTCTAATACTTACACTTTTTATTTTATCAACAATCAACTGAACAGGAACCTACAGGAGAAAATATTTACAAACCATATATCTGAAGAGGTTAATCTCCAAAATACATATGGAACTAGGGATTCTAAGGTATAGCCATCTAACTATTTCATCATGTCATTTAGTGCAGGCATGGCCTTCTCATGGCACTGTCTTTCCCCACTTCTAGCTCTTTTCTCTGTCCCCCAACCCCCAATTTGCAAGATATAAAAATGGAAACTAAGAGGTTTAAATGATCTGTTAAATATTTTATTTTGGATCCTCTGAAAAGAAGTTCAAGCTGGGATTAAACGTGTGAAGATTTTATTAGGGGAAATGACTATATGAGCGAGTGAAATGGGGAAGGAGCTGGAAAAAAGATGGAAGAGGCATTTATTTGACCAGAAAGCAAATCTGACTCCGAATGAAAAGGAGAGCAAGAGAAAGTTGGGTGGAAGTGTCCCAGTCTCCTGTGCCATCCAAGGAAGATTCAGCAAGGCCAACAAGGAGTCCTTGAGCAGCTGTCAGCTGAGTCCCACATCTTCTAGGAATGGTCTTCTTGCCTTAGCTTCCTAGCCACACTCAGGCAATGGCTGGAGCTGCTCATAGGAGGTATGGCCAGAATGCAAAGGGAGCTATAGATTTCCGGGGGCAGCATTCGGGCTCCTGAACAATTACTCTGCTTGTATTTGGAAGCCCAGGAGGTGCATTTTCATGGCCACCACATCAAACTTCACGCTGAATTGGTACTGTAAGGACCTATTTTATATTTTTATATTTTAGTCAGAGGCTTCCATTGAGGTTAAACAATAACCTTGTTGTTTAACCTTAAACTGTCCCTGCTCCCTTTCCCCCAGGGGACTTACTTAAAAACAAGTCCCGGAAACCAGCCTCAGGTAACAAAGCTCATATACAAGGGTGGGTCAGGCCAGGTGGAGACATCCTATCTGTGGGGGGTTGCATACTGTCTCCCTGGCTACCAAGGAGTATGGGCCCCGCCCTTTGGGAGCCTTTTGGGCGCCGATGCTAACCAAGGTGATAGGCTGGGTCAAATGTCTACTATAGGGTAAATTGTAATTCAATTGGTCACCTAGAATCACTGTGCAGCTTTCTCTGTGTGTTACAATTTCATTGGCCACCTGTGCGTGGCCAGGCCCAACGGCCTTTGCCTTAAAAGCTAGTCCGTAAAGGAGAGCGAGGTCGCCCTCTCTGTAAGAGGCGCAGCCCTGGCTGGTCAGTTTGATTCTTTTTTTTTTTTTTTTTTTTTTAAAGATTTTATTTATTTATTTGACAGAGAGAGATCACAAGTAGACGGAGAGGAAGGCAGAGAGAGAGAGAGAGAGAGGGAAGCAGGCCTCTTGCTGAGCAGAGAGCCCGATGCGGGACTCGATCCCAGGACCCTGAGATCATGACCTGAGCCGAAGGCAGCGGCTTAACCCACTGAGCCACCCAGGCGCCCCTGGTCAGTTTGATTCTTGATGCTTGGCAGGAAATAAAGCTTTGCTTTACCTTCGCTTTGTATCAGTCTCGCTCCTTTAATCACGGACCCATTATTGGGGCATAACAGGTACCAAAGCCAGACCCACCCTTGACTCTTGCCTACAAGAAATTCAATTAGAGGGGCGCCTGGGTGGCTCAGTCGGTTAAGCCTCTGCCTTCAGCTCAGGTCATGATCCCGGGGTCCTGGGATCAAGCCACACTTCGGGCTCTCTGCTCGGGAGGGAGCCTGCTTCCCCCTTTTTCTCTGCCAGCCTCTCTGCCTTCTTGTGATCTCTCTCTCTGTCAAATAATTAAAATCTTAAAATAAAAAATTAAAAAAAAAATTCAATTAGACTAGCACCTTCTTTGAATGTGAAGGAAGCTGTTCTTCAGCCACTGTTTTCCCAAAAAGCAGGACAATTTTCTGTTGGGAACGGCAATTTTGCCTGGCCCTTGACACACAGGGTCTGTCTGCTAAAGATGCCTTTGTCTTGTCTGAGGAAGAGACACATTTCCATAGAATGCTTCTGTTGCTGCTCAACTTAATTCTGGGCTTTGGAGCCCTGGAGAGGTGACTCAGCCCTAGGGACACAACTCCTTCCATATGTTAAGGGTTGTTTAAGGGAAATTGTTTGAAAATTCTGTATATTTTCGCTGTTATGGTCCATGAAGTAACTTTTTTTTTTAAAGATTTTATTTGTTTATTTGACAGAGAGAGATCACAAGTAGACAGAGAGGCAGGCAGAGAGAGAGGGAGAGAGAGAGAGAGGGAAGCAGGCTCCCTGCTGAGCAGAGAGCCCTATGCGGGACTCGATCCCAGGACCCTGAGATCATGACCTGAGCTGAAGGCAGCGGCTTAACCCACTGAGCCACCCAGGCGCCCCCCATGAAATAACTTTTAAAGAAAAGAAGGAAATAAAGAAAGATGGAGATGGGGGTGAGGGAGAAGGAAAGCAACATCAGGAAAGCAACTTACAAAGAAGGTTCACCTACGTTACATTATTGACCCATTACTGTGAGCAGTGAATAAAAACAGGTTGGGTGATCTTACTATTTCCTTTTTCTTTTTTTAAAGTAGGCTATATACAACATAGGGCTCAAACTCACAACCCCAAGATCAAAAGTTGCATGCTCCACTGACTGAGCCAGCCAGATGCCCCTTATGATTCCCATTTTATAAAATGTGGAAATTGAGATTAAAAAAGTTAAACCACTTGCCCAAATTTCCATTGCTCATGAAGGCAGAGATGGAAACACAGCCCATGTCTTTTGCCCTCCTCCAATAAGACGATCTACACAATACCAATAAAGAAATAATAAATGAACAAAGTGAATGTTACATCTGATGGACTGAAAACTGTTGACTCACAGACAGCATTGAATCCAGGATCATGAATTCCTGTATCTCATTTTAGTAATCAGGCACTTCCCCAACAACTGTTAGTATCTTTCTGGATGGACAGAGGGGAATAGGATGATAATATTTAACATTAAATTGAAACGGTCATATGGTGTTATTTCTAAGAAAGTGCTTTTGCATTTTATATGTTGTGCAGAATTGCCGACAATATAATGAGTGTGCAGGTTCTTGAGTCAGATTATCTGGGTTCAGATTATGGTTTTTATCGCTGTTGTGTGACAGTGGATAAACCACTCAGTTCTTTGGTTGAATTCCTTCTGAGGTAATGTAAAACGGAGGTCATAATATTGTTGCTTCACAGGGTTGTTTTGAGAATTAAATAAGATAACACATTTAGAAGACAATAAGTGTAGTGAATATATACCTAGAAACCCTATCATTCTGAAAAAAAAAAAAAAAAAAAAAAAGAACTTGTTGTTCAAGATTAATAACAGTGGGTATTTCCTAAATTTTCCAGTATTTACTATACACTTTAGCAAAGTCATTCCTCTTTGACTGTATTAATTTGTTTGTAGTTTTGTTACAGTCCTAGTCTTGTGGCAAATGAAAATAACCTCTTAGATTTTCATGGCATTTCCTGCAAATATTTTTCCATATGGTCACATTACTGATACATCTTTTTCTCTGTAGTGACGCTTACCGCCAGGTGTCAGCAGAACAGACTTTGTTGTTTACCAAAAATCCTATATTCTAATATGCAAATAAAATGATTCAGACCTATAATATATATCCACTCAACTCAAAATACTAGCATACTCATATTATTCATTTTGGTAAAATCTTTAAAATTTTTCATTTAATCAAATAATGAAATTCATTACAATCTTCAATGAGATAGTCACTGGGCTATATACTACAGTAAATGTCAAGGAAGAAGTCACTGAGCAGCCATCCTTGTCTAGCTGGGATGAGACTGATCTGCATAAAACCACCAAGAAAGTTAAAGATAGAAGATAAGTTCTAATTTGCATGGTGAAGGTCATAAGAGCTACGGAAATTCAGAGCACTATAAGAATGGTAAGGCGGGAAGGAAAGGTTATGCTTGGAGATGAGAAGAGGCAGTTTGGCCATTAATGTCTCACCATGAGTGAGTTAACTTCTCTGTGATTCCTGGGTCCTTGTTTATGACATTAAATGCATTAAAATACCTAGTGCAATCTACATGAGGTAGGATTGAATGGAGTTTCAAGAATGGGCAAGTTGTCATTAGTGGAAAATGATTCCATTGACAGGAATAATCAAAGCTAGAGATGGGGATGTTTCAAGTAGTGGAGATAAAAGTCTTTTAAAAAGTTTGATATATGCAATGAGAAAAAAGGTTCACAGGTAGTAGTAGTCTTTGGCAATTTTCTAATTTTCCATTGCAAATAGCAAATTCTTTCTTGTATGGCAAAGGAACTTTCATTCAACATTTACTGCTTCTCTGCTTCTTGGCTCAGGTTATAATCCTAGAGAATTAATCCTTCCACAGTGCAAAAACTCCTTAAGAAAGGAAACAGAGTTGTGTCAAAGAATAACCCAAAGTCATAAAGTCACTTAATTATAAAGTCACTTAATTATAGTACATTGTTTACTTATTTAGAAAGAGGATAAATCAGTACACTGATTTCACCCCACAGAGACAAAATAGGATTTATTAAAAGAGGGAAGAAAGGAGAGAAAAGTAATTGTAGCCTGAGAAGAGTGAATCTTGTTTGCACAACTGTTATGGGTTATCTGGTTAGGTGCAGGAGTCAGTCTGGACAGTCCTTAAGTAGGCTGACTAGGGGGGGTACAAAAATATCTTAATTGTTTATAAATTTTCTAGTAAACTTTTGTGAGGTAATTGATGAAGCCGCACGAGAGGCTGTCTCTCTGTAATGTCTGCCAGTATCTTTCTACAAGCACCTCATTCTTAGTTGCACAGGGTCTGCACTACTTCCCTCAATATACCTACCTTTTTTGCAAACCTGTTTCTCCTACATCCTTACTTTTCACTGGATCCTCTTCTGAGCCCTAATTTAAAAGTGATCATAAGCTGGGGTGCTCTGTAGTGTAGTTTCTATTAAAAAGAGTTATTTATAATCATAAACATTTTTTCTAACATGAATTTAAAATGTTAAACAAAAATATGCAAATTTTAAGTTTTCTTTGTTTCTTGCATTCATCTAAGGATTAACAAAACACCACATAGAACAGTATTAACATCACTGTTAGATGAGTCGAATGAGCTGACTTGAAAAGACAAATTTTAAGTAAATATTTTAACATTAGCATTTTGAGTGTTACTTAAAATATGTTAATTTGGACAATTAATAGTTTCAGTGCCTGCAAACAGTTGATTATTACTTCCGTCCCGCAGTAAATTATCACAGGGGCAAATTTTGGCAAATATTTGCTGGCTTCATGCCTACAAGCATTATAAAGCAAGAACTCCTTCTATATAAAGATTATAACCTGAGGAAAAACAACATATATGCACAATTTTGGAAATTAAAATCTGAGATCACGTTTTCTTCAGTAACGCTTAAAGGCTAAATTTGTGTGCTCACGCATGTGTAGGTCAACGGGTCAACTCTAAGTAAGGAAAATACATTTGCTACTTATATTAGTTAAAAATGAAGAGGAAATATTGTCCAGCAGCTTTACAGGTGCTGGCCAACATACATAAACACATGAAATAATTCATTTTGTCTTGTTAGGATGAAAAAAGTTTCAATTTCCACTGTTCCTAAGTTTTTTTTTTCCCCCTAAGTTTTTAGACCGACAGTTTTCTTAAAGATGAAATGCTGCTCATCTCAATTCTTTTTTTTTTTTTTAAGAGTTTATTTATTTATTTGACAGAAAGAGAGATCGCAGGTGCGGGGGAGGCGTGGGGAGCAGGCTTCCTGCTGAGCAGAGAGCCTAATTCGGGGCTCCATCCTAGGACCCTGAGATCATGACCTGAGCGGAAGGCAGAGGCTTAACCCACTGAGCCACTCAGGTGCCTCTCATCTCGATTCTTTAGTAACAGTCATGAATATGTACATTAAAAAAGCAGGCATGTGAACTGCTGAATCCACCTTACTTTCCACGAAAGGCCCTATGAGCTGACCCACTTGAACAATTACTTAACCTTTATAAGAAAATATTTTAAGAGAAAGTTAATAGCGTAGGTGGCTTAGAATTTCATTCAGAGCCTTTGAAATGCACATTAACACAACTCTCGCATATTTGTGGTCTGCCCCCGGTCGTGTAAATCAAATCCTTTCCAAAAGGACGAAACCCATCTTATCACACAAAGACAAAGGCATACCCTTGACTGAGGTAATCACAAGGCTCCGCGAATTCTCGCGCGATGTGACGGCGCCGCTGCCGTGACGTCACCGGTTGTCATAGCAGCATCCCCCCGAGTCGAAAAGAGGGGCGGATTGGGGCGGAGCGCGGCTTCTGCGGAGGACAAGGGACGCTCTCCTCCTGCAAGTCTGCCTTCTACCAAAATGAGCGGCCTGGATGAGGGCAACGATCTTCCTGCCGCTAAAGACTGCGGCCAAACCACTGCCGAGCCTGCCCCGGGACATCCGGACCTAAACCAGTGCCAGGGCGAGGAAACCGAGGCGACGCCGGTGATGGCGGACACAGGTGAGGGCAGTTTGGAGACCGCCGCGGAGGGAGGCGCACCCCAGAACCCGGCTAGTTGTGCCCCGGTGCTCCGCGTTCGCATTTTTGGGAGTCGCGGCCGTGTAGCGACCAGATCGGGTCAGAAAGAGGTTCTGCTCCCCACGGAAGGCTTGGCAGCAGCCCCTGCCTCAGCCTCCGCCGCGGTGGCGACCGACAATAGCCAGGAAAATGGCTGTCAGCCTAGAGAGCCGCAGGGCCCTGCTGGGGAGAAAGCTCTAGAAGCCTGTGGCGCGGGGGGGCTGGGGTCTCAGATGATGCCTGGGGCGAAGGCCAAGGAAATGACGACAAAGAAGTGCGCCGCTTCAGCGGCTGCGGAAAAGGAGGGAGGAGCAGAGGAGGCGGTGGAGGAAAAGAAGGCGACGCAGAAGGAAAAAAAAGTGGTAGGAGGAATGAAAGAGGAGGCCCGGGGCAAGGCCCCGAAGATCAATAACTGCATGGATTCGCTGGAGGCCATCGATCAGGAGCTGTCCAACGTAAATGCCCAGGCTGACAGGGCCTTCCTTCAGCTGGAGCGCAAGTTTGGCCGCATGCGAAGGCTTCATATGCAGCGCAGAAGTTTCATTATCCAGAATATCCCAGGTTTCTGGGTCACTGCCTTTCGGAACCACCCCCAGCTGTCACCTATGATCAGTGGCCAAGATGAAGACATGATGAGGTACATGATCAATTTGGAGGTGGAGGAGCTCAAACACCCAAGAGCCGGCTGCAAATTCAAGTTCATCTTTCAGAGCAACCCCTACTTCCGAAATGAGGGGCTCGTCAAAGAATATGAGCGCAGATCGTCCGGTAGGGTGGTGTCTCTTTCCACTCCAATCCGCTGGCACAGGGGCCAAGACCCCCAGTCCCATATCCACAGGAACCGGGAAGGAAACACTATCCCCAGTTTCTTTAACTGGTTCTCAGACCACAGCCTCCTAGAATTCGACAGGATTGCCGAGATTATCAAAGCAGAACTGTGGCCCAATCCCCTACAGTACTACCTGATGGGTGAAGGGCCTCGCCGTGGCATCCGAGACCCAGCAAGGCAGCCAGTGGAGAGCCCCAGGTCCTTCAGGTTCCAGTCTGGCTAACTGATGACCTTGTGAGAAGCTCCAGCTCAAGTCTCCTCGCCACCTCCCTTTGAACCTGTGCTTAGCCAACAGCATGCAGTCTGCTATTTGCTTTCTCTTCACACTGGACTATTTTATCCTTTGGTTCTTCTAAATCTCCAGCAGTCAGTTGCAAGGTTGACTCTTACATGCTTGTGTTCTTCCTCCTCTGGACCTTTATGCTCTTCTGTATCCTGTTACATGTTCCAAGTGCATGGCCTTGTACTGCTTCTTTGCCAAACACATGATGCGGTAGATAGGCACTGCCTTCCTTTGCATGCCTTGGGCCCTATCTGTGACCATGGTCTTCTCCAAGTTTTTTAAGTGGTTATCTACCACAGAGAAGCTTGAAATACCTTTGCAAATAACTAGCTGGTCTTCATACTTTACGCTGACTGTCCTCCTGATACCCATGTACTGTATGTCGAGTTCCTTGAATTTCACCGCTGCAAGACGAAGCTGATCTAGATGATGCCAGCCGTCAACCCAAATTGGACATTCTGGCTACCACTGACTGGTTCCTAGCTGCCTTCCTAGCCGGTGCCATCCACCCAGCTTGTTATCTGGCAGAATAAGGTGGCTGGTAGGTGGCTACTAGGCATGAATGAGGTAACAGATGAGAGGTGTTCAGTGTTACTGCCTTAGTCTTCTTTTGCCTTTGGGCACTCTGCTTTGTGAACAGGTACTGACAGGTGAGTATGAAGGTCTGTGCTATGGCCCACCCAAACCTGCTCTTAGCCTTCTGGATGAGCTTTGCATAGGCATCATTGCCTGCTTCCTCAGCAACTGTCTGTGGATTTAAGCTCCCAGGCAGCACATAGGAAACTTCCCCTCAAACCCCCTGCCCCATCAGATGGTTACCTGTAAACCCATTTGGCTGTTGGGCAGGTTGGGCAGGCATATGTGATGGTGCCCAAAGCAAGGCTGGTAATGGTTCACTTCCAGCAGTTAGGCTTTCTGAGCTGTAGCCAACAAACCACCCTTAATCTGGCCAACTTTGTTAGGCCTCCCCCTGCTAACTCCTGCACTCATTCTCAGAATGATAGCAGGAAAGTTGCTGGGGTGAGGGCACTGGGGTAGAGGTCTTTCTGGTTTGTGGGGCCTGTTCAGTATCTATTATCTTTCTCTCTCTCCCTTCCCCCCACCACCTTCCACTTCCCTCTCCCTCCCTTCCCCCCCCCAACAGTTACAGATCAGAAACGAGATCAAACTGGCAAAAGCACGCGTTTTGTTTTATTTGCTCTCGACTTGACTGTGTCCAGAGGGAGAATGGCACTCACTGCACAATAGACTCCAGATCTCCAGCTGTGCTTTCTGCCCTCACGCCTCCCCCTACTTCCTTTTTAGTAGGGTCTGAAAGTTTCAGAGGGAGACCTGTGTAGGTTGTTCAGTTACGAGCAGTGTTCTTTTGGGCCAGCTTTGACAACGCCACCCTTTTTCCCTGTCCATTTACCAACACCTGCGTGTTTCCTGAGTTTAGTTTGAGAGGCAGAGGGGAAAGCCAGGGGGCCTCACAGTGATGGGTTTAAGGCAGACCAAGAGCAGGTTGTGGTGTAAAGCAACCAAAACTTGGTTTCACTCAACATTTTTTCACTCTTTTTTTTTTTTCTTTTCACCTTTCTTTTCCAAATTTGGAAATATGGGGGGTGGTGGCCTTGGATCATTTAGAAATAACCCCAGGGCAGCATTTTGAAGGTCACCTCTGTCCTCTATTCTGTTACTGCTCTGATGTCCCAGGGGCCTCCATCCTGGCCTTTCTGGTTCTCCTCCACTTCCGCATTTCCTTCCCTGCTTCTGTCCCCAAAAAACTAGGGAGCAGGCTGCCATCTACAAGTGGGAGATGCCAAGCTTCCCTCCTAGGGGTATATGGGGATGTGTGGTGTCTGGATTTCCAGGACAGTTTCTAGTAGGTGGGACAGCAGTGCTGTCAGGGCTCTTACTTGGGTGGTATGTAGTGATAGTAATGACTATCTGCCTTTCTCCTTTTTTTTGAAGGCCTTTCCCCTAATCTCTGTGTGTGTGGGAGGCCAGTGCACAGCAAGTGGGGAGGGTGCTCTAGGCGGAGGAACCTGAAAGCCCAGAAACAGAAATGAACCTGCTGTGGAGTATTCTTGGAAAGGCACGGGAAAGACTGGAACCCTGCAGGGTTGGGGATGGTGGGGAGAGGTCCCGGAAGCTTTTCCCAGGAGAGGTGGGAGAATCAAAAGTGGTTGATGTTTAAAGAGGATACTTGGAGTCATTTTCCCTAATTCCCTTGAATTCACCAGTAGATTTTTGTACACAAAAATGCAAGGCTGAATGTTTTCTCTCTATTATTGTAGGAGTGATATTTTCTGTGTGGAAGATTAATGGTATGTGCTCCTTATTTCACTGTATTTGAGTAAAATCCTATTAATTCCTTTCTCTGTTTTTGCTTGCCGGCAAAATTGACATTCACAGGCCTGCTTTTTGCTTGTAATTGAGAATGTGCAAAAATATCAAAACTGTTCCTGTGCGGTATGAAACCTGTGAGCAGTCACTAATATATCCGCTTGTTCTGATCTGTCTTCATATATAGTTCTATTCTTAGAAATAGAATTTGAATGTGATCTTTGAAATTTTGCAAATTGTTGCTGTCTTGTGAAAGTAATCTCAAGAAGAAAAACATAACTCTATTGTCTTGATATTTCTTACCCTAATAGTAATGTTGTACTTGACATCTTATGTTCCTAACCAGTGTACGTACTTGTAGAATTGCTCTGTCGGACTAAACAAGGATCGTTAAGTACTTTAGTCTTCATATATGTGCTCAAAGGAAAAATAAAGTCTGTCACTGCTGTACTTCTTGTTTTCACCAAAAAATAAAAATAAAGTTCTGTGTTGTCTAGGCTAATAAAAGGTTGGGAAATCATTAAAGTTTCCAAATTGTCACAGTAAGCATTGCCCTGAACTTCCAAAAAAAAAAAAAAAAAAAAAAAGCCACCAAATTTCTAGGACTTTTTTTCTTGAAAAATAATAAATAAGAAGACTAACTAACTTTATGCTCATGAACAAAATTTTTCCTCTTCAACCAGTGCAGTTCTTGAAGGCAACTGAAGTACCATTGTTTATTTTAGTCTGTACTTAACATAGTGTTTTCAGTAGAAAACATTTTTGGCTTTTTAAGTTTTTATTTTAATTCCAGTTAATTAACATACAGTGTTATATTAGTTTCAGGCCTACAATACCGTGATTTAACAATTTCATATAACACCCTGTACTCATCTTAGCAAGTGTACTCCTCTAATCCCCATCACCCATTTAACCCACGCCCTCACCCTCGCCCCTCTGGTAGCCATCAGTTTGTTCTCTATAAATAAGAGTCTGTTTCTTCTTTTGTCTTTTTTCCTCCCTTTCCTTGTTTATTTTGTTTCTTAAATTCATATGAATGAATGAAATAATGGTATTTGTCTTTCTCTAACTTCGCTTAGTGGAAAACTATTTTTAATGCACCATTCTTGTTTACTACATTTATGTTAACTGATCTTATTTTTTTCTCAGTGAGCTTAAGATAGACTTTTGGAAGAAATTAATAACTGTATTCTGTAAGTGCTTAATTTCTTTTACACCACTGTGGTGCTCTAAAAAGAATAACAAAAATTGTGATTGACATGTAGTGTCTAGAAACAAATGATCTCAGACATCTCAATCTAATTAGTAATGTTTTGCTACTCAGCAACTGTCACATGAAGGTTTCAGAGCTAAATACTTCCGCATTCTCTGGAGTTGAGGGGGCTTTGGATATTGCAAGACCTGTGAAAATGAATGGTATTTTTAGCCATCTAAACAGAAATTTTACATAAATGGCCCCAAATTATTATTAAAGAGACCCGCTGACTCTTGATGCAATTCATAGTTGCAGGTTTTACTTAAGTATATATTTTTTCTAGACCTGGAGAACTTAAGTTTTCAGAGAGCTAGGTTTTCTTGGCAAACTATACTCTGATCCAAATTCTATACTCTATTTTACCTTTTCAATTCACTGATTGTTTTTTTCCTGCATTGTCAATCACCTGTTTCAAGCATTCTCTCTTTTCTGGACATGGTCAGAAAAGTGTCATTTTTGTTGCCCTTGGTTTATCATCAGCTGTAACCAATGGTATTCACTTTTCTAGTAGGTTGGTGCCACTCATTTGTTAGATTTCTGTTCTGTTAAATTAGATTCAATTAGACATTATGTAGTTTTCACTTGCCAATTAATTGGTTTACTCCTATATCCTTGCTCCACTTCTTTTCATTGGCTTTTTTTCTTTTTCAATTCTAGACCCAAATTATTCCTTATGCAGACCTCCAAATAAGTTATGTGAGGTTCTCTCATCCTCTGTTCACCAAAGTATCATTTGGTCTGCTCAGACCATATTGCTGTTAGTAGGGTCATCCTTCATAATTTCCCTGGACCCCGCATAACAGAATCTCCATGAGCATTCTTTTCCATTTCTGGGTATTCAGCTAAGACTAGACAATGACAAAGGGCTTCTCTAGCTTTCCTTACTCGGGGTCCCATCTCCCCACTACTGCTGTTGCTGTTTCTGCTTCTCCTTTATGTCTAGTTGAGTCGTTTCTGTAATCAGTGTTTATCATAGAAACAAAAATTACCTGTATTGTTATTGAATCCCCTGCTCCACAAACTCACAGTTTGAGCCTTAGATACCTGATTTGTGTCAAAGATACTGTCTCTAGTTTGACAGTCTCAGGAAATCCCGGTATGTCTGGCACATCCATTTGTGTTCTCCTGTTACTTTCATAGTTCTGACACAGATCTTACTATCTCCATTTAAATATTTGAGAAAACAGGCTCAGAAAGTTGAAGTAAATGTGCCTAAGATACAAGTCACAGAAATGTATATTTTTTAATTTCAAGCCTAGGGTATCTTCCACTGTTACAAATATCTGTACTAAATTTGGCATGAAACAAAACAAAACTCATTTATGTGAATAATCAGGACTCAGTTGAAATTATTCTTCATTCATTCATAATTGGTTCTTTTTTCTTTTTTTTTTTTTTAGGATTTTATTTATTTTTCAGAGAGAAAGAGAGAGAGCACAAGCAGTGAGAGTGGCAGGCAAAAGGAGCCCGATGTGGGACTTGATCCCAGGATCCTGGGATCATGACCTGAGCTGAAGGCAGACACTTAACGAATGAGCCACCCAGGCATCCATGATTGGTCTTTGAAAGGTTACTTTTTATCACTTAATACAGGGTTCCATACAGTCACAGATTAGAACACTACGGAAATTTACAAATGCAATCTTTTTTTTTCTTTCTTAAAGATTTTATTTATTTATTTGACAGAGATCACAAGTAGGCAGAGAGGCAGGCAGAGAGAGATGGGGAAGCAGACTCCCCGCTGAGCAGAGAGCCAGATGTGGGCCTCGATCCCAGGACGCTGAGATCATGACCTGAGCTGAAGGCAGAGGCTCCAACCCACTGAGCCACCCAGACGCCCTACAAATGCAATCTTGATAATTGCCACAAAAATGAATGAAATTAGGTTTGTTGACTTCATCAAAGGGAGTAAATGTACAAAAAGGACTTTAAATATTATATTTATGAAATTTAGTTGCTAGGAACTGTATTGACATTTGTATTAAATAAGAGAATTTGAGTATTTTCTAATTGATTCAACATAGTGATTGCTTTTAATAGGTTCTTAGTAATTTATTATAATTAATTTTTTAAAGTTTTTTTTTTTTTTTTTTTTTTTTTTTTTTTAATTTTAAGTACACGCTACCCCCCAGGCTGAGGCAAACTCACATCCAAGATCAAGAGTCTCATGCTCTACCAACTGTGAGCCAGCCAGGTGCCCCATCCTTCTCATTATTAAACTATATTAAGTTTTAATCTTTACCAAGAAAGTGCCAAGGCCAAAGCACTAATAAAGTAAAATAAGGGTTTTTCTTGTTTTGTTTTTCTTTTAAAGACTCTGAGAAACTGGTGCATGGTATGGAAAACTGACTGTCAAGCAGTCTATGTAATATTGTAGCAGTTTTTCTAATTAATGACCTGACCCAACTTCTCTCAATAGGCCCAGATATCCCATCTCCCATTAAGTTTACTTGGATCAGTTTTCATTATTCCTTTTCCATTTTGGTTTCCTCAGCACCAGAGGGGAAATTTGCTAAGTATGCAAGGTGAACATTTGAACCTGAATATGAAGAAGAATAGACCTGCTTACTGATGACTTAAGTATATGTGGCTTCTAAGAAGAGTAGACTTCATTATACATTTTAGGACTCCGTAGTTCTTGGTTCTCTATTTTACTCTCCCAGGTAAGTTCTAGGTCATAGATCTTTGCTTTATTATTATTTTTTTTTTTACTAAATTGTTACTTTAGGACAGAGCCTGTGTCTTTATTTGTAATCCCTTACATGTCCTGCTGTGGTGTGACTGTTAAATTTGAAGTGTGGTTTTAGACTGATAATTTGCCCCAATCTTACAATGTTGGAAGACTTTTAGGTGTCAGTCAACTAAGGGCATGAGTTCTGGGGTGAAACTTGGGCTCATGTACAGACTCTGATCCTTAGTAACAGTACAGTTTTGAGTAATTATGTTATTTAACCTCTGTGAATTTCAGTGTCCTTCTCTGTAAAATTTTAGTAATTATGCACACCTTACAGGCATGCTGTAGGGGATAAATAGGGAAGATGAAGTAGCCTGGTGAAGAGTTAGCACTCATTGCCATTATTTTTTTGCCATTATTTCTGAGGATGATTCTAGAGACCAACAAGACCCAATGTGGATTGGACCATGCCCAAGGATTTTCATGGGCAGCACACTGGGTGAGTTAACTCTTGAGTATATCCCTGTCTTATAGTACTCTGGAAGTCAAATCTTACAATAACCTTCTTCTCAACACCCTGAGAAGAGGTAAGGGCATGTTATTGTAACATATTTAAGAAAAAGCTATCCATATGACTCTAATATAGTCAAGGTTATTATAGTCAAAGAGAGTTTGACATTCTATTTTATGCTGGTTTGTTATATACAATAATCATATAGATTTGACTTTCATTCACACCAATTCAATAAAAGTGTGGGTATACATATATAAGTGTATACATATACGTGTGTGTGTGTGTGTGTGTGTGTGTGTATTTTTTGCTTTAAATACATATATTTAAAGTTGTTGGATGTGAAAATTGGTGGGGATAATACCTGATTTCAGGTTAAAAAACTCAGAAGTACAGTTGACTCTTGAACAATGTGGGAATTAAGGCCCCCTCCCCCTTGCATAGTAAAAAATCCATGTAATGTTTGACTACCCTGCCAAACTTGACTACTAATACCCTACTGTTAACTGATAACATTAACACATACTTTGTAAATGTATTATATGCTACATTTTTATAATAAAGTAAGCTAGAAAAAAGAACATGTTAAAATCATAAGGAAAATACATATACAGTACTGTATCAAGAAACATTTGCATATAAGTGGACGTGTGCAGTTCAGACCCGTGAATTTCAAGAATCCCCTTTAGTTGATTTTAGATTGCAATTCATGGTTTAACTGCATTTTCTGCTACCTCAATATTCCAAAAACCAAATTCTGACAAACTTTTACCACTGTGACATTCAGATCTCTCCTCTGCTGATGAGATCAACAGTGGCCAGCAAAGAAATCTAAAATCTCTTGTATTTATTATAGTCATCTTTCAGATGATGAATGTTTGCCTGCATGCTAATATTAAACTTAAGTCCTCTGTCCACTTACACAATTTTCCAGCTTTCTTTCTTCATTTAACTTTATTAAAGAATATACAGCTTTTCTTCTCTCTTTAATTTTTATAGTGCCATTTAAAAATTATTTTTACTTTTCATACACAATTAGAAACACTGGCACTTTTTAGAAAAAATGAAATAAAAAAACTTAAAATTATAGTTCAACAGAAAAACAACATTCATTAGAAGAACTGAGTCTGCTGGAAGGGTGGTAGGAAACTTGGAAATAAACTTTCACCTTGTCTTTTGACAAGATGGAAAAAACAGGTCTGATTGGGTAGGTGGTTACTTGTTTGGACCCCTTACCTAACTATAGGTAAAAGCAGGATGGGAACTTTGAACTTGAGCCCATTTTTTTTCACTCCTTAGTGACAAAAAAGTGTAATTAACATATTTTGGGGTTCTCATTTTTTGTATTAATAATAGCAGTTTATCAGCATTTAAAGATACATTCTTTCCCATTGACAAAATAAATTCACAGAAGGAAAAATAGCTTTATTTTTAAAGAAATTAAATATCTATTTGCATACGTGAGACAGTATCTTTCATTTAGCCCTAAGCTGATTCTGTGTTTGTTACCATATTCCAATAAGATTTTTGGAAATCAATTTCAAATACATTACCATATACTTATTAGTAGATATCAAACAGAGCTACTGACATTAAGGAAAAAATTTCAGTAACTGTTTACCCACCCTGAGATACTCATTCTTGTAATACATTTGGGATTATTTGAGCATTTAAAAATTTAATGAAATATTTATCTTTTCATTGCATGCATCAATATGTTAAGTTCTCTGCTACAATCCAGGTAAAATAATGATAGCGACCATTGTGTTTTCTGACATGGAGAGAGTGAAATTACAACATAAAACAGTAGCCAGGAATTTACTGTAAACTTCTGGCTCCAGACATCTTGCTACAAGTAGCTACTATTAGAGGACTATACAAAGCTCACGGAACACAGTAATCCTGGGTTGTAGTATAACTATAAAACCTCTTAAAGGGTTTTTCTCAATCTTTTTTTCATTAGTATCTCCCCTCCCCCCCCCCGAGAGAAATTAAATTCAACCAAATTAAATTTAATTAATAAATTTAACTTTAAATTCTATTTCTCCCTAACGAGAGAAATTAATGCTAAAGAATAAGATTTACTGGGTAGGGTTGAGTTTTGGAGGAGCACAATTCACTGCATTATCTAATTTTTTTTCACCCCAAGAACCAATTTTTGTCCCATTGAGAGTGTATACCTTAGAGTGAATAAGAACTAATTATATAGCCTTTAACATTATTGGGGGAGGAACCCTTATAAGTAATATTAGAGGTTGAAAGAGTTGCTTCTCATCTCATTTCTGACCCATACTGCCTGTGTGGTCTCACAAGAAATCTTTAGCTCCTTGTTTTGGAAATGTAAGAATAGCATAAAACCTGATATATAGCTTGGATAGTTTGTTCTTACTCGACTCAGTGTTTTTGGTTATAAATGGAACAAACAGATATAGATCAGTTATTCTCAATTCTGGCTACATTTTTCCTGGGGCAGGTAAAGATGTCAATGCTCAATATTTCTAGACCAATTAAACCAATATTAAAACACAGGTTGCTGGGTAGCATTTCCCGAGCTTCTGATTCTGCAGGCCTTGTGTGCGGCCTGCAAATCTGTATTTCTATCAGATTCTCAGGTGATGCTGTGCTAGTGGTTTGGGGACTACACTTTGAGAGCCACTGGTCTAGGCATGTGTGTCAATATGTATGTGTTTGTGTGAATATGTGTATATATTACGCAGATGAATCCTAATCCCTAGGTGAATCCTAATCTCAGAACTATCCGTATAGAAAATATTAAGGTTCTTTTCAGTTATAAGATACTGTGATTTTAATCTAATGAGAATTGTTGGGCATCAAGATGGTCTATACAGAAAGGAGACCTGTGGAAAAACATCAATTTCTTGGTCAGTTATCATTAAGAATTTGTTCCTATAAAGCATTTTACAGTATTTTTTGAAAGGTAATATTTCACTTGTTGCATATATGGTTCTTCCTTTTTCAGTTAAGACAGTTTATTTGGTTGTCAGTGTCTCATTATTTGATAAGATCAATGGAGGGTTTGGATAATAGCCAGCTGTTTTTGAATTGCTGGAAGAGAATCTTGAAAATTTGTAGTCCAGGGGTAATTCTGGGGGAAAGAAAAAATTATTACTTGGCAGATCTCAAAAGGCCATTCATAAATATAAACAAATCAAAATTTGAGTCATTGGTAATAAAACTTATTTTTTTTAGAATTTTGTGATTTTAATATTTTACTATTTCTTTTGTCACCTGGATAGGTTGCACCTAACATGAAGAGTTTAGATGTTTTTCTCTATAAAATTTAAAATAATATTTAAGTCAGGATACATTTAGAAGTTTTATAAATCATCTTCAGAGATCTAACTAGTGAGTTTAATTTTAACATTCTCTGTACAGAAGTTAGCATATAAAATAGGCATGCTCATCTAATTTTTTTTTTTAATTTAAAAGTCTCTCAGGCTCTACTGAGAGCATCATGTAACTGATAAATGAGAACGAATAATCTTCTTGGCCCTTAGTAATAAGAGTAATAAGTAATAGTAATAAGAGAGCTACTAAGAAAAATTTTTGAATGCTTAGATAAATAAGAATTTAAATATACACAATATGGCAGCTTTCTCCATATGATAATCATCTCTCTCTCTCTCTCTCTCTCACACACACACACACACACACGTGTGTGTGTGCGCGCAGTGTGTGTGTACACAGCTGCAAGGGAAACTGGGAGAGAGAACATAAAATGCATACTTTATTAATGGTGGGGCACTGTGACATCTTTAAGTTTCTCAAAAGCTAGCCTTCAGATATCATCTTCCCAAATGTCTTCCAAGGCAACGTTACCAGAAATATTACAAGTAAAACACTATGATATATGCCATGTTATGATACTCAGTCCACATGAAGATACTGGGCAATAATCCTTATTTCAAAAATCTCACAAGTAAAACATCATTTGGAAGTACTGAGTACTTTGAAAATGACACTAGTATAAAAATGATACTTTATATTAAATGCCAGTGAGAATCATCAATCCCAAGTAGTAGAGGAAAACACCAGTGCAGAAACTGGGAAGCAGGATACTGCCTTTCTGACACCTGAGAAGCCTAAGATGATGTAAACAGAAAAACTTCCAATATTAGTGAATTTCATTGGTCTTGACTGCTCACTTAGCTGTGGTATATTTTGAGCCAAACATTAAAAAGGCATTGGAAAGTAAATTGTTAACAATGAGTTTCTAAAATCATGTATCTGAGGTCTTGGATTTCTGATATGCCACTAAAATGATACAGGCTCAGTCAAACAGTCATCTTCTCTGTCTTTCCTATACATTCGCTGAAGTAAATGTTTAGGTCTCTGTGTAGCCATTACTATAAGGTTAAAAATGGTTACATTATCACAATGCTTACAAACTAGTCATTATAATGTCTATAGCTTGCAAGTGCAAACTTATAAAATCTATAAAGATGAGTTTTTGCATTTAAATGTCAATGAGATAACCAAATCTAATAAGATATTCATTAAGAAGGAAACATTTCCTGAATACAAAAAGGTTTTAAGAGGCAAAGGGGAGTATTTGTTTTTCCCCTCCTATGTCATTTAAAGCAAACACTTTCTCTTTCAGGTAGCAGAAAAGATCCATTAAGAAATCTGGCATTGTATAACAGGTGAGATCAGAGGGCTCTTCTATGAAAACAAGGATCTCCAGACTGGGGATTCAACACGAGGGAAAGAATGGCATCTCTGTTACAAGAAAGTCATTTCTGGTGCTCTTTGGAAGAAAAGAGAAAAGCAGATAAAAACGGAATTCTTACTTACCACAACAATATTCTATTAAACTCTGTGTATTAAACTATCATATCAACCATATTACCTAGCAATTAAATGAAGTGAGCCGAAATGAACAAATATTCTTTTTTTTTTCATTTTTTCATAGTTTTTTTTTTTTTTTTAAAGATTTTATTTATTTATTTGTCAGAGAGAGAGAGAGAGGGAGAGAGAGCGAGCACAAGCAGACAGAGTGGCAGGCAGAGGCAGAGGGAGAAGCAGGCTCCCCGCCGAGCAAGGAGCCCGATGTGGGACTCGATCCCAGGACGCTGGGATCGTGACCCGAGCCGAAGGCAGCCGCTTAACCCACTGAGCCACCCAGGCGCCCCTGGACAAATATTCTTGAACATTAAGTTCAATGTAAAATAGAACAGAAACAGAACAACTCTTGGATCTTTTTTTTTTTTTAAAGAGGTATTAGCAGGATAACATATATGTAAAGATTCTGTCCTCAATAAGCCTGAAGCCATGGCCGTTAGTATTTTTCTCCCAGCCATTTTTCTTGCTTGAGAAATATGGTAAATTATATAGTAGTATCTAACTTTACTGAATATGCTACTGAACTAGTCAATTTCAAGTTTTCTGTGAGATAAAACTTCTATATGAGAATGTGAACATAGCAGAGTGCTAAGTTAGAGACTAACACTTTGCTTTTTGAGGAAGTATCCTGGACATCAGAACAACTGAGTAAGACCTATTAATTCCTCCTTTCCCCACAAAAAATTGGTACATGTTTAGCTTTGTTTGACGACTGTTAAGTCCTTCTTAATATTTTCTCCTGAGAAAAGGTAGAAGACAAAAGCCTAGCACCAAGTTCTTTTCCTGGGGGCTATGGAAGAAAGCTTTTGGGAGATGAAAATGGGAGATACACTGATGTTAGTACTGCTTCTTTAAGGAGAGGTGATAACCTCCAGAAGATGGAGAGGGGGTTATTTTCTCATTCTTTGGAGAAATATTTAAAGATTTTTTATTTATTTATTTGACAGACAGAGATCACAAGTAGGCAGAGAGGCAGGCAGAGAGAGAGAGGGGAGGAAACAGGCTCCCTGCGGAGCAGAGAGCCCGATGCGGAGCTCGATCCCAGGACCCCGGGATCATGACCTGAGCCGAAGGCAGAGGCTTTAACCCACTGAGCCACCCAGGCGCCCCTTGGAGAAATATTTAAATCCTAGAATAATGAAGATTCACTTTACTTCGACTTTCTTACTATTTCATAACCGTATCCCATTGACCCGGTTTTTATGCACGTACTACTACAATAATTCATCGGCTTCTACTAACACATTACTTTATTCTCTCGCTATAAAATCGAATCACTTTGAAATAAAGGAAGAGTGAAATAGAAAAACTGAAAATAATTGTTTAATTCTGGGCTAGCCCCTTCCTTCAAGTTACACGTTCTGTTTATTTTACAGGAAAATTGTAAAAGGAAGAAGTATATTTAGGTTATCTTTAATTTTATGTGTATAAGCATGGAACAAAATGAAAATTAAACTATCCTTTTGAAACTAATGAGAATGAGATATTATTTTAATGAGTATATACTGACAATGGATTTGTACACTGGCATAGAGAATGGACTTTTGGGCAGGTTCTATGTATTTTAGGGTTGTAATTGTCATCATATCATCATCATCATCGTAAGACCTGAGTACCCAGGTTCTGGGAAGGCCTAACAAGCAGAGAGGGAGTGGACATTCTGTCACAGCTTTTTCCCTTATGCACCCGAATTCTTCGTGGAGGCAGGGGCAGTTACTAGCAGCAGAAAAACCTTAGTAGAGTTTTGGCAGTCTTGAAGGGGTGCACACAAAACTTGAGGGGCTAGGAATCTGCCATAAAGGAATGGGTGGAGAACTGAACTCTGCTGGTTTTTCCCTCACGCATGTTGCCAAGTTCTGAGAGGAACTTCAGGAAACTAATAAGCAAGCAAAAGCATATACTTCTGCAAAGCAAAATGGATTTTTTCAGCGGTTTCTTGGATTTAAGATAATGGAGGGATTTAAGTTCTGATTTTTTTTTTTAAGATTTTATTTATTTATTTGACAGACAGAGATCACAAGTAGGCAGAGAGGCAGGCAGAGAGAGAGGAAGGAAAGCAGACTCCCTGCTGAGCAGAGAGCCCGATGCGGGACTCGATCCCAGGACCCCGAGATCATGACCTGAGCCGAAGGCAGCGGCTCAACCCACTGAGCCACCCAGGCGCCCTTAAGTTCTGATCTTAATCAGGGACCTGTGAATGCCTCAGACTTTCAGATACATAGTTCTGAGAACTGAATTTACTATTAAGAAGTAATTCTCCTTCATGTTAATAATGGATTTTTTCCTTAATGTCTACTTTCTTTCACAGTAGTATAGCTAACTCTTTCTTTCTTTCTTTTTTTTTTTTTTAAAGATTTTATTTATTTATCTGATTTATCTCGATCCCAGGACCCCGAGATCATGACCTGAGCCAAAAGCAGCGGCTTAACCCACTGAGCCACCCAGGTGCCCCTAGCTAACTCTTTCTTTTAGTTATCATTAGCAAGGTATTATCTCTTGCCATCCTTTTCTATTCAAACTTCCTGTGTCCTTATATTTCAGAGATGTCTTTTCTGAACAACCCATAGTTGGGTTTTGTTATTTCATTCAGGATTTTAATCAGAGATTTTTACCATCTATACTTAATATAATTACTCAGCTTTAAAAGTCTGTCATCTTACTGGATATTCTCCATATCTTATTTATTTTTCATATTCTTTCCATTTTTTTTCTTTTCGATTTTAAAATCATTTTACATAATTAGCCTAGTATGTATCTCATTACGGTTTCTTTGGTAGTTATCCTAGAGATTACAACATGCATTTTTGACTTATCAATACCTAACATACTTTTTTTTTTTTTAAGATTTATTTATTTGACAGAGAGAGATCACAAGTAGGCAGAGAGGCAGGCAGAGAGGGGGAAGCAGGCTCCCTGCTGAGCAGAGAGCCCAATACGGGGCTCGATTCCAGGACTCTGAGATCATGACCTGAGCCGAAGGCAGAGGCTTAACCCACTGAGCCACCCAGGTGCCCCTACCTAACATACTCTTATTCCTTACCATAAAATACAAGGATGCTAAGCATTTTAACTACAACTGTCCCACTGCCATTGGCCTATAACTGTCCCCCTGCCATTGGCATCATTTAAAAAAGATATTTTAATTAAAATTCAATTAACATATACTGTATTATTAGTTTCAGAGGTAGAATTTAGTGACTCACCAGTTGCAAATAACACCCAGTGCTCATTACTTCAATGCCCTCCTTAATGCCCATCACCAGTTACCCCGTCCTCACACCCACCTCCCCTCCAGCAACCCTCAGTTTGTTTCCTATAGTTAAGAGTTTCTTATGGTTTACCTCCCTCTTTGTTTTCATCTTATTTTTTCTTCCTTCTGTTCATCTGTTTTATTTTCTTAAATTCCACATATGAGTGAAATCATGTGCCATGTGTCTTTGACTGACTTATTTTGCTTAGCATAAGCCCTCTAGTTCCATCCACATCTTTGCAAATGACAAGATTTCATTCTTTTTGATGGATAAAGAAGATGTAGTATATCTTTATCTATTCCTCTGTTGATGGACATCTGGGCTCTTTCCATATTTTGGCTATTGTTGATAGTGCTGCTATAAACATCGGGGGTGCATATGCCCCTTCACATCACTATTTTTGTATCCTTAGGACAGATACCTAGGAGTGCAATTACTGGGTCATAAGGTAGCTCTACTTTTAACTTTTTGAGGAACCTCCCTACTGTTTTCCACAGTGGCTGCACCAGTTTGCATTCCTACTAACAGTGTAAGACTGTTCTCCTTTCTCTGCATCCTCGCTAACATCTGTGTTAACTGAGTAGTTCATTTTAGCCATTCTGACCAGTGTGAGGTGGTATCTCATTGTGGTTTGATTTGTATTTCCCTGAAGTCAAGTGATGTTGAATATTTTTTCATGTGTCTGTTGGCCATTTGGATGTCTTCTTTGGAGAAATATCTGTTCATGTCTTCTGCCCATTTCTCAACTAGATTTTTTGTTTTTTTGGGTGTTGAGTTTGATAAGTTCTTTATAGATTTTGGATACTAGCCTTTTATCGATTAGACATTTACAAATATCTTCTCTTACTCTGTAGTTGCCTTTTAGTTTTATAGATTGTTTCCACTGGTGTGCAAAAGCCTTTTATCTTGATGAAGTTCCAGTAGTTCATTTTTGATTTTGCTTCTCTTACCTTTGGAGATGTGCCTAGCAAGAAGTTGCTGTGGCTGAGGTCAAAGAGCTTGCTGCCTGTGTTCTCTACTAGGATTTTGATGGGTTCCTGTTTCACATTTAAGTCTTTCATCCATTTTGAGTTTATTTTTTGTGTATGGTGTAAGAAAGTGTCCAGTTTCATTCTTCTAAATGTGGCTGTCCAATTTTCCCAACACCATTTGTTGAAAAGACTATCTTTTTTCCACTGGATATTCTTTCCTGCTTTGTCAAAGATTAGTTGACCATAGAGTTGAAGGTCCGTTTCTCAGTTCTCTATTCTGTTCCACTGATCTGTGTGTCTGTTTTTGTGCCTGTACCATACTGTCTTGATGATTACAGCTTTGTAATACAGCTTGAAGTCTGGAATTGTGATGCCTCCCAGTTTGGGGTTTTGTTTTTGTTCTTGTTTTTCAACATTACTTTGGCTATTGTGGGTCTTTTCTGGTTCCATACAAATTTTAGGATTGTTTATTCCAGCTCTGTGAAAAATGCTGACGGTATTTTGATAGGGATTGCACTGAATATATAGATTGCTTTGAGTTGCATAGACATTTTAACAATATCTGTTCTTCCAGTCCATGAGCATGGAATTTTTTTTTTCATTTCTTCATGTCTTCCACAATTTCTTTCATAAGTGTTCTACAGTTTTCAAAGTATAGATCCTTTACCTCTTTGGTTAGATTTATTCCTAAGGATCTTATGGTTTTTAGTTCAATTGTGGGAACAATTTAATTCATTCAATTAATTCAATTGTGGGATCCATTCCTTGATTTCTCTTTCTTCTGCTTCATTGTTAGTGTGTAGAAATGCAACTGATTTCTCTGTATTGGTTTTATATACACTGACACTGCTGAATTTCTGTATCAGTTCTAGCAATTTTTTGGTAGAGTCATGTTTTAAAATTCTTTCTTTAGGGGCACCTGGGTGGCTCAGTTGGTTAAGTGTCCAATCTTGACTTTGGCTCAGGTCATGAATTCAAGGTTGTGAGATACAACCAGCTGCATGTTGGGCTCTATGCTGGGTGTGGAGCCAGCTTAAGATTCTCTTGCTTCCTCTGTCCCCGCCCCGCTCCTGCTCACCCTCCTCTATTCACCCCCCCACAAAATAAATAAATAAAAATAAATTAAAAAAGGCTTTCTTTAAACCTCTTAGAACTTTTTTTTATTTTTCCAACAGAAAATGTTCATTTAATTTATTCATGTATCTATCCCTTTGTTGCTGTATATTCCTTCTTCCAATAGGGATCATTCTTTTTTTTTGCCTGAAGAACAATACCCTAGTATTTTCTTTAGTGTAGGTCTTCTGGAGATAAATTTCCTCCATTTTTGACTGTCTAAAAATACTTTTCTTTTATTCTTTAATGATATCTTTAGTGGGTGTAGACCACCATCAAGATTGATAGCCAAGATACTGTTCTACTGTGTTGGCTTCTTTTGTTTTTTGTAGAAGTCAGATATCAGTCTACCTTTTACTCCTTTCTAATCAATCTGTTTTTAATTCTCTAGCTGTTTTTAATATTTCTTAATTATGTTTGGTTTTTAGCAGTTAACTTTGGATTTATTTTTATTTATTTTGTTTCAGTTCTTTGGGCTTCTTACACCTTTGGCTTCTTTTCAATATTTTTGGAAAGTTGTAGCAATTGTTTTTGGCTTATTCTCTCATCTCCTGGGGTTCCAATTATAGAAATCTTATTCCTTCTCATTTTATCTCCAGTGTCACTTAGTCCTTCTATATCTTCCTTCCTTCTGTATCTTGCTTTGTTTTTTCTTCATTCTGGATATTTTCTTTTGGCATGTCTTCCAGTGCACTAATTCACTTTTCAACTATGTCTAATCTGCTTTAAACATCCATTAGGTTTTTAATTTTGATTTTCTAATATTTCATTTCTAAAAATCCATTCTCTTTATTGTTTTTATGTCTCTACTAAATTTCACAGTCCTTTCTTTTCTGTACTTGGCCACAGTAAATTTTTTTTTTTTTTAAGATTTTATTTATTCATTTGACAGAGAGAAAGATCACAAGTAGGCAGGGAGGCAGGCAGAGAGAGAGGAGGAAGCAGGCCCTCCGCGGAGCAGAGAGCCCGATGCGGGGCTCGATCCCAGGACCCTGGGATCATGACCCGAGCCGAAGGCAGAGGCTTTAACCTACTGAGCCACCCAGGCGCCCCGGCCACAGTAAATTTTATTATTTCTGTTACTGTAGTCTCATACCCTTGTGGACCTAGCTATTTTTTGTTATGTGCTGAACCTTATATTCATTGTTTTTAGAAATAATCTGAGCCCTAGAATGATGTTACCTTCCTCTAAAGAGAATATTCTCAATAAAGTTTTAGGGATTCAGCCGATGGAACACTGAGCTTTAGTTATCTTTACTCTAAGGTAAATTCAAGGTCTCAGTACAGATTAAGAGAGTTCATCAGGTTCATCCCTCCTCTGGCAGACCCTACCTTCCATTCCTATGCCTGTAGGCTCAGGAAGCTAATGAAAGGTCCACTCACTTTCCCTGGTACCCTCTTTAGAATTGGCAAACACCAAACAGTAAGGGAAAAGCAGCTCCAAAAGTCAGGTTTACCTTACATGGCTTCTTTAGGAAACTGTCCTGGTAATTTTTCCTTTTATCCTATGACCCCAAGCAAACTTAAAAAAAAAAAAAAATTCCAGTTTTTGTAGTTGGTTCCAGGAATCAGGCAGGTCCTAATTTTCTAGGCTGCTATAACCTAGGTGTAGCCCAAGAAAAATAAATGCCACAAGAAGATTTTCTTCTTTCAAAGGCAAGAATTCTAGTACTTAACAGTCATTACTGTCTAGTAACAGCTGAAGTTTTATTTATTTATTTATTTTTTAAATATTTTATTTATTTATTTGAGAGAGAGAGAGAGACAGTGAGAGAAAGCATGAGCGAGGAGAAGGTCAGAGGGAGAAGCAGACTCCCCGTGGAGCTGGGAGCCTGATGCGGGACTCGATCCCGGGACTCCAGGATCATGACCTGAGCCGAAGGCAGTCGCTTAACCAACTGAGCCACCCAGGTGCCCACAGCTGAAGTTTTATAAGTATGTTTCTGCTTACCTGCTATTGCTTCAATACTTGGAATTGCAATAGTGCTGTAAGTACTGATTCTTTTACATGACCATGTATAAAACAATGAGTCTTCTGTATTTTCCAGTCCCGAAACCGAATCAATAAAAAAAGAGCCCCACTTTTTAGATAATGTATTTAGAGGCTTTGCCTTTTGACCCTGCAACAAGAGAAGAGAACAATGAAAACTATGATTGATTTTCAATGTCATAAGCTTTTCCCCCATTAAGGAAATCAAAATAGGAAAACTCTAGGAATCTGAACAGTTTATGTTTAACCAAACCAGATATTATATAAAAATGAAAACAAAGCTTAGTTCTTTCCTGCTCTGGGAGTACCTACGTTGCTCAGTTGGTTAAGCATCTGACCCTATTTCTGCTCAAGTTATGATGTCAGGGTGGTGAGATCCAGCTCTGCGTTGGGCTCTGTGCTGAGCAGATAACATGCTTAAGATTCTCTCCTCCCTCTGCCACCACTTCCCCTACTCTCCCCCCAGCCCACTGTGCTCTCCCTAAAAAAAGAAAAAGTAAAGAAGAAGTATCCTACCCTTGTTTTGTTTGGGAACCCTTTCTTATCCTTTGGGATCTGGCCTGGATGCACCTAAGACATTTTCCTTAATTTCTCACCCTCGGGTTAGATTAGGTCTTATCCATTTTCCTACCCTGAGTTTATCCCTAATATATTCCTGCTCAGGCTATCTTCAAATTATCATACTATTAATTACTTTTCACTTTTGACAGACAATGAACTACAGAATATTAGGAACTTTCTTACATATATTAGTGTAACTTTAAGGCTTAATGTCTAGGTCAGAGCAGGGATATAAAAATTGTAGACTAAATTAAAGATTCATTAAAAAATATTTCTCAGTGTTTTATGGATATAGAATAAAATTAAGAATTGTAAAAACTCCCATCATATCTATATAATCTGGATTATAAAAATCTGTCATCTTTTTCTTTTCTTTTTTAAGATTTATTTATTTATTTGTCTCAGAGAGAAAGACAGAGAACACAAGCAGGGGAGCGGCAGGCAGAGGGTCCTGGGATCAAGTTCCACATCCGGCTCCCAAGGAGCCCACTTCTCCCTTTATCTGCAACTCCCCCTTCTTGTGCTCTCTCTCTCTGACAAATAAAATCTTAAAAAAAAAAAAGGGAACGGTGTGTGACTCAACCACAAATCGGATATTCTTAGCAAAGAGGCTTGCATAAATTAAAACCACAGTATATGTATATGCTGAACAAGAGAATGGTGTTAGATTGGTATTTAAATAATATATTAAGATATCTCTGCTAATCTAATAAGCTCTTATGTTTGACACTTGTGATAAAAATTTTGAGTATTCTGAAAAATGTATATATATATATATGTATACACATACACAGAGCTATCAAATCTTATTTCTCAATTATAGTATAAGTAGATTTAATTAAGGATGAATCTATATAGGAGAGAGCATTATACATATGGCAACTAAGTTATATTGGATCTCTCTTTCTCTCCATACTTATATGAATTAGAAATGATCCATTTAGTTTTGAAAAAGAAAAAAAAAGCATGTGTATGAATACTCACGTTAAGGTCACTGACCACGATGGAAAAGGAAGAAGTTTTCAAGAAGGACAAAAAGTCCGAATGTAACCAGTTTCCTCTACCTAACTTGTAACTTATTTTTACTGACAAGACTAAATACAGAAGAGCCCCACTAGTGGGGGGCAAACAAAAAAATGTCTCATAGACAGTAATCTGAAAGAATGTTAACTCCAGACTCATTACCTGTCGGATACCTTTTGTCCAATTTCCTACTTGAATAGATATAAATTCACTTTGTTCAGCTGATGTTGAACTATTTTAGACATACAAAAAATGGCAATTTCATAAGGTTCTATCTAAACAGGTATTTTAAGAAGATCCTTTTCCGTTTTACCCACTGGTTAATAGTATTCCAGGTATCTTGAACAAAAATATTTAATACTGACACAGTGTCATTTTTTCTACTTATTCTTGCCCATTTGGATTCTAACTTGAGAAATTCTTCCCTACTTTAAGGTCACAAAAATATTTTTGTAATTTTCTTCAATTAATTTTACAGATATATTTCTTATTTTCAGGCCTATAATCCATTTAAAATTTGTATGGGGGGAAAAGGGACTCCTTTTCCTGCTGATTGATGATCCTCTACCATGCATCACATTTACATGGTAACTTGGAATGTGATACAGGGTCCTATGTCTGGGTTCATTTTCCTCTGTTCACTGACCTTTTTATGTATTTTGTTGTTAGTTCTATAATAAAAAACTACTGTAGCTTCCTAACATGGTTAGTATTGAATAGGGTAAGATTCCTCCCCTTTATTATCCTTTTTTACAAAATTATCTGAGCTATTTGTGGGCCTTCAGTTTTCTGCTTAATGCATATCAGTTTGTGAAGGTCCATCCAAAAATCCTCCTGGGTTTTTTTTATAACATTATACTGACTTTATAAATAAATCTGAGGAAAATAGGTATCAGTATAATCTTAAAATATGGTATATCTTTCTATTTTTTCATTTGCATTTAGAATCTTTTTAAAATTGAGATGTAATTGACATATTAAGTTAAGATGCAGAACATAATAATTTGGTATTTCTGTATATTGTGAAATGATCATAGTAAGTCTAGTTAACATCTGCCATCATACAACAAATTTTTTTTATGATCAGAACTGTAAAAGCCTACTCACCTAACAACTTTCATATGTGAAATACAGTATTATTCACCATAGTTACCATGCTATATAATAAGTCCCTAAGACTTATTTATTTTATAACTGGAGATTTGTACTTTTGATTTCTTTCACCTGTTCAGAAACCCAATCTAAAAACTTCTCTATCAAGGTCTTATGAGATGTATTTCTAGACAGTAATATAATGATTCATTTTCTTTGCTTTTGTAAATGGTTTATTTCTTGTTACATTTTGTAAGTCCTTACTGGTGGTACAGTAAGGACTTTTTTTTTTTTTTTTTTTAAGAGAAAGAGAATGCAAGGGGCAGAGGGAGAGGGAGAGAGAGCGAATGTTAAGCGGCTCAGCACCCAGTGAGGGGCCTGACATGGGGCTTAATCTCATGACCCTGAGATCATGACCTGAGCCAAAATCAAGAGCCAGACGCTTTACTGACTGAGCCACCCAGGTGCCCCAAGCTATTGATTTCTGAATGCTGATTTGGATCTAGCATTTTCACAACTCTCTTCTTAGTTATAATGGTTTGCTGACTGTTTCCCTAAGGTGGTCTATGCTAATGACCATACAACTCTGAAATAATCACAATTTGGTATCTTCTAACTCTAATTCCGTATTTCTTTTTCTTGTTGTGTTGGCCACCTCTGTTACACAATATAATAACAGATATCCTCTGTCTAGCCTAGAACCTTGAAGACCCGGTGTCTCCATTAAGTATGGCTTTTTTCCCCCAATAAATTTTTCCATTATAGATTATATTCTCACTGGGTTTTGTTGGATAGCTTTTCTCTAATCAAAGGCTGGCCCCTTCTTGTTTGCTGAGAATCTTCATCATTAAAATGAATTATTTTGGCACATAAATTTCATAGTATGTTACTCTAAAAAGCTGAAGAATAAATTTTTATTTGTTTTGAGTTAAAATGAAGAAACAGATGAGAACAGTAATGAAGGGAGCTGAAGAGGAGAGCTCCTTTTGGAGGCTAATCTTATGAAATTTAAGACTGTCCAAGTAATTACAAGATTAATGAAGTGGCTTTTGATTTATTTCTCCAAAGATAAATGAAAACAAATTATTCTTCCTTGTCTCCTTAACTAGCTTTACTTTGATTATTAAAATGGACCATTTTGCTTATCTGTCATGCTCCAGTATAGTATAATGGATAATCAACAGATGCAGTAAGGTTTTAGAAAAAATTTCTTATATAAGCCTTTTGAGGGCCATTTGAGATGTTCTCTGTCCTTATCTTGAGCTTCCTGTCACAAATGAAGGGAAGTAAAAGTGACCTTCACATTCCAGATGGTTTTATGAAGGGTGAAATTTTTGTAAATATCTGAGAAATTGAATTCAAGCCTAAGTGAAACAAAATGCTAATCTCTCCAGAATGTAGTAAATGTTTTTGTTCGGTGAGTGCATCAATCCTGAAATGATCTGATTTGCTTTTAAATTATACTGTTAAAAGTTCATTTAAGCTGCATAAAGTTAACTAGAAATAAGGAATTAAATCCCTTTGCATTCTGGTTTTGTGCTAACTAAAACACTCAATGTGATATATATTACATGTATGACATTTGGTTAGAAAAATGAAACTACATTTTTCTTAATAAGCACAAAATCAGGGTGCCTGGGTGGCTCAGTGGGTTAAGCCGCTGCCTTCAGCTCAGGTCATGATCTCAGGGTCCTGGGATCGAGTCCCGGGTCAGGCTCTCTGTTCAGCAGGGAGCCTGCTCCTCTTCCTGCCTCTCTGCCTACTTGTGATCTCTCTCTGTCAAATAAATAAATAAAATCTTAAAAAATAATAATAATCTTGGGGCGCCTGGGTGGCTCAGTGGGTTGGGCCGCTGCCTTCGGCTCTGGTCATGATCTCAGAGTCCTGGGATCAAGCCCCGCATTGGGCTCTCTGCTCAGCAGGGAGCCTGCTTCCTCCTCTCTCTCTGCCTGCCTCTCTGCCTGCTTGTGATCTCTCTGTCAAATAAATAAATAAAATCTTTAAAAAAAAAAAAATCACAAAATCAACAGAAGAACCCTCACACGATACTTTCTGTTTAGCTCTCTTTATGGACTGTCTCCTTCCTCCTGTAGCAACTGAGGATGTTTTTGTATTCTTGTCTCCTCCACAGGGAAGCAGGAAAGAATCTGAATTCTCATGACATGCTGTACTTAAACACCAGGGCTTTGATATGCTGATGGAAAAAATGTTCTGTGTATAGGAATACAAGTGAACTTAAATATGAAAGCAGTCCGGCTTCTAGAAGTTATAGTCCTAGGTTTGTGTTATAAGATAATTAACAAAACAAAACAAAACACCCAATTGTTTTAAATTTTAAATCTGCTTTTAAATATAAGCAGAAAGATGTAGGATTAGAGGATTCTCCTTAAAGAAGAGAGAACTAAGTTGTCCTGAAACATTTGCTAAGGAGGAACCCATCACACAAACACCGCCTTAACACAAACTACAGAAACATCATATCATTCAGTCTGACCAGGTTAACTCTGGAATCAAGTAGGATGAGAATACTCTGCTTTTTCAACATGATGCTTTGGGCCACAGCTGGGAATCCTGCAGCAAAACACCTGCTTCAGACCCCAGCAGAACAGGGGAATCCATCTTCCACAATTCCATTTAACCTGGAATCTCAACAGTGTGAGATGGAAAGAGAGTTTAGGGCTACAGCTGGAGCCTTCTGAGGGCTTTACTGTAACCCTGTCACTTGGCCAAACCGTCCTCTTCCTTGCTTCCTTGCCCATGTTCAGTGGAACAGGGTGGGTTGGGGAGGTAGAGTTTGATAGGAAAGGAACATTATTTCAATTTTGTCTTAGGAAATAAAATTTTCAAGCTGTTGACTCATCATTTTCTGTCTAAAAGCCAATTATGAATTCTGTTCATGTGTTTATAACTAATTAACAAGAGAAAGGGGTCATGGGAAAAGGATGGGGCTACTGTTTGTTGTAAATGTTGGAGGAAACTTTCCCATGGAGTCTTCATTTTCTTAATACAGTACCTGTATTCTCAAAGCATTCTGAAGAAACCAAATCTCCTAATTTCTCTTTAGTGAAAACCTTTTCCAAAGTCACGCAGGATGGAAGGCCTACCCACTGTAAGACTGCTTTAAAGCTCTTCTTAACTCAAACAGTCCAAAGAACTTCCAGTGTCATGCTGAAGACTAAATGCTACTCAGCGGAAACCTCAGAAAAACCTGAACCCTTTCTTCTAACATTTTGTTGGGTCTATTTGTAGTTATTATTATTTTTTAAATGAACAGACTTTAGGTTTACAGATAACTAGAGCATATAGTGCAGAAAGTCCTCATACATCTGTTCCCCATTTGCCTCCCCTTCCCGCCCACTGTTTCTTCTATTATTAACATTTTGCAGTAATTGGTGTGGTACATTTGTTATCATTGATTAACCAGTATTAATACATTATTATTAATGAAAGGCTGTAGTTTACATTAGGGTTAACACTTCATGTTGTATAGTTCTATGGGTTCTGACAAACATACAATGTCAGGTTTCCACCATTACAGTATCATGAAAATCCATAAAAATCCCTTGTGCTCCATTTACTCACCTCCCTCCCTCCTGAACCCCGGCACCACTGGTCTTTTTACTTTCTGTAGTTTTGCCTTTTCTAGAATGTCATATAGCTGGAATCATACAATATATAGGCTTTTTAAATTGGCTTCTTTCACTTAGTAGTATGCTTGTTAGTTTCCTCCCTGTCCCTGTGTGGTTTAATAGCTCATTTCTTTTTTTTTTTTTTTTTTAAAGATTTTATTTATTTATTTGACAGAGAGATCACAAGCAGGCAGAGAGTCAGGCAGAGAGAGAGAGGAGGAAGCAGGCTCCCTGCTGAGCAGAGAGCCCGATGCGGGGCTCGATCCCAGGACCCTGAGATCATGACCTGAGCCGAAGGCAGCGGCTTAACCCACTGAGCCACCCAGGCGCCCCTAATAGCTCATTTCTTTTTATAGTTATTTTTTGTTTCTTGACTTGAGTTTTTCCTTCTTATAATTGTTCCACTGGAATGAATTTAGAAATGCATATTATTTTCTGATCTTTCTTCTTTTCTGCCTCTTTTTGCTTTTATATACTTTTTTCCCTTTTTCAGATTTGTGACATATTTTACTTTTCTTTACATCAAGTCTTCACCTAAGGTTTCTTCTTGGCAGCTGAGGAACCAAGTCTAAAGGAGCTACCAATGTATTAACTTATACTCATGAAGAAAGAGCAGAAGAGCTCTCATGGCCAAGCAAAAGAAAAAGAGACATAGGGTGTGACTATAGTGAGTCAGGATCTGGTTGCCTCAACATTAGCCAAAAAACACCCATGGAGTCATAGCACTGGGTGAAAGCAAGAGGGCTGGGAAGACAGATGGGTCTTGGCATTATTTAAAAATCATCAACAAGATTAACAACAGGGCTGAGATAGCAAGTTCACCAAGTGCCAAGATATTTCATCACTCTTGGCACAAACACGCACTTTTTAAGATATGTCAAACATAAAGGTTTTTCTTTCCAGGAAAGAGCTAGTAAGGAAACCCTTACCTCATATTTTCCTTTCTTCTCTAGAGGCTCTGATTCTTCAGGCTTCCCATCTCTATCCCCTCTGAGCTCTTCCAGAATGAGGACTGTCTCCCAGTTACTATAATGACGGGCTGGGAAAATGTCTGAGTGCATGCTGTCACCAAAGTAAACGACCTGTAAGTCAGATAGCAAATTCTGTTTGAGGCATGAGGAATGTGAAAGTGGTGTTCTCTCCATGAAGCAGAAAATATTCCTCGACACCTATCAGAATAGGACAAAAGTTACATAAACATCTTAAAACTCCCGTGAATACCATCACAAGTATTCAACCTGCCCCATTTGGTTTGTGGGGCACCAAGTTTGCTGTAAGAAGTGACACAATGTATTTGCAGGTACAAGAAAGGCAGGGGCTGAGTTTATTCAGTTTTCTGAAGAAGTTAGGGTCTGTATGTTTATTGTTAAGGCTGCCCTTTGAATTGAAGAACTGGTGGAGTAGAGATGACTTGTTACAATGGGTTACATTTGTGGGAGTGCACATCACACCAGTTTTTCCAAGTTTCTGGGACCTACCCAGACTGGCTGAAACAGAATCTCTGACTGGCTGGGTAAGCGGGCTCTGGGAGGCTCTCCAGGTATTCTCAGGCAAAGCCGTGGACCTAATCCATACCCCTCAATTTACATTTACATGAGAAAACGGTAGGGGAGTAGGAACTAGAACCTAACAGTTCTAGTTAAACCCCTCAAGAGTTCCCAGGGCGCTGTGGCAGTGTGGGAGCCAGTGGAGCAGGGGTCAGTTACCTGCTGATCTTTCTGGTAAACATTTTTTGGAAGAAAGTGTCCTGCTATAAAAAATGCACCCATGTCCAACATCAACAATGTGACTAGGATATCAAAATCAAGTGTGTCTTTAGGCTAGTCTGTGGTGTAATTTCAATTAATGTTTGTTTTACATATAAAATTTGTTTGGTGACCTGTTATCAGAGTATTATTCCTCAGGTATCCCACACACTCATCCAGTGTATCCCCTAGAACTGTGCCTCCTTGCTTGGAATCTTTGCTCTTCTCTGTTATAAATAAAGATCCAGTCTCGATCACAGAGAAAAGGCTTATTTAAACAGAAGATGTAAAAGACTGGCAGATAGGCAGAGGTAGTAGATGATTTCCCCATAGAAAACCAAGCTGAATGCATTTAGAATTATGGTTTTAATTTATAATAGTTCATGTCTGCAGGAGGGCATCAAGAACCCCACCTCAATCAGAAAATACCTTGGGTTCATTTTTGCCAGTCATTTTCTTCAGAAGTTCATAAAGGTGGACAGCGTTCCCTTGAGAGTACCAGCCAGGTTTATCAAGAGATGGCAGTGCCTCCTGTTCCTCATCATTTTCTGAAAAGAGAGTTTGACAATCAGACCCTTTAATCAAGTGAGAGCACCTGTTTGGGTAGACCCCACCAAGCACGGCTGCAGGACATGCACAGGAAGGAACCGTGTGGGGACAGGAGCTAGCATTCAGTGAGCACCCAGGTTATTTCAAGTCCTTCATGGCGATCCTGATCTATACAGAGCTATCATTTTTCACACATAGAGGATTTTTCAAATGATCTTCTTAAAGCAGTTTTAGGTTCGCAGCAAAACTGAGGGGTTCAGAGATTTCCGCTATAGCCCCTCGCTCTGCTCATGCACAGCCTCCTCCATTATTGGTGAGAATGAGGCGTCAGTGTAGGCGCATCAGCTGGAGCAAATGTGCTGCTCTGTGGGGAGGCTGTGGGTAATGGGGGGTATATTTTACTTCATCCTCACAACAAGCCTCTTAATTGAGGAAAAGAAGGCTCAGGGAAGTTTTTTTGCTCGAGACCCCAAAGCTGGTAAGTGATTTTTTATTAAGCAGACTCCTTAGTTTTACATTAGGACTTCAAAAGGGGGCTAGAAGACAAAAGGGTAAGACAGACCCATGAATAGTTTCTAAATTTGGATTCCTGGACCTGGCTACGGCTCATGGACACAACTGTAAACAAGATACAACTTTAGAAAAGAGAAATTTGTATTTGGTGTCCTCCTATTATGCCCAAATGCAGTGCTGTTTACTCTCCTCCATTATATTAGGAATAGATCAGCAACAGATTAAAAAAAAAAAGGTGGACTTTAGAATGCATTTCGAACTTCATTTATAAAGTTTATTGTTTTTACAGTATCCCTCAGATTGATGAAACAGCACCATATTATGAAAAATGCAAACCAGTATTACTGTCGTACAAGTCAATTATGTCACAGCTTTAATTTAAAATTCTTAAGGACTGGGTAGAAAGCATTAATTTAAGAAATCTTCCTATGAAGATATATATTCAGAAAAATTTTCGTACCTAAGTTCTATAAGATGTCTGAATTATTCCTCCAGTCTTTTAACTTAATAATTAATGGATGTTTGGGTTATAACCATGAAGGAGAGAAAGGCACACACCAAAACTCAAACTTGTTCCCATAACATACACATTCCCCCAGAACTGACTGAATAAAATTAGGAAGCAGATAAGGGTTGGACAGAGAGATGGAAGAACAATTAATTAGAGCAATTAGTAAATCAAACTTTTTATTTTCTTCTTTTATTTATTTATTTATTTTAAAAAAGATTTTATTTATTTATTTGACAGACAGAGATCACAAGTAGGCAGAGAGGCAGGCAGAGAGAGAGAGGAAGGGAAGCAGGCTCCCTGCTGAGCAGAAAGCCTGATGTGGGGCTCGATCCCAGGACCCTGAGGTCATGACCTGAACTGAAGGCAGAGGCTTAACCACTGAGCCACCCAGGCACCACCACCCCCTTTTTAAAAAGATTTTATTTATTTATTTGACAGAGATCACAAGTAGGCAGAGAGAGAGCGGGGCGGGGGGGAAGCAGGCTCCCCGCTGAGCAGAGAGCCCAATGCAGGGCTCCATCCCACACCCTGGGATCATGACCTGAGCTGAAGGCAGAGGCTTTAACCCACTGAGCCACCCAGGCACCTCTATGGCTAACAATCTTAAACAAAGGTGAGTTCCGTAACTTATTTTAGGTAAGAAAATCTTGCCATAGAGAACAAGAGTTAAGAGTTTTTTGTACCTGTGCCTGACCACTGACCTCAGCCCACAGCTGCTTGAACGTGGCTCACGTGGCAGCTCACACCTGTTCCCCCAACTCCCAATATGCTTGATGTTATTAATGTTTAAGTAGTATGTATTTAATGTGTTTTTTTTGGAATGAGTAATATACCTACATATATTAAAAGTTCCATTTTTGAACTCTCTCCGCTGTATATGCAGATAAAGCAAATATATATTCTTTTCCTCTCCCCTTTAAAGACACATTTACTGAGATATAACTGATATTACAATAAACTGCACACATTGTCAATATACAGTGTGAAGAGTTTTGGCACATGTGTATACCTGTTGTGAGCTGAACTGTACTCCCCTCAAATTCATATGGTGAAGCCCTATCCCTTGGTATCTCAGAATGTGGCTGTATTTGAAGTCAGGGCCTTTAATAGGCCATTCGGGTGGGCCTAATCCAATATGACTGGTGTCCTCATCAGAACTGATTATAAGTCACAGATAATCAGGTGATTCGGACACAGAAGAAAGACCATGTGATGACAACAGGGAGAAGATGCATATCTACAAGCCAGGAAGAGAGGCCGAAGAAGAAACCAATCCTGCTGACATCTTGATCTCAGACTTCTAGCCTCCAGAAGTAAGCGAAATATATTTCTGGTGTTTAAACCCTCAGAGTCTGTGGTTTATTGTTACGACAGCAGTCTTGGCAATTAATATTATACCCATGAACCCTCCCATTTAAATGCAAATACTGGCACACTGTTCTGCAATTTGATTTTTTTGAACTTCTCTAGATAATACACTGCAATCTGCTTAGTTTTTAAAATAGATGCATGTTTAATAATAGTGATTTATTGATAGATAAGTGAGATGTTGCCATTCTTTTGCTGTTATAAGGAAAATGTTACAAACAGAATCCTCATAGCCTGGTGGGAATAGACTGACCTGGAAAGAACTCATTTTCTTTTTTTCTTTCAACTCTTTTTTTCTTAATAAAGATTTTTTTTTATTTGACAGACAGAGATCACAAGTAGGCAGAGAGGCGGGCAGAGAGAGGAGGAAGCAGACTCCCCGCGGAGCAGAGAGCCCGATGTGGGACTCCATCCCAGGACTCTGTGATCATGACCTGAGTCGAAGGCAGAGGCTTTAACCCACTGAGCCACCAGGCGTCCCTTTTCTTTCAACTCTTTATGTCAACTAGATTTTACAGAATACTTTAGGATGCTTGTATTCTGATAGCAATCTCTGACTTGCTAGAGGTTTACTAAACAATGACTTACAATTAAAAATATATTTATAATTCTTTTGATTCCTTGAACTCTGTCCTCTATTATGTGGACCTGACTAGACAGTGCATATTTACTTTTACATATTCCCTTTTCACTTTTGAGTTAGAATTTTTCTTCCAATTGTGCATTTTTATACACTTTTTTTATTTATTTTTTTTTTTGGCATGGGCAATAACACATTTTTAAAATATATATTTTCTTTTCTTTTTTTTTAAAAAAGATTTTATTTATTTGACAAAAATCACACGTAGGCAGAGGCAGGCAGAGAGAGGGGGAAGCGGGCTCCCTGCTAGGCAGAGCACCGGATGTGGGGCTCCATCCCAGGACTCTGAGATTATGACCGGAGCTGAAGGCAGAAGCTTAACCCACTGAGCCACCCAGGCGTCCCTAAATATATATTTTCTAAAGTTTATCTTTTTAGGTAAGCTCCAGGCCCAATGTGGGGCTTGAACTCACAGCCCGGAGATCAACAGTCACCTTCTCAGGACACCTGGGTGGCTCAGCAGGTTAAACAGCTAAGTTTGGCTCAGGTCATGATCCCAGGGTACTGGGATCGAGTCCCACATCAGGCTCCCTGCTAAGCAGGGAGCCTGCTTCTCCCTCTCTCTCTGCCCCTGCACATATGCACGTGCGCTCTCTCTCCCTCTCTGTCAAATAAATTAAAAAAATAAAAAACAAAACAAAACAAAACCAAAAAGAGTCACCTGCTCTACCTACTCAGCCAGCCAGGTGCCCCCAGTAAGACATTTCTAAAGTAGTATGTCTGCTAAAATGCTTGTCTGTGTTGGGAGCCATAAAAAGGGAAATTACAGATTAAGAGAAACAAATATTTTACTAGCGAGTTGGAGCAAATTTAACAGAATATCTACTAATCCATGTCGGTTTTGAGGGTTTACTATTCTTTCAAAGTCCTTTCCTTTAGTTTAAATATTCTTTTTTTCTTTTTTTTTTTTTTTTTAAGATTTAATTATTTGTTAGAGAGTGAGAGAGCGCTCAGGCGCAGAAAAGAGCACAAGCCAGGGGAGTGGCAGGCAAGGGAGAAACAGGCTCTCTGCTGAAGCAATACTCTTAATTACCTCCTCGTTTCCATACCTCAAATGCTGGGACGTTTATTTCTTTTCAGAATAACGATCTTCAATTAACTGCACTAAGACATTCTCTCTTGGGGTTACTAGAATCTGTCACTGGTGATCTAACCAGTGGCATCTGCCTCACCAGAAAATCTGTTTAGAATGCAGAATCTCAGGTTTTAACGAGACCTACCGAATCGAATCTCCATTGTAACAATATCCCTGGGTGGTGTGAGTGAACGTCAAAGTCAAAGAAACACTGATGTGGAGCGCATGGCAGGAACACAAACCTGCCAAGGATAGAAGCCGTTCATGCTGGCAAGGGGGGACTAATGGGCATCTGTAGGGAGCAGACAGAGTGAAGATGAAAACGTAACTTAGCAACCAGATTTGTTCGCCTTAGGATGCTCCACAGAGTGGGGAGCCAAGGAGATTCTGTGTGTATGTGATTAACTATAGTGTATGCCTAACAGTAATAAGTGAATTACATAACATGTATTTAAAGTGACAAATGGAAGTGTGTGTCTAGTATCTGAGGGCAGGGCGCCAGAGAGGTAGGGAGGGAGAGGTACAAAGTGAGGGCAGGGGGAGCGGTTAAGAGACTCCCTGGGAAGAGAGTGAGGACCGCCTGATGGGAAGGGAGCAGAGGGCAGAGACTAGGCGGTTTAAACAGGACGTGGTGCACAGCATACTGGACGCGAAAGGGGGAAGAGACAGGAGGTTGGTCGCTGGGGCAATTCCGTGGATAGTCAAGTAAGGACAATGATATAAAGCGGCCAGCACGTCTGGTTGTGTCGTTTCTAGGTGGAACGAGAATATGAAGTTTGAATTTGCAATACTGAGCAGAGCCAGCTGTGTGCAGGGGGAAACAGGCTCTAGAAAAGAGGTCTCAGGGAAAGATCTGGGAGTCTGTGTGCGGGTGATAGTTCAGGCCAAGAAATCAATGACAGTGAGTTGGGTCGTGATTCCCAAATTGGGGGTGGGGAGGAGGGGCAGCTGGCAGCAAGGGGGACCCGGCAGTGAAAAAAATACAGTTGCTCTCCTCATTGAATTTGCCATCTTACAAGATGGACTCCTCTCCCCCAACCCCGACCAGCTGCACGGGTGAGGAGCTGAATCACCCAGTGATGGGATGGGATGCTGCACATTTTGCCTAGAAGAGGCTCCTTGCCCGCCAAATAATCCTCAAACAGGGTTGGTAAGGATCAGCCTGGCAGGAGGCACTTGGCTCCCAATTCAGGCACAACGCTCCCCCTCTTGTCTCTATGGCAACGGCTAACGTCAGGCCTTTGTGACAGCTGCAAGGACACCATGCCCTTGAGAATTGGTTCTCCTGGCACCTTCCATCCCAGAAGCTCCTTTGCCTTACTTTACTTCTGCTTTTAATCCATTTGGAGCAGTGATTTGATTTACATGACACTGGAGGTTGTCAGAGCCCAGGGACGGGACTTGCATGGTACAGTAACATTAACTGCCATATTGGGGATGGTTTGAGGGTGACAAGGCTGATGAAACTGGTTGATCAGTCACTAGGTACTATCACACCCAGCAGTGATGTGAGTGTACCAGTTCGCACAAGGCATGATAAAGGCATTGGCAGGAAGGTGGTAGGTGACCAGCCTGAGAAGACTGAAGGACAGGTTAGATGTGAAGGGGAGAGAGGAACAGAAGTTGATGGGTTTTCCTAGCTTGGGCAAGATCTGTTGGAAAAGTTATAATGGAATGAGGGAGTACGGTAAGAGAAGCATGCCAAGATGGGAGGGGAAATTAATGAGTTGTTATAAGCACATCAAGGTTCCTGCAATGCCAGGGCTGCAGGGCTTGGGGTATTTAGAAATATGCCTTTGTGAGTCAGGGAGAAGTGATGCCCGGAGATAAGGAACTAGGAGTCATTACTATTTAGGGGATAGCTGAAACCATCAGAGTGGGAGAGAGCAGAAGAAAGGAGGGTTAATATGGAATGCTGGAGAACATTAACCCTTAAGAAATGTGATACAAGGGTACTAGTTCCATACTAACTAAAAACTAATGGAGTTGCTTTTTAAAATATGAAATGTAGTATACTTTGACACTAATATTGAGGAAAAATCTGTTAGGGAAATAGTTGTGAAGCTTGGAAAATATGCTGTTTAATCATAAAGTTCCCCGGCCCACAGTATGCAGGGCTGGGATCAGACTTTTCTCTGGTTACTCGTCAAAGGAATAAATCATTTGTCTTAAACATAATGGAAGACTTCTTTTTGTGGAAATCAGTGAATTCAACATTGATGATCGACAATTTTTTCCTTTACTATTGTTAACAATTCTTAGAAAGTTCCATATTGATTTAGAAGCTAAATTTGTGTTAATGTTATTTACTCATAGCTATTATTTACACAGTTTCATTTGCATGAAAATATTTTGATAACTTTGTGTTTATTTTGAGCACAATGAATATTTTACTGCAATAAAATACTTTAGTAGAGCGAGAGAAAGGTGAAGGGAAACCAGCGGTAGAAAGGCAATTAGAGGTAGGCAAAGAATCAGAATCAGCACGAAACTGAACACTACACATCACAGATGAGAGGTTCTTTAATGTTAGCACAATCCTCTCATTCATAACAGTTCTAGCAAACTTACTGCCCTCAAAATGGGAATAAAGTATTTTGTGTTAACTCTAAAAACGTCAGGATTCACTGTATCTTCCACTGAAATATTTTAAATTCAGAAGCCCAGAAAACTAGAGCTGGAAAGAACATCAGAGATCTTCTAGTCTAATCACTTCTGGATATGAAAAAAACAGAGGCAGGCTTTTCTATATATCTACAGAAGCATGAAATCCCATATATTCTGAGCAGAGAGCAGAGATGAGGCGGTTTAAACGACGTGATGCACAGCATACTGGACATGAAAGGGGGAAGAGACTGGAGGTTTGTTGCTGGGGGCAATCCGGGGACAGTCAATTAAGGACGATAAAGAATAGAAGGTGGGGGCGCCTGGGTGGCTCAGTGGGTTAGAGCCTCTGCCTTCGGCTCAGGTCGTGATCCCGGGGTCCTGGGTCGAGCCCCACATGGGGCTCTTTGCTCAGCAGGGAGCCTGCTTCCTCCTCTCTCTCTCTGCCTGCCTCTCTGCCTACTTACGATGTCTGTCAAATAAATAAATCTTTAAAAAAAAAAAAAAAGAATAGAAGGTGGCCAGCTTGTTTGCAGTGTCCTAAAGAGTTCACTGGAGGGAGCGGAACCAGTGAGTGTAGACAAGTCTTTCTAGAATTTCAGCTATGAAGGCAGTCAGAGAATTGAGGTTTTAGCTGGAAGACAATGTAGCATCAGGCCACAGTTTATGTTTTTTAAATTGAAGATAAGAAAATATGCCTGTATATCAATGAGTATGGTCTGGACAGTTGTTTTCAACTGTGGTGATTTTTGCTCCTCAGGGCAAATTTGGCAACATCTGGAGACGTTTTTTGGATGTCACAACATGGGATACGGGATGCTCCTGGCATCTAGTGATCAGAGGCTAGTGACACCGCTAAGCTGCCCACAGCACGCAGAGCGGCAGCCCTACTGCCGCTGACAAAGAAGCATCTGACCCCAAATCTCAGAAGTGCTAAGGTTAAGAAACCCTGGTCTGGTAGAAAGAGAGAGCGTGATGGTATTTTTATATATTGGTTTAATGTTTCCAATAAATCCTTGATGTTAAGAAATAACCTGTTATCGGGGATTCAAATAATACTCTGTGTTAAACAAACAAAAAAACCCTAAATATATCCCCCTTCACATATTTATATTTAAATATGTAACTACTCAGCAAATTTTTAAAAAATTTTTATCTTCAGGATTTTCATATTTTCTTCCAAGAAAATCTATACCTTTTCTGTACCTATAGTAGTTCTTATATTGTTCCACAAAGGTTTTTTTTTTTTCTTTAAGATTTTATTTGCAATTAATCTCTAACCCAGTGTGGGGCTTGAACTCTCAACCCTAAGATCGAGAGTTGCCTCCTTTATGGACAGAGCCAGCCAGCTGCCCCATGTTCCACAGAAATTTTTATTAAAATTTCACACATACACCAGTAATGGAAAACAATGCACATTAAAAATATGCCAATTTTTTTTAATATACTGGAGACCACAAATGCATGAAATTTATGCTAATAAGTTACTGCATTTTTTGCACTATATTTGCTTAATTGATAAGTACCAAGAGATAGAAGGATGAACTGTTTAAAAACTGTTATGTGGGAATACCTATCTACAATCTGGTTTTACCTTCATCATTCTCTCTGCATTTGATCTCATAAAAGCCCATGGTTTAAAATATCCTGTGAGCTGATAACTCTCCGGAATTTATATCCTGAGCCTAAAGTATTCCCTTGGATTCCATGCTCATTTATACAATTTCCCAATTGTTAGTTCTAGTTGAATAACTTATGCATTTCAAACTTAACATTATAAAAAATGATTTCTTAATAGCTATAATCCCCACCCCATAAAAACTTTTCCTCTGTATTTTTCCTCATGGCTGTAGATGGTACCACCCTTTGCCCATTTGCTCAATTCAGAAAAAAGAAAAACCAACAAGTCATTTTTGATTATTCTTTTCATCCTCTCCTTCTGAAAGCATCACCAAGTCCTGTTTTCCACCTCCACCATGCATCTTAAATATGTCCACTTCTCCCCACCTCCAGTACTACCTCCTCAGACCAAACCACCAGTCTCTCCCTTGGGATACTCAGTGCCTATCTTTCCCACATTCGATCCATTCCCACCCCACAGCCAACTCCTAACAAGAGCTCTCCCTGTTACTCTTATACCTCAACTGAACAGCTTCTCATAGTTTGTGGAATAAAATTCAAACCCATTTTCACAATGTGTGAGGCTGCCTGCCTTCCCCAACATCTTCTCCTCTCTCCCCCGGAATCCCTGGCCTCTTCTCTGTCATTGGAACTCGCTAAAACTACTCCCACACTGGCCTGTGCATTTGTTTGTCCTGCTGCCTCTCTTCCTCTGCTCTTCTCATTACCTGTCCTGTAGGTCCTGCCTGGTAAGTCACCTTTCTAGGCCTTTTTGGACAGGCCTTCTCTGCCAATAGAACTAAGGTGTCCTCTTGGTTTACCTCATTGGGAAGTCATTTCTTCCGTGATAGCTATAATGGCCTACAATCAACCGCATGCATTTATTGACCTTAATGTGTGTATGTATTCCTGGGACGGGAAAGAAGGCATGCTATCACTTTTATACCCCTTGTTGTATTTAGCATAGTATTTTGCACATGGTTGTCAGTCAACAGGCATTTATTAAGTAACTGAATAAACAAATCTGAAATAAAAGAAGGAAGGAAGAAATGTTAACTTACCAAGTGTCCAGAAAGGTCTCTGACTTGGAGAATGGGAGAAGAAACCAGGCTTCAATGCATTTGTAATCACAATGTCGAAAAGATCTGTGAAATCATTCCTAAAAAGCAACAATATTTGTCATAATTTTAAGGAATTAGAAAAAATCCACATAAAATAGAACTTAATCTTTGCCTATCTGATCACAGAATCGTTTCTTATCTTTTGATTAACTTTTACATGCTTTTTCTGTATTTTATATGTGCAAATAGAAGATGGTTGAGCACTACTCCTCCTGACAACACCTTGAAGTATAAACATAAGGGGGGAAAAATGCACATTAACTCATTAACTGGGTGCTAAGCTGGCCTTGTCCTGATGGTAATAGTTAAAGTGAATGAATTCAACAGCTTCTTTTTTTTTTTTAATGATTTTATTTATTTATTTGACAGACAAAGATTACAAGTAGGTAGAGAGGCAGGCAGAGAGAGAGGAGGAAGCAGGCTCCCCACTGAGCAGAGAGCCCGATTCAGGGCTCGACCTGGGATCATGACCTGAGCTGAAGGCAGAGGCTTTAACCCACTGAGCCACCCAAGCGCCCCTGAATTTAATAGCTTCTAACAATGAAAATATTCATGAGCTAGGTCTTCAAATGTGGGGCCTGAACTTTGGATTTATTAGGATAAAGTTATTAATAATTTTGTATGTTACATGGATCCTACAGAAAGCTACCATTTTATCAAGTCAGGCGACATCTTTTAGAGTGTTCAAATACGAAGAAGATACCTTATTTTGGAAATCAGTGTAATCTTACAATGTGATAATTTTTAGGTAACAGTAATTGTTTTTTAGTCTGTATTTAATACTAAATTATGGATCATCTGGGATGGCAAAGGAAAGACTGGACTCACTAGAGCATTGGAGATAATATTCACAAATCTAAACTACACTGAAGAGAAATTAAGAAAGGAAGAAAAATTTGGGTCATCTATGCTAATGAAAAAGAAAGTAAGAGTGCTTATTTGGAAGCATGGTCCCACTATCAGGACAGCAAATGGAGTCTCGTGGTCTAAGAGGCACCGTGCAAGGTATCCAGGACTCCTGCCTTAATTCGCTCCAAGGATCCCAGGCCTATGTATTATTCAGAAAGCAGAAAATCCATTGGTAGATCGCAAATATACCACAGACCAATTTAAACCCACATGTGCTGAGGAACATGGACCTCAGGAGGCTAAAGAAGGCAGCCAGAGGTCAGTGTTGAGGTTGAAATTTGCTTCATACCCAGCAATTCAGTATTTGCCGAAATCTGAGGAAACACTGGGGGAGATCTCATTACCCATTTTACAATCTGGCTCCGACCACGGATATTCTCTGGTACTGCTCACGAGAATGACATAAATAAATACTGACACTGAAACTTACCAACTCCTCGACTACTATACCTGTGCTACCCTGTTTAAACTCCCCGCTCACACCTATGAGGTACGGCTGTCCCATTTTTAAGGCGATGAAATTGAGGGTGAGAACAGTCAAAGTCATATCTCAGGCGTCAGAGGAAGTTGCAAGGTTGGGCCTGAACCCATGTCTGTCTGAAGTCTGTGCGTTTACACTGCCTCGACTTTCCCGGAGGTCAGTCTCATCCCTGGCTGTGCTGAATGCTGGAGGACACGGTTCCACACCCAAAGGGCCGGAGGGGTGGTACTCCAGGCAGGGGTTCAGGAATGTCATCTACAACTTGGTGTCCCTCACTTATCATCCGAAGCTGAGAAACCGAACTCATGGAGTGCTGCTTGAAGGACATGATGTCCATCCATCTGTCAGACCCTCTCAAGTCCAGACCATCGGCGGGCTACGAGCCTTACTGGCCCCAGTCATACTGCTTTAGCTAAACTGCCCTTGGGGGGTGTTGCTGTCAGCAGATGTGGAGAAGCAACCGCAGGTTACTCAGTATTGTCTAACAGAAGGGGATGGGCACGGGCGAGTACTTGGAAAGCAGTACTGGCCTCATTCGTCATCAGTATTTTCTAAGGCCACGAGAATGGAAGGACTTATCACTTACCCAAGAATATATTCACAGAGAAGTCGACAGTAATCACTGTGAGAACTTGTAATCAACAAAAGAATTTTCCCAGCATTCTTTAGCTGCTGAAGCCACTTTTTCACAGATTCAGGACAAGTGTGTAAATATCTTCCTGGATCTCTCTTGATTTCTGGAAAATATATTCCACAGTTTTCTGAAAAATAAAAAAAGGTTAAGGAGATTTAAAAAAAGTTTTTTTTTGACTTATAGTGTATTCTCAAGTAAGTTTATGTCTCTCAAAGCTATAGACAAAAGGATAAAAACTTGGTTCAGACATGGCAATGGCGCAATCATTAACGGCTTCTTAAGAATACTTCCTGTTCTTTCCTTAAGAATATGATGGCTGAAAAGGCCAGTTGAGAATGTCTTTTGATTATCTGATAGGAAGTGATAAACTGTTAGAACAGAAAATATAATAAACACAATATGATCAGTTTATTTATTTATTTATTTTTAAAAGATTTTATTTATTTTTTTGACAGAGAGAGAGATCACAAGTAGGCAGAGAGGCAGGCAGAGAGAGAGGAGGAAGCAAGAGAGCCCACAACGGGGCTCAATCCCAAGACTCTGAGATCATGACCTGAGCCGAAGGCAGAGGCTTAACCCACTGAGCCACCCAAGTGCCCCAATATGATCAGTTTTAAATCAGAGAAAGCCTTCCTGCATTTGAAATGTCAATGAATAAGTACTCTTTCAATCATTCAACACATTATTTGCTGGATATGAATGATGAATAAATATTCAGAAAATGCACGAGAAATGTGTCGTTGGTGTAAAGCAACCAAGAGGGGAGCTGGGTTCCTCAGAGTCACAGTAGAGTTTCAGATGGAACTCAGACTAGAAGGCCAGGCTATTGCAGGCTTTGAGAGCTGCTGGGATGCCAAATGGAAAAGGCCAGAAGGCACTGCAGCGGACAGCAAAAGCTGAATGGCTCTCATCACCGAGGTGGGCCTGCTGGCTCTGCACCTCTGGGTCTTCAGAGACCACAGGGGCCAGTCTGAGCTCTAAGGCAGATGCTGCCAAGATCTCCAAAAGTTCTGGTCAGACGCACTTGGGCTGCTTGACACGGTGCCTTGAAAGTCGTGTGTACTTTGCAGACAACTCCAACTTGTCTGAAATGCTATAGATTCATACTGTACTTTAGAGAGACTGCTCTATAATAGCACTAATAAGCAGAAAAAGAGAACCCAAGTTCCTACTTTCTTTAAACTGCTAAGAATAGGACACAAGCATAAACAAAACCACAGGAGAAAGAGCTTGAATGAGCACTCAGCTCTGCCACAGATACAGGCTGGTCCTGTGATTCTGCACAGTCTCACGCACTTAAAGTAACAGACATGAAAGTAACATTTCAAGAATATTAGGAGAAAGAAGAATCTCTAAGCAAAAAGACAAAAACTCAATAAAACCAGAAATGGTAGCAAACACTGTTGTGTTTGCCCAAGTCCACGCCTCTGCCCTACTTCTCTGCTGCAGATACTGATTTTCTTTGAGGGTTCCTGCTCCTCTCAGGGCTGGGTGCACAGGGAGGGTATGGGTCGCTCTCAGCCTAACGTGTAGTGGCAATTCCTGTGGGAATCCCTTACCCCTGCAGTGGATTGTTTAGGAAGTCCCAGAGGGACAGGCCTCACCAGTGGGACCTTAGAATTCCGCTGGGGTCCTGTGGCGTCAGGTGCACAGCCGCGGAGAAGGAATCTACACGGCGGAGTATTCACCCGGTCTTTCACTCTGGACTTCGCTTACACATCCCACCTAGAACGGCAGCAGCTATCCCCAACACAAAGCACAAATCTGACAGAACCAGGATGGCCAAGCTGACATGTGAAAGGAACCTGGGTCCCTCATGACATCATTCGATCTCCAATTAAGACACTGAATTAACTAACTACTGCTGAGCATACCAGCCCAACCGTGGACTTCCGGTCATGTAACTCAACTGAAGAACAGCTTACATAACAAGGATATCTATGGTTTGCAGCCTACAGCATCTCTACTCACAACTTGATATACTGCAAGTATCCATCATAACCAGACCAAAAAATAACAAAAGAAAAAAACAATGTTACAATGCAATAATAATATTGAGACCCCAGGAGACTGAGAACAAAAACAAAGTCCGCGCTCTTCTAGTATTTTGCCACTGTGTAAATCTCTAGGATCTCTTAATATCATACAACTATGTAGTGAACCTTTAAAGATTTTTTTTCAGAGAAGGTACTAGTAAGAAAGGGTTAATTTCAGAAAGAGAGAGCAATAAAATCAAATAGCTAAGAACAGAATAGTTTGATGAGTGACTATCCAAGTAAATGGCAGAGGCTGTGTCTCTCTCAATTTATTATACCTAAGGGAGTCTTATGTGAGATTCTTCCACCCAGAAAAACAAAGCTTTTGTAGAAACAGAAATATTATGGAATAGATAACAAAAGATTAGTGGTATATAATGCTGAAAACACTTTCGTACTTAAGTGTCTATTCAGAACCAACAGTTGAGAAAGGCTGTTTTCCACAGCTATGTCTTTAGTGCCATCTAGTGATCAAAATATAAATTACTGCTACAAACCTATTCCATCTCCAAGTGAATTAAAAAATAGAGCACATACATTTAAATATTGTATTTGAAAATTCTTGCCTAAAATTAGTTTTATTAGTTTTAATAAACTTAATCCAAAAGAGTGCACACATAATACTTTAGTAAGAGAACATTACTCCCTGAGGCAATCATAGAGTGTCCTCATTCTGTTCACAAGCCAGAGTAAAATGAACACACTAAAATCTCCCAAGTCCTGTACAAACAGATCCCAATGGTAGACTATGGACTGCTCTTACTATAAATGGTCACCGACTACTGGGGAATATATTTTTACTCTCTTGTGACCTCAAATCATTAAAGGAATAGATAGAATTACACAAGTACATGCTCATCTTTTTAAACATTTATTTTATTGAAATATAACTGACAGAGAGCATTGTGTAAGTTTAAGACGTATATATAATGTGTTAATTTGCTATATTTATATATTTCAATTATGATTCCTCCCCTAGTGTTAGTTAACACCTCTATCACGTCACATAATTATCTTCTCTTGTTTATAGTGGGAACAATTAAGGTCGAGTCTCCTAGCAATTTTGAAGTTTATAGCATTGTTGTCTATAACAAACTCATATTTTTATTGTAATAAATCAAGCTATAAAACCAAAGCTACTAAATCAAGCTATAAACTGAATTATAATTGTTCATTAAATTCTCTCTCCGAAGTGACTATATATATAAACTCCTAAAGGTAAGGGAGCCTGTCTTTCTGCTTGGCATGGAGCAGTCATTCAATGAATGACTATTTAAATTAGTGTGGAGGCAGTCACAGAAATATTTATGTTTGTTTAAAGTCCAAGTAATATGATTTGCAACATATAACCTATGACAAAAAACTACATTATTTATGCCCTGTCAAAGTCACCCTATCCAAAGTACCTTCTGTTTTTTTTTTTTTTTGCCCCTATTGAAAAAAATAATTATATTTAATTACATTCTTAAACTGATAGGTTAACATTGACTGGACAAGACAGAGAATTTAGACCTAGGGTAGAAAGAAAGGAATGGTCTTATTTGTTGTCTACTCATAAAGTAGCCTGTGTTTTCACTTAACTTCAAAGGAATTCTATTTCACAGCCACTTTATTTAACTCATTTTCCTGGCCTTTCCACCCATCTCATATTCTTAGACACTGTTATTTTCTGTATCCAGATAGGATTAAAAGTACATTTTTTAAAAAGCTAGTTCTAAAGAATGGATGTTTACTTTTCATATATTAAAAAATTGGTTAATACAGTAATGAAAATAATAGCAAAGTGTTGCAACAGTCTGATAGGCACATAAAATTGGTCTGCATGTATTAAATGTGACTGAGGATTTAGGGAACTCTTGTGGTTAAAAAGAAAAGTACAATTTGAATATTAAAAAATACGCTTTTTAATTTTAACAAACAGTTGTGTCCACATCACTCTTTCTATCATCATGGAGTAAGAAAGCATTTTTCTTGTTAACTGTGTCACTACTGTTTCTGTGATTTTGTGGCTGGAGTTTTCAAAGCTCTTTGCAAAAGGGATCAGAGATGCTGCGATGCCAACACTTCCACCATCAGACTCCAGTTAAGGTCTGTTGTTGTTTCTGCTGCAGAACGTAATATAGGAGAGACTGAAATGTTCACGACTTTTACAAGTTATAGAACAGCATGCCAGTGAACAGCTAGAATGTTTAGCTCTACACCATTTAAATGTACTTGCTGTAAGAGATGACAGAATAAATTTTCTGAAATATACATACATAGAACTTTATTTTGGGCCAACAGATACTCAAATATTTTTTGAAGGATGACAGAGATAAGCAATAGGTTGTGTATGTTCTAAAATCACTTTTATTTATCTAAAATCACAGAGGGAAAAGATGAAACAAATTTAATTTTAGGAGAGATTTCCTATTTATGGTCCCTATATGGTTTGTTTCTATCTAATGTATTTGTAAATAAAGAAACCTAGAATATCTAGGTTGAGTAAAGTGAAAATCTATATGCTAAATATAATGTTTGGAAAAGGACAACACTTAAGGATTGGACAATGAAGTACATAAGATATTGAAAAACAGAATTTATAAAATTTATATTTTAATAGTATTTGACTTCTATCTCTGTAACTATGCTCTAGTCAAAAGATTCTGATTTAATTGGTCTGGGCTGGGGTGATGACACTGGTATTTTTTTAAAGCTTCCCAAGTAATTTTAAGGATTACTGCTCTAAGATCTAAGAGTGAGAACTCTTGTTATTATCATGTATATCCTGCCTGCCTCACTGTGTATCAAAGACTCTCAGAGGACAAGGGCATCTTAATTTTACATTACTTAATCACCTAACAGAGAGTCTTGTATGTAATAGGGAATCAACACATATGAGTTGCTGTTGATGTGTGATGCCACACGCAGGCGTGAACACTGAATCAGACCTTGTCTGATGAAGAGAACGCTTGTGCTGGGGACAAGAACGAAGAGCATGGAAAGGACACGAGGGCTGAACGCTGAAATGCAAGAATACTGACGATGCTAAGGAAGACTGGCTTGGTCCATTTGACCTGATAGGGGAATGGAGGAGGGAGTCAGTTACAAGGCTGAATCTGGGAGCACAGGGAAGCCCGTGGCACACATGCAACAAACATCGATTCCCGTGCTGCACCCTAGAGATCCCCCATAGGCTCCCAAGATTCACACCTGGCCGATCAGACACTTGCAAACCTTTGAACAGGTGGCGGAGATGGGCCACTTTGGTCTTAGTCTACACCTGCATCCACACCTCCATGGTGATGTCACAGTCGGAGAACTTAGTCACAATTAACTCCCATTTCCACAGTGTCTCTTTTCCTCTGACATGTATCTCCACTTCATGTACATAGTCTTTCAAAAAGTGATTTCAAAGAATCTTTCAATTATTTCAGGACTTCCGTAGAGTAGGGATTCTCAGGCTTTAGGGTATGTTAGAATCACCCAGAAGGCTAGCTGAAATGCTCCCAGAGTTTCTGATTTGGTATGTTTGGGTGGAGTTTGAAAATGTGCATTTCTAACAATTTCCCCCACCAGCTGATAGTCTAAGGACTGCACTTTAAGTACTACTGCTATAGAAAACCCTTAAAAAAACCACAGTTTTTTTTTTTTTTTTAAGATTTTATTTATTTATTAGACAGACCGAGATCCCAAGTAGGTAGAGAGGCAGGCAGAGAGAGGGAAGCAGGCTCCCTGCTGAGCTGAACAGAGAGCTGGATGCGGGGCTCTATCCCAGAACTCTGAGATGATGACCTGAGCCGAAGGCAGAGGCTTAACCCACTGAGCCACCCAGGCGCCCCCAAAAAACCACATAGTTTTTAAAAATACGTTTTTTTCCTAAAGGAACTCGATCCTCACCATTTTGGCTAAAGGTGCAAAATCAGAGTAAGCATGTTTAATGTTACCTGATGAAAACTCTCAGACCTATATCCCACGTTAAAATGAATTTAAAGTAACATGGTCTTCAGGTTTTATTTTTATTTCTTTTCATGGAAAGATATATTCAAGGGTGAATATGTGAGGGCATTTTTTCACACTATTATTTTACATTCTTTTCCATTTATCAATCATGAGTGTAGTAATTTTGCAGGCAAAGCAGAAAAGCGCATGCGTTGCAGTTGGGACTGGCCTGAGTCTGAATTCCAGGTCTGCCACTTACTACACTGGTGAGTATGGCTCAGCAGTCTCTCCCGCCTCACTGTGTCTGGAGCTGGGAGTCGGGGTGCTCCAATCCTTTGAACAGCCTTTTATTGCTTTGACCAACAGAATTAGGTCTAGGTGTGGCTCTTCACTGGCTAGGAAACTCTAACTTTCTGTCTCTTGGAAGCCAGTGTTATATAAAAAGTACAACCAATCTGAGACCACCCTGCTGTGAGGAGTGAGTCAGATGGACTTAAGTGTCGGTGTTCTAACCCCCAGAACCATGAGTGTGCCCCCTGAGACATCCAGCCTGGGCAAGCCTTCAGATGACTGCATTCCTGCCATTGCCTGGGAAACCCTAAGTGCAAAGCACCCAACTTAGCCCAGAGCATCAGTGACAGTAACAGACTGCTGGTTTCTTATGGAGCAACAGAGAACCAGAACAAGATGCTTAGGAGAAGTGTCAACAATCCCATTACTCTGTCTATGCAATTCAAGACATAAGAAGAAAAAATTCACAAATGCTTCTAGAAATATCTGAAATAAAATTAAAGAGCTCTAAATTGTTTTTGTTCACCTCCAAGAATAACTCAAAGGTTTCTATTGTATATCTATTTACAAAATGTAAATACTTATATAGCTTATGTTAATATACATCTTTTGAACGGTTTAAATAAAACTAAAATTACCTAGTACTTCAGGCAAATTTTACATAGCACTTCTGACTTCTCACAAACTTCAGATGTGAGCTAGTTAGAAACCGAGACAGTAAAAACCAGTTGCTGAAATACATACGGATTACAACAGAAAAATAAAATTAAGTCTTTTGAGACTTAACCTTGAGTAAAGTCTTAACCTCATTAACCTTGAGTCAAAACATTCAAGTTTTCTTCAAAAGACAGACTGGTCTTCAAAGAAACACACGGTGTAAAGATTATATTTTATCACAAGGGCACACTGTTTCCTTAATTATTTTAGTTGAAACATCTTCTATCTGTTCAGAAATATCTTTTCTTACTAATAAAGCTGAAAGTATGCAGAACTAGGACTAACTAGGAGGAACTCAACTCCCGAGCACACGTTAAGAATTACTCGTCCAGTATCCAGTCTCACAGGGTCATATACAAACAGGGAAAGCCCTGTTAGGTGTTAAGTCTCTGCCACATCTGCACCTGGGACCCCCAGAACTTGGAAAAGCAGTTCTTTTTCATGAGGCGTTACTCTGTTTTCCAACACACATTTCCACCCAAATCTGGCCTACATCAGTTGTATCCTCTGTATGGTTTTGTAAAATGCCACCTGGCCAGTTATTCCAAGTTGATTAAAGATAAATAAATAAATAAATAAATAAGAAAGAGAAAGAAAAGGGAAAAAATACGAAAGTTTTAAATTAGTGAGTCATTTTATTTTATTTTATTTTTTTTAAAGATTTTATTTATTTATTTGACAGAGAGAGAGCACAAGCAGGTAGACAGGCAGGCAGAGAGAGAGAGAGGAGAAAGCAGGCTCCCTGCCAAGCAGAGAGGCCGATGCGGGACTCGATCCCAGGACCCTGAGATCATGACCTGAGCCGAAGGCAGAGGCTTAACCCACTTAGCCACCCAGGCGCCCGAGTCATTTTATTTATTTATTTGTTTTTAAAGATTTTGTTTATTTATTTGACAGACAGAGATCACAAGTAGGCAGAGAGGCAGGAAGAGAGAGAGGGGGAAGCAGGCTCCCTGCTGAGCAGGGAACCTGATGCAGGGCTCGATCCCAGGACCCTGGGACCATGACCTGAGCCAAAGGCAGAGGCTTTAACCCACTGAGCCACCCAGGCACCCCTATTTTTATTTGTTTTTTAAAAAGAATTTATTTATTTGACAGAGAGAGATCACAAGCAGGCAGATCAGCAGATAGAGGTGGAAGCAGGCTTATCACTGAGCAGAGAGCCCGGTGTGGGGCTCAATCCCAGGACGCTGAGATCATGACCTGAGCCAAAGGCAGAGGCTTAACCCACTGAGCCACCCAGGCGCCCCTTAGTGAGCCATTTTAGTGCAGATAATTATTCTGGCAGAGCTTGTTCTTTTGTAATATAAAATTTGAAATTATGTACTTGATAAAATAAAAAAGTGTTAATATCTATGATAGCAAACACAAGTACACAGGACCTATGTGTAATGTTCTGCAGTACTACTGAAGGAGTCTTGAGGAATAGTAATGCCCTAGATCAGAATTCTTTTTTTTTTTTTTAAGACTTATTTCTTCATTTGAGAGAGAAAGAGAGAATATGCATGAAAGGGGGGAGGGGCAATGGAAGAGGGAGATAAGCAGACTCACTGCTGAGCAGGGAGTGTGATACAGGGCTCAATCCCAGGACCCCAAGATCAAGACCTGAGCCAATATCAAGAAACAGATGCTCATCTGACTAAGTCCCCTAGGTGCCCCCCGCCCCAGATTAGAATTCCTAACCCACAGTACATAACATGACTTCAGTGGGTGAAGGAAATCCTGACGCTGTCTGCACACGCTGCTCCTCCCTGTATGTGTGTGTGTCTGAGGGAGCAGAGCAGGTGCAGGTGCTCTAGTTTACATCCGATTCCTGGGGCTGCGGAAATGTGACTCCCGAGAAGTTAAGAACCACAGATTTAGATTCCCCAGACGAGAGCAGTCTGGTATAGAGAAAAAAAAAAAAAAAAAAAAAAAAGAAAGCATCCAATATGACCCGTTTGTCATGTCAAGAGAAATCTTATACCTAGGTCTTAGAAAAAAGGAGATTCTCTGTAATAGTTGATAGAGAATATTCTACACAAATAAATTCCTGGACTGCCCTGTACTTTTACGTGTGTAAAGTCCAATAAGCTTACATTTATTTAGGGTGGCTAAAGTACCGTTCTTATTAATTTGTAGGTTGAAAATTACCAAATGGACATGTGCCACTTAAAAACACATGAAACATAATATTCTTAAAGTTGAAACTACACTGCCATCGAAAACAACAGTATTTAAAGAGATTACTGATTTTATTAAATGATACATTCTTGGTATAGAAATTTCATTTTACTGAGTTTTCTACTGCTGTATAAAAAACCACCTCACACAGAGCGATTTACTTAAAATAGCAGTGTATTATCCTATCTCATGGTTTTCAGGGATGACAGAGTTCAGCGTTCAGCGGGGTGGCTCTCATTTGGGGGTGTGTGAGTCAAAATGTCACTACTGGGTCTGGAATCATCTAAGGATTCCTTCAGTAGCTGTCCAGCCCCTGGGCTGGGATAGTGGGGAGACTGAGGGCTGGCGAACCGCGTTTCTACTCAGCTAGCCTGGGCTTTCCCACAGCAGGCCAGTCTCGGGATAAGCTCAACTTGTCCCAAAATACTAAAGTAAAACCTGCAAGGATGCTTACGACATAGTCTTAGAAGTCTTAGAGGGTCATTTCTGCTGCAATTTACTGATTATAAGGGGCCCAGCTCATTTTTAAGGAAAAGAAAACAGGGGCTCTTTTTTTAGACCAGCTACCAAACATAGAAATATTTTGATGTGATTCCTGCCAGGATATGCTCTATTCATGTGAAACTTTATGGCAATTTTAAGCAAACCACATATAGTTTCTTACCTGTGTCTTTTTGTTCACCATCATATTGGAGCAATTTCCAATGGCATTATCATTTATTTTAAAACATTTCGATCTTAAATCTTCTAAATGTACTTATATATATAATTATCTTATTTATAATAATAACTGACATACTTTGAGTGCTTATTTTTGCCAAACACAATTCTAAGACATTTACAACTATGACCGTATTTAATATTTACAATAACAACACTGTGAAGTGGGACCTCTATTATTTCCATCCTGCAGTTGAGGGAACTAAGATACAGAGAGGCTAAGGAACCTGCCCAAAGTTACAAACCAGAATGCAGCAGAGCCAGGATGTGAATGCAGCCGGGTCCCTTTCAGAACCCGTGCAACACTCCTTCTCCAGGGGCACAGCATTTGGGCGCTCTGTAACTTCAAGGACACCACAAATTCCCCCATCCTTTTTTTTCTTTTTCTTTTTTTTGGGCATGTGGTATACTACTACATGGTTATCACAGTTCAAGGTCTTTGGGATTGATGGGAATTCAAGTAAGTGAGAGTCTTTGGACAAATCAAGTTTGATTTCAGCAGAGGAAAAAAGTATCTACTGACATGGGCTCCAATTATAGTTACAGTATCTTGAACTGGAAGGGGCCTTAGACGTCACCTACTTCAATCCTGTCCTGTTATAGATGAATTAGTAGGTTTTCATTAGAAGATTTTAAAGATGAGTAGAGACTACCGATTTTGTTCAAAACCAGTTAGCAATTAATCTGGGAATGGAATACAGCTCAGGAATCCCAGTCCACTAAACCCTATGTAACCTCTTCATAATTACAGAATGATTAGTATGTTATATGATGTATGTAACCCCGTTGCCTACATGTTTAAAATTGTGTTTTAGATCTAAATTATCTGGTGATCAGTGTCTATGAAAGTAAAATAACACGTTCAGAAAAAGCGGGACACGTGGGTGGCTCAGTTGATTAAGCATCTGACTCTTGGTTTGGCTCAGGTCAAGATCTCAGGGTTGTGAGATCAAGCCCCACATGGGGCTCTGTGCTGGGCATGGAGCCTGCTTAAGGATCTCTCTCTCCCTCTTCCCTCCCCCTGCTTAAAATTTAAAAAAAAAAAAAAAAGGATAATAATTTAAAAACAAGAAGCAGAGGTCAAGTTCCTTAAATTGTGTTCTATTTTTCTCTGTAATTACTGAATAATGGGCTTTTCCTCAGAATGTCTATCGGAGTACTTTGTAGTTACTGAGCTGAAGTTACCTATGTAATTATCCTGGAATAGAGATCTTATACTGAGATAGGAAACAAAACAAAACAAGTGTATTACATTAGGAAGTAGATATCATTGACCTTCCTGGAATGCACTGTCCTCCCTTTGCTAATTAGGCATGTCTGTGGCTGGTCACCAGACCGTGTTCTACACGCAGCCCTCCCCTGGCACGATGCCTCTGAACACCACGGACAACATTCACTGCACTACGCGGTAGCAAACATCTGTAGTGAGTGTATCTCTGTATTTTTCTCCCTCCTGAGGCCGTGCGATCTTTCAGAAAAGGAACTGTCTTTATATTTTTTTACATTCTTGATGTCCGGCAAACAGTAGAGGATTAATGATTGCAGAAGTGTGTGTGAGGGGAGAGCTACTGGAAAAAACCTACCAGGTGATCATAAAGACTAGAGTTGGCAAACCACAGCCCGCCTGCTAAGAAAGGTTTTTTACATTTTAAAATGGTGATATAAGCATCTACATAAAGCCTGTGATTTTTATTTTATGGTCCTTTGGGGAACCATTTTCTGATTCCTGTTATAAATACGGTATTTTATAGTCGTAGGACAGGAACAATAAACCACCAACGGTTATAACCTAGTATTAGAAAGTACCAAGAATAATTACTAAGTTCATCACTTGGAGAGACTGTTTTAAGGTGATGCAGTCTCTCAAGCAGCACGAATATTCACAAATCATCGGTGGTAAGACCGCTTTCTGACAGATAACGTCAATAACTCTGGGTAGTTTTTCATCACAGCTGAGCCCCAGGCACGGGGCTCGCCGCTCAGTTATTCTCTGTCTTGGGTCCTCGAACAGCCTAATCTACTGGGCCAGAAGAGGGTTCTCCTTGCTAAAACAAATCTATGTTTTATGCCTTTGCCATTATCTTTATGATTCTGGTAGACTTTTCAGTCTCTGAATAAAATGTTTTCAGGCCCATTTGGTCTGCTTGTTAACAGAGCGACAGCCCGGGTCACAGCAAGACACCGCGAGCCCCCGGCTGAGAGCCAACGGCTGGTAATGTTTTCCTGGTTAATGTCAGAGGAAGTCGGAAGATCCAAGAAATGCACATGAGGGCATGATGACATCATCAGAAGGACCTCAAAAGTTCGAAGCCTGCGGTGAATGAAGGCACTGTTGCCGAAGCACAGCCGTACAATGAGCTGCGTGAGAAACACGTTTTCCTTGGTACAGCAAAGTAAAGAGGCTTCCAGGTAAAACCTGGGACCGGTGTTAGGGGCCAGCTTCAAAGAGGTACACTGTAACTTACGCCTCAGAGAGTGTTTAAATGTATTTGCCAGGCACGTAACCATCGAAAAGGTTTTGTTTTCGCCGGAGGAAGCAGGCCCACTGATGATTCTGACTTGAAACCTTTTGCCTTGGCTGGAAAAAATGAGAACTAAAACAGGATAGCTTGGGGCAAAGTAGGCTTAGAGAGGCGCCAATGCTGGCGGCTTTTTAAAAGTTACCACTGGGGCGTCTGGGTGGCTCAGTGGGTCAAGCAGCTCACTCTGGATTTCTGCTTGGGTCATGGTCTCAGGGTCGTGAGACAGAGCCCCTTGTCCGGCTCCACACTGGGCCTGGAGCCTGCTTGGGATTCTCTCTTTCCCTATCCTTCTGCCCTGCTCCCCTGCTCGCACTTTCTCTCAAAACGAAACAAAACAAAACAAAAAAGTTACTACTGATTTTTCTAGCTTTGAGGCACACAGAGATCAGAAACAATAACAGGAACAAAGGAGCTAGCTATTTTAGGGTGCATTTAGTACTAAAGTCTTAAAAAGACAAAAAGCCTGTCTCCCACTGAGGACTCAAGTGCTTGAACAGAACTTTCACTGTGTTTCTTCTAACCTGGTCCTTCTCCTTCAGCTGAAAAGAATGGTCAGACAGCATGTGCGTACATACACACTACACTAAGTTCAGCTCCCAAATGAACATTAATCAATTTGTGATGGGAAGGCAACCCTCTGGCTAAAATAATCCATTATGAGACAGAAAGGAGAGGAAGCATGGGGACACCTAACACGGGCGGCAGCCTCTGTCAGGGCGGGCAGGCTCTCAGGGAGAAAACAGCGGGAACCTGGGCAGGAAGGGTTCACCTGCGAGGTTCACCGAATTCGGACGGCTTCCAGAAAGCACTTGACTCTAGACAGCACTCTTCACCTTCTCTGTTTTCTTCTCTAGCCAGATTCCTTTTATTTCTTTCATGCTATCATTCTTCCGGTTTTGCTAACACTGCCAGTTTGTATCTTGGCTACTTTTCTGAACAAACCTATCATCCCATTAAGATGACAATCATATGTATTCTTTAAGCATTTAAGATAGGAGACTTTTAAAACCAAAAATCAAAAACCAACTCTGCTGGGTTAACATGAAAAATCTTAAAAATCATGTTAAGGATTCAGTCTTTACGTATATCTAATACATATATTATTAAAGGCTTTTCATAAAAAGGTATTTTTCTGCTTTCTCTTTTTAGGACGCAGTAAGTCCATGATAAACAGAACAAACCTTTTATTTCTATGACTATGGATGCTACTGATGTTAATATGAAATGTAGGTGGAGAATTATTTTTCCCACTGGTCCCAAAAACACACAGTTCACCTACTGAGTGTGCACTTGGGGCCAGGCACTGCATGGGCATCCGGAATACACCAGGACGGCTGGTTTCCTCCTGCAAAGAGGCCTCAGTGTTGAGGGGACACCAGAACTGACGTGCAGTCCGCAGGGTGTGGGGCTGCTGGCAAGGAAAAGGACTGCTTCTCCGGAAGGCAAGGGGAGCTCCAGAAGGCTGAGATTTAGTTTGGCCTTGGTCAGTGTGGGGCATTCAGCCTGTGGGGAAGGGGAGGGGGAGCAACTCAGCAGAGAGCAGACGCAAAGGCAACTGAGCATGAACTTCAGGGAGGTCTGGGGCCGAGGGTCCACGTGAACCCAAACGGGAGGCAAAAGTTGCTCCTATTGTGCAAACAACAGGACAGATTTGAACCCCGCCCCCGCCGCCTCCCCCCAACATGGTGCTTCTGCTCGGAAAGGAAAGTCTGCTGTCCAGCCCCTCCCACTCTTAACCTGAAGCTATTCCCTCAAAACCCATTTTCTTCTCTGCTTTTTCAATTCCACTTTGCTTTTGGGAATCTGCTCAATTCTCACTTCTTTGTTTTTTTTTTTTTTGTCTCGCTTGAATATGCCCACCACTACGTTCTTGTTCACATACGCCAACTCCTGTTCATTTATTTATTTATTTATTTCTAAAGATTTTATTTATTTGACAGACAGAGATCACAAGTAGAGAGGCAAGCAGGCAGAGAGAGACGGGGAAGCACGGTCCCTGCTGAGCAGAGAGCCTGATATGGGGCTCGATCCCAGGACCCTGGGACATGACCTGACCTGAAGGCAGAGGCTTAACCCGCTGAGCCACCCAGGCGCCCTTCATTTATTTTTCTGTACAGTTCACTCACTGCATCAGATTTCTACCTTCCCCTTAGCTCCATTAAGCAATTTTCTCTGTGCCATTATAGTGCTCGGAAAACAGTAACTGGATTCTAGAAACACAGAACTCATTCAATAAAGGTAATGCCATTAACACTTCTGTTAAGGAGGTTAGATACACTCATCTGAAATCTCAGTGAGTATACAGTATTATGTGGCTTAATAAAATAAACCATTTCTTCGGTAGTCAAAGGTAAACTTAATTTGTGCTCAATCTAAATGAGGCCTACTTATCATAAATTTTAGTGGATCTCAAGGCTAAGAGGTCTTAGAAGTAATATAAATGCTGGGGTGTATATTTAGTGTAGATCTTCAATCTCTCAGAGAACGAGGTACAACAAGTCTGCTCTAAGCAGAAAACAGGTCTAGTTATCTAGGCAGAGATGCTACAGGTTTCCAGAAAACCTGAATAAAAGAACACTGTAAGAATCAAACTATTTACTGATGAAAAATTATATTCTGACTTTCTTTTGACCTAGAAAAAAAATCTGTTAAGAAAGCATATGACATAAGTGATCAGACTATTTCTTTTTTAAAGGAAAGGTGCTGTCAACATAAATCCAGAGAACCCGAAAGCCTGGAATTACTCAGTAATAACCAAGAAGGAAACATTCAAAATTCAACTTAAATGAGGCAAATATTTTACTCACAGTGTTTGGCAAATGTAAGCAATAAAAACTAAATAAGCACTTAATGAAGAAAAATGTGAATGGAAGGAAATCTCACCAGACCTCTTAGATGACCAGGAGCAGCTCAGTTTCTCTGCAAACTAAGACAAACATTCTTCTTCCTTCCAGATAAGAACTCCTTTTGAAACTACAAAAGGAGTTTAATTTAATGTCTCATGTCAGCAAATAAAATCATTTTAGAACAGAGTAGGAGGGCAGGGAGAAAAGAATTCGTGATTTGTAGATAACGTCATTAAATAAAAGCTGTTGCTATTGATTTAAGGAGAATGGCAATTTCATCCCTGCTGAAAAATCTTCGAAGGACAGGGCGCCTGGGTGGCTCAGTCGGTTGGGTGCCTGCCTTCGGCCCAGGTCATCATGGTCCCAGGGTCCTGGGATCAAGTCCCACAACAGGCTCCCTGCTCAGCGCGGAGCCTGCTTTTCTCCTCCTCCTTGCTTGTGGTCTATCTCTCATTATCTCTCTTTCTCTCAAATAAACTTTTAAAAATCTAAAAAAAAAATCTTCGAAGGACAGAAGAGTTTTGTACAGAACAGATACACACACACACACACACACACACACACACGTTTTACAGGATGTGGTCCTGGGTGGCCCGGATCCAAACTGAACAGTCCTGATTGGAGTCTCAGTTGTATACTTGGTTGGTTGTTGGCTGTGAAATGGTAATAAAAGAAGCCATCCCATAATGTTATCATGTGGATTAAACAGGACAATGAACGTGCACTCAGTACAATGCTCGGCACACAGTAAACCTTCTCTGTTAACCACCCTAGCTTATGCCCAGTTAGTCAGTCAACTGCGGAATGCTATGAGCCACAATGCCTCACGGAACTGCCCTGCAAGGGTCCAAAATGCAAGGTTTCCCTTATCAAAATGGCGCCCACTTTCAAAACACCTTTTAAAAAAACCCTAAAAGTTCTACTGAGGAGGAGGCAAGGCTGTCCCTTTTCTCACTTCCAAGGCAAAACACAAAGTGGATGGGCTACTGTTCCACTGTTTATACTTCCTCACAGAGCACGGGGCAGAATCTTGGGGGCCACAAAACCCCACCTCCTCACTGCACAGATGGGACAACAGGCCTAGAGAGGTTGACTTGCCTATCATCAGACAAGGCGCTAACAGCATGATGGAATGAAAATCTTGGTTTCCTGATCCTTTCCTTACTGTCTAATTCTATTAACCTTCTTTATTCCTTTACTGAGGTATTATAAAACCTCTTTGTAAAGATGTGAATGCAGTTAGTGCAAATAAATATTTCTCTTTTCAAACAAACACTTTTTTATAAAGTATTCTTCAAATACAAAATCAGAATGAAGATGAAAGCACAAATAGCTGGTTTATTCCTAAATATGAGGAATCACTGTAGCTTTTTTTCCAATTTATTCCATGTAGTCAAGGAATTCCCTATAGAAAACTAAATCCAGCAAGCCTGGACACTCTGTATGGCTGTGTGTAGGCTGTGGGGCTCTGGAGGGAAGAGCTCTTTACCTAGTATATTTCAACCTCCAGACAACAAGGAAATGATCTTTCTGTAGTAAAATGTCATTTTTAAATTATCTTATAATTACCTAATATAAGAAAATATTATCCTTTCCCAAATTTGAGACACTGTAGAGAAGTCTGAAGTTTCCTCTGACTACTATTCCCAAATTCGGTCCCTTCCCTTTGTTTGTCCTTAAGGAGTAACATTGTTGTCATTTTGGTGTATGTTTTTCCATGTAAGTTTTTATAGATGTGCAAACACACATAGGTATTTCATATGCTGGTGTATACTTTTCTAATAAATTTTGATGAACTTACACACATGCATATATATTTTATAAAACAGGTTTTCTATAATTTGCTTTTTTACTTAATAGCATGATTTGGAGGTCAGCCATGTATTTACAGATACGTTCTACTAATAATTCCTGAGCTTGTCCACACGCCTGCCATGCATTGTTCAAGTGGTTGGAGATATGGGAATGAACAAAAGCCAAGCTTCTGCCCTCACAGGGCTTATATTCTAGAGCTATTTCATTTTTCTTAACCATGTATTAGTAGTCCGTGAACGAACATACTACAGATGACTATGCCAGTCCTTTTTTTTAAAGAAGAGCTTTTAATTTATTTGAGAGAGAGAGAGAATAAGAGAGAAAGCAAGAACCAGGAGAGGGAGAGGGAGAAGCAGACTCCCCACAAAGCAGGGAGACCAAAGCGGGGCTTGATCTCATGACCCTGGGATCATGACCTGAGCCAAGGACAGATGCTTAACCGACTGAGCCTCCCAGAGGCCCCACCAGTCTTCTACTGAAGAGTTTTATCATGATTAAAATTCTAGGGTAAACATCACTGTGTATGATTTCTTGTGCTCAAGTTGAGTATTTGTTTAGGGCCTGTTCCTACAAATGAGACTGCTCAGTCATTGCAGATGCACACTGCTAATTTTTTTTAACGTTTACTTAGTTCAGTACTCTCTACATCCAACATGGGGCTCGAACTCACAACCCAGAGATCAAGAGTTGCACGTTCTTCCGACTGAGCCAGCCAGCTGCCTCTGTACACTTCTAACTCTGATATATCGAGTTTCCCTCCAGAGTAGTTACAACACTTCAGCCGTGCACAATGTGAATACCCTTACACTACTCTCACTCCAGCGTATTCTGGGACATAATTTCTGCCAGTCCACTAGATGCAAACAGGCAGCCAGTTATTACACCCTGCATTTTCCTGACTCAAAGTACAGCATCCTTCTGTACCTTTGTTAGTCATCATCTTTCATTCTTTTTGCATTTCTATACCATACAAGGTTGGGAGTGAAGCCTTCACCAAAAAAATGTTTGCTGAATTCAATTGGGTGAACTGAGAGCTATTTGTGTCAAATTAGTTAAAATGAAAATGTACCAGACACAGTCTAAGAGCACTTGGCAAATTCCAGTATTATTAACTCCTCAAGTATCTCTTACCCCACCAAAAGCCTTCAGGCTCACAGCTCTGCATCGTTCTCTCTCACCCAACTGTTTCTCTACAGGACCAAACTGCAATCATAGTGTGTCAAAGGTTACTGTCTTCAAGGTGTTTTCTGGATGGGTCTATGGCAAGCTGGGAGTGGGAATATTTTTTAAAAATATTTTATTAATTTGGGGCGCCTGGGTGGCTCAGTGGGTTAAAGCCTCTGCCTTCAGCTCAGGTCATGATCTCAGAGTCCTGGGATCGAGTCCCACATCGGGCTCTCTGCTCAGCAGGAAGCCTGCTTCCTCCTCTCTCTCTGCCTGCCTCTCTGCCTACTTGTAATCTCTGTCAAATAAATTAATAAAATATTTTATTAATTTATTTGACTGAGAGAGAGAGAGAGAGAGATCATATTACCCAGTAATGCAACGGTTCTACTTTTAGGTATAGATCTGAGAAGAACAGGAAAACAGGTACATAAGCATTATTTGTAATAGTCCCCAATTTAAATTTACCCAAATGTCTATCAATAATTACATAAATTGTCTAGGATGATTACATGAATTGTGGTATAATCACAAAAATATCTTGTCCAATAATGAAAATCAATAATTATTGTTACATTCAACAATATGGATGAATCATAGAAACACAATGTTGAAGAAGCCAGACATAAGAGCACACAGGGCCTAATCCTACCTAAATAAAGTTAAAAACCAGGCAAAATTAGTCTTTGCTGTTAGATGTTCTTACAGGCCAGGGATATTGGCTGGAAGGGAGCATGAGGAGGGCTTATGGGACTGAAAATATTCTATTAGCTGAATATATGTTCATGTTTAACAATATTGACAACAGTAATTATAAAGAACTGACACACTGTTTTCATGACCATAACGATGAATTCAAGAAACTAAGTAGAAACAAGTGTGATATTAGAAATTAAAGGGTCACATCAAAAGAGAATCTATGTAATGCAACATCAAAAGACTGTTAGGTATTAAAAAGCAAGCATTTGGTAACTTTAGTTTGTTCAAATTTACAGTAAGTAACATTTTAGATCAATTTCACTATTTCCTGTCTCTCAGCATAAAAAGTGTTTTTCTGATATCATAATCTATGGTAGATAGTTGTCTCTTAAACGTAAGTAAAAGCATTTGTTTTAAGAAGTCAAAAGCCATGTTAGAAGACAAAAAGTTTCTGATGAGATAGCACCCCTACTTCTTTTCTGAATTTTTATATTATTCCTAGAAATATCTGTTACTTTTTGTCTTTTCTTACTCCTTGACATTTTCCAGCCAAGGATCTGCTGGATAGTTAAGCAATGTCACTTTCTAATTTCTTCCATAGAGCTTCTAAATTTAGTTGTTCAATTTAACAAGAGTAATGGAAACAGCTGTTGTCTTCATATTATAATGTTTCTCTGCAATGCTTTATGAATTTATAACCATAGTTCCCCTTCTCCCTGACTAGAATCCCAGGACTCCACTGAATCTAATGGAACATCATGTTGACTGGATTTTTGTCAGGCTCTGTAAATATCACTCAATCCTGATTTAAAGTGTCATTGAACTTTGCAGCATCAAATAACAGATTTGTATCTGTGAAAGAAAATAGCCCTTTGTTTTTAGAATTAAAGAAATAAACCTCTTGCCAATAATAATTTCCTGAAGGTTCAATCTCTTAAAGGTGTAATCAAAGACATATGGATCACTGTCTTCTCATTTCTACCAAGAGGAGTATGGTGAACTATATCAGTGATTTTTTTTTTTTTTTTTTTTTTTTTTACAGTAGGCTCTCCATCCGCTGTGGAGCCCAGTGAGGGGCTTGAACTCACGAAGCTGAGATCAAGACCTGAGCTTAGATCGACAGTCAGATGCTTAACCAACTGGGCTATCCAGGTGCCCCTAAACTCAGTGAATTTTATAGTGTTGCTTGAAGATCTCACAGCTTTAAATTTAAATGGGTCATAATTTAGAAGAAATTTTGTGCCTATTTGTATATTCCAAATAGCCTAAGCATAAGAAAAAAAGGTTCTGAAAAATAATTGTTTTCTAAAATGGCAAAGAATGGCCAAGCGTGCCCAAGCAATAGCGAGAGGTAACTTACAAGAATCATCTCCATCATGGAGGATCCCTCCACTGTCTAGACCCATGCTGTCTAACACGGTGGTTGTTAGCCACACGTAGCTATTTAAAGGAAAATTAAAGTTTTATAGTCAGTTCCTGCGGCACCTCGGCCACACTGCAAGTGCTCAACGGCCACACATGGCTGGTGGCCCCCACGCTGGGCAGCGCAGATACAGAACATTTCATCACTGAGGAAGTTCTCTTGGTTGGTGCTCCTCTAGGTTAACTTCAGTCCACCATTCCTAAAATTATCAGTGGTGGCTGCATATAGCGACAGTGTGGCCTTGGATCAAAATAGCAAGCAAACATGATTTGGTCCAGAGAGAGCATTTTTTAAAAAAAGTAAAAGTAATAATTATAACCATGAAACCATGCCTAGGCTGCAGTGTGGGCTAGAAGGGGAAACACTGCCCAGAATCAGATGGCTCAGGCCTTGCACCTGTGTTTTGGCTGTGTGTCCTTGTCCTCACTGGTCAGATCATGGCCATATGTTACCTTCCCTACTCCAGGGGTGGGGACAAACAAGCCTAAACGAGGAGACGGCTTTGGAGAGTCATGAAGCACATGTCACCTATGTTATTATTTTTATGTAAAACACCCATTTTGGGTATCATCAGGTAACGTGACTAAGGGAAAGGCTCACCTCATTGAGTTGAAAAGTACTACTGAGTTGATTCCATAGTCACTGGTCATATTTGGGAAACCTGATTGGTTAATTTATTATCACTAAGAGATTGTTACCACTTAAGCGATTATAGAACACTGCTCTTTATATAATACAGTGATTCTGAATTAGGTTTCTATAATGTACCATATTCAAATATATACTTATATACAGTGCTATATGCACAGAATGAATAAAACAATATTGTTTACTGAAATAAAGATGGTGGGAACAACTTCCAGTTACATAGTTAAGTATCATGGCTAAAGCTGGAAAAGCAAGACTGTCACAGAAGAGACAGTTCTAGTTACTTACATGAAAATTGTTGATCCTCTAGTGAATCGTTCCTTCTGGGTTTTACCGTTCTGGAGGATCTCCCCTGCCCGCCTTCCATTCCGACTCTGTACATAGCCAGTTGCATTACCTTGTTGGGTAGATCTGTGTTTCCTTCCACAGCTATAAAGGGGGGCTGCCACAGTACCTCCTCACTATAGAAATCAAAGAGGACTTTCTTTCTTTTTTTTTTTTTTTTAAGATTTTATTTATTTACTTGACAGACAGAGATCACAAGTAGGCAGAGAGGCAGGCAGAGAGAGAGGAGGAAGCAGGCTCCCTGCAGAGCAGAGAGCCGAATGTGGGGCTCGATCCCAGGACTTCAGGACCATGACCTGAGCTGAAGGCAGAGGCTTTAACCCACTGAGCCACCCAGGTGCCCTCAAAGAGGACTTTCTAAACCTTGGTTAGAAGCAAGCACCTGTGAGCTGTATAGGAAGCTTTTTTTTTCTGACCAGATGGAGGAATAAAAGGGGCCACCAGTGATCTCCTCATGAGAGAGAGTAAACCTGGTCTGCCATGGGATCCATGCCAACAAGGTGAAGAAATGCATGGGATACTCTTTAGCTGCCATGTTGGAAACCTAACTATTACAAGCTAGGAGAAGAGATGAAGTATGATTGATAAAGGATGTTTACATCACCATGAGCATGAAGTTGGAGATGGACTCCATGAATAACCTTTAAAACTAAGGAAGACATATACTAGAGTTTGATGACTGACGTATCTCCTGGATAAAGTGACCATTACTTATAAGAGGGTCTTTTTTTTTTTAGATTTATAGAAATTTTATTTATATATATTATAATATATATATTACAGAGAATTTCCATCCAAGTCCCCCATTGTTAATATTTTCCACAGTCGTAATATATTTGTCAAAACTAACAAATTAACACTGATATACTCTTATTATCATTAACTGAACTATAGACCATATTCAGATTTTACTAGTTTTTTCATAAATATCCCTTTTAATTTTTTAAAAAATTTTTTCAGTGTAACAGTATTCATTATTTTTGCACCACACCCAGTGCTCCATGCAATCCGTGCCCTCTCCAATACCCACCACCTGGATCCCCCAACCTCCCACCCCCCGCCCCTTCAAAACCCTCAGATTGTTTTTCAGAGTCCATAGTCTCTCATGGTTCACCTCCCCTTCCAATTTCTCTCAACTCCCTTCTCCTCTCCATCTCCCCTTGTCCTCCATGCTATTTGTTATGCTCCACAGATAAGTGAAACCATATGATAATTGACTCTCTCTGCTTGACTTATTTCACTCAGCATAATCTCCTCCAGTCCCGTCCATGTTGCTACAAAAGTTGGGTATTCATCCTTTCTGATGGAGGCATCATACTCCATACTGTATATGGACCACATCTTCCTTATCCATTCGTCCATTGAAGGCATCTTGGTTCTTTCCACAGTTTGGCAACCGTGGCCATTGCTGCTATAAACATTGGGGTACAGATGGCCCTTCTTTCTTAATTTTGCTTTAGCTTCTTAAATAAACCTTGAACTTTTGAATAATTTTGGATTTATGGAAAAATTGCAAAGATAGTATCAAGTATTCTCATGTATCTTACCTACCTTTAACCTAATCTCCCCTCCAGGATACCATATGGCATTTAGTGGTCATGTCTACTTAGGCTCCTCTTGGCTGTAACAATTTCTCAGACTCTCCTTGCTTTTGATGACCTTGGCGGTTTTGAAGAACAGTAGTGGCTTTTTTACAGAACATCCCTCACATGAGACATATCTGATGGCTTTTTTTTCATGGTGAGACAGGAGTTATGGATTTTTAGGTGGAAGACCACAGAGGTTAGATGCCACTCTCAGGACACCACATCAAGGGTCCATCCTATCAATATGAGTTGAACTTGATCACCTGGTTGAGGCCATGTTATTCAGGTTTCTCCACTGTGAAGTTACCCTTGTGTCCCCGCTTCCGTACTGGACTCTCTCGAAGGAAGTCACTCTATGTAGCCTACAACTAAGGAGTGAGGAGTTATATTTCACCACCTCGAGGGCAAAGTATCTGCATAAATTATTTGGAATTCTTTTGCACCAGAAAGTAGTTCCTCTTCCCATTTATTTGTTCAATCATTTACATCAGCATGACTCACTGATATTTGTTTTACACTTTGGGTCTTTGGGTTATAAGCCAACACCACTTTATTTTGTTCTCAAATTGTTCCAGCTTTTGCCATGGGAAGCTGTTATTTGATTCCTGTGTCCCCCTGACACATCCCATCATCATTATCATCATCATCATCATTATTTTTTCAGTACCTCGTTGCTTTCTGACTCCAAAGCTATAAGATGTGACAGGGTTATCTCGTATACTGCCTGCCGCAGTCCTCGAGTTAGACATTTCTCCAAAGAGTCCTGGTTCATTTGGCTGAAGAATGGGGTCAAAAACCAAGATCTGGGTGCTGGATGCTTTCTTTAATTTTTAAAGGTGCTTCCCAACACATATTTCTCTCATTTCCACAACCTTGTTCCTTAATTTTTTTTTTTTTTTAAGGGAGAGAGAGAAAGGGTGAGCAGGGGTGGGGAAGGGCAGAGAGAGGGAGAGAGGAATCTTAAGCAGACTCCATCCAATCCAAGTTGGAGCCCAACTTGGGGCTCAATCTCATGACCCAGAGTTCATGACCTAAGCCAAAATTGAGTCAGACACTCAACCAGCTGGGCCATCTAGTGCCCCCACAACCTTTTTGACTAGTGGGTAAACTAAGGTTCACAGTAATTAAAGGGTTTGCTGAAGATCAAGGCTAATAAATAATGACAGTGTTGGGGAAAATTCAGTCTTTTTTTTTAAAAGATTTTATTTATTTATTTGACAGAGATTACAAGTAGCTGGAGAGGAAGGCAGAGAGAGAGAGGAGGAAGCAGGCTCCCCACTGAGCAGAGAGCCCGATGTGGGGCTTGATCCCAGGACCCTGGGATCATGACCTGAGCCAAAGGCAGAGGCTTTAACACACTGAGCCACCACAGGTGCCCCAAAATTCAGTCTTTTGATGATAGTTCAGTGTCCTTTCCACTACCTGATGTCTTGTAAATAAGGACATGGCATCAAAGACCAGACTGGAAAAAGGAAAGAAGATAGTCCTTTCAAGAAGAAAAACTTAGCAGGGATATCTGACAGACCCTCCTATTTATCTAGAAGAAATCACCAGAGATTCTGTCCTCTATAGAAAGAAGTCTTTAATGATGTTACAGCAGTGGTTCTCAATTGGGGTTGATTTTGTGACTCCCATCTGCCCCCTCCTGGAGATCTGGCAATGTCTAGAGACATTCTTGTTGGGTAGGGGCTGTGTTGCTAACTGGCATCCAGCAGACAGAGGCCAAGGATGTTGCCAAGCACCATATAATGCACACAGTATCTCCCACAAAAAAGAATTTCTAGTTCAAAATGACAATAGTGCTGAGGATGAGAGACCCTATAGCCAAAAGAATGACCACCGCAGGGGCTTCATCTAATTTTCATAGAGGTCTTTTTTTTTTTTTTTTTAAGATTTTTATTTATTTGACAGAAAAGAGAGAGAGAGAGTGTGTGTGTGTGGACAAAGAGGGGGAGCAGCAGAGGGAGAAGCAGGCTCCCTGCTGAGCAAAGAGCCTGATGCGGGCACCATCCCGGGACCCTGGGTTCATGTCCTGAGCTGAAGGCAGACACTCACCTGACTGAGCCACCCAGGCACCCCTTTTACAGAGTTTCTATTCTTGCTGAATTATTTCTCTTTTGGTGTCTATGAGAAACAATAACAAAAAACTGTCTGCTTCTGTAACCTTATAAGCCAGCCGATCAGAAGAAAAAGTCCCCCATTTTGGTTAAGGAAAATGGCTCACACTCAGTTATGACAGACTCCTCTGGTTCTTACGTATGGGACAAACAGAAGGAGTCCACTTGAAAATAAGTTACTTCAGTTAAGTAGGACATGAACAGAACAATAATCTTCCTCAAGTAGGAGTAAAGTCACATGTAATCAGCCTAAAAAGGGAAGGCCTATCTCCACATACGCCATCACTACCTGGCCGCCCTGGCTGTGTCTTCTGGCTCAAGGACACACTGAGCAGAAGAGTCAGGTGGCCATGGAAATCTGCCAACGGATGGGGGAACCTTACCAGCAGATGGCTGTAACCCAGAAACTGCTGTTCACTGCTCAGTGACCACAATTTGGAGAGGAAGTGAGTGACTGTATCCCTGTTTGTTGATGTAGTCAGTGACCACCCAGCAGTCTGACAGAAGAAAGAACCCTTCTGTTTATCAGGATCTGTCTTGGAAACTTTAGAGAAAGCTTGCTCACTCCTAATACTAACAAGTCGATAAAGGACATTTTCTGAGCAAAGCTACGTGTGCCCTGGGGCCATAGATTGCCACTGGCCTCTGGAAAAAAAAGTGCAGAGAAGCTGACTGGAGTAGTATAATTGAGGGGATCCTATTCTGGGAGCTTCTCCTGACACAGACACACACATGTGAAGTGCTCGATGCACTAGAGTGTTGGGCACATTAGGTAACTGCTTGTCAGGAGCAGCAACAGAGAGAACCAATGACAACTTCTGGGCTTTCTACATGTCTGGCCCGGAGCAAAGTTGTCACACATTGTCTCATCACATCTTCCAAACTAGCCTAGGAGGTAAGTACCACTATCAGGTTCATTTTCATATGCAGAATTAAAAACTAATCATGTCAACTGGCCAAAGCTCAACACCTGGGAAGTGGTAGAGCTGGTACTTGAACCTCTAATACCCCAACGTCACAACTTGGTAACTTTATCATGGTAACTTTTGGTAACTTGGTAACATTTTCATGGTAACATGGTAACTTGGTAACTTTTTCAGCCTCCTCATAGCCACTAAAATTATTAACCAGCACACCATGGCTGTTTGTTCTTAAGGCCTGCGTGGCAGAGGTGAAGGTAGCAGGGGTCAAGAATGTTGACAGTTAGGGCACCGGGGTGGCTCAGTGGGTTAAGCCTCTGCCTTCGGCTCAGGTCATGATCTCAGGTCCTGGGATCGAGCCCTGCATCAGGCTCTCTGCTCAGCAGGGAGCCTGCTTCCCCCTCTCTCTCTGCCTGCTGTTCTGCCTACTTGTGATCTCTCTCCCTGTCAAATAAATAAATAAAATCTTTAAAAAAAATGTTGAGAGTTATTCGACCCAGTTTTTCTAAGAATTAGCTTAGCTTTTCAAATCAGACAAGATGGTAACTGGAGAGCTAGTAGGGAAAAATGAAGGCCTTTCTGTGGGCTTTGTAAAAAGTCCAAAGACCTTCTAACCAAAGTTACAAGTGACCCCAGTGAGGGGAAATGTTGTCTGCAAATCTTGGTTTAGGACACACCTGACATCTGTGTCATTAACCAGGCAAAGCACATCAGTGCCCAGATGCCTGTGCAGGCTCATGCCTAGTCAGGCCCTAGATGGGGAGAGAAGACAGCAGAAGTGAGGAGGACAGCAGGCAAATTAAAAATGGAGAAAGGAGGTGTGGGCAGGAGACCCTGTCCTGCAGGAAGTTGACAAGACCCCACCTCCCACAACCCCGTGGCTCTGAGGCTGAGGCTCTAACAAACATAACAGCTATATAAGAAAGTGAGGACCCCCGAGAGACCGGGTCTGCTTTTCAGAAATGAGAGGGAAAAGAGCTTTTCTGTTACCAGACAGGACTCTGGAGAAAACATAGCAACTCCATGTGAGGGTCCCACCAATACCAGGGTAGAAGAGGGGCAGAATGGGAAGTACTCCTCCCTGACTCATGAAGAATGGTACCTGCTCAGGGTAAGCTCTGTGGAGTTGTTAGAACAAGGCCACGCAAGTAGGAGAGGAGAAGCTGGAAAGACTGAGGCAGCATTCTTGAGCCTGCAGAACTGAACGCAGCAAGTGTGTCCTAACCCAGAAAGTCCGCAACATTGCTAAATCCTCACAAAAAGTCACAGCAGACAGGGATACATGCTATTTTGTTTGGTGTTACGAAGCTACTCCTCTTGTTCCCCGACCTCAAGTATTCATATACTACGAGTGGACACAATTTTATATAATTTGCCAGTAAAATAAATAGCTAATTGAAAAAACTATCTCTTCTAAATCAAACTAATTAACAACAGTGGGTTGGTTTATAGGCTGGGGAAGCATTTGGGAGATATGTAAGTATTGTGAAGTACAACAGGCTTAAATTTTGATTAACTGGTCTCTTTCCTTGAGGGGTGTCTGTGTGTGTGTGTCATTTTTTTAGAGTGATGCAAAAATATAAAGAAAAATTAAGGAATATAACTAACATATAGTAAATGACAAATGTGATTTCGTAAATACAAATAATCAGGTAGAAGTATAATTCCTGAAAGCTGTTGTTGGATGATTTGAGGTCTAAGCCATCAAGGAAGTCGGACGCTTACAGGAATATATGATTGGCAAGCAAAGGCAAACTGTCCTTTTGTGACACAGGCTGACTCCTGGAGGTAACGTGAGATCAGGAGATCCCAGGAACAACGAAATGTCAAGCTCAGACCCTTAACAACCCCACACACCAGCCACAGTCTTACAGGAGGTTCTCTAAGAGATGCGGGGCTAGTGGATGGAAGAACGGATGAGTAGGTGAGTGAAATGCTTGTTAGCAAGTACGGCGAGAGCATGGGGGACACCCTCTGCATCTCCACTCTCCTCCTCCCCAAATCTGTGGTTCAAAACAACTCTTCTCAGTGTCTGCTGAAGTCAGTGCCAGAAAAGAACTTCTCTTGCATCTTTAGTCCTCATTCATGATGCTGGCGTCAGCTCTGTGGGCATCAAATTGGCTTAGACACTAATAGTTGCTATTGATCTAAATCTACCTACGCTTAGAATCTTTGTCAATGAACACATCTGGCTGATTAACGGAGTCCCCTGTTTTCTAAAGAATGTGTCTTCTTTATCCAGCAATGTGGAAGATGTCTGGTAGCCATCTTTCTAACCCTTATTAAAGGCAGAATATTTGAATTACTGTTGGCACCCCTGTCATGAACTATTCTTATTTAGGAACAGTTCCTTTAGGAATGATTTTGTCACAATTTGGCCATGCTCAAGCTAATCCAGCACGCTACTGCTACCTCTCCAATAGAAAAAAAAAGTCAATAAAAATTTAAGGTAAACCTCACAGAAATATACAGGAAATAAAACAGCACACCCATAAAATTTCTAATGTTTGGGACAGTCAACAGTTTTCTACATGATTTTTATGGTGAAATCTTCTTTTTTAATTTAAATTCAATTTAGTTAACATATAGCATATTATGAGTTTCAGAGGTAGAGTTTAGTGACTCATTAGTTGTGTACAACACTCAGTGCTCATCACATCACATGCCCTCCTTAATGCCCATCACCCAGTTACCCATCCTCCCCCGACCTCCCCTCCAGCAACCCTCAGTTTGTCTCTTGGGAGTTCAGCGTCTCTTATGGTTTGCCTCCCTCTCTGTTTTCATCTTATTTTATTCCTCCTCCCCTTCCTCTATGTTCGTCTGTTTTGTTTCTTAATGTCCACACATGAGTGAAATCTTGGTATAAAATCCTGGTACAAGAGGAGCCATTTTCAAAACAAGATACACTTTTAACTTACTAACATACACCTACATTGTGCATTGAGTTTGTTTTGCTTTATAGAAATTTACTATCTTGACATTGTGGTGCAAGATAACTAAGTTTCCACTGGTGATAGCAAAGTTAGCGTGACAGAGGCTGACCCCAGGCTGGAAAGTGAAAAGGCTGTGCTGCCTAGTTTAAAAGTAGGACAAAGAAAGTCTGGAGGGAGAAGTGAGAGGGATGACAGGGACGGAAGATGACCGCAGGCTCGGAGAATTACCCTGTGTCTTCTAGATTTGTGGGTGGGGTAACATACGCCACAGTATGCACCCAATGGACTTTTGGCTGTCAATACTGTTTTATTATTATTTTTTTAATGTTTGTATCAAAGCAATATGTGTACTTAGTAAAAATATTACTACCATTAAAAGAGTGACTTATAATGAAAGACAATGGGCTCTATCCCATACCTGCCCCTCTTCAGTACTGCTCTCGAAGGTCATCATCTTTGGCCATTTGTTTTTAACTTTCCTGATAATTTAGATTCACAAATCTAAACAATACAGCCATAGTTCTTAGTTCATAAGCTTCAGGCAACATCCACTGACTTCCAACTAAGAATGAAGATTAACTTAACTCACGTTACCCTTTATCATCCTTCTCCCTGCTTATAATTTTTGTAGTTATACTTAGCTTTATTCTTTTCTTTTTTTTTCCTCGGAGAGGGAGGGAGAGAGGGAAGCGGAAGGAGCAGAAAATGTAAGCAGGCTCTACACCCAGCGTGGAGCCCAACGCAGGGCTCAACATGGGCCTTGATCTCACAACCCTGAGAATATAACCTGTGCCAAAATCAAGAGTTGGAAGCCTAACCAACTGAGCCACGCTGGTGCACCTAGTTTTAGTCTCTTAATTGTCACTTTTAACTTTAAATAATGCACTTCAAGCTCTACCAGTTGTTATATCAATTTTTAACACCCCATCACATAACCTAGATGATTAGTGACTCTCCCTTCCCACCAAGTCACCAACCTCCTCCAGCATCCTAACTTCTGACCATCACCTTACTTTTTGTTTTCAAATTATTGACTCACCTTTCTATGCTTTGTTGTTGTTTCTAAAAATTAAAGGCAAATAACCTGTTTACTGTATTACGATGTATAAATATTGCTCATAGCAGAAACAAGTAATATGTTAGAAGGACATTTCTATTTCTAGAGGTCCATTTTTATGATGTCTTCAAAAAAGCACATTACTAGGATGAAGAAAATCGATTTACTTCTCTTAATTTTCATAAATGTTCAAAATCACACCACCTTTTTGTTGTACTGTGACTTGACCATGACATCAGTGGACACTATTTTATCCGGAATTGCTAACTGCCTTCACTGTTTCATTATTCATCAAATCCTCAAATTTTTAAAAAAGATTTTATTTATTTGTCAGAGAGAGAGAGAGAGAAACAGAGGGGAGCACAAGCAGGGGGAGCGGCAGGCAGAGGGGGAAGCAGCCTCCCCGCTGCTCAAGGAGCCTGATGTGGGACTCTATCCCAGGACCCTGGGATCATGACCTGAGCCAAAGGCAGATGATTAAGAGACTGAGCCACCCACGCATCCCAAATCCTCAAATTTTTATATCAAAATTGTACATTTGGGTCCAACCCATAAAAATGAAAACTTCAAGGTTTATTATAGCAGAGTTAAAATTAAACTTCGGAGGGGTGCCTGGTGGCTCAGTTGAGCCTGACTCTTGATTTCAGCTCAGGTCATGATCTCAGGAGCCTAGGATCAGGCTTCTCAGTGGGCTCAGTGTGGGACATGGAACCTGCTTACGATTCTCTCTCTCCCTTTCCTGCTGCTCCTCTCTCTCAAAATAATTAAGTAAATAAATGAATAAACAAGCTTTTGAAAATGCTATTTTGTTGTTAAATGCCTGAACGAAGATAACCTTTTGCTCCCATGTCCTTCGGCCCAGAGATGTATCCCATGTGCGTTAACGAGCCCCATTTATCCGGTACTTTGAGTTAATAAAAACTCTGCTTGTGCACACTAGTTCATGCTCTCACCCCGTGAAGGAAGCCATGCTGTCCATTTCACAAAGCCAAGAGTTGAAGATTAGAGGGACTGGGAGATTTAGCCAGGATCAGAGAGCATGTAAGTGACAAGTTTCAGATCGAAAACCAAGTTTTTGTTTGTCAAAAGCCTGTATTCTTTGCTTCTACCACAGCCGCCCAACATGTGAACTCTTTCTGCCTTCTGTTTAGAAGCCGAGCATCATGGCTTTTTTTCAGAGGTTTTGTTATCAATGACAACAGTCCTATGGAAAGAAAGATAGTACTCTCACTCTTTATTACTAGATGCTTTGGGGTAGGGCTTTTGTAAATAAACCACGGGAAAAGCTCGCAGAACCAGGAGAAAAATACAAATAAACTAAAAGTCATTACACAAAGGGCTGCTGTAATAACAAGGAAGGCCAAAGATTCGTAAGCACCGGCTTTCTCAAATGACACCTGAGAGTCTGTAAGGCCCTGGGGCTAATACGTTCACCTTTAATAATATAATGTTCGGACAAAAAGGGACAGTGATCCCAATTACTCTCTGGTGAGCCAAGTACATCTCACAACGAGCTTCCAGGTACTCACTCTAAAAGGTCAAGGGAAACCAGAGACCACTCAGGAGAACAGGGTCTCAAAATGCTGTGTGAGGAATGAGGGGACGCAGGCTCGCCCTGTGAGAGTGTGAGCACAGAGAAGCAGGTTTCAGCCTAGCCCCAGGAGATGTGCTCTGAGAAACACCGACACCCTCGTGTTCACGCCAGACGCATTCTGGCCAGTGGATGCTTTGCACTCTCAACACAGATACAAGGCAAGACCTGAAAATTAAATTTTGGAATTCTGAATTTCATATTTACTTTTAGGACACACAAAATACTCTCTCATGTTAAGATTTTATTTTTGACTTTACATCAAAAGGAAAAAAAGTTCAGGAAAAAGGTTTTTTATGAAGTTAAATACTAACAGAAATATAGAATCCACTTGGGCAAAAAGGAATGTCCCTTTCAAATTTTTTATTTGTATATGCTTAAACTCTAACCCCAGTTTCCTCTTTTTCAATTGATGTTGTGGAGGGAGGGGGGATGTGTGTAACTCTCTAAAGTAGAAATGCATTTTATAAGAATATGTGATTATATACAAAAAAGAGAATGATGCCTTTTCCTAAATAATACTAGCTGACATTTATTCAGAGCTCACGGTAAGTTAGGCACTCTGCTTCATATGTTACGTGCATTATCTTACAATAATATGATGTATCTCTATTTTAAATATCACCAAATGAAGATCTATAGGTGTTAATTAATTTGCTAAAGTCAAACAGTTTAAGTCCAAACTCAAATTCATCTCTTAAATATCCCATACACCCCTACTCTCTACATACCTAATAAGTGGATTGAAAGTCCATATGACCAATTTTTACCATGATATTAATGATTATAAATTTACATCTGTGTTATGGGCAAAGGGAGATTAATTAGATGCATTTGATAAGCCCCAATTCTCATCCTCTGATTTTTGTCCTCTCTAAAAAAAGGGGGGCAATTTTTATCCTCTCTAAAAAAAGGGGGGCAATCAATGTAGCTAGCAAGTAGCCAAACTGATTTGAATATTTGAATTCATTTCTGATAATGTTTCCTGCTCTGTTGCTGATGAGGACAGAAACACACAATAAAAACTTGGCAGCCTGAAGGTTTAGGAAATACAAATACATACTGTGTATCAATATACATACTTTAAGGACTTAGGTATTAGAGGAACACTTCAGATTTTATTTTATTACCTTTTTAAAAAAAGATTTTATTTATTTATTTGAGAAAAAGCAAGCTGTAGACCGAGGAAGAGGGAGAAGCAGAATCCCTGCTGAGCAGGGAGCATGAGGTGGGACTCGATCCCAGGACCCCAGCATCATGACCTGAGCTGAAGGCAGATGCTTAATGACTGAGCCACCCAGGCGCCTGAAACACCTCAAATTTTAGATGGTGAGTCTAGAAACTTTATATAACCTATATTACACAACAACATTTAGACAATTTTGTAGACAATTTTTAGCAGTAGGAAGATTTTCTTTATAGGTAGTTTACACACAATTTTCCTACTGACTTCATTCCATATACTTGGCGGAACGATGCGTAGCGAATAATGAAGATGTGGTTGTTCCTATGGATGATTGATCATATCCCTAAAAATCCTTCCATGTCAGACACTGATTACTGAAGCCTATTTCATCTTATCAACAAATAACGCATCTGTAAATATTTCTGAAGCTCCTGCTAAGCAGAATTCACTTGCACTAAAAACCTTTTTCTTTCCTTTGAACCTCCTCTCACTTTCCCCTTCCACAGGGAAATGGGCGCTACGGCACAGGAAGTCCAGCAGGGTTTTTTGCTTACTTATGGTTAACATTTTTGGAAGACTTCCAATTCTTTTCCTTCCATATCTCAGAGCAACTGATACAGAATCTGGGTCAGAAGCATAAATTCTTGCTAAAGTACAGAAGGAAGGACAGGAGTTGTTTATTCTCTCTTTCTGTAAGATACTGACTTTCAGGGCAAACCCATGTTAAATGGATAGAAACACAACACTTTTTTTTTTTTAAGATTTTATTTATTTGACAGAGAGAGAGAGAGAGAGAGAGAGAGATAGATCACAAGTAGGCAGAGAGGCAGGCAGAGAGAGAGAGAGGGAAGCAGGCTCCCCGCTGAACAGACAGCCTGATGCAGGGCTCGATCCCAGGACCCTAAGATCATGACCTGAGCCGAAGCCAGAGGCCTCAACCCACTGAGCCACCCAGGCACCCCAACACACCATTTTTAAAGCACATTTTCTCCTCGAGTAGCATTTAGTTCAGGAGTCCAGAGCCTCAAGCCCTGCCCCTAGTTCTGACGCTTACTCACTACGCATCTCTGGGGAAGTCACTGCAGGCCTCTGAGCCTCGGTTTCCTAAGTTAGAATGCAGAACTGGAGTCAGATAATTCCTCAAGGCCTGTCCAGCTTCAGGTTCTAGGAGTTCCATACACAGGTCTTTATAAATAGGGTTAACTACTAATGAGAACCAAGGAGAAGCTCCACACCCACGCCAGTGAAGCCATTAAGAGCCATGGTTCTGGTACCTTCTCAGGTTACTGAAATCCACCAGACCTGTCACTTGCTTCTCAGCAGAATGATTCTTTCCATCCCGTTTACATACCACACAATTCTGGCAGTTTGCCTGCCAGGGTTCCAGAGACTACCACATTTTTGGCAGTTTTGCTGGTCTAAAGTCTTTCCTGTTTGATTTCATTCAAGACCCAATAAAGCAAGTAGTTGTGTAAAAGGGGAGGTTTTCTGCACGGCATGTTTACCCCCACAACCACTGTCATTTTTATTCCTCTTGACTTAAATTTAGCTGTGTAAAAAGAGCACCTGACATGATGGGGGTGTGTGTGCGTGTTTGTTTTCTCAAGATACAAGGCCCCTACCTCCTTATCCCACCTACTGTCTCCTTCACCTCCCTTCCTTCATCCAAATTACTACCCACACTTCCCTCTCTCTTTCTATATCCATCTACCGACAGAACAACTCGCCTTCTCTTTTGGAATAAGAACCACCAGAAATTACTTCTTTGCATCATGTGGCCATAACCTCATGTTTCAAGGAAAAGGACAGGATTTCACATGATAATAAAAGAAAAAAAAATAGAAAAATAATTTCTAAAAAGTCCTGTGTTGTCTCAGGGGAGGCTGACTTTGCTTGTTGAAAATGTGGTGAGAGGAAGAGGAGAAAATAAACACAGGCAGACTCGCTCCTGCATGCCAGGCCCTCCACACACCACATCTCATCTCACACCCACTACAAGCTCTGTGTTCCATCCCACGGGACAGCTGAAAAAGTCCTGGGGTTGATGCAGGGAGATGAACTAATTCGCCCACGTTTCAACAGAGCTCGGGCAGTTTCCATGATATCACGCGGCTCACATTACTCGGCCGCTATCTGAAAACCGTGAAAAGAAGGACGTGTATTTCACCGAAATCAGTTTAAAAATCCTGTTTCCACAAAACTACCTCAGCAATTCAAGAGAAAAAAATCTCCAAAGGCCCATGCATACATACAGCCTCGTGTCCAATCAAATGATTATGCATTTCCTTTAAACGGATGCTAAGAAGCACGAGCCCTTAGCTAAGTCGCTGTTGTCGGCCTTTGCTTCCCTGGCCCCGCCTTCAGCCCGTGAAGGGATTTCTGTGTCCACTCCTATTAAGGATACAGTTCTATTAAAACCATTTTCTTCACCCTCAGAACATTTTAGCATAGCCAACTATAAATATTTACTTTCACTTGACAAGCAAGAGCCTCTTGAAGGGAGAGAAAAACAGTCTGCAGAGCAGGTTTAAACTTTTGAACTTTATTTCATCCATAAGAACTACAGGGAGTCTCGGAGTTTCCTCTCGGAGGCCGGCTCCGTGTCACCCCGCACTCCCTTGCTGGTTTGCATGCTCATTCACGCATTCTTCTTCTTCTTCTTTATTTTTTTAAAAGATTTTATTTATTTATTTGACAGAGACAGAGATAGATCACAAGTAGGCAGAGAGGCAGATGGAGTGGGGGGGAGCAGGCTCCCCACTGAGCAGAGAGCCTGATGCGGGCTCGATCCCAGGACCCTGAGATCATGACCTGAGCAGAAGGCAGAGGCTTAACCCACTGAGCCATCCAGGAGCGCCCCTCACACATTCTTCTTAATGTGCAAAGGAGCTGAAGTACTTTTACAAAATGCTTACTAATAAGATGGAGATCTATAAAGAATAAACATCACGATCAAAAGAAATCAGAGTAAAATGTCAATACGATGCAAGAAAGTGCAAATATACAGCGATCCAGGGATTATACGTTAGTCGCAAATTGGACTCTGAGCTTACTGGCACAGAGGGGAAAGATCGATAGATAGAGAATTACGCAATCCTAATGGTCTAAGAGAGAAGTAAGTTCTAATTAATGAACTGAGGTAAAAGGTCTCATCACAATTTTAAACCCAAAAGAAATTTCCCAAAAGTCAAGCTGAAAGAGAAGAATTCAAGCAGGAAAGGTTTTTCTCAGCATCCTATTTCAACCAGATTTGTTTGACGAATCTTTGGAAAAATCAATGTAATGATGGTAGGTCAAAGACTCTGTTGTCAGATGAAAATGAGGAAGGCTACAACTTCTAGGATACGTGAGGTCTGTTTTAAATAAGGTTCTAACATGTGAATCAATGTAAAATGTTCTATTTATCCACTGCAATTACAGACTTAAGACTCCATGCTTTAAGATGATGGGGACACATAATTCTAAACAAATAAAAGTAAAACAAAAGAAAGAAAACACAAGGTACTAGCTATGAAATGGGCCTTATGTCCTTAACTCAGAATTTATGTGTTTTTTAAAAGAAATTACTATAAAAAATACACACATAAAGCACATAAAACTGCACTTTAGTGAAATATTATACAGCAAACATTTGTGTGATCACTGACTAGGTCAAGAAATAAAATGCTTCCTGGAAACCCTCTAGCACCACAGCCAAAGTTGTTCATGGTTCTCACATCTTTGCTTTTCTGGTTTTATCCGTTACCTATGTTCTAGTTTATCCCACTCTATAATTTTATTACATAAAATTATATATTACATAAACTGTATCATAGGATACATACTTCTTGTATCTAGCTTTTCCTTTCATTAGGTTTTTAAAATTCATTCATATTGTTGGAATAGTTAGAATTTCTTGTTTCATTTGTGAATAGAATTCTACTCTATGATAACTTGTCAAATGCACTGGTTTTTTCTTCTTCTTCTTTTTTTAATTAACATATATTATTTGCCCCAGGGGTACAGGTCTGTGAATCATCAGGCTTACACATTTCACAGCACTCACCATAGCACATACCTTCTCCAATGTCCATAACCCAACCGCCCTTTCCATACCTCCCCCGCCCCTGGCAACCCTCAGTTTGTTTTGTGAGATGAAGAGTCTCTTATGGTTTGTCTCCCCCACGGATCCCATCTTGTTTCACTTTTTCCCCCTCCCAACCCCCGACCCTGCCTCTCAAATTTTTCATATCAGAGAGATCATATGATAATTGTCTTTTTCTGACTGATTTGTTTAGCATAATACCTTCTAGTTCCATCCAAGCTGTTGCAAATGGCAAGATTTCATTTCTCTTGATGGCTGCATAGTATTCCATCGTGTGTGTGTGTGTGTGTGTATCTCACATCTTCTTTGTCCATTCCTCTGTTGATGGACATCTAGGTTTGTTCCATAGTTTGGCTATTGTGGACACTGCTGTTATAAACAATCAGGTGCACGTGCACCTTTGAATCACTACATTTGTATGTCTGGTGTAAACCCCCAGTAGTGGGATTGCTGGATCACAGGGTAGCTCTATTTCAACTTTCTGAGGAACCTCCATACTGTTTTCCAGAGTGGCTGCACCAGCTTGCATTTCCACCAACAGTGTAGGAGGGTTCCCCTTTCTCTGCATCCTCGCCAGCATCTGTCATTTTCTGACTGGTTAATTTTAGCCATTCTGACTGGTGTGAGATGGTATCTCAATTTGGTTTTGATTTGTATTTCCTTGATGGTTAATGATGATGAACATTTTTTCATGTGTCTGTTAGCCATTTGTATGTCTTCATCAAAGAAGTGTCTGTTCATGTCTTCTGCCCATTTTTTGACTTGATTATCTGTTTTTTGGGTGTTGAGTTTGAGAAGTTCTTTAGAGACCTTGGATATGAGCCCTTTGTCTGTAGTGTCATTTGCGAATATTTTTTCCCATTCTGAAGGTTGCCTCTTCGTTTTGTTGACTGCTTCCTTTGCTGTGCTGAAGCTTTTGATCTTGATGAAGTCCCAAAAGTTCATTTTTGCTTTTGTTTCCCTTGCCTTTGGAGATGTGTCCTGAAAGAAGTTGGCATGGCTGATGTCAAAGAGGTTACTGCCTATGTTCTCCTCTAGGATTTTGATTGATTCCTATTTCACATTAAGGTCGTTCATTCATTTTGAGTTTATCTTTGTGTATTATCCCTTTTCCATTTTTTAAAAGATTTTATTTATTTATTTATTGGACAGAAAGAGATCACAAGTAGGCAGAGAGGCAGGCAGAGAGAGAGGAGGGAAGCAGGCTCCCCGCTGAGCAGAGAGCCCAATGTGGGGCTCGATCCCAGGACCCTGGGATCATGACCTGAGCCGAAGGCAGCGGCTTAACCCATTGAGCCACCCAGGAGCCCCAGGAGAGAGAGTCTTAAGCAGAGCCTGTACTGAGCATGGAGCCTGGTGACCGGCTCAATCTCACAACCCTGAGATCACAACCTGAGCTGAAACCAAGCATCGGATGCCTAACCAACTGAGCCACCCAGGTGCCCCTCTATTTTTTTTTTAAAGCTGGAAGTCTTCTATAAAGAGCAACTTTCCTGCATCAACTATTCGGTTACCTTGCATTAGAATCTGTAAAAGAGGGTGCCTGGGTGGCTCAGTCAGTTAAGGGTCTGCCTTCAGCTCAGATCATGATCCCAGAGTCCTGGGATTGACTTCCAGCATCAGGCTTCCTGCTCAGTGGGAAGCCTGCTCCTCCCTCTTCCTCCGCCCCTCCCTCACCTTGTTCGCTCTCTTGCTCACCCTCTCTCTCAAATAAATAAAATATTAAAAAGAAAAAAGAAGAATCTATAAAAGAGAAAGAAGATAGTTTCTTGATTCTTTTTTTGTCAACTATTTTCAGAGCTAGTTCCCTTGTATCCCCAAAATGTGACCAATGAAACATTCTATTCCTTTAAGAGAATACTTAAAATAAAATACATCTTTTTCAGATGATCTCTATAATTAAAATAATATAAAATAACCACCTAAGATAAAAAAATAAACATTATGCTTTGGATTAAATCCTCCTCAACTGTATGCAAAACCTGATGGCATTTAGCATAAAAAAACCCAAGATTTTATTGGGCTTCTTGCTATTTTATGCAACTGGCGCTAGACTTCCCCAGGCTATCTCTATTTTTCTAACATTCGAATAATTGTGAACTTGCTTCAGAGGAATCACTGGCTAACCAACCCTTGAAGGTAAGAGGGATTTTTCCCATCACATAAATAATCTTGTTAGCATTTATGTACACTCTCGTGTTTCCAAAAGAGAAAAAAAGATCATTTTAAGTAATCACAGGTGTGGCTGGAACAAACTAGGGCAAAGGTAGGTGTGTCTTGATCACATGAGAATCTTGTAACATGTATTGAGTTATTGCCGAAGCTGCTTTAGATTCCAATCATCAAACTGCCAACTGCTCATGCAAAAGCTGTTCTCTGAAAGCCTCGGGGATGATTAAAACAATTTAATATCCGTATGTTAAATTTTCTAAGAAGTCTTTGTGGTTGCCAATATTCAAGGAAAAAATGTGAATGCTAAATTGATTGCAGTTTTTTTTTTTAAAGATTTTATTTATTTATTTGACAGAGGGAGAGAGAGATCACAAGCAGGCAGAGAAGCAGGCAGAGAGAGAGGGGGAAGCAGGCTCCCCGCCGAGCAGAAAACCCGACTCGGGGCTCGATCCCAGGACCCTGGGATCATGACCTGAGCCGAAGGCAGAAGCTTAACCCACTGAGCCACCCAGGCGCCCCTTGATTGCAGTTTTTAAAGGAAAGTATTAATACCTGATTAAAACAAAACAAAAAATAGAATGTCAAGGGGCACCTGGGTGGCTTAGTCAGTTAAGCGTCTGCCTTCGGCTCAAGTCATGATCCCAGGGTTCTGGGATCAAGTCCCAAGGCAGGTTCCCGGCTCAATGGTGAGCCTGCTTCTCCCTCTACCCCATGTTTGTGCTCTATCTCTTTCTCTCTCTTTCAAATAAATAAATTTTTTAAAAAATCTTAAAAAAAAAAAAAGAATGTCAATCTTCATGCTAATGTAGTTCTCAGGAGTGTTTGACATTAACGGTGAAACACACACCCTTGGAAAATACTTACTGTATACTATTTCTGAAATAAATTGCTATCCCTGTCCTCACAGCCCTACTGCCTCAAGCTAAGTATCTCCACTGAATGCTGAATAAAGGAACTAAGGAAAACAGGATTAACATATATTTTTTAAAGATTTTATTTATTTATTTGACAGACAGAGATCACAAGTAGGCAGAAAGGCAGGCAGAGAGAGAGAGGAGGAAGCAGGCTCCCTGAGAGCAGAGAGCCCGATGCGGGGCTCAACCCCAGGACCCTGAGATCATGACCTGAGCCGAAGGGAGAGGCTTTAACCCACTGAGCCACCCAGGCACCCCATGATTAACATATTTTATTTTACAATTTCACTTGCCTTGACTATTTTAGGGCCAAGAAATAATAATTTGTGTAACCATAAAAATGAAGATTATGAACATCTTTTATTTCTACTACTGCTAATTAGCACTGTGCCCCCAGACACCCAGGAAAAAGGAACTGAAGAGCTGGAAGGGCATATATAGTCAGGAAAGTGTTGCTTTTTTAAATTACTTTTTAAAAAAAATTAACATATACTGTATTATTTGTTTTAGGGGTACAGTGATGTGATTCATCAGTCTTACACAGTTCACAGCACTCACCATAGCACATCCCCTCTGCAGTGTCCATCACTATGCCACCCCACCCTTCCCTGTCCCAGCAACCCTCAGCTTGTTTCCTGAGATTCAGTCTCTTTGGTTTCATCTTGTTTCATTTTTCCCTCCCTTCCCCTATGCTCCTCTGCCTTGTTTCTCAAATTCCTCATATCAGTGAGATCACATGATAATTGTCTAAGAGAATGTTGCTTAAGGCATAAGGATTTATAAAGCGGACACTCAAACAGAAGATTTGTTGGGAGCTGCAGGCATTTTTTGGTCTTCATCTGAATCTAGCCATGAGTTTTTGTTTTTGTTTTATTTTTTTTTGCCATTCTGGGATGCTCACATTTTTGGGCGGGGATCAATCAAGGAGTTTTATTGTTAGAGGGAGTCTGTTCTATTTTTGCAGAAGTGAGAAATTTTAGATTGTTCAATGAAATTGTCTTTATCAATACCATGGTTGTTTGCTCTGTGGTTGAGTTCAGTTAGAGGTGGGAGCACTTGGTAACTTGCCTTCTGTGTACCGGAAGCACAAAAGACTCTAGGCAGTTAGCTTTCTACCTTACCGCAGTAATCTCTTTTTCAAACTGACCAAGGTTTCCACTGTCCAATTTCAGAACTTTTATATGTGGACATTAAAACATAGAGATGGCTATGGATTCATTCTATCCCCACCAGGAATCAAGGCAGGAAGACTTCAAATTAAGGGTCAAGTAAGGAAAGTATCCTGAGTCTATACTCGGCTTGTTATAGAATCAGGAGTTTCAAGCAAATTCACTTCTGCTTAGATCTCATAAATTTAGGACAGGTTCTAACTGTACATACCACACACACACACACACACACACTATCTATAAAACAATTTATAGAAACTAGAAACAGATTAAAAAAATTTCACTAAGTAAACTCACTGTGGTGAAAGGTAATGTTTTTATACTGACAATAAAACTGATTTCCAAACTCTAAGGAGCTAGGACTTTTCTAGTAAAAGACAAAGCAAAATGTCCATCTCTTTTCTCAGGAGAAAATACACAAATGGAATTTTAATGCCCTTTCACATGGTTATGTCAGAATCCTAGGAAACATTTAGAACATTATTAATTATTTAGATTACTTAATAAACCTTATAAGATTTCACTGTAAGTCTAAAAGTTTACTATATCTGAGAACTAATATGTATTTGCTGATATAACTACTTCCATTACTTCCATTCCCAAAGCACCAGTACTGAACAGTTACAAGATTTTTTGGGGACAATGTTAATCATAAGCCCTCAGAAGAGTACATACAGGACTATCGAGAAGAGTAATTTATAAGAGTAAAATACATCACTAAAATATAATTAATGACATCTTTTCTTAGATAAATACTCCTATGTAAAAAGTCAGAACAGCCCCAAAGGTATAAAATTCTGTTTTAAATAACCACTAGGAGATTATTATAGTATCAAATAATTCTAGTTCTGTTTTGATTATACAGTTTATTTCAAGAAGTCAAATATGGAGCCAAAATTTCTCGTTTAGAATGTGTTTTGTTGAAAGTAGACCACATGTCTTAACTCAGTTATGTGAATTAAATTATGGTTACGACTTTTTTGTTATAACAAATTTTTCCTCTAAAAGGGATATCACTTTTCTATACTTGTAATTACGTATTTATGTCCAAAAAGAAATCTTGAGAATACTACTAAGATATATTAAAAAAAAACATTACAAATGCTTGAGAAATTCATTAACAGTATGAGTACCTGTTAACAAAAGAAACACTCTATTTTATTATACTTCATGAGAGAACTTTGTGGTAAAAATTCCCTTTTAAGCCGCACCATAATAATGTTTAGTACAGATCTAAGAGGATTCTAATAGACATAATTTTCCTATAAGTAGTTCTTAAGAAAATATTCAAGGAAGGATAAAATTAAAGCTATGATTCTGTTAACTTCCAAAGCTTAAGAATAAAGTGACTAGCAGAAAGGGGATATGCCTTTAAAAAAACAAAACCACCTCTTACATATACTTTAGTTAATATCAAAGTAAGCAAAATCTAAAAATAGAAATATTTCAGAATAAGTACAGTATAATCAATTAATTTTCTTTCTGACCTGAGACATACTGATGATCAGTAAAACAATAGGGAAGTTGCAAAAAAAAAAAAAAAAAAAAAAAAAAAAAAAGCCCAAATAAGGAGTAAATTCTCTGCTTTTACTAAGCCTACTGTGCTTCAATCTGTGTGATCCTTGCTCTTCCTGGAAACACTATAAACCCTGCACTGCTCATTCTTTAGAGAGCTTCTACCCAGTTTTAGTAAGAAAACTGATTTTATGTTGTGCTATAAACACTAAGTAGGTATTTTCTAAGAATTCACATAATCTTCATTTAGTAGATTATCTTCATTTAGTAGAAAAAGTTTAGGCAGAATATGGGATATGGGATAGCTGAAAATTGATCAAGCAAGTTCTGCTTTTGGTCTGGATGAGGAAGGATATGGAAGATCTTCCCTCTTGTCCAGAGCACAGCAAATCCCCAGATAAACCTCAACAAAACACGTATTTACAGAAATGTAAATTAAATTATATGGTTTTTTACATTTCTGTAAAAACCACATAAGAGTTGTGAACACAGAGAAATGTGCAAGAATGAAACAGGAAGAGGTCACTTTCGTTATCTTCGACCTGTGGTTGAACTTGGAGAAGTCCCCCTCTGGGGGACAGTATGTCAGGCAAGAAACCTGACAGACTCTGAATATGTCTGTGGGCTCACTTGTCAGATTTCAATCTGGAAGGGCTCCGGATACAAAGGCAATCATCTCTGGTAAGTCACTGTCCCATATATGGGAATTTTAAGCACCACTAGAGGTTGGGTCGAGAGGACGCACGGACTAGGACTAGTTTACCTGTGGCAGTGTGCTGGGGGACAAGGGCCAGCTGCAGTCAAAGCTGGTAAGATGCAGCCTATGATTTTATTTTTAAATTTTATTTATTTATATTTTAAAGGATTTTATTTATTTTTTGACAGACAGAGATCACAAGTAGACAGAGAGGCAGGCAGAGAGATGGGGGCGGGGGGAGGCAGGCTGCCTGCTGAGCAGAGAGCCCAATGCAGGGCTCGATCCCAGGACCCTGGGATCATGACCTGAGCCGAAGGCAGAAGCTTTAACCCACTGAGCCACCCAGGTGCCCTGCAGCCTATGATTTTAAAAATGCCACAAGCCACGTGGGGGACTGCACGTGAGTCTGAAGTAGCTAAGAACACCTGACCCAAGGGCTCTTTGCACTCACTTGCAAAGCTGTCCCTCAGGCCTACTCCAGGTAGTCATAACAATACTGGGGGACACACAGAGTACCTGAGAGAGCCCCCACACTGGTGTACACTTTATTGTGTATAAAGTATTATCTCAATAAAGTTAAAATTCTAAAGCCTATAAACTATACTGATTCCTCAATTTTTCAAACAAATAGATAATCTTGCTCATGGAAATATTCTATTCCTCATAAGTAATTATGGCACTCATAAAAATCTGACCATTAGGAAAAGATCAAAACAGTTTATTACAAAACATAACTCTTTTACATATATCTTTAAAACTACAGGAAACCTATGCTATTCTACCGTGGCTTCTGTAGAGATGATAAGCAGCAATATTAGTAATCCTGTTAGACTGAATTAACCGTGTCCTGGGTTCCCAGCAGGCTGCAAGCAGGTGGTAGAACTGGCAACTGAATGTTCCAGAAGAGAGCACAGCAAAAACAAAATAAAAAAGTATGGTAGCTAGAAGCAGTCCAGGTTTTATCTGGATGGAAACTCAAGATGGTTTTCATTAAAAAAACAAAAACAAAAGAACTTTATGAAAATAGTAAAGATGCCAGAACTTTGTAGTCTGCCTACTCTTCATTAAGTCGTTCTTCTCTACTTGTATCATGAAAACAAAGAAGAAGGACTACTTTATCACGTAACATTCGCAGCCTGAAATTTATAACCAGCGGTGAAAGTACCGTCAATCTAGTCACGGGCATAATTGGAGTTGGATATTCCCGTGAACATGCATACCATGTTTCGCCTTGGGAGAGGGGAAATGAATTAACACAAAAGAAAGTCCTTTAGCAGATCTATCTGATGTTTTTTTACAGAAAAATTTCAGGTAAGTATATTTCCCTTGTTCCAAGTACGGGAGTTTACTTCTCAATCCCCCAACCCTAAGTGTCGGCTGGACCCAGGGACTTGCTTCCAAAGAACAGAGCATGAAATGGGGAAAACCAGTTAAGTCCACAGTAGAGAAACCTGGCTGCTGCTATGTTGGTTGGTTAGGTAATCAAGGCGAACGTTGCCACTGATATTACAGTGACAGCATGTACGTACCGGATACAATGCGACAAGGATATCTTGTCACCTCTGTGGGGGTCTAACTCACAACCCCAGCTGAGTCATGGGGAAAACATCAGATAAACACAAATGGAGGGACATTTTACAAAATACTTGGCCAGTACTCCTCAAGATTGTCAGGGAAAGACTGAGAAAATGCCATAGACCAAAAGAGACGAATAGTAAGACAGGAAGACCGAATGCAATGTGAAATCCTGGATGGGATCCTGGGAAAGCGTGTAAGTGGAAAACTTGTGAAATCCAAGTGAAGACTTGAGTGTAATTCAGAGTAATGTTCCAAAGTTGAGTCTCGGTGTCAACAAATCAATCACGTGGCGCTATAAAATGCAACCATTAGAAAAAATGGGATGAAGCCTATATAGGATCCCTCCATCTTCTCGTCGGCATCTACCTGTCAATCTAGGGATTATTCCAGAACAAAGTTTACAAACCAACAACAATAAAAAATTTCTTTGAGAAGTAACGTGTCCAGGAGAAGAGGAGGCCAAGGGGGTCCGCTGACCTGTGTGTGGTTTTGAGGAACACTTGCCATCACACAGCTTTTCTGCCCTGTTGCTCAGACAGAACACCCCACAGGAATGAAGTTCACTGCTTTAACGTGCACGGACAGACTGCTCATCCCCTCACACCACAACGCTAGAACAGTCTTTCTTGTTGTCCAAAAACCACACAGCCAGAAGGCACCTTCAGTGTTTTCCTTATTTCTCCACATCATCTGACCACCAGCCTAGAGGTGTATAGGCGTTTTGATCTCCAGCTGCTAAAGGCCAAAGTACCAATTTCCACCTATTTTTAAATTTATTGTTCAAAGTTCCAATTGTGCAGCCCTTTAAGACAAAATTTTGAGGGCCCTGACGCGTATTTCAAGTGAGTGGCAAGAAGCTGCCTCCTGGACAAGTACAGAGTTGGTTTTTCACTCACACGGACATTGCTAGGGGCCGGTTTTGACACTTACATAGCGTTTTTAGTTATTTTTAGTATATTGTGTTGAATTTGTTCACATAATGGACTACAGAAAAAAGACAGGAAGCATAAGGATGACAAATTTTGAACTTTTCTTTTTTTTTTATTTATTTTTTTTTATTTTATTTTATTTTATTTTTATTTTTTTTATTTTTTTTATGAACTTTTCTATGAATTGTATTTATCTGATCAAATTTCTTATGCAACAAATCAAGATATTGGTATATCACAAAAAAAAATGTTAAAAGAAACAATATAAAGATAATTTTATCCTAACTGGTTATCCACACCTGCAGTGAGAGATTGTAGAAAAGGGCTTGCAAACTGAACCCTGAAACATTTTTTCTTATCTTACTCTTTTTCTTATCTTACTCTTCAACAGGAAAAAGTAGATTTTCCCAATGGTCAAAATCCAAGAATTCCAGGCATCCAAGGATGAAAAGTTTTTTACTATTTTTGCTGCCTTAACACATAAAGAAACATAATAAAAACTTAAAATTTTCTCTATAAGTAATTTTTATGTAATTAAACAGACTATATTACCTGTAATATAGAGAAAACAAAATTCTTCTTTATAACTGTAACTAACGGTTATATTAAAATACCCTTATATAATCTTTAATATATAATCATTACTTAGAAAAGTGTTCACAAATTTACAAAGGTCAGGAAATGCTCAGTCACCCTGATTACAGAGGGGAAAAACTGAAGCCCAAAATTTGTTTAAACTCCTACACAGTTTGGACAAAAGATATAGTGTTAGGACAAGAACCTAGCTCTCTCCCTTACAATTATTCCACAACGTAACTTTCTTTCTTCCCTTCTTTCTCTTTCTTTCTATCAAGATTTTATTTGTCAGAGAGAGAGAGAGCACAAGCAGGGGGAGTGGTAGGTAGAGAGAGAAGCAGGCTCCCTGGTGAGCAAAGAGCCAGATGTGGGGTTCCATTCCAGGACCCTGGGATCATGATCTGAGCCTAAGGCAGACACTTAATGGACTGAGCCACCCAGGCATCCCTCCACAGCATAATTTCTTCTTTAAGATACTGGAACCTTCATCTGAGTGGCTATCCATCAACAAAATCCTTCCCACTATGCAGAGTAAGTCAGCAGATTCTCATCCTTGGACTTACCTGGATATTGGAACTGGATTTAAAGGCAACTCTTTAAGCCCATCTTTAACCCCAAAACACAGGCTGTAGCAATTACACATTTACACAAATGGTTGTCCCAAGGCTCCTCACTGCATCCTGATCACCCAGTATAGCCCCACTGCTCCTACAACGGGAGGAAAGTGAAAAATTCAGAGTTCTGGAATAATCCTTACAATCCAAAATAGAACAGAAAACAGCAGAGAAAAGCAGAGGGGGTATAGGGGATCTCAGTGGGAAAATTCAGCCACTTTGAAGGTGGAAGAAGTGGTCTTTCTGCGTCATCGCTTCCCTATTCCAAGATTCCCCAGAACCTAGTTCTTGAGTTATATGACATATGATATTAACAAACATTTTGTAAGTACAGATCTGAAATCCAATTATTCTTATTTTAATAATCATCTTTACCACCACTAACACTTACAAAGCATGACCTGTTTTAGAGTGTATATTCCAAATTTCTGATATCTTGAGTGTTAAGTGGCCTTTTGGAACAGTGTCTATTTGTAATTTCTGTCTCAAACCTCTTTCACAAAATAATGCTCTTCTAAGCTAGGGGTGGGGGTGAACCCAACCGGCTCAAGCCCTGCATATTTATTTGATTTTATGATTTGTATTCTTTGTAAAATACTCTTGGCAAGTAATTAATAAATAAAGTGATTGGAGCATTAAAATATGCAAAGCCGTAACAGTGGTCATGATTTTATTAACCGTTCATCCACACATGTATCAATTTATTCAACAACAGTTTATTGAATACCTACTATGGCTCAAGTATCTTGCGGGGGATAAAAGCCAAAGATAAAGGTTTACGGCTTTTAAGGATATTACAGGCCGGTAGAGATCGACAGCTCTGTGAACCACGTCGAAAGAAGAGTGGCAGGGTAGTAAGAGGCTAAAATGAGACCACAGAGGAGAAAGGCAGGGGTAGCCACAGAACTGTTTGGGAAAGCATCGGTGTCAGGAAAGGTCCCAGGGAAGGGGTGCTCCTTGACTTGGAGTCTGAAAGATAACCTGGCCTTCAAAGATCATTGGGGGGATGGGAGGAGAGAAAGAGCTTCTAAGCTGATCAGCTGAAGTATGACTGACTATAAATACATTGGAAAACAGCAAGCAAGCAGCTTGGTAAAGCTGGATTTGGGGAAGTGAGGTCTGGCCTCAGCTAGGGCCTAGCTCTTGCTGAGAAACAGGGCTCTCTATCGGCATAAAGAGTTCCTAAGAAAAATGAGTAAATAAATAAATAAATAAATAGTGCTTAATTGTTTCTGAACATAGACTCTTCAGAATTAAAAGGTAACAGCAAAATCAGTAACTGTAGCGGATTTATTACTTACTATGAATCAGGCACTTTATATACATCTCATATTTAAGTTTGTGTTCACAACGACTGTTGGAATATGATTTATTTCTATCAGAGAATGGCCGTTAGGTAGTTTGCCCCCATATACACCAGTTAAGTGGCAGGATGAAACTCAGACTCAGTTTAACTTAAGCCTGTGTCCTAGGGACCTTCTCTGTTCATTAAAAAACAAGCAATAAAAGTACACACACGTACACCATTATTTCTTCTTTTCATTCAGATCACACCCCCAACCATGCGGAGGGGGCATGAAGTTATCTCTTTTGATTCCACATCCCTCTAGCCACCATTCCCTTTCTCTTTGCTTCACAACAAAAACCAACAGAGCTGTCTACGCTGACCATATCCACTTCCTCACTTCCCACTCTTCTTTCAAACTAGTTTTCTTACTAAAGTGAACAGGAATCTGCCATGGACAGCGTCAGCTGTGGCCTCCATATTGCTAATCCAGTGGCCAACTAACTGCCCTTACAGTACCTCAGAACTCAACAGGTCACTGCTTTATTCTTTTAGCCCCAGGACATCATTCTCCCCTGTTTTGTTGTTTTACTTTCCTCCTTCCTATGTCTGCCCTTCTTCTCAGCTCCCCTTCTGCCTCAAAGAATCCAAAATGTTGAGCTGTCCCTCTCTCAGCCCTAGGTTTTTCTTCCAGTCTATAATTTGAATCAGAAGGATAACTGGAGGGATGCCTGGGTGGCTCAGTCAGTTGAGCACCTGACCCTTGATTTCAGCTCAGGTCATGATCTCAGGGTCATCAGTGCTGTGTGGCTCTAGGCAGCATAACAGAAAATACCGGTCATAGCTACAGCACAAAGATTCAGCAAGCGGGTAAATTAATTATTTACATAATGTCCAGAAAATCTGACACAGTCATGATGTTGAAAAAAGGTCTCCAACAATTAAGACAGCCTATAATTCCTAGTATATCTTGACTTGGGGGCAATAAAGAACAAAGAAGTGGGCAAAAAAAAAAAAGAAGAATCATATGTGTAAATTGCCAAATCTGGATAGTTAGGAAAAAAGGATGTGCACAAAAAAGGGAATAGGATCAAAGATTTGGTATGAAGTCTCTCTTTTGTCTTTATTGAAAAAGAAAGTTAAGTTTCTCTGGCTTTTGATAAGAATAAACACACGGCTGAGTTAATCTGATAAAGGAGTAAGAATAAAAATCAGTAAATACACTGTATATATTTTTTTAAAACATCACTGATCCCAAAAGAATGACTTTAAGACGCCAGTCTCCTGTGTTAACTTCCTCACATTGCTGGTTAGAAGGTAGAGAGATGCAAAGTAATTTTACTTCTAAAATGCACACATCATTTAGGCTTATTAATCAAAACTACTGAAGGATTTGTTTTCTGAGCATCCCAGTGCAACCGTTCATGCCAAGGTGTCATTCACCTCTTGCATGAACACAAATTCCCCAATTCCCATCCACATCTCAGAAAGTCGCTGACTGCTGGACGACAGAAATTTATTCTCTCCTGGAAATGAATCAGAAGGCAGACCATCCTTCGGTAGCCAGCACGTGATTCAGCAGAGCTCTGTATAAAAAGTACAAAGTTCAAAAACGACCCCAAAACGGCTCTGGAAGGAGTGGATTGTTTTTACCCATCCTGGAATTCTTACTGGCAGCGTCTATGAACTTCTGCCCCCGTGTGTAACTGAAGAATACACCAGATGACAAGCTAGTGACTTTTAAAGAGCGAACAACAAGCTCTTAGGGACCTTTTCAGCAAATGCAGGTAGGAGAAACGCAAATGAATTGACAGTCGGTTGCTATGACCGATAATGTAATTGAATGCAAACTGGGGAACGAACGCTGGCTGTGATTGTTTGGGCAATCTCTCAGAAGAGATAATATAATGTGTTTATAGGAAATAGGATACTTTCTTTCCTGTGTCTTGTAAGATTGTAACTTTTTGTCTTCATTTTAAGCAATTGGTTAAATTAAAAAGTGAATCCATTAAGAACGACATTTTTTTCCCCCTGGATGTGAAGAGAGGCCAGAGTAGGCAATTTCAAGAGGAGGAAAGCATCCACGGAGATGCACCAAAACTGGAGTTTGGAATTTCCTGTCTCTTCAAGTGAGGCGTCCTCTTTAAAAGCAGTCCCAGACCGGCACTCACTTCTGTAAGACGCAATGCCTCCCAACAACAGAAGGATCGGCGGTACTGGTACCGGTCAGGACAGTTCCTCTGTAGTAACTGCAGTGGGGCTCTGTGCACTTATCACAGCGAGCAAAAGAAGCTCCAAAGTCCTCGCTGCTTCCGAGGAATTGCCTTCTGAGCTCAGGCTGCCAGTGTGATGCCTTTCTCTCTAGGAAGAGTTAGGTGTCAAACGGAAGATGGAAAAGAATGATCAGAAAGAAACGTGTAAAAAGGTGTAATGGAAATATGTGCTTTTTGCTTTTCTTAATGTTCTTATAATGTCTGTGAGACATTTTGGTTTTGTACATTAAGAATGCCGTGGGTCGGGGCGCCTGGGTGGCTCAGTGGGTTAAGCCGCTGCCTTCGGCTCAGGTCATGATCTCAGAGTCCTGGGATCGAGCCCCGCATCGGGCTCTCTGCTCAGCAGGGGGCCTGCTTCCTCCTCTCTCTCTGCCTGCCTCTCTGCCTGCTTGTAATCTCTCTGTCAAATAAATAAATAAAAATCTAAAAAAAAAAAAAAAAAAAAAAAGAATGCCGTGGGTCATCTAAAACATGCACAAATCCAGGGCCCTGCGGCTTTCAGAAGGAGCCTCGAAGGGTGGGGGTCAGGGGGCTGCTGGTCTTTACCCTCAGTTTCGGACTACCCTCTGGAAAGCCCGCCTGCCCCCCTCTGCCCCTCTTCATCAGCTCACTCTTCTCATTCAGTTTGACTGTTGTACTTTGTTTAAAAAAAAAATGGACTCAAATTTGAGGAGGATGTGGAGGAACCCTCTCTTGTGGTTTCATATGCTCTTTGGTTACAGTCTATTGAAAAAGCATAACTTAAGAAAACGCAATTTCACACATACTTGATCTCCCTTGGGACTCAAATCTCTTCTGCAATTCATGTCAATATTTTTTGAATTACAAGAAAAACCATTTTGTTTTAAGACTTTGAGGCTGGCTTTTGGCGGACGGCTTTGTCAATGTAGTCTCAATCCTTGGAGCCTGTCCCCATGGTTTATTTCCTGCTGTCTGAGCTTCTGAAGTAGCAGGAAGGAATGAAACGAGTGTGGCAGCCCATGGATGTTATCTGTCTACGGTTCCACTAACAAGAGTGGTCCTGCACAGTCTCACATTGTTACAGAAGCTTCTAGCACGGCAATTCATTCAAAAGATGGGGGAGTCCTCATTCTTAGACCACGTGAATCAAGAAAACATGAGACAGAAGGAAAAGGGGCAAACATCGGAGATACCTATAAGTAAAGGTTAGCTTTGTTTTCCCCATTCCCACCCCAAATAATGTGCAGTCCAAAGCTTAATTCTCTTCCCTTCTTGTCTTTTCGGTAGAGGGAAGGTGGTGTTATGGCATGAGCATTCTTTGGCAAAGAGAAAAGAAAAACAAAACAGAATGAACATGTTGTCATGAGAAAAGATGCAGCAAGCCTTCTCCCGTGGAGTATGTGGCTCTCCATGGTCAGGGGCTGGCTGCAGGGACCGGAGCCCTGAGAAGAGCACAGGGACGGTGGCAAGAGTTGTGTTGTGATAGAGGGTGGTGGGGGAGGTGGGTGGGGAGAGGACTGGAAGCCAGAGTTACTGTTATCTCAGCTTTATTTTCTTCATATCCATAGATATGCATTTTCCCAGATTGTTTATTTTTTTTCCCAGATTGTTTATTTATTGGACAGAGAGAGAGAGAGAGAGAGAGAAAGCAAGGGAGCAGCAGGCAGAGGGAAAGGGAGAGGGAGAAGCAGGCTCCCTGATAAGCAAGGAGCCTGATGAGGGGCTTGATCCCAGGACCCTGGGATCATGAGCTGAGCTGAAGGCAGACACTCAACCCACTGAGCCACCCAGGCACTCCCATAGATATCTTTGATGTAATTCTCAAACACAATTCTTATTTAAGATACAATGAATTTTAAAAGCAAATATTATAAAAGCAGGATAAGGATAGCTGCAGTTATCCCACCTAACTTCTCTCTACCTTATCAAATTCACCTTTCGAGGCAACTTTAAATTATCGTGACCTCCAGGAATGCTTCCTCATGCTCTCCCCATCCATTCCCAATTAGCAAATGTAATTTCTCTTTTTTTTTTTTCATCTGTGTTTTCTCTATGACCCCTTCCTTCCTACTCTGTACTATACATAGCTCAGTAATCCTTTAACAGATTATCCCAGATCCTTGAAGCGGTTAGATGATGTAATGCAACCATGAGTGTACGTTTTCTATCAATGCTTAAGAGCACTAGAATCATGTTAAATATTTGTACCCTTAACTGATCCAGAAGGAGAGATATTCCAATGCCATATTGTATTCAGCTGGCCATGTATAACATCTATACACTCCTGTCAAAGTGAAGTTCTAGTCTAATACACTGATTTCAAATCTGTACAGGGAGTAAAAACAAACAAACAAAAAGACAATATGGTTGCAGGTTAAAAAAAAAATATCCTGACTAATGTTCTACTTTTACCTCATAAGAAATATTGTTCTCAAAACAATTCAATATTTTTCATCTACAAGATGTGACAGCTCAGTCAAGAAATGTAATTGCCTCTGCTAATAAGTATCTCCTAATTATTAATCCTGAAGCATAAACAGTCAAACATCGCTTTGTTTTTAATTTGATGGGTGAAATAAAACAGGACAAATAAGGAACTGCTTAATTCCATCAAAAACACCCAAATATTTTTCAGAGAGGACCTCTCCCTTTCATAATTAAATTAACCTGTAAGTTTACCAAATAAACAACATGAACAGTACTTTCAAACTATTTTAACACTACCTCACTGTCCTACTATTTTTTTAAAAAAGCGAATACAAGGTTTTATGTATTTTTAAATCAACATTTTGCTGGAAGACTTAAAATAAGGTTGACATAAAAGTTCCAAAACACTAGCAGGATCACCTGTACCAAGGAGTACACCATGTCTGGGTGAATCTGTTGTCAGAGTTCAGGAAGAAAAAGTCAAAACCATGCCTGCCCAAGAAGAGAGTGGATTACCATGGACGGTGTTAGGATAGAGGAATGGAAAGACAGATCAAGGCCTCACTGACAGCACATTTTAATTTAGCCAAAAATATCACTTCAGGTATTTTGCTGTTTTGTTAAAACATTAAATGTGTTTTTCAACAATTTTAAAATGTCACGTTACAGTTAAATTTTAACACTGCCACTAAGTAACCAAAAACAAAATCAATAGACTATTATGTTAACGGCATTCCAAGGGGAAAAATACATTACAAATCAATGTTGATTTGAGACCCAGATTTAAAAAAAAAAGATTTTATTCATTTATTTATTTGAGAGAGTGAGAGAGAGAGCAAGTGTGCATGAGCGGGGGGCGGGGAAGACAGGAACTGGGAGGGACAAACAGATTCCCCAATCAATGTGGAGCAGGACCTGACCTCACTAGGCTCCATCCCAGGATCCTGAGACCATGGCGTGAGCTGAAGTCAGATGCTCAATCCACAGAGCCACCCAGGCTCCCCTGAGATCCACATTTTAACTTTTTTTTGGTCAATTACTTCAACTAATACATAACCAAAATAACCCTAGGAACATTCCCTTTAGACACCATGTGCACCCTGCACTTTCTGAAGGCAATGCATGTAACTTTACACTGAAATGGTACTTGGAAATTCTTCTGGGATTCAGTAAGGCCTATTATTTACCTAAATGTCATTTTGCCAAACTGCAATTCTGAGTATGTGCCTTCCAAAAATTCCCACAGATGAGGTAAAGAAATCATCCTTTTATAATCAAATCTTTAGCTTACCAAAGCTTAACTGCCCAAAATAATAGAAGTATTCAGGTCACTGTATGAATTGTAACAAATGAAAATGACTAAAACAAGGAAGCTATTAGGTTGGACTAATGAGACGGCTGATGTTTGAGTTTTTGACATTCAAAAATGGTAATTTCCTATGGTTCAACTTCATAGAGCATTCCTGAATCTTGACCAAAAACAGAGGCACTTATGACCAAGACTTGATTCGAGGAGACTTAAAAACTGGAAATGTCTTACACTGAAAATTTAAATGAAGTATTATATTACCTATTCCATCGTTTTGAACTCCAGTTGAGCAGAAACTCTATGAAACACTGTGCTTAAGGAAAAAGCCAGAGTCCTCATCTGACAACAGATACTAGTTCTCTAACACAGTTAAATTCACCCCAAGGGTTTTGTGAAATTTTTAGCACTGATATTTGTGGATATTCCACGCAAGGGCATGATTTTAAAATATACCGATCTTTTATACATCTCATCAAAATATATCTTATAAATTGTAGCTGAAATCACACAAGGTTATAATTTTTAAAACTTTTTAAGGAGGGGCGCCTGAGTGGCTCAGTGGGTTAAAGCCTCTGCCTTCGGCTCAGGTCATGATCTCAGGGTCCTGGGATGGAGCCCCACATCGGGCTTTCTGCTCAGTGGGGAGCCTGCTTCCCTTCCTCTCTCTCTGCCTGCCTCTGCCTACTTGTGATCTCTGTCTGTCAAATAAATAAAATCTTAAAAAAAAAAAGTTTTTAAGGAACAATTCTTAATTCCAATTAACCTATTTAGAGACTAAGTTATTTATGTGTGTGCCTATGTATGTATGTGTATGAATGTGTAAGTATATACATATATTTACACTTATATATCATTTTGTTAAATGTTACCTAGTAGGCTACTTCAAACGATTAAGATCTTACTTCTTTTCCAAAAGCAATGTAATTCAGCCATCTAGTGGTAAAGTATAAAGCAATCATTTCTCTGTATTTTATTATGCTATAAAAACAAGATAAGAAGTATGGAGGGAAATTTTAAGTTTTTGAAATTTACTGTTTCTTTTTCCTGGTGAGCTCACAGAGCCTAATCAAGGACTCAGAAGCATTTTCTTAGTGGACCTTTAAAAAGTCACATTCAAATATTATTTTAAAGTTATTTTTATTATACCTTAATGAGCTATATAATTATAAAACATTCCACCTAAAATTCTATTACCTTAATAAATAAGGAAATTTGACTCCTAAACTTGCTAACACAAGTCTTAAGCAGATAGAAAATACAGTCTAGTGGGCCATACATGTAAGTCACAGAAAAATGTCTTAAGTGCTATCCCAAGGCACTACGGGAGCAGAGAGAGAAAAATATTTAAAGTTTAATTACTGCATCCTGGAGAAGATGTTACTTGGGCTAAACTTCGGAGATAAAACGGAATTCATAGATGGGCCGAGGGCTTTAGACACTGATCAATGATTATTAACACAAAGAAAAAACATGGCACATTAAAAGATTGTCAAGTAATGTGCCATAGTTACAATAAAGGTTATGTGTGGAGATGAGAAACAGCCAGAGAAGGGTGGGAATATGACAGTGGTCATGACAGGCTGTGACATCCTGTGCTCCGTATCCTCTCTCGTGTCCTCAGTGTCTATTTAGATGGGCTCCTTCTACGTCCATGATTTTCAGACCAGATCTCTCCCTGGCACTCTATACTTACAGAAGTTAAATGAACAACTGAAGTTTAACAGACACTTCCAAGTTTACATGTTCAAAGATATAACCACCATCTTTGAAAGTCCGTCTCATTTTCTTACACTTTGAATCTTTAATGGACAGAGCCACAAACCTGTAAGTGACCAAGTCCTAAAACCTCAAATTCCCCCCCAAAAAAGGTACTATAAATTTAAGGTCCTGAAATTCTACCTCCTGAATATATTTTGTAAAAACCTAACTTCCCTATCCCCTCTGACTCTCCTTTTATGATCTCTTATGAGGATGATTTCAGTAGTTTCCTGATTCCTACCTCTTGGCATTTAGCAAGTTTCCAACAGGGTGTTGGGAATATGGGTCTGGGGAAAAAGCAGCGCATAAATCCATGGTAAATGAAGTTATGACAGTGAGCATTTAAGTAGCCCCTTCAGTACAAAGAAGAGAACCAAACACAGGACCTTTAGGAATCTCAACATTCAAGCGATAAGCAAAGCAGAAAAAGGAAGTCAAGAAGTAAGACAAAGAAGTCGTCCAAGTTGGCAAGGAAACCAGGGAGAGAAGCAGTAAGAAAGCCAAGAGAAGAGTGAGTTTTGAGAAAGAATGATTTATAAAATGAGATATTTAGAAACATAATAATATGACTACTGGAAATAGATCACTGGACTTCTTCGTCAGTTGGAGCTGCTGGTTGACCTTACCAAAAACAACAGAATGGTGCCATTCTAAAAGAAAGAGAAAAGTATGGAACAATTATCCAAGATGTATGGCTGTGAAGGAAGAGAGGGAAAGAGGGAAAAAGAACTGCAGGGCTGTCAGAAGGTTTTTCTTTTCATTTTATAGCACTCCAAGTTTTGAATATGGTAAAGGGCTTATGCAAGGATGTGGGGAAGACATGACGGGGAGGACCCAGCAGACTGAGAGTCCCATGTGGGACGGAAGAGGATGAATCCAGTGTACAGGAGATGGACTGCCAGGAGAACAAGCGCGACAGCTCATCTGACATGGTAGTAGGATAATCACCGTAACAGGTGAAATTAAAGGCAGAGGAGGAACAGCAGTTAGAAAACTTAGCAAGTGTTTTCTCTTACGTTTGAAACAAACGGCAAAGGAGAGATCTGTCTCCTGGCGAAGAAGCAGGGAACAGGATGAAGGTTAAGCAGTAAAGAAACGGAATAATCAAATTCTGTGTCAACTTTGAGGTATTAACACTCTAATCATTAACAGATGAAAAAGAAACAGCTGCTGTATTTTCCCACCATATATTCCCATTTCAAATTCTTTTTTTTTTTTTAAAGATTTTATTTATTTTATTTGACAGACAGAGATCACAAGTAGGCAGAGAGGCAGGCAGAGAGAGAGAGGAAGGGAAGCAGGCTCCCTGCTGAGCAGAGAGCCCGACTCGGGGCTCGATCCAGGACCCTGGGATCATGACCTGAGCCGAAGGCAGAGGCTTTAACCCACTGAGCCACCCAGGCGCCCCCCCATTTCAAATTCTTAATGTCACTTCACATTTGCCTTTCAAAAGTCAACCATACTGAAAGTATAATGGAAATGAAGACAGTGCGTCCTTTTAAAGTAGACTAGGAAATGCAAACCCCATCTCCTCCAAAATTTCCATTTCTCCTCCTCCTTTGTACGGAGCGGTGTACTGGAATCAACTAGGTCACTGTAATCCTCCATCTCAGTCAAAGGAGTATTATCTTAGTAAAATAAAATAGACGTTTTCAATAAAGTTGGCATCAATTACTCTCCAAATAACAAGTCCTTATAAAGCTTCGGGATCTAAAATAAATGCCTTGGTGCTGAAAAAAAAACCCAAAATATTTGATGAGACAGATTATCAGTTTATAAATGTCTCAATAATTAGGAAAAGGGTTGCTATTATTTATAGGCTATACTGAATGATTTCATTATTTGTGCTTTTTTTTCTTAAAGTTTTAAAGTATGATTTTAAAGCTGTTACTTATAGAAAAGCTAAAATGGATACTTTATTCCTGTAATAAATGAAAAGTAGGAATACAAAGTGATAATTTCTAACACACTACCCATAAGCCTAACCCTAAATTTAACAACTCGATATTGAATATCACGTTTTTCAATATGTACTGTTTTCCTGGTAACATTCTGAATTTTAAAAGCATACCACGAGATCACATATAAATGATTTAAATTGAATAGTGCTATATAACAAACTTAAATAAGGAATAGTATGCAAATGCTCAATACATCAAGTAAATAAATGAATGAATGGAATGAAACTTTGCTCTACAGATAACTTCTAACCATACAATAATTTGCAGGGAATAAACCAAAAACGCTATAAGTTAAAAACATTTAGGATTTTTCATCCTGTGTTATTTTAAGAAAAAGCCAAGAAAATGATATATAGTAAAAATGTATTTGCAAGCATGAATGTAAGTTAAGATAGTGGAAGGTGCAGCGGAAGGCGCGACGCTGTGGGATGAGCCCCGTAATGAGGTGGGGAGAGAGGAGAGCAGAGTGGATGGGGCAGGACTGAAGGCAGCAGGAACGTGGGCTGGATAGCAACACAGAAGAAAACGTTAGAAGGACCAAGCAGGTGATAAAAATTGCTATCTGGAGCTGCAAGTTCTAATCCCTGAACAAATTTAGAGAGATATGTAAATCTAGAGATGGTCAAGATTTCAAACAATAAAAGGCAATATTTTTAAGTGCTGTAAAACCTGTAAATGTCATCTTACTCATTTATCAAAAACTATAAAATTGTGGGGCGCATGGGTGGCTCAGTCAATTTGGGTGTCCAATTCTTGGTTTTGGCTCAGGTCATGATCTCATGGGTCCTGGGATCAAGCCCCACCTCTGGCTCTGAGCTCAAGCTCAGCAGGGAGTCTCCTTGAATATTTTCTGCCTCTGCCCCCTCTCCTGGCACATGCTTGGATGCTCTCTCAAATAAATAAATCTTAAAAAAAAAACTGTAAAATCACATGTAATCTGTAATTGTTTCTACTTATAAAACTTAAATATCATAGTTCCTAAATCAGTTTATGTAATATGTAAATAAGAACACTGTATGTAATATATATAATTTTTAAAGATTTATTTTTTTATTTGACAGAGAGAGAGAGACAGCACAAACGGGGGGAGTGGCAAGGAGACGGAGAAGCAGGCTTCCCACCCATCAGGGAGCCTGATGTGGGGCTCGAGCCCAGGATCCTGGGATTATAACCCGGGCTGAAGGCAGAGGCTTAACGACTGAGCCACCCAGGTGCCCCCATTACATATAATTTTAAGTGATATTCCCAAACTCACATTTGATGTTTACTATATATAATACCCCAAGACTCTCCAGCCCCCTTACATTAAGATATTATATTCCATGACAAGAATATATGAAAGAGAGCAACAGTAGGTCACATCCAATAAAAGTAAGCTTACCAAATGTTGCTAGATTAATGCCCCAATCTCTAAAAATTCATATTTAAATATCACTTTTATCCATCTTCCTCCCTTCATCTACACCACACCCTTCTAGTCCAGGACACCATTTTGGGTTTTTTCCCCCTCCTTAAAAATTTTTTTTTTTTTTTGAGTATAGTTGACACAAAATGTTACATTAGTTTCAGGTGTACCACCACACAGTGATCAACCCGTCTGTGCCTTACGCTGTGCTGACCACATGTTATTACAATATCATTGACTACATTCCCTATGCTGTGTCTTTTATTCCCACGACTTCTTCATTCCACAGCTGGGAGTCTGCATTCCCCACTCCCCTTCATCTGTTTTACCCAACCTCATTCTCCCCTCTGTCAACTATCAGTTTGTTCTCTGTATTTACAGGTCTGGATCTCCTTTTTGCCTATTTACTCTTTTGTTTCTTTAGACTCTACATATGAGTGAAATCATAAGGTATGTTTTTCTCAATCTGACTTACTTCACTTAATGTAATACCCTCTAGGTTCCATCCATGTTGTTGCAAATGGCAAGATCACATCCTTTTTATGTGTAATATTCCATTTATGTTTATATATGTATATATAAATAAAATATACACATATATGTATTTAAAAACATCTTCCTTATCCGTCTACCGTTGGACCTTCAGATTGCTTCCGTAACTTCACTATTGTTCACAATGCTGCAGTAAACAGGTGCATGTGTCTTTTTTAATTGCTGTTTTCATTTTTTGGGGGCAAAAACCAATAGTGGAATTACTGGATCATACGGTATTTCTATTTTTTCTTTAAAGATTTTATTTATTTATTTGACAGTGATCACAAGTAGGCAGAGAGGCAGGCAGAGAGAGAGAGAGGAGGAGGCAGGCTCCCTGCTGAGCAGAGAGCCCGATGTGGGGCTTGATCCCAGGACCCTGGGATCATGACCGGAGCCGAAGGCAGAGGCTTTAACGCCCTGAGCCACCCAGGCGCCCCTGGTATTTCTATTTTTAATTGTTTGAGGAACTTCACACTGTTTTCCTTAGCAGCTGTACCAGTTTTCATTCCCACCAACAGCGAATGAGGATGCCTTTTCCCTCCATGTCCTCGCCAACCCTTGTTATCGGTCTCTTTGATTTTAGTCATTCTGACATGTGCGAAGCTGGTATTCCACTGTGGTTTTGATTTGCATTTCCCTGATGATTAGTAAAGCTGAGAATCTTTTCGTATGTCTGCTCAACATCTGTAAGGATTTTCTTTTCTTTTTTTTTTTTTTAAAGAGTTTATTTATTTGACAGAGAGAGATCACAAGTAGGCAGAGAGGCAGGCAGAGAAAGGAGGAAGCAGGCTCAGTGCTGAGCAGAGAGCCCGATGTGGGGCTCGATCCCAGGACCCTGAGATCATGACCTGAGCCGAAGGCAGAGGCTTAACCCACTGAGCCACCCAGGCGCCCCAACAACTGTAAGGATTTTCTTAACTGATCTCCCAGTGACTACTGATTCCTGGAAGTACTGCATACTTAGGCCAGAGTAATCTTTCAAAAAAAACACACCAACTAGGCTACTCTACTGCGAAAACCTTTCAAGTCTTGGCTTCATGGCCCTTGTAAAAGAGCAGACCGGAGGGATCTAGCTGCTGTGCTTTAAGTCTCCTCACTCATGGCCTGTAAGCCTTCTTTCAGACCCTCTACCAGAATTTTGGGACAGTCCTCCAAGGGAGCGGTTATAGGAAGTAAAGGTAAAATACTGTACTAACACATTCAATGGTACCTACCTGTGAGAGGGAATACTGGATTTTTTTTTTTTTTAGATTTTATTTATATATTTTGAGAGAGAGAGAATGAGCAGGGGAGAGGGGCAGAGGGAGAAGCAGGCTCCCCAAGGAGCAGAGAGTCTGATGTGGGGCTTGATCCCAGGGCCCTGGGATCATGACCTGAGCTGAAGGCAGATGCTTAACCAACAAAGCCACCCAGGTGCCCTGGACTACTGGATTTTAGATTAAAAAGCCGTGAGTCCTAACCCTGATTCTTTATTTAACCCATAATTTCTTCTTAATTTCCTCATCTCTGAAGAAAGAAAACAAGCCAAAAAGCTCTCTAAGGATCTTTAGGGGCCCAATTCTGTAATTGACCAGTTATTTTCCATAGAGAGTCCAGATTCTAGGTTCTACCCTAATCCCTACACTGATGTGGTGCATCAACATTAAGTTCAACTGTTTTTTTTTTTTTTTAAAGATATATTTGAGGGACGCCTGGGTGGCTCAGTTGGTTGGACGACTGCCTTCGGCTCAGGTCATGATCCCGGAATCCCGGGATCGAGTCCCACATCAGGCTCCCAGCTCCATGGGGAGTCTGCTTCTCCCTCTGACCTTCTCCTAGCTCATGCTCTCTCTCACTGTCTCTCTCTCAAATAAATAAATAAAATCTTTAAAAAAAAAAAAGATATATTTGAGGGTGGCTGGGGGGAGGGGTGTGGAGAGGGTGGCTGGTTTATGGACACTGGGAGGGTATGTGCTATGGTGAGTGCTGTGAAATGTGTAAGCCTGAAGATTCACAGACCTGTACCCCTGGGGCTAATAATACATTATAGGTTAATAATTAATTAAAACAAAGAAAAAAAAAGATTTATGTGACAGAGAGAGTAAGGCGTAGAGGGAGAGGGAGAGAGAATCCCAAGCAGATTTCCTACTGAGGTCCTGGGGCCTGACACAGGGCCCCATCTCACCACTAGATCATGACCCAAGCCAAAATCAAGAGTTGGACACTCGACCGACTGAGCCACCCAGGAGCCCCTCAACTATTTTTAATTCAGTGTTTGCATGAGGCCTAGGGGCTCTATGGAAAATAACTATTTCTCCAATTTCAAGTCTAGCTTCCCTTTTCAACAGTTGTCCTCTGGTTTACCTTTGTTAAAACCAACAGTGCTATATACTTCACTATTCAAACACCCTTGTTTGTAAAGTCCATCTCAGACTCAACTTATTTATCCTGCTGGAGTAACCTTTGAATAGGTCAGTGTTCTGTTAATACTGGCAAGGAAATAATTTAGAAGATTATAATCCTAAGAATGCCCCGTTAGTCTAGCAAAGAAATACACTGTCTATTCAATTTCCTGTCACGCACAGTGGGAAGAAGCACAAGTTAGTATATAGAAATGCCTTACACTGCTCCGAAACTTTGCAATGATGAAAACAATTACATAAGCCATTGGTTATGAAAAAGTTCTTAATTTAATATTTAGAAGTCACTGAGAGATGTAAATTGTGTGAATTTGCCAAACAGTATCACTACAACCTTCGAATTCTGAACCACATGTTTAATCACCCCAAAATGTTCTGCCAGACAAAATATATTGAGAAATTTGTTGGTTTACTGACTACCTGTGTTTATCCATGGGTTATGTACCTATCTTATAATAAAGAAAAAAGAAAATTAATAAACACATAAAATAGGCTAAAAAACCAAATGTCTAGGAGAGCTGGAGCAGCATGGTAAATTTCCATCACTTAAATTTTTAGTATGTTCTAGTGATTAAAAAAAAACAAAGGATTGGCTCCTTAGAATAAGCTGTAATTTAGAAACTAGTGTCATGTAATATATATTTTACTGAAAATATTTATTTGGCTATGTCCTTATTTCTCCTGTTAACCTTTCATTTTGATTTAAGAAATGACTGCCTATAAAGTTAACCACTCAAAATATGGTTAAAAAAAACTAAATGAGCCTCAAGTATATATGAATGTTAAACATTATTTCTCTTATTTATTTCTTCCTCATTGAGAAAAACGAAAAAAAATTTCCTAGATTTTAGTTAGTAATGATCCTGTTATATAACTATTTAGCCACTACTTTAATAAAAAATTGATATACTGAAACATACATATAATAAATTCCGGCATTATCCTTAACAATTGTATTAACATGCTAATTAACATTAATTAGCTTTGAGAGGATAATGAAAATTGAATTGATAATGATAGTCCTAAGGCAATGAAAGATTTGGTAGTAGTAGCTGTAGCAAACCAAACACACTAAAAAAACACACACAAAAAAATAAACAAAAAGCCAAGTTTAAGGATTCTAGTTGTCGACCACTGTATTTAAGTGCTTAGAAAAGTATGTGCTTTGGATGGCATGTACAGTAAACTGCAATGAAAAGAAAATCCTATATTACCAGACACGAAATTCTGAGCAAGTGTTTGCTGCTCCTAAATATTGTTGCATAAATGTTAAAAGAAGGTGAGAAAGTACCAAAAACTCTCTTTGATTACTTTACAAATGTAATTTCAACTCAGCTATACAACTACTGCTAAAAATAAAATCATACTCTAAATAGTAAGATGAACTGCTAACACCAGTAAGTTCCAGAATAAAAATGTTACAGAAAAAAAAGAATCCATTTTCACATGTTATTGGATAGAAAATACAGATTTGATTTTTAGATCATTAGCAACACCTAAAAGAAAGCTCTGAAATAGTATGAGTAGAGGATTATAACCTGGACTGATGAATGGATAAAGAAGATATGGTACATGGGGCACCTGGGTGGCTCAGTCGTTAAGAGTCTGCCTTCGGCTCAGGTCATGATCCCAGGGTACTGGGATTGAGCCCCACATCGGACTCTCTGCTCAGTGGGAAGCCTGCTTCTCCCTCTCCCACTCCCCCTGCTTGTGTTCCCTTTCTCGCTGTGTCTTCTATCAGATTAAAAAAAAAAAAAAAAAGATATGATACACATATTCAATGGAATATTACCCAGTCATCAAAAAGAATGAAATCTTGCCATTTGCAACAACACTTTAGCTATTATGCTAAGTGAAGTAAGTCAGTCAGAGAAAGACAAATACCATTTGATTTTACTCACATGTGAAATTTAAGAAACAAAATGAATGAACATATGGGAAGGAAAAAAAAAGAGAGAAGAGGAAGCAAACTGTAGAGACTTAACTATTGAGAAAAAAACTGGGGGTTGCTGGAGGGGTGGTGGGTGGAGGGTGGGCTAAAATGGTGATGGGTATTAAGGAGGGCACTTGTTGTGATGAACCCTTGGTGTTATCCCTAAGTGATGAATCAATAAAGTCTATACCTGAAACTAATTTTACCATATATGTTAACTAACTAGAATTTAAATAAAAACTTTAAAAGAAAAAAAAAAGAGTAGATTTTAACATGGTAAATACATAAATATTGGGTTAGAGAATAAAGAGAAAATAATAAGATAACACTGATCAGGATTTCCAGTAAAATAACATAGGATCCATTTTACTATCTTAAGTGAGTGGGAAGCTTGTGACTTTATCCTGAAGTGATGATGTAACCAATCTCCCTACTAAAAGATAATAAAAAAACTTTGCATTTTGAAAATCAGTATTCCTTTTTCACCCGTAATTTATTGTTTAATTTTTTAAGAATTTTACAGTGAAGAGCAACTGAATTCAAATCTTACAATGTACATAATCCAAATATTTCATTGCCAATTCATTTCATCACATTTCATCTTTCAAAACTAATTCATTTGGAGACATTTAATAGTAAGCAGTTACCAACTGTCCTCTGTAACATACCAACACACTTTGTGGAGGGAGGGGAAGATCCTGAAGAAGCTTCCAGTCTATTTTAATGCTTTAAACTCTAGGGGGCCTTTTATGCCCATAACTTTGCTCATGGATTAGATCCAAAAGGCATGCCACTTCTCACGTTGTCAGTCTGATGTATGAACCAAATCTATGATTGCTTCATTCATTCCCTCCGAGAATATCTCAACATCATCCACTAACGAATCCTTTCCCACAGATCTTTTCTCCACTGCTGGCAACCAGCACATTTTGAAATAAATCCAGTAACTTTCAACAAAATTTTGCAGAGAACAGTCAGTACTGTCAGTCTAAGATCCTTGTTTAAAAAAATCGCATTGTGAATTCCATGCCAAACAGAAGTCTCATTCTCCATCATACGTATCTGTGGCTGGGATAGGGTGAACTAGCTCAAAGTCATCAGGGAAAAATGCCACTGGCTCACCACTCATGGTTTACTTTCTGTTATCACACCCAGTCCCCTTAAAGATTATATTACTGTTGTGAAGTCTAAGAAATAGTTGTCCCAAAGTCTGGTGTGCATTATATATAAATTCTAAGAGTCCATTTACTAGTTTATTGGAAGTCAAGGTTTATTTAAATTAAATATACCCAAATATTTAAGTTCTAAACTTAGAATCTTATATTTAAAGTAGTATAGAAAACTAGGAAAGACAAGTTCAAAAACATATTTAGCAACTCAGTATAGGTGAATCCAAGTTGGTGCTCTCCTTTAAGTTAACATTTCAATGTTGTAGCAAGACTAAAGGTCCATGCTTTCTTTTTGTTATGAAAAGAGATACCAATTATATAAAGCTCCAGAAACCCAAATATCTAAACCCAAATCCAAAATGGCCAGTATTAAATGAACTCTGGATATCCTCATTACAAAAAAAAAATTAATGACCATTTATTATTATGTGAAAAATCATTAAAAATGTCTCCTAATCTAATTTTTCCTCAAGTTACAACAAGGATTAAGACATTCCATGTACATCTACATTTTCTTTCTTTCTTTCTTTCTTTCTTTTTTTTAAATTTACTTGACAGATCACAAGTAGGCAGAGAGGCAGGCAGAGAGAGAGAGGAGGATGCAGGCTCCCTGCTGAGCAGAGAGCCTGATGCGGGGCTTGATCCCAGGACCCTGAGATCATGACCTGAGCCATAGGCAGAGGCTTTAACCCACTGAGCCACCCAGGCCCCCCTACATCTACATTTTCATAAAATTTAAAAAATATTCTTATTAATTGTTAAAGATTAAAATCTAATACAGGAAACATATCATGACCAAACACTATTACAAATTCAGCCATGTTGTAATTAATGGCATTTACTAATCCTTCTTGATTTGATTATAATGAAATGAATTTTTTTAGTAAATAATTTATTTCCTAGGCTTATCCATAAAATTATCTACTTGTCTTTAAATATATATATATGTATATATATATAATCAGATACCCAAATATGTAGTGCAGCGAAATGCCAAATTTATAGGCATAACAAAATGGCACATTCCCACTCCTTAACTCAACTACTCCATCTGATGATACCTATATTGGGGAAAACTCTTTCAAATTATTATTAATGACAGGACAAATTTAATATGAGTCAGTATCAGGTATTTTGTTATTACTCCTAAAAATTATTCAAATGAATAAAATCCTGTCTCTAGGAATTTCACAGTAATAGCAAAATGTGTATGACAAAACCATAGTCTTTTCCAAATAAAATATAAATCATAATGTCTATGTTTTCATTGGCCAAATTTTCCCACCATAATACACATAGAACAGTTAATCCAGATATTTGGGGGCATTTGCTTGATTCCCAAATATTCAGACTGACTACTATGAAGACTCTGGGACTTAAAAAACAAAGGGCTTTACAGCAAGAATATCTCTCTTAGAGCTGATAAATACAGGAGTTTGAATCTTCTGCTGTCTGAAGGCAGTTAATGAGAAATGAGAAGAAATGAGAGAAGCAGTGCCAAATTACATTTTTCAAGGGTGGACAAACACTATAAATTAATTTTTTTCACTGATTTATTTCACTGACTCCTTTTTGCTGAACTCCAAGCCACTCAATGAACCTCTCTGAACTAACATTCTATCAAGATGCCTAGGACACTAACTAACACAGTTCTTAACTATAAATATAAGCCTTAATTTTTACCATACACTATAAACAAAAGATCTTTTCCTGTACATGTTTATTTTCAGATTCCAACACATTTCAACAGAATTACCAGAAACAAGTTACAAACTCATTTTTTCACTCTTAAGAGTGAAAAAATGAGTTTGAATAAAATAATCATTAAATAATAATTTAATTATAAATTATTAAACATTATTTTATAAGTTAGTGACAGTTAATGTCATTAACTTATAAAATATGACACCTTAAACTAAGGAGATGCTTTTTTAGTGGCCAAATTAGGATGCATGTGGTCTTGGTTTTTATGGAATCAAAAAAATGTTTTTTTTCAACTCAATGCAACCCCTACCTTTTTTTGAGAATATGCCAGGTCACTTTATTTTAAGGTTAGAAAAAAGTGTTAATAAAACAGAGTTTGTAATATTCTTATCTTTTAAACTTAAATTACTAAAATTGGTCCTGCAGATTCTAAAAATAAATTAGAACACCTGTGAATATTAGTTTCATATTTTAGAAAAAGTATCCATTCAGCCCCCACAAAAACTCGTGCAAATGTCAAAGTAAAATGGAATAATATCCTAGCATCAATTCCATTTGTATCATGTACTACAAATCAGCTTTTAAATGAAAATAAGAGGTAACAGATCTTTTTTTTGAGTTTTAATCCAAGTAACTTGAAAATTTTCCTGAAAAAGTAATTCCTATACTTTCTACACTAGAAATATCTCACATTTATAATGTTTTTCTCAGAAAATCACTTACTGAAATAATTAGGACTCCAATCCAGAAAATGTGACGCTAGTTATTATTGCACAAGAAGAAATATACCAATATACCTTTTACTTGATTTCCAATGTTGAACATAAACTTCTGTTAGTGATTTATACAGAACCTTTATAAGTAATCTTAGAATTGCCAATTCTATAAAAGGAATGATCATCTACTTTCATCAGAGGAAGGAAAGTCATCAAAAGAAAAATTTTTCTCCACCATCTTTCACAGAGATGCCAAGTCTTTTCTTGAATATACAATAGCTTGTAGTCCCACTGGAAAGTTGCAAAAAGAGTAACATAAAGAACTTACTGGGTCTCGATGAATTATTTTTAAAAATAGAATCTTTCTTGGCTAGATGACAGCGTCAGATAACACAAAAGGTGTCATATATCTGCAACGCATGTGACTAATGAAAATTAATATCCAAAATATGTAAGGAATGTTAAAAAATCAGTAATAACAATAAAAGACAACCCAATAAAAAATGAGCAAAGGTATAAACAGGTATTGAGAGAAGAGTAAACACAAATGCCCAACAGATATATGAAACTACGCTTACCCTCACTGGAAATCAGGAATATGCGAATAAAAATCTAATGAGAAGGCATTTTACAACTACTGATTGGCAAACCTTAAAATTTAGACTAACACTAGAGCACTGTAACTCTTATATCCTACTGGTAAAACATAAAATGGCTTTAGCAAACAATCTGGCATTTGCCAGTAAAACAGAAAAAATGTGTATTTAGTATTCCACGCCTAGATAATACTCACTAGAAACATTCTTTTGTGGGTAGCCAGGGAATATGTATAAGAATGTTTAAAGCAGTATTATTTTAACAGCAAACAAATAAAACTTAGGTAAAATATCCAACATCAAATGAACAAAAACAAATTCTAATTACTCACAATGGGAAGGTGCATATAGCAGTGAGAAATGAATAAACAACTACTACACACATTAATATGGATAGATCTCAAAAACATAACACTGTATCAAAAAAAACAAGTTGCAGGGCACCTGGATGGCTCAATGGGTTAAGCCTCTGCCTTTGGCTCAGGTCATGATCTCAGGGTCGTGGGATCGAGCCCTGCATCCGGCTCTCTGCTCAGCTGGGAGCCTGCTTCCTCCTCTCTCTCTGCCTGCCTCTCTGCCTACTTGTGATCTCTGTGTGTCAAATAAAAAACAAACAAACAAATAAAAAACAAGTTGCAAAAGCACACACACAGTCTAATACCTTTAAGCATAATGTGAAAATGTGACAACAAAAGTTACTCTGGGATATGGTCATGTGTGTTTTGGGGATGGGATGTGGGAGGGCAGACTTTCTATGAAGACAGAAGGAACAAAAGACACAGAATTCAGCACAGTTACTCATGCGGGGAACGGAGGGAATGTAGTCAGGGAGGTGTGCACAGGGGCCTTGGAAGCAGTAGTAACGCAGGTTTCTTTAGCTGGGTAGCAGGTGTATGTGTGTTTGCTGCGTTAGTATTATTCCTTTTTGTATTAAAAAAATCATGTATATTATGTATGTACCAAAGCTTCCTCAGTTTTAAATATTGAAAAAAAGGGGGTCTTTGTTCTTGAAAACAATGGAAAGCGAGGATGGAAGGCACAAGAGGGAGAGAGGCCCGAAGTGGCCACAAGAGCAAAGGAGTCGCTTCTACTCTGAGAAAATATATTAGCCGAATGCACTCCTCTACATTTCCACTACATTTCCACTACAGTTGATAAGGGGTGGAACCTGGGCAAGAGTTGATGGAGTTCAGTAACAATCACAGGAAATTAAACGAAAGAGGAGTATTTAAAAATACTTGATAGCATGCTCTTGTGGAAAATGCCAGTGCAGGGGCGCCTGGGTGGCTGAGTCGTTAAGTGTCTGCCTACAGCTCAGGTCATGATCCCAGGGTCCAGGGATCAAGCCCCGCATGGGGCTCCCGGCTTGTCAGCAAACCTGCTCCTCCCTCTCCCACTCCCCCTGCTTGTGTTCCTCCTCTCACTATCTCTCTCTCTGTCAAATAAATAAATAAAATCTAAAAAAAAAAAAAAGAAAAAAGAAAAGAAAATGCCAGTGTAGCCTTTGAACCTGGTATGCAAACTCTCTGCTCTGCCACTTACTGCCTTCTTGAAACCATCAAGCTCTTGGGCTCTAGTTTCCTTATACACCAAATAAGAAGGCTAGTATCTACCACACAAGGTTCTTGTGGGTTAAACGAGAGAAGTATCTAACACACAGAAGAGGTGTCAGTAAATACGAGACCAATGTGAAGACAAAGTCGAGTAAGATCTAAACAGTAATAATCACAGAATGATATTTAAAAATGACCCACGGAAGACTCAAGTGCTTTACTAGGCTCTCGCAGACAGGTAACTTTTATACAAAATGGCCCTTACTGTGAAGACGACGACTTAATATTTATAATGCCTCTTAAGCAAAACAAAGTTACATTCTTATTTCCTTCTTTCCTTTCAAGTTAAGAGATACCTAAAGAACCACATAGCTCATAAACATGGTCCCCATGTACTAGTCTCACTTGAAAAACCAGATCCTAGAGTGAAGTGCTACACAGGTAAATTTAAAAATATGTGGACTCTGAGAAACAAACTAAGGGTTCTGGAGGGAGGGGGATTGGTGAGCCTGGTGGTGGGTATTAAGGAGGACACGGATTGAATGGAGCACTGGGTGTGCTGCATAAACAATGAACCTTGGAACACTGAAAAAATAAAACTAAATTAAAAAAAATATATACGGTAGTGCTCTTTACACGCATCTGAGATGTTTTTGAAAATTCTGATAAATTTATTAACACTGCATTAACACAGTCAAGTGCATTTTAAAAGGAGTTCAGTACTGCTACACTGTAGCATATAATAGGCATTAAAATATTCAAGAATTTTTATATCAATATTAAGGGTAAAATAAGATCTAAAAATAGATGGCTTTCAAATACGATATTTTTCAATATTATTGTGAAATCAGCTTTTAAATAGAATCATTGAAACATAATTTTATTATTATTTTTAGAATTTTAATTTTGTACAATTTATTTATTTTAGAGAGGGTGTGTGCATGTGCGAGAGCAGGGGGAGGGGCAGAGGGAAAGGGAAAAGAATCTCAAGCAGTCTCTCTGTTGTGCAAGGAACCCCACTTGGGGCTTGATCTCAGGACCCTGAGATCATAACCTGAGCCGAAATCAAAAGCCAAAATCAAGCATCAGCAATGCCTAACTGACTGAGCCACCCAAGTACTCCTAAACATAATAATTTTATTACTTAAAATCTACATGAGTTTAACCAACATTTATACCAAATAACAGAATTTTGAGCTTTAAGTTAATTACCCACAAACTGTTACTTAACAGAACTAGAGCTTTCACCCACAAAACACACATTCACTAATAGGTATGGTAAGCTGTTTCCCAAAGGCTACAAAACTCATTACATTCTCCCCTAAATTCTTACTAGAGTTTTTTGTCAAATAATTCTTTTCTCGTTATATCTGCATTTTTACATACGTCTATCTTTTGTAACTGCATTATTTTATCATGTATTGTCATATATGATCAATATGCCTTTTTTTTGCTTTTAAGCTTTTCTTGGCTATAGTTATAAATCCTAATGGTTACAAATTTAAAAAGCAATTATAAACTAGTATTTACCAATATGAGAAACTATGGTTTAGGGGAAATAAAGCCAAAAGCAGGACTGGAGGCAAAATGGGAAATACTTAAGTATCTATTCTTGTTCTCTTAAGATCTTAGTTGTAATTAAGAACAATCCTGGGGCGCCTGGGTGGCTTAGTCGGTTAAGCCTCTAACTCTTGGTTTTGGCTCAGGTCATGGTCTCAGAGTCGTGAGATCAAGCCCCATGTCAGGCTCCATGCTCAATGAGTGAGGAGTCTGCTTGAGATCCCCTCTCTTCTTCTTTTGCCCCTCCCCCACTCACATTCTTTCTCTCTCTCTCTCTCTCTCAAATAAATAAAATCTTAAAAAAGACAAACCTCTGTCATTTTTAACTTGTGCTAATTATAAAATTCTATAAAAATATGAGGATCCAAAAGTGAAATTCTAGATCTACCTCATTAGCATTTGTAAGTCAGTGCCATGTTCTGCAAAATCTAATACAGATTCAACTTCACTTAGAAGTTATGTCTAAAAACTAATTCTAAGTAATGAAACTGCTATGAACTCAATGTTAAAAAGTGGTGTTATACTAATGAAATGTTACATTGGAAAACAACTTTCTATATTATACACAATACTGAACTTACATAAATTTAGAGGAAAAAAGATTCTTTGATAGTGTGCTAGTCCTAGTTCAAAACGGGATAATACTAAATTTTAAATGTATTTAAGGTTTTTGGTACCAGATTTTCCATTCAACGGGAAGGAGTGAATTAAACATGGAATGAATCATTAGCTCAAAGTCCAGTTATTTTGATCCTAAAGAAATACTAGCATTTGAAAAAGTAGGCCAAAGGTCACTAAGATAAAATAGCATGAGAAGTCAAATTAAATCAACTCATAAAAGGCTTTTTTCCCCCCAAATCATCAAACTCTCCAAAGTCGAGATTTCCACATTAAGTTTTCTTAAATAGGATCTATTTTTTCAGAACAAATAATTTTAACTTTTACTATGGTTTATCCATTATTAGGATTAAAATATTAGTAAGAAGTGGAATGTCTCCCAAAACATTGAGAATTTTTTGGTAAACCTTTCAGTCATTGTAAAGGCCATGATGTGCTATGAATTAAGCATATTGACATTTCTTCAGGATATGCACCATTAGCACTAATTGAAGTTTGTTTTGTAATTAGCAAAATCTGAATTAAGCTGAATTAATGAAAAACAGTTTCCATCAATAGGAGATGATGTTTTGGAAAGCACTTGCACACAAATTCTTGACAAAGAACAGCCCACACAGTAGTTCTGAATTTAATAGTCATATATGCAGAATTACATTGGATTCCTCATAGACCCTTAACATAGATCCAAAGAAAACCGTAACTCTACCATCACCTACCCTGTGATCTTGGCTAGGATGCTTACCTCCTCTGGGCCTCAATTTTTCATGTCTAAAGATGGAGACAATAACAGTACCTCTTTCATGGGCTGCTACAAAGAGTAAATGAAATAAACATGAATTGTACCTAGCACATGGTAAGAGCTTAAGAAATGTTAGCTATTCAGCTGAACATTCCTGGACAGATTTCACAGCTCTAAAAGGCATCTGGTTTTGCACACAAATTTGAATGTATTGCACACATCCATTTTATAGAACATATCTTGGTTTAGTAAATAAGAATATTTGTAAATACATAACCAGGGATGGGTTTGTTGATCCACAAGATAGAGCAGCATCTGAAGCACAGGTAAAAAAAACTTTTTTTCAACTGAATTATAGTCACAAATTATAGTGAAAAATACTTTTTGGTAATAGAAGTTATACTGTTCATTAAGCAATTGGATGATCTACTACCTATGATTTTAATAGGAAAATGTTAATTTTGCCCAAATATACTTTTGCTAAGTAACAGGTATAACCCATAGTTCTCTCATTGTTATCTAAATGACTAACATGAAGTTGGTATTAAAAAAAAAAAGGTCTAAGGCTGCTAAGGACAAAATTTAAATATCAGTTTCTGCTACTTAACTCGAGATGAGTGTCTCTTGCAGCTCTAAAATCCAGTTTTTAGTGATGCTGAATGTGATTCTCAAATTTTTCATCTTACAAACACCAGCTGTTCTAAAATGTCATCTAGTATTCTCTTTCTAAATAATAACGTTTCCCCCTTTACAGGCCATGTATTTTCATTCAAAAGAGAAGGTGCTAACAGGTAGTTTCTTTGTTTGTTTTTAAATTGGTAGTTTTAGAAGGGAAGGAATCAGTAAATGCCCATTTTTATTTCCTGGCATGGAATGTATGTCTAATACACTGAGAAGCTGAACGAATTGATGTATCCACACGGAGAGGGGGTATGGACGAGTGAGGAAATTTTGAAAATGAAGCAAAGGCTTATATAAAAAGTTGCTCTGAAAATGTTAACATTCAGATTCTGAGACATTTAAAGAAATCCCTTAAAATTCCCCAGAGTCCAGGCTCTTCTCCTTTTTCTCTCTCTCTCCATCTCAGCCTCTGTCCTGGACCCCTCCCTTCACTCTATACCCCTGTCATGGTTAGCATGAAAAACACTGTTTTGGGAAATTCTGACTCTGAAATTCTAACTTCATTGGACAGAACCACTGGACAGAACAGCAGCCACAGTTACAAGCTTTTGTGCAAGCTGTTTTGGGAAGCAGTTGTTCATGCTGGGACCTCTTGCAAAAACTCAGAGTTATTTTAAGGTAGGACGTGAACTGAAAAGACCCAGACCCAAACCGGAATGTGCAAAAGGCCCCACCTCTGGGTGCCCACAAGTGTGAGGCAAAATGCCCACACTCAATAAATACTGAAATCTGGTGTCCTAAAGCTCTGAGTCCCCTCGTCCAACAAATATTTATGAAGCTCATGCTTTGTACCAGGCACTGCCTGCTCAGACTGGAGTTTTAATGATTAAATGACCCGCAGTCCTGGAGTTACATTCAGAAACGAGTACGAAGTATGATGAGAGAACATGGTTTGATGATCGAAACCTGGATTTCCTTCCACACCAGAATCTGTGAATTCTAGATTCTAAAAGAAACGGAAGCAAAACCCCTAAGAGGCTGTATTTGCTATCTGTGTCCCCCACGACACTAAGAGCATCAGTAACGGTTTGCGGCATCTAACCTGGCAACTGGCGCTCAGTAGAGGCTCACAGTCTGGCAAACGTTTGAGAAGACTGACGCTATAGACAGAATCAAGTGTAACATCAAATATATTTTCTTCTTGGACATCATCATTCACATCTACTGAGCAACCCCAGGCCCTGGTCTACCACTTCAAATGGATCTTACGTCATCTTCCAAGTTTCCTAACCAATAAAAAACCCAGAAAACAGGATAGGACTGTAGCATGCTTACCTTTCAAGACTCACAGTCCGTGAGAAGTGGCGACAATTATTTTGGCTGTCAGGTGATGAAAGATAACTGATAGAATTTTAGCTCCAAAAAGGTCATGGGGGAGGGGGGAAACACCGCTATTAACAGTCATTAAATTTCTATGGTGTACAAATGTTCTTTTCTTTTCTGTTTCCTACATTTTCTTTAAATGGTGATTATCCTTAAAATCTGAATGCAAGGGGGGCACCTGGGTGGTTCAGTTGGTTAAGCATCTACCTTCTGCTCAGGTCATGATCTCAGGGACCTGGGATTGAGCCCCGTGTTGGGCTCTCTGCTCAGCGGGGAGCCTGCTTCCCCTTCTCTCTCTGCCTGCTTCTCTGCCAACTTGTGATCTCTGTCTGTTGAATAAATAAATAAAAATCTTAAACAAACAAATACCACCATTTTGTAACCTCCAATGAAATAATGAATCTAGGTAATGACTAATGCCTAGCAACACCACGAAAGACAACCAGCAATGAAGGGCCTTCTTGCTAAAAAAGTATTTGTGTGTGCATCTCAAATCTGAAGGACATCAAACCCCTAGATCTAACTACCAATCTACAGGAAATAAAGGGTATAGAAAAGTATTTTAAGGGGCGCCTGGGTGGCTCAGTGAGTTAAAACCTCTGCCTTCGGCTCAGGTCATGATCCCAGGGTCCTGGGATGGAGCCCCACATCGGGCTCTCTGCTCAGCGGGGAGCCTGCTTCCTCCTCTCTCTCTGCCTGCCTCTCTGCCTACTTGTGCTCTCCGTCTGTCAAATAAATAAATAAAATCTTTAAAAAAAAAAAAAAGAAAGAAAAGTATTTTAAGTGACAACAAAATCCAAATTGTGGGATATTGATCAGAACAGATGACCTAGTTTTTCAATAAATAAACTGCAAAGGAAATAAAGAGACACGGAGAGAAAACAACATTAACAGGAACATATAAGTTAGGGAATATTCATGAACCTAATTTGAACAAACAGTAAATCAATCAATAAAAACATTTGACTCTGTATGTACATATATGTATACATATATGCATGCACTGTACACATGTGGGTAATCTCTATATATGCTTACATGTACATATGTATGCACTTACATACTATGCATACATGCGTGTGTACATACATTAAGATAACTGGGAAAATTTGAACATGGACTAAAGGATTTGATAATATTAAGAAATGGTTCATTTTTTAGATATGAAGATTTTGTTTTAGAGAAAAATGACTCATTTTCTGGAGAAGTATACTGAATATTCATAGGTAAATTGGGACAATATTTATTTGTCCATAATTTTTTTTAAAAGATTTTATTTATTTGAGAGCGAGAGAGAACGAAAGAGAGAACATGAGTGGGGAAGGAAGGGAGGGACTAAGGGAAAAGGAGAAGCAGACTCCCTGCTGAGCAGGGACTTGGACATGGGGTTTGATCCTAGGACCCCCAGGATCATGACGTGGGCCAAAGGCAGACACTTTTGACTGAGCCACCCAGGCTCCCCTATTTGTCCACCATTTTGAGGTATGTGAATAGAAGGACCAAGTGTCAGGGAGTTGAGATTAGTTTGAATTGGGCGAGGGATACATAAGCACTCACTGTAACTAATCTCTACTTCTACAGAAAACTAAAATTTTCCACAATGAAGTTAAAAAGTATAGACACAAAATGACTAAAAACTATGCAGCTAATATTAAGAAACTGGTAATGGAACAATGCCATCAGACCAAGATATTCCAACTTCAGAGTCCACTGTAATCACCTGAAGAGCTTTTTCACAATGCAATCTCGGAACTACCACTGTATCACCGGACCTTGAAGACTGAAGGAAATGTGTCATGCCCCCCAGGACTGCAGGACTGGGGAAAAATGATTGCGGACCACTGTTCAAACCCAGGAAGGGTGGGGGTTGCACATTATTCACCCACTTTTTATCTCCATGCCGGACACTAAAAAAATATTCGGTGAATTAATCACTGACCGTGGCTAGTGAAAATGAACAGGCAAGCTTAGAGCAGCCAAATGCTAGATGTGCAAAAAACATTTATATTTGATATTATAAAAATGCAGTTAGGTTACTGAGTTGAGAGAGCATGGCTTTCTGTTTTAAGTGGAATGGGTTTTCATCCGAAAGCCACAGACTAGTCACTTCAAACTGCTACAAGTAAACTCCCAGAATAAAAATAGTTTTAAATACACAATTGGGTGGGGTGTGGCTAGCAAATATTCTGATTCTACAATCTGTTTTGGACGAGACAGTGCTTCTTATGTGACTAACAAAGCAAACAGCAGTCAGATTCCCTGTACTGAAATAAGTATACTGTTTGCAAAAAGGGTTGAATGGCCAAGCCTTATCCAATAAAGACACCACATTTTCCAAAGTTAAAGGGGGTATATAGATTGACAAATACCCACATGTATTTACATATCCCCAAAAGAAGGTATCTGAGTACCTGGTATGGACTTTGTCTCTAAAAAGTCCTAAATGGAGCCAAGCCCACTGTCTCACCATGGGGAACAGCAAAATACCTCAAACACAGAATGCTCTAATTTTAAAGCTGGGAGGAGCTTGGAAACCTAACCCAACCTTTTCATTGTGTAACAGACACCTAGAGAATTTGAGGTGAGAAGCTCTGGAAATAGCTGGAGTAGCCACAGACGCACAGGTGCACAGTGTAAAGACCTGAGAATTAATCTTCTGTACCTTCACGTGAACGTAATCTAACAGGGAAACAGTCTCAATTATAAATGTGTGTGTATGTGTGTATCCACATATACATACAAAAATACTAGAATATGTACTTGTAATAATTCATTTTAAAACAAATTTGAAACAAAAAACCCCCAAATTCTACAGGCTAGGCTTCAAGGGCATCCATGTAACCTAACCTACTTTTTCAGAAACTTATCCAAATGAACCATAGTAGACAGAAGGCAGCCATTTCTCTTACTAATCCTTTGCGGTATCTTACAGGCATAGCAGAGCATATATAATAATTACAAAAACTCCAAGTGATGAAAAAATGATTAGAATAGGGGCGCCTGGGTGGCTCAGTGGGTTAAGCCGCTGCCTTCGGCTCAGGTCATGATCTCAGGGTCCTGGGATCGAGTCCCGCATCGGGCTCTCTGCTCAGCAGGGAGCCTGCTTCCCTCTCTCTCTCTCTCTCTGCCTGCCTCTCCGTCTACTTGTGATCTCTCTCTGTCAAATAAATAAATAAAATCTTTAAAAAAAAAATGATTAGAATATAAATTTTTGAATTATCCTGTTCATGTGAGCTGATACAAAAATCACATTTCATATCTATCAATGAATATTACATAGAGACATATAGGATGGTAAAGATTTTTAAACATGGCAACCAATGGAAGGTTTAAAAGGGAGAGTTAGGAGAAAGGCAATCAGTGAGGTGAGCTATCTATTTATACTTCTATAAAGGCTTAGTCTAACAAAATACAGAAAATTATATTCAGGACAGGAAAAAGGGACAAGAAAAAGAACAAACCTTTATTTCATCCAGTGGTCAAACACTAACTTACATCAGTTATCAATCAGTCCTGAAACCATTCTACTTTAATTCTGCAGAGGTTTTTAAAAGGTTGTATTTATGCCCGTTATGGAATTTTCCTTCTCACCTACTTTACTTGTACAGTTGATTTCACTAGCTCCAAAAATAATGAAATTAAATAAGATACAAAATTTAGTCTCCCAACTTCCTGTTTGTATTAGATGTTTTTTAGGATCCTGAAAACTGACTTTTAAGAGTCTCCTAATATTGTTAAAGAGAATTCTAAGCATTGAAAATGACAATGATAAGGTTTACTTTCATCTCTGGGGGAAAAATGTTTCTAATTGGGCTGAATCAAGATTCCTGAAGGAAACTGTAAGGTAAACCACTGATACTTTTTTTAAAAGCTGAAAGCAAAGTTCGAGGAATTTTTTTCTTCTGAAATGAACACAACCATCTTATTCAATAGACACAATATGTTATCATCAGTTAAGGCTTTTGCCATCTATAATCTATACTACCACTCTAAAGTAAAATCCAAAATTAAGCAATAACACCTAAAGCTATTTACTGAACATACTGTTGTGTCGTAAATAAAGAGTCCAAATCCTTTATGGTAATTATATTTCTAACTCTACTATCAAATTCATGGATATCTTGCCTCTGTCTGAAAACTAAAATATTTAATATATAAAAATTAAAGTAGATATTAACATATTAAAAATTTCTCTTACTAACTTCTGAGAACTTACATTAAAATCCCAAGACATAAAACAACATATCTACATTTTAATAGTTTTCTAAGAATTGGAGTTAGCTATTTGCATAAAAATTTCAGAACATTAATGGACACATTGAGGGCCTTATGTCATATTTGAAGAACTTAGAGGATGGTTTAAATCCACACCCCACCCCACCCCCTGCAAAAAGACTTCCTCTCCTACTTTAATATACTACCAAATATTTTCAACCAAATAACATAAGAATATGCTTTCAAAAACACAAAGGGGGGATTATCATCCCATTATGAACCAACCTAAACATCTGAGTCATAACTTCTCAAATAAAACTCAGAAAAAGATGCTGCATGGTTAAAACTATTAATATATATTGAAGGCAAAAAGTTTATTTTTCAATAAGAAAATAAGAGAGCCCAACCTGATCTTGTATGCTTGCCCAATAGAACTTTCCACTATAATTAGTACTCTCCACCTCTCAGGGGAGGAGCTTAAACTCAGGGGAACCTCAAGAAGTAAGGGAGAAACAGTATAAATACCGCAGGACAGCTCTGGAGAAGGTACCTTCTGCACAGCTCACCTGGCCACAGGAGGGCTCAGAAAGCTGCCAAGAAACCATCTCCAGAAATTCCTGGCACCCAGGTGAGTCTATGACTTGATGTTCTGGTGGACTTCCATGGTAGCTTGTTTGGAAACGGGCCTCGATAAATCAACTCTTTATTTTTTTGTCATTTAAAAAAAGTGACCTTCCACTAAAGTTCAATCCACATTAGTCTCTATAAGAAGATAGTCCTAAGAAAACCATATTCGTAAGATTATGTCCTACTTAGTTTATTTTGAAACTGCTGGATATTTCAACTTATGTTAAAGATCTTAAATTATTAATACAGGTATCCAATTATAGTTTCTGTATTTCTTCTTCAAAAATCACTTCAGTTTTACTGGATTATTTGAATGTGGTTTCCACTAAAAACTGAGTCATATATTCATATAACTAAAAATTTCTAATTCTGGGGCGCCTGGGTGGCTCAGTGGGTTGGGCCGCTGCCTTCGGCTCAGGTCATGATCCCAGGTCCTGGGTTCGAGCCCCACATTGGGCTTTCTGCTTGGCGGGGAGCCTGCTTCCTCCTCTCTCTCTGCCTGCCTCTCTGCCTACTTGTGATTTCTCTCTGTCAAATAAATAAATAAATAAATAAATCTTTAAAAAAAAAAATTTCTAATTCTGGTTTATGGAATATATTAAAAACAGAAAGGATAAGGTAAAAAAAGGTAGTTAACAAAATAAAGAATTCATGTGTTCAACTACAGACAAATAAAACAGGTCAATAACAAGAAATGATTCTTTTCTGTTTTTCAGACGCCATCTGAGAACATGCTGCCACAAACAGCCCTTTTGCTGCTAATGTTCTTGAACCTGGTTCATGGAGAATTTTATGCTGAGCGATTCCAAACACCTACAGGCATAAAAGGCCCACCACCCAACACCAAGACCCAGTTCTTCATTCCCTATGCCATAAAGAGTAAAGGTAAACTTTATATATTTTGCAGTATTAACTAACTGGTTATTGCTTTCTACAATCTTAATGATCTCTTTAACAAAATGCTTTTTTTTTTTTAAGATTTTTTTTTAAATTTTTTTATTTGACAGAGAGAGATCACAAGTAGGCAGAGAGGCAGGCAGAGAGAGAGAGAGAATAGAGGAAGCAGGGTCCCTGCAGAGCAGAGAGCCCGATGTGGGGCTCGATCCCAGGACCCTGGGATCACGACCTGAGCCGAAGGCAGAGGCTTTAACCCACTGAGCCACCCAGGCGCCCCTAACAAAATGCTTTTAACTCTATTTGGTGTTAAACTATCTTCAAATTCCTGAGTTTGTCCAAAATAATAAAGCAAAATGATTTATGGAAAAAGCAAGACTATTCAAGAACATTAATATCCTTTCCACAGTGAGTAGAGTAGAAAGATGTACCTGAAGAAAATTAAGAACTTTTATGTTTAAAGCTTTTCCCTCCATTGATGCTTCCACACAAATAACCAACCATGAGGGAGAAATATGGATCCAAAACAAATTAATCAAGTTTAAAATCTTAATGAGAAAAAACTGCCAATTACACCGAGAGGAACAGGTTTAGGTATCTAAATACTTAACCATCATTTATTTGTACAACCAATTTGGCCAGCACACCAATATATACAAAACTGAGTTCTTAATTACCAAATAAAATCTAATGCTTTCCACAAAATTTAGTAGGCAAATGAGGCAACAATTTTCCTATTTATACATTTTTTAAAGATTTTATTTATTAATTGAATATATATAGAGAGAGAGATCACAAATAGGCAGAGCAGTAGGCAAAGGGGAGGGGAGCAGGCTCCTCACTGACCAGAGAGCCTGATGTGGGGCTCGATCCCAGGACCCTGAGATCATGACCTGAGCCCGAAGGCAGAGGCTTAACCCACTGAGCCACCTAAGTTCCCCCCTATTTATACACTTTTGTATGGATTAGCTGTCAAATACACAGACTTAATTGCTATGTACTAACTGTGGGGCCTCAAGTAAGTTACTCACCCTCTCTGTGCCTTAGTTTCCTCACTCATAAAAAAAAAGCAGCAGCAGCGATCTCAAAGGGCTGTTAGGATGTTTAAGTGAGTTACTACCTGTAAAGTATGCAAGTATTAGCTGTGTTACTGGTACTTCTCCACTTCCTCACACTGTGGTAGTATGGGGGGCTAGCCTTAGATAGGTTTTAGCTTTGTTCTTGAATCTTTCCCAAGCCATTCAGCTTTCTCAGATATTGTGAAGAGAACTGAGAAAATGTATATGCACACTCCTAACAGATCCTCAAGGAAGGGCAATTATTAGGGTTTCTCATTCACTAATTCCACTGAATGACATCAGGCACACACTACCTGAGAAACATCTACTGAATCTAACTGCATAATCTGAACTGATTTTAAGATTCAAGTTTCCTTTCCTTAGTATTTTTTCATTATAGTTACATATTTCACCTTGCAAATAACGCTAAGGATATTTGCCATAAACTTTACAAATAGCGCTTTTGGAGACAACCATGTTCAGGAAAGTAAACATACAGGATTGTCTTCTTAAAAAGAAAGATGAAATTTAAAACATTTCATGAAAGGTAGCTTAATGTTTAAAAATAAATGCACAGGTGTGTCACAAAAACTCCTGAATGTCTCAAAATACAAATAAAATACGAGAAAGAGCAAAGTTACAAAAGAAACCTGCTACTTTCCTTGAAGCAATGAATGGCAATTCATGTGAAATGCTACAACATACATCACTGGGTATATCCCTATAATCACAAATTCATACTCTTTGTAGTTTACCAAGATCATATGAAACTGCCTTGAGTTAAAAATCAAATGTACCCCTTGTAGAAGGTTAAAAATGTTTCTGTTTTCCCATCTTACTGTACTGCATTATCTTGGCTACTTCTGCAAAATAAATGAAAATATGTATCTTACTAACAAATGAAAAGCTTAGAAGCTGCATTTCAACTGCTAAATTCACTACAGTCTCTACTTGATGATACAGGTGGAAACTCAAGTACATCATCATTCACTGGCAGGCACTAATGTACTAAAAGAAAGACAAAACTCTACAATGTATACACATATAGCATTAGGTTGACAACAGAAATACAAAGAGTGCCTGTGTAATTCCTGGGCCCATCTGTTCAACACAGGTTCAAAGAGGGCTCAGCCAAAACACACCAAATTATGCTGCAAAGGAATGCAGAGCTGTGGCCCCATGGGTGCCATATTCTGACAAGATCAACCACTATTTCAATTTCTGGGCATTTCAGAAACTTCTTTGCTAGGTAATAATTTTTCCTTGAGGATGATATCACCCTAATCTTTCATTTTTTTTCCCCCATTGGCAAGCGACAAACAGGGGCTATCCCTTAAAGACACAACAGAATTCATTCTTTCTTGCAACAAGAGGTGGAGGACCTTTGAGGGCAATATTCCAAGTGACTGAGATCACCCTATCCTCAGACTTCCAGCCTCAAATGGTGGTCTATGGAGTCGTTTTCATTTTTTTAAAATTTCATTTGTTTTTGAAAAAGAGAGAGTGTGGGGGGGGGGGTGGAGGAGGTGGAAAGAATTCCAAGTGGACTCCAAGCTGAGCACAGAGCTCGATCTCATGACCCTGAGATCATGACCTGAGCCAAGACCAAGAGTTGGATGCTTAACCGACTGAGCCACCCAGGCACCCCACTATGTAGTCATTTTCAGTAAGACTGTTTTTCCTCCCTATTTTAACAGTTAAATAGATTTCCAACCAGACTAAATGATTTTTAGTATGGATAAGATCTTTAGGAGATTCAGAATAAGATTCTGAAGTAAACCCCATAGTTTGCATTTGAAAAAAAAAGGTGCTATTTTTTTTCTATTTATTCATCTATTCTTTTTTTTTTTTTAAAGATTTTTTTTTAAAATTTATTTATTTGACAGAGAGAGATCACAAGTAGGCAGAAAGGCAGGCAGAGAGAGAGAGGAAGGGAAGCAGGCTCCCCGCCGAGCAGAGAGCCCAATGCGGGACTTGATCCCAGGACCCCGAGATCATGACTTGAGCCGAAGGCAGCGGCCTAACCCTGAGCCACCCAGGCGCCCTATTCATCTATTCTATTTGTAATGTACTACACCTCTTTATACTTATAGACATTTAATGTATGTACTTTATAAAGTCAATCTATCAATGAGATATATATATTTACATATGTGTGTGTGTGTGTGTGTGTGTAGAGAGAGAGAGATCTTTTCCACAAATTAACTTTCTCACAGTCTTCTTCCTGATGTCATTTTCTGAAAACCCATGAGTGAATAAAGTTCCATAGATTTAAATATTTACAAAATGAAATGTAGTAACTCTAATTAGTACAAAATATAAATATCCAAGTCTAAAATAATTTTCCTATTTTAGCTTATCTATTTTAATGATTCTGCTGTGTATTTTATATTTCATTTGTCACCAAATGTATTTCAAATATGAGGAATACCCAAGAGAATAATATTAGCAACTACTATTGGCTGACTACTTCTTACATGCCAGTTAATATGATTTTTTAAAGTATTATAATGTACCAACAATTGACAGTTAATATGAACGATACCCATAAGCATATGTTTTCAAAGGCAATTTATAATTCTTTTTTTGTTTTTTTAAATTTGTAATTCATTTAATATTAGTTCCAATTTAGTCTTCACTCTGATTTCTAAAGCCATTAAAGATTTAGATAAAGTTTAAGTATATTAATTAATCACTTTTGTACAAGAAACATGCAGCTCAAAAGTCACAGCCATAAGTCATTCTCGGGGTTTTGACCAAACCATTCAGAAACTATGCCATTGGCTAAATCTACCATAACTACCAACCATTTCCCAACAGTAAAAGAATTTAAATAGTATAGGCAGGCATTCCAGCTATCTTCTTGAAGACTTATTAAACACAAAATGATTTTAATTTAAGTTCTGCAAATAGACTTTGAAATCATATGTAATTATTGCCATTTTTGCTAGGAATTAAAGAATTTCTCTGAGAAAGAAAAGACTATTTCATACTACATGCTTACGATAATTATTGCCTAAAGATCCTCTGATATGAGAGTATTTTCCCAATTACATATCCTAATACCACAATGCTCTGTTAATCCCCACCTCTGAACGACTAAAACCAAAACACTGGACACCTCCTATCGCAGGGACACTTGTTCTACTCCCTTCATGACTGAAGCTCTTGTGAGATGCGTCCTGTGCTCCGCATGCTTGTGGTCCAAGAGCCCTTTTCCCATCACAGGCAGTGAATGAGCCATTTCTGAACTGAATTCATAGTATCAGTAGAAGTACCTGGTTCAAAAGGACGCATACCTCTATGAAATCAATAATAACTATGTGCATTAACCAAAGAAAACTTTAGATAAGCATTTTAATGCTATTTTATATACCCTGCCCACTGGATCCAATTCTCTTTGCTGCAGTGTTAAGTCAATGAAAGGAGGGTATAGGAGCTCACAGTACGTACTGAGGGTGAAAAAAATCAACCTACATTTGGACTGTGTTCGGTAGGCCGGGGCAGATTTTCTCACCGGATATCTTACAGGACAGCTTTTGTGAGAGAAAACTGTCATAGTTCTTAAATACTTTCCCACTTATTCTGCATTTGTCTTTTTCTTCCTTTCTATCAAATACCTTTTTCCCCCTTTCCTCTCGAGGTAGATGACTTTCCCAAAATAAATGGGGTAAATACCTCCACTGTACTCTTATTCTAGATGAATTCTTCAACCCCAGTTTATTTTCCTGGATAATGAGGATGTAATGAAAGTATTAGGGTACCCATGGTCTAATGAACCATCCTCTCTGGCATTGTTTTTATTTTTTATTTTTTATTTTTTTAAAGATTTTATTTATTTATTTGACAGAGAGAGATCATAAGTAGACGGAGAGGAAGGCAGAGAGAGAGAGAGAAGCAGGCTTCTTGCTGAGCAGAGAGCCCGATGTGGGACTCGATCCCAGGACCCTGAGATCATGACCTGAGCCGAAGGCAGCGGCTTAACCCACTGAGCCACCCAGGCGCCCCTCTGGCATTGTTTTTAAATACAATATAAAATGTATTATCTGAAATCATAGTCTGCCAAAATGGACTGACCGACAGTGCGAGGTCATCACTAACCATCTCTCGGGCATGTTTCTTAGGTGTATCTGTAAGAGGAGAGCAAGGTATTCCTGGCCCACCAGGCCCCGCTGGACCTCGAGGGCACCCAGGCCCATCTGGACCACCAGGAAAACCAGGACACGGAAGTCCCGGACCCCAAGGAGAGCCAGGGTTGCCCGGACCACCGGGACCATGGGCCACTGGGAAGCCGGGTTTGCCAGGACTCCCAGGAAAACCAGGGGAGAAAGGACCATCTGGACCAAAAGGAGATATGGGACCAGCTGGTTTACCAGGACCACGGGGCCCACCAGGACCACCCGGAATCCCCGGCCCAGCTGGAATGACTGTGAGAGGAAAACCCGGACAACAAGGACCTGCAGGAGCCCTGGGACCCAGGGGTTTTCCTGGAGAAAAGGGCACACCGGGAATGCCTGGTGTGCATGGACAGAAAGGGGAAGCAGGATACGGTGCTCCTGGACGCCCCGGTGAGAGGGGTCTTCCAGGCCCTCAGGGTCCCATGGGACCACCTGGCCTTCCTGGAGTGGGAAAAAGAGGTGAAAATGGGTTTCCAGGACAACCAGGTGCCAAAGGCGATCGGGGTTTTCCAGGAGAGAGGGGACCAGCTGGCCCACCAGGCCCCCAAGGTCCTCCTGGGGAACGAGGACCCGAAGGCACTGGAAAGCCAGGAGCTACTGGAGCCCCAGGCCAGCCAGGGGTTCCTGGGACAAAAGGTCACCCTGGCGCTCCAGGACTAGCTGGGCCCCCAGGGGCTCGTGGCTTAGGAAAACCAGGGTTGCCAGGCCTGAAGGGACAAAGAGGTCCCATTGGCCTTCCAGGAAGTCCAGGTGCTAAAGGGGAACAAGGGCCAGCAGGTCATCCCGGGGAACCAGGTCTAACCGGACCCCCTGGAAATATGGGACCCCAAGGACCAAAAGGCATGCCAGGCAACCAAGGGATTCCCGGTCCTAAAGGTGAGATGGGGCCAGTGGGGCCTGTAGGACACCCTGGGACTAAGGGAGAAAGGGGTTCCTCTGGGTTAGATGGAAAACCAGGGTACCCAGGAGAACCAGGCAGCAGTGGTCCTAAGGGAAACCAAGGGTTACCAGGCCCAAAAGGGGATTCTGGAGTTCGGGGACCTCCTGGTCTCCTAGGCCCTGTGGGCCCAGCAGGAGCTAAGGGAATGCCTGGACACAATGGTGAGACTGGGCCAAGAGGGGCCCCTGGAATACCAGGAACCAGAGGCCCCATTGGGCCACCGGGCATTCCAGGATTCCCCGGATCTAAAGGGGATCCGGGAACTCCAGGTCCTCCTGGCCCAGCGGGCGTAGCAACTAAGGGGCTCAATGGTCCCACTGGGCCACCAGGGCCTCCAGGTCCGAGAGGTCACACTGGAGAGCCTGGCCTCCCAGGTCCCCCGGGCCCCCCAGGCCCCCCAGGCCAAGCAGCCCCACCTGAGGGCTTCATAAAGGCGGGCCATAGGCCTTTTGTTAGTGCCAACCAGGGAGTGACGGGAATGCCGATGTCTGCTTTCACTGTTATTCTCTCCAAAGCTTACCCAGCTGTAGGTATTCCCATCCCATTTGATAAGATTTTGTACAACAGGCAACAGCATTACGACCCCAGAACTGGCATCTTTACCTGCAGCGTACCAGGGACGTACTATTTCTCCTACCACGTGCATGTGAAAGGGACCCACGTGTGGGTGGGCCTGTATAAGAACGGCGCCCCTGTGATGTACACCTATGACGAGTACACCAAAGGCTACCTAGATCAGGCTTCGGGGAGCGCCGTACTCGATCTCACGGAGAACGACCAGGTGTGGCTGCAGCTGCCCAATGCTGGCTCGAGCGGGCTCTACTCCTCTGAGTACGTCCACTCCTCTTTCTCAGGGTTCCTGGTGGCCCCCATGTGAGCGTGCTCCCGCCGAGCTCATGTAAATCGGCTTGAGAAGGCGTTCCCCAACTCCACCGTGCCCCACAGAAAGCATATGGAGGTAGGCCAAAAAAAAAATGGGACTAATTTTGATTTTCCAAATACAGATTTGAGCTTTCAGACCAACCAATTCTCCCCCCTGCCCCCGAAAGTGCGCTGCAGCGGTCAACAGGGGGAGGCCCTCCTGAACTTCTAGTCAGCGGTCCCGCGGCTCCTTAAAGTGTTCTGTGAACTCCTTCAGAACTTAAACATTCCACCCTGAAAGTCCTACTAAGCTAAACAATTTAAATGATCACAAAGAAACCCTGAAATGTGACACTAAATTATGTTAAATTTGATTTTGGAAATTCAGCTTTTTTTTTTTTTTTAATCAGCCGATTACCAGGAGAACTTCTAGGAAACATTTAGAGGGTATCATGTCTTTATAGAACTCAAATACTTGAATACTCAAATTTAAAAGGCACTGTATACCCTAAGATCTTTCTGATAGTGCATTACTTGAAGGCTTACACGGTCCCTTCATCAAGATTTATTCAAATGTACAGGTGCACACAGACTTCTTACAACTCTAATAAAAAGCCAAAAGATGATGTTAAAATAAATCTGAAATGCAAGGTGCTTTAGCCATGAATCTTTTCAGATTTTTCTGTGACTCCAGAAAAGCTTTCCATATACCCGTCCCAACTTGGAAATGGGTGTCTAACCTAGTTTATTTATTTAATACAAGTGTGATTAATTTGATTTAATTCCATGTTGAGTCTTAACAGATGATGATTTTGTGGGTTTACAGAACATCGCCATAAGGACCTTGAGCCTCCCACTTTAGTGAAATTATTGCTAATGTCAAGGATTTCAAAATCTGGCTAGAAATGAAAAGATGTGATTTATTTATGCTCTGTACTGTATTTTTATACTGCTGCTTAAAACTTTTAAGCTGTGCCTCACTTATTAAAGCATGACATGTTTTACCTACTCGTTATTTACAATGCAATAAAATAACTTCAACAGATTTTTATGCTGAATTTATTTGAGAGCAGCAATTTGCTATTCTCAACTATTCTCTTTTGAGGCTTTTCGCTTTACAAAGTTCATTAAAGTAAAACAATAAAGTGGTGGGCGGCCTTTACAGTTGTCATGGATACTCCCCTCTACTGGGGTGGGGATTCGCACATGCCCCTCAGCACTCCCCGTGGACTACAAAAAGACACCCACAGGACCACATGGGGCCTACCAGCCAGGGCTGGGCACCGGTGACCAGACGCAGAAAAGTGAGACAATCTCGCCAAGCAGTGATTTCTTCTTCAGGAAAGCAAAGAAGCAGGCGGCAGAGAAATATGCAATTTGAAAAAATATTTGGCAGTTGCTAGTTATTGCCTTGACGTGTTTTTAGTCACAATATTTAGGATTATTTTGATTACTTAAATTACCATTAAAAGGAAGGCAGGCAATTTTATGTCAATCAAAGGAACCTTTTTCTAAGCTGAGAAACACTGTTCTTGAGCATCTAACAGTCCACTGGGTGACTCAGGGCAGCCTGGTTCGAGTCCCCGAGGTAACCTATGACAAAGCATCCCTGTATGCCTTAGAGATCCTCCGCATAACCTTACCCAAGATGCAGCTGTGAGACCCGATGTGCAGCCTAGCCATGACTCTGCCCCATTCTGAGTCAACCAGTCCTGTTTTCCAGCAATGAGAATGGAATTCTCACTCTCCCTACCTGTCTATAGCTACAACGCGCATTGTTCTAAACGGGAGTAATCCTCATCACCGAGCCAGGAAACAGCACAGCTGGAACTCCATTCCAGGGAACCCACAAAACGCCCCTTCTGGCAGGCCAGGGAGAGAGAGCAGAGCTCAGAGGACAGGCAACTGTAGCCATGGAGCAGACATGAATAAAGAACCTCTTAAAATATAAGCAGTACCAACTTCATAGCAAAATTTTAGATAAAATGAAATCCTGATTGAGGAACATGTCAAAATAGGTAACTTCAAAGTAATTCACAAGCCGCGCAGCATTTAGCAAACATCGATTAGAAAGTCTCCTATCACATTACTCACCCTTAAAAGCTGACATTTTATAATTGTGTTGTATACCAGCAACTATATCCTTCCAAAAATCAAATGTTTTTTGACCATTGTTCCGCTGAAAAAAAAAATCCCAAATGTTAACATGTAATGTAATAACATGTAATAACACATGTAATAATTTTTTAAGCACAGTAAAAAAAAAAAAGCAGGCAATTATGATATTGCCATAACCTAAAAATGGGACTCATATTTTAGAAAAGATAACAGATGAAAAAACTCATTCTTGGAATGGGATTTTAAGAAGAAAGATCTTCCAAGAAAATCACTACTACGGATACATATATACACATGCATATAACTAAATATTAATATAGCTCATATAGCCTAAATAAAATAGAAATTTCTACTCAGTGTGAAGTCTAAAAATTATATACTTTAGACACAGGAGTAAATTTACAGTGTTATAGCTTTCTGTACCGCGGCATCAATGGGGCTAAGAAGCCCCAAGTCCTAAAGTCCTAAAAGCTGGTTACTTTAGAATTCAATGCACATTTACCTGACTTTTTTTTTTTTTTTAAAGATTTTATTTATTTATTTGACAGAGAAATCACAAGTAAGCAGAGAGGCAGGCAGAGAGAGAGGAGGAAGCAGGCTCCCCGCTGAGCAGTAAGCCCGATGTGGGGCTCTAACCCAGGACCTGGGATCATGACCTGAGCCGAAGGCAGCGGCCCAACCCACTGAGCCACCCAGGTGCCCCCACATTTACCTGACTTTAATAAAAAAGAGTAGAAAATCTCTACAGGAGAGATGAAGGAGGTTCCAAATCCAAAACATAAACCACTTTTATTTAGATTTTTTTTAAACCAGGAAGCAAATAAACATTACATTGAAATACATAACCCCACAAGGCCTTGGAACCATTATTAACCAGTGTCCTTCTACCTAAACAAAGATAAACTACTAGACATTTGTACCTAATTAAACTCTTGAATATCTGAAGACTAATACATTTGCCTGAAGTCACTATGGATGAAAAACTGACTCCATCTCATGTAAATAATAACTTCTACATGCTAAAATAATTGCTCAGCGGAAACTCACAAACACATGACTAATTCTGGCTCAAAAGAAAACCACTATCCATGTTCTATTATTAACAGGATCGTTATGATGTTCAAAGACAACATATGCAAAACTGAAAAGTAATTCTGACATAAAATTGGTGTCTGTTCACAGGTATATTCAATATATCTAATAATAATAATCATATTCTTATTCAGTAATATAATAATTATATTCCTAAGTATATTCAATAATATATTCAATCTTCATAAACAGTACAAAGTCTATACATATCAAACTGCTCAAAATGAGGAACTTAAAAACATCTCATTTTTTTTGATTTTGCATTATTTAGAGTGCTTAACGATGGTGGGATTTTTAAAATTATCTTTATTTTTTTTTAAATCTGCTAATGAAACCCAAGAAAATATTCTTTCCATCTGTGAGGTATTTTCTTTTTAGACATTTGCACCCCCTGCTGGAGAAGAGGTTTATTATCCCTGAGGGGAAAAATGGTCAGGGCTATTTAATTTTCCCAAAATATCTGACCAAATTCTCTGTTTTCCTTCCTCAGTCACTTCCAAAACCACAAAGAGGAAACTGAGTAAAATCTCAACCCAAAAGACATATATAATTAAGTCCTCTGATTTATGACTGAATACCTATTGTAATTTATGAAAAATGAGTCCCTGCTCACCTTTGTTAGAGAGTCCACCACTCTGGCACATAGAAGCGCTCCTGGCAGGTCAAAGTAGTTATCATAAAAATAGTATTTTCCTAAAAAAGAACAAAATTTTACACTGGGAACAAATGGCTCATTTATGTGACACACAGAAACTTGGCTGAAGAGACGCCAGACTTTGGTCTGGTTCCTTAGAGGGGCCTCTATTTCAATTCAGAATAGCTCTAGTACAGGTGCTCACTGTCTTATCTTTTAAAGAAAGGTTAAGCTATAAGAAAGTTAAAAAATGACAGCCCTAATTCAAGGATCTTATGAAAAAAAATTTTATGTAAAAACGAAAACTAGACTATATGTTAACCATGAAATGGATTATAAAACAGCCACAATTTATGTTACCAATGTCATTGAATTTCAAGACAATCAGCCTAACACTGGAGCACCATGAAGTCATTTGCATAACAGCCCTCATATCTGTGCTGGCTGGTCCACCTTCAGTTTCATGTGAGGACAACCAGGGTGATGAGAGGAATAGACAACAACAACAACATATCACATCATGTGAGGATATGGTGTACTTATCTGGGAAAAAGTCAGGTGCACAGAACAGGCACGGTAGAATCTCAGGGAGGAGAGAGATTGATTTATTCTGCTTGACCCTAGGACAGAATTAAACTTGAGCCCTTCCTTGGTGCAGATGTCTCTTTTGAATCTGCGGTCCCTGGGCAGACCCTTGATGACCCATATTGCATTCCTTTGGCTCATGTTTGAGCCCAGTCACTGCTGTGCTTAATGGCATCATCCCACCTCAAGCACACCTGTATCATTCAGTCCCTCCAGAAGCCTGTGGAGTCCATATGGCTCATGTGGCAAGCCTCAACCAGGAGCCAGCAGGAGAGCCTCAAGTTTAGGGGCCAGTGAAGGCCCCTGTCCCTTGGATCGACAACTCTGGGAGATATTCCCAGTGCTTCTCAGAAATCCAGTGGAATCCAGCTCCAACTGTTTCTACCTTCTACGGCTTACCCTCTCTACTATCTCATTCCTGTATACCAGGATCGGGACCAACCACTCTGCTTTGGGGGGATACCAATGTCATAGAATCCCTAGGGAATCCTTGTACAAGGAGGAATCAAACAGACCCAAAGGTGAGGCCAGACTGTCGTTGAATGTGAGAAAGTATCTCCTCAATGGTCATAACTGTTGCATGCAATATTGTAAGTGCCTGACTTCAAGTACTCCCTTCTTCCCATTTGTAAGCTAAGTATGAAGTTATGGAGCACAGCAGTCTTGTTCTCTAGCGTCCACTGAGCTCAATACCCAGCATCTTGCAGGGACTCAACAAATGTTTGTTGAATGACTGAATGATCTAACAGTGGAATGGATTTTTGGAATGAGGGAGTGCCACAGGTAAATCAGGAGAAAATCCTCTGCAGGGGCTAGATGTCTATCTTTTTAAATGTCATTAAATGGCCTTCACTTCTTCATATCAAATTATTAAGAATGTATAAGCAATAAAGTCAAAAGTTCTCCATCTGTTAATTCACAAAATGGCTACGTGAGTTTACATATCCTTCCCCGCAGTTAAAAATAGTTTGGTTGGCATATCTTCCTGGTTTTTACTCTTACAGCTGAAATTATTGGTAGAACATCTTAGATTACTGTTTATTCCTCAGAAAGGTCAGGATGGCTCTGCTAGTGTGAGGAACCAGGCATCAGGAGGAAAAGGGATCACAGCCCATGCGCTTTTCTGCCCACACTCTGCTGTGCTGTAAGGCCACACAACACTCCAGGGCTCCCGAGACTAGGATGGTGGGCACCGCTTCCCATGGTCCACAGACCTGCACTTGATCTAATCTCCTGGCCTGTGACACCAGCTCCGTGCGCTGTAGCAGCAGGAGATCTGTCGTCATGTCAGTTACGTGCCCTTGCTTTCCCCTTCCTCTGTGGCCATTAACAGACAAAATTCAGTTAGAGTTAAAATACTGATCCTGAGTCTTGCATGGGATCTAATCAAATAACTCAAGGGTTTAATAAGACTCCCTCCGAGAAGCCAAGGGGGCTGAGTCACTGGACTGTAAAATGTGGGCTGGATGACCGCTGTGTGGACACAGCGAGACTTCTTTAGTCCTGACCTATGAACTGGGCCAGGCTGCTCTTGATGCCTCTTCTTCCACTAAAACTCCAAGACTGTACCCCATGAAAGCTTTGCTTCTCGCCCCTTCTAATGAGCAGAGAACTCACTGGCAAGGAAGGGATTAGTGAGCTCAGTTCAAGAAAATAAGCCTCTAACAAGTCCTAAGATCCTTAAGCTTTGCCCACTGAGAACTCATTCCCCAAGAAGCCACTGCCGACACTACGTACTTTACAGACTGCCTGCTCTCACTGGTCACAGACCAGAGGCGCATGAATGACTGAGGGCAAAAGAGCAATTTATGATAGCACAATGTTCTCACTTATGCCGATGAGTGATACCATCTTCACTGAAAGTTGAGCCAAGTGATGCTAAGAGTGGCTTAGTAACTGACCAGATCACTTTGCCCGGCAAGGACCAGAGTCAGTATGATCCAGGACGACCTGGCTCTACCTGCCCCGTGCTTTCCGCTATACTAAGTTGTTTCTGAATAATCTACCAGTTTAAGGGGGAAAAGATCAAAAGGACTTGCTCTCTGCAGACTGGCTGGTAAAGAAAACCACACTCTTGCCAACACAACAACCTGCAAAGGGATTGTCAAATTAACTGTCATTAAGTGTCTCTGCCCATCAGTGCTTTAAATTCCCTACATGTACTGGTAGGGAATGCACTTTACAATGCTCTCCTTAATTAAAGGCCCTTTTTGGCCTTACTGATCAAAATTTTATTTTATTTTATGTTATTTTGGGAGGCAGCAAAGCAAAGTTTATTGAGGGATAGTACAAAGCTCCCAAAGAGGGAGGGGACCTAGAGGGTTGCCCTAAAATTTTTAAACCTCTATATCCTTAGCGCACTTCTGGGAACTTACAAAAGAGCAAACTGTATGTGTGTGCAAACATTACTGCAGGTTTGTAAGGGCCAAACACCAGACACAATGCAAACGTGCACTATGAACAGGCTGATGGATGACACCGGACGGCAGGGAACACCAGCCTTTCACAGAATGAGGTGGCTCTGTGTGTGCTACAGTGACAGAATCTCGAGGACGTCAGTTAAAGGAGCACCCTGCAGGAAATGTATGATCCCTTTCGTGGACTTTTGAGAAATAAGCTTTAAGGAAAGGGGATTCCGGAGGGCAACAGGGGTTGGAGATAATTAACTCCTCATTTTATTCTTTTCGATAATATTTAAATTTCCTAGCCATATGCTCACATTATATTTTTTAATGTAAACAAAGTTTAACTGGGTTGTGGAATCACAGGCCATTTTTTTCCCCTCTTTTCTATGTCTCTAGATTAAAAAAAATAGTATTGCTTTTTGAAGGCATCGAGCTTTCGCTTATTATCTGGCAGAAACAATAGGCCTTTGTGATGTGCCATCACCGCCTGACCACTGAGCACACAAACGGGAAACACCTCCCTAACCATCCCAAGTAAGAGGAGATAAATTCAAGCTCTTCCTCAGAGCGCTCCTGGGTAAACTGGGGACCAGAGGGAAGCCGCTGGCTCCAGGAGGGGACGCTCTCCAGAGGGCAGAGTGGTGAGCAGACGGCAGTCATCCTGGGTGAACGTTCTTTTCCTGGCTCAGAAGTATTTTACTTCTTTAAAGTACTGTTTCTAAATGGATGTCAGAGTGAAACGCTTAGCTCCGCGCCTGGCCTTTCTGGGAAAAAGTTATCTACGACTGCCTGCTTCTGGAGAGACAACGGCCGCTCTCTGTTTTTAGCTGAGTAAAAGGCTACAGACACCCATTAAACTTCCACCAGCCACTGGGACTTGAGATGTGTGAATGCCTTCCACCTCGATCCCCAATGTGAAACCTGTTTTCCTCTTAACTTAGGTTACCAAGAGCACCCATTTCTTGACATTTTCATCTCAGGACAAAAACAATACAAACTCTCAAAAGGTGATGAATGTAACACAGCGAACCTAATTGTAATAAGGAGTAACTCCCAATTATTTTTAGGTTACTACATTTTCCTTTCTTTTCTTTTTTAGGATTTTAAGTAATCTTTACCCCCAATGTGGGATTCAAACTCACAACCCCAAGATCAAGATCAAGAGTCACATGCTCCACTGACTGAGCCAGCTAGGTGCTCCTCAGGTTACTACGTTTTCTGAAGGAGATGAGTGCATTTCAAAAGTGTAGTGTGAGAGAATATGGCACAAAAATTTAGAACAAATGAAAAACCAACAATTATAATAAGGTCTGTGTGTTTATAATAATGTCTTAATCATTCCTTATTAATTTATGTACATCAATGTCTACAAAGCGTTCTGAGAAATCTTTTCATGTTTACACATGGTGAATTTCTTTAAAGACAGTGGGGGAAAATGGGTGAAATTATTTAAAATAAGGGAAAAGAAAAGATAAAGGTGGAAGATAGAAGATAGTAGAGCTGGCAGTAAAGGAGAGTATTCAAGAAAATGAGAAAGGTGGGTAGTATGAATGTGAGGAGAAATGGGTAATGGGAAAATTAAAGCAAGGACTGAGCATGTAATAAACTGATAAAAAAATACAGACGACTGAGAAATGTATTATTCCCAGCTGCTAGTCTTTTTACTCTAGAACAAGGGACGGTAAAAGGAGAATCAACAAAACCTAAAATAAATTAGAATCAATGCCAAAGAGACTTGAGACATGTGTGGAAAACACACCCTATTCCTATCAACCCACAGCGGCTCCCTTGTGCATCCTGGCCAACAGGAGGCAAGGATGGCATGCTTCCTGTCCTCATGCTGCAGGTTCAAGGTCCCAGACCCAAGGAGCGGTCATGGTGGTGCTGATCCACATGAGTCATACCTGATCGGCAAGCCATTCCCACATCGGACATGAAGTGCTTCCACTCCTTCCTGCCATACTCCTCTGCCAGCACCTCGGGAGCCATCATCTTCGTGCCATGGCTTGCCCTGGTTTGGGGAGATGGGGTACAATGCTCATTAATGCCTCCTCTGAATCACCCCTCCCTCTGGCCTTGCTATGGGTGGTCCCCCCGAAAATGAACCCAGTTTTCTTTTTTTCCATTTTCAACTACATGATTTCCTCCTTTAGGGCTCTAGAAGGCGTTTCCTTAAGTTCTTTGTTCATTTCATCCACCAACTGGCAATTAAGTGATCAGGAGCAATTCACTCTGAGGTCCGGCCTGTGCTAGCTGCTCTGGACCTATAATATCAAAACTATTTCTCTGGAAGAAAAACTCTTTCCTGAGAAGTTATTGTTTAACTCTGAAGATAAAGGTAGTCTAACTGGAATGATCAGAAAACAACAGCAGAGACTGGGTGGCAGCCGCGGGGAGAACCGATGGGGGAAGGAGGGGGGAAGCAATAGGGTGAGAACAAATGGAAAAATCAAAATGGGCTCCTTTCTATAAGGGGACAATGCTTTAGAAAGCTGCATGTAAAGATGGAGGGATCTGGAGTAGAACATAGGATGAGACAAGGAATCTGCTCTGTTGGAGGAAAGCAGGCATCAGGGAGATGAGCTAGTGAATCCAGGGGAAACTGCCTGGAGGGGGTCAGACCTCAGGGGAGGGACGTTGAGAGGGAAGACAGACAGACATAACAATGAAAGAAAGAACCCAAACTGTAGAATGCTTTACATTCTTTGAACTAAGACTGATGATAGCTAAGCACACTGTAAGAATCTGATGGTTGAGTTAAAGGTCACGGTCAAAACTGCATGGAGTATGTACACGTACATACATATAAATGTATACATACGTACAGAAGTTCTAGCCCTAGTTGCCCAAGGCAAGAAACGTGCAAACAAATAACAAAGTAATAAGAGGTGAGGCCACACCAGCTCTAGTCATCTGAACCTTAGGACAAGGTCTAGGTACAGTATGAGTTTGTACTGTGCAGAAAGAATGATGTATCAGAAGGAAGAGTATGGGGGCGCCTGGGTGGCTCAGTGGGTTGGGCCGCTGCCTTCGGCTCAGGTCATGATCTCAGGGTCCTGGGATCAAGTCCCGCATCGGGCTTTCTGCTCGGCGGGGAGCCTGCTTCTCTCTCTCTCTCTCTGTCTACTTGTGATCTCTTTCTGTCAAATAAATAAATAAAATCTTTAAAAAAAAAAAGAAGGAAGAGTATGTACCAGGGATAATCTGTGCTGAGTGTTCTTTCCTTCAACTCTGATCATGTTAATATAAATAACAAATCGCACAGTGGTGACCATGTTGACTTGCCTCTACTATTGGTCTTGGGGGCAGAAACAGATGCCCGCTCCCTCGCACCCCCTGTAAGGCTCAGAGAAACGGTGGCAGCAGCTTCTCAACTGCCGGTCCTGCTCTTCAACATTCAAAGTGCCCCGTGCACACTGAGGGGAGGGAAGGAGAGGGAGTCAGCACTGAGTGTGAAAAACGGAGACCAATAAAGGTTGGAACCGACTAGAAAAACTTCCAGAAGGAGCTGAAATACAACATCAGTCCTGCACCCAGGAGACAAATTTGGATAAACAGAGAGAGGAGGAGAGATGTGCATAGACTACTAACCCCTACCCAACATCCATTTTCTCCTTCTTCCTTAATAAAAAAAAATCTAGGGGCACCTGGGTGGCTCAGTGGGTTAAAGCCTCTGCCTTCGGCTCAGGTCATGATCTCAGAGTCCTGGAATCGAGCCCCACATCGGGCTCTCTGCTCAGCAGGGAGCCTGCTTCCTCCTCTCTCTCTGCCTGCTTCTCTGCCTACTTGTAATCTCTGTCTATCAAATAAATAAATAAAATCTTAAAAACATAATAAAAAGAAATAAAAAGAAATCTAAGTTTATTCCAGGCAACTATGTACTTACCTAACACAACATAATCCCCAGACTCTTTTGCAGGAGGGGTGGGCAATGAGATGAAGCAAATTATTAAAATTCTACTGGATTTCCTGCAAATATTTCTGGTGAGCTAAATTTAAGAGCTACACTTTTAAGTCCAATGCTATCAGAACTGTATTTAAATCGTTCAAACAATTCATACAAAGAAACATAGGCACACGATCTGTCATCTGATTGGTAAAAATAATAACCTTATTTAATCCGTACCTTAACGATCAAATGCTGTATAAAGTGTCCTGGAAAAAAAGTTCTGACTTCACAGCTAAATTTTATTACCTGAGCACAGTGCCATTATCTGCAAGTTTAATGAAATTCCCATCTTCCAGATCCAATGCCAAGCCCTTGCAACTAAAACAGAAAGGTCTGATTACCAATCAGTTCATAGATTCAGCTAACCTAAGGAATAATAATCTATATTTTCAAAAAGTCACAGTGCTAAAAAGGGATTCTTCCACCCAGATGAATGATATGTTAGTCAAACAAACAAAAAAAAATAGCCAAGAATCCTAAAATGAAGTACCATCCACAGAGCAAAGGAAACTGTCATGAGGGAAACTGAAAGAAACCGTGTTTAGGTTGTAAAATCCTTATGCTTTTAAAAAAGAAGAATCTAAAACTTAAAGAGAACAAAAAAAGGGAACTCCATTATATGTCTCTGTTGAAATGTACAAAATTTTTTTCATTAAATAAGACACATGTGCATGCCCAAATTTATAGACAGGGTCTCTCCTATACTCTTCAGAAATTGCCTCCGTTGAGGTCAGGTTATAAAAACTTGCCCCCTGTGCAGGGCATATTATTGAAAACCACTAAAACAAAGTCAAATACTAAGTTTTAGGTTCCTCACTGTAAAAGACTTGCGGGATTTGGGGAGAAAAGTGGGGACAGATTCATTATTATGAATAATAAAAGCAAGGATGTATAATGGCCACCAAAAACCAAGAGAATTAAACAAAAAATGACATTGTACTTTAGAAGGCTTACTGACTCTGGTTCATAGTAAAACTTCCAGAGTCAGTGGTTTTATATAGCAAAATATTTGTTTCTTCTTTTTAGAAAAGGGATACATCAAAAAGGACTAGCCAAATATTGCAGAAATATATAATGGATAAACATCATTGCTCTAGAATTAATTCTGCATGTGTTTCTATGTGTTTTAGGATTATTATTAATTTTCAACTGAGCAATGTTTAAGTGTAGGATTTTTATTTTGTTGTTTAGATGAGGAAGAGGGATAAAACAAGCCTTGGGAAGTGGAAAAACCTAACCTAGGAAAGGAGAAAGCATAGTAATGACTATTCAAATTATAGAAAACCCAATGTTCCAGTTCACACACTTATTCAAAACATGATGATTCTTCCTCTTCTATGGTTCTGTATTTGAAAGGCAATAAAGCAAACTTTTTTTAATGAAAAAATGTAAATTTTAGAGACAGTTCTTAATAACCTCTGAAACTTAAGACAAACTTCAGCCATATACAAGTACCAAATTAGTCAATAAGCTTTTAGCTTATTTACATATTTAATTAAACAAATCTAATTTAAAGCAGAAAAGGCTTTGATTTATGAAACATAAAACTTTTAATACAGAAGGCATTTTTGTCCTTTGATTCAGTTTCACATTTCAATTTATGTCTCCACAGAAAAGGAAGCACTAAAGTTTATTCAGCAATATTTGAGAATCAGAGGGAATAGGAAGACCTTAAAAAAAAAAAGAACTTACCAGAAATCCCAATCCTCTGGAGTCACAGTCAGCAATTCCTTGTCATACCCTTTCTCCTTGACCAGGAATTGAGCAAAGCTATTATAAATGAGCTATAAATAAGAAAAAGGAAAAAATATAAAACTCACTATTCATTCCTAATTTCACAGACCTGAAAACCTACTGGAGTTACTCATGGGGCAGATGGGAGAGAAATCTAACTGTGAAGTTCTGCAGTTTAATCCCCCTTTAATGCAATCAATTTATCCACCGCTGAGAGGCCCAGCTAGCTACTGTGTCTTTTCATAGTGCAGAATTAGACCACCAGTATACAATTTCATAACCAAGGACAATGCTCAGTCTTACTCCTGAATTCTAAGGGTTGGAGATCATTAAGACTTGACAAAGCTTTGTAAACTTATTTAACAGATCACCACAATGATAAACTTATTGACTACTCTATCATTCCATCTATCCTCAGCCCATCCTTAGTGGATGGTGTTTATGGGGCACTGTTCTTCCCCAGTTCATAGATCGTTCTCCCATGAATAAAGGACATCAAACTTGTCACTAAGTTGTTTTAGTTTTGTCACTGACACAGGGGAGTCTCAAAGGGAAATACACACGGGAACCAGGCAGATGACCTGAAGGAAGAATCACGGGGCTTCCATCAGATACAGGAAATATCTCTTATATCTCCACCATAGGGAAAACTGAGGGAAAAGGACAAAGGAAACTTCTAGAAATAAGTACAAAGATAAACGGATCTTCTGATTTCTCAATGACAAAATCCCAAGTGTTTGAGTGATGTGTCTTATTTTTTTCTAAAGGATTGGCTCAAATTTTTAGAGAAATGTGTATCCCAAGCGAAAAGTAGGCAAAAGGTAGACAAAGGTCCACACTGGCCCTACTCCGTTCTCCTTCAAACAGTGTTCTTAAGTCAGCATCAGATGCACTTGAACCTGAATCTGAACGCTGGCCTGGGGTCAGACTGAGCAGTGACCAAGATGATACTCGAGCAACTTGACCCTTCTACTCTACGTGAACCCATAACCTCTTTGCCAGCATGAGGTGGCACAAGGGCGGAGAGGGTAGAGACACAGCAAAAGGGACGGAAGAAGGCCTCCCTGAGGTGACGATGCTTACACTGACCCCTGCAAGCTGTAAGAGTTAGCTGGGTGAATCCAGAGGAAGGGAGCACGCCAAGTCCAGAAACCCAGAGGCCCGAACATGCCTGGGTTTGGATGCGAGCATCAGGAGATGAGTGCAGAGAAATCAAAAGCTCCCTGTCAAATAGAGCTGTTCTCTGTCCTGAAGCTAATTAAAATCACTCACTATACATGTACTCCCATGCAATGCAGTGTGACCCTGAACCAGGTCAACTGTTAATAGCTCACATTATGTCAACACGATATATCAACACTTCCCACCCCTGGCGGTGATTCAGAACCATATTGACAGCTCTTAAAACCTCCCAGAAATTTCAGGCCTACAGGTTAGGGTGGGGTCCAGGTCAGGATTCCTGAATCCCAGAGATGACTGAAAATCACTGGCTTTCCATGTTCTGTGTATTTTTGTTCAATCATTTAAAAAAAAAAGAAATGAAATAAAACATGTACTGGGTCACTCTGAGGTCCAGAGTACTGTGGACAATAAAAATACACATCATGATCCTCCCTCGCAGGAGACCAGTGCTGTGGGATTAACAGATGTAAAGTGCTTTAGAGCAGTGCCTGACATACAAGTAAATTCAATTTAAGTATTTGCTTTTATTATCAGTCTTATACTGGATATATATACATATATATGTATATATACCTCCCTGATAAGTACCGTCTGCCCATTTCCATGGTAATAAATATCCCCACCATGGCCACTTTCAAACTACCAATGGTTACTGACACCATTAATCTCGCCTCTGGTTGAGGCATTTTATTCAGTCCTGGACTTTCTCACCCCTTGGCAATCCTGATAAAGATATGGGCATGTGATTCCAATGAGGTCAGAAACCTTCCTAAGACAAAGGAGCCCTTTCCAGAAGGGCTGCCAACAGGGGCGTCCACAGCTGTGCTCCTCACCTCGTGGAGAAGTTTCTGTAATAGGAGAGAATGAGGTCAACGTGCTGGGAGAACGAGAGAACAGTGGTGCTGAGAAAAATAAGGGAGTCTGTGCCTCTGAAACGTGTCCTAGTCCTGATGCCTTGGTTCTTGGACCTTTTTCTATTTTGTTGGGTCACCTCAGAAACCTTGATGGCACAGGGTCTCCACGGGCAGCCCCCTTCTCTCCCAAACTTCGGGGTCACTGACTCGCTCGCAGTCTCCTGTGACTAGTAACACACACCACACAGCAGCTGCACACTGGTGTCCTGTAAGTTATATGCAGATCACAAATCAGGTTTGATTCCCGCTTCACAGTGCCAGATAAAATATGAAATACCTAGCTGAATCTGATTTTCAGATAAACAACAATGAATTTTTTAGGATAAGCACATCCCCTGCAGAACAAGCATCTGATAAAAATGTTTTTGTTATTTGAAATCCAAATTGAACTGGGTGCTTTGTTTTTTTCTTTGCTAAATCTGTCTCACAACCCTACAATCCTGCTGTTTGAAAATGAGCTAATGTTTAAAAATTCAGAGACTTCACATACAAGGTCAGATTTCTTTCTTTCTTTCTTTCTTTTTTTTTTAAAAACAAGTTCAGATCTCTAAGTTATCTTAAAAGAATCAGCTCTTTTAAGAGACTGAGCCCCTACTTCCTCATGGCACATAGATGTTGGCAAAAGTTGAGTGTGGTTGTATCTTCAGAAGGCAAACCCACTCTCCTAGCTGTCCCAGGTCCCACCCCCACTCCCACATGGGGCTTAACTGCTGGCCCCATCCACTTCCGAGTCTGCAACCCTCGGAGAGCACAGGGGTCATCATTTCTAGGATGGCTTTTCTGAGTCCGCAGGTGTAGTAACACACCCAGTCCCATCTTTGCACACACTCTGTACTTATTAAATGCCTATGACACTCATGGGAGAGGCCCTCACAGTGTTCCACGATGCAGTCACCACTGACTTCTCCAACATCTTCTGCCATTCCCTGTCTGGTGCTGGATACCTGCACTTCCCAGAGTTCTCTTCGCTGGGTCTTTACCCAGGCTGTATTTGCTCTGTCCAAAGTGCTCCCCCCTGCGTCCTCCCTGCCAGCTTTAACTCCTGTGTTAGTACCCAGCTCAAGCACCAGTCACTTCAGACAGCTCCTCTAGGCTTTGTGGCACATATAAAGCCAAGCGGTGGAAACAGAAGCCCGCTAGCAGGACAATCCTGGATAAGCTACTTATCCTTTTTGTGCCTCCTTATCCTCATCTCCAAACGACTGTGACAAAGCAACAACCTTACACAAAGTTTCGTAAAGACCTAACCAACTCATTTAAACTGAATGCTTATTAGAATAGTGACTGTGCCATATTCAGTTATTAAAATATCTTTTTTTATTCAGTCATTCCACAATTACTGACTGAACCCATTTTATGCCAAGCACTCAGTTCAGCACACAGAACACACAAGAAACTGCCAGAGAGTCTAATGTCAGGGAGACATGACTCTAGATTCAAGGGGAAGATTCCAACAGGTTAACAGGAAATTTTAAGCTGTGTGTAAGTGCTTTCAGAAATTAAGGGTTTTATGGAAAATTGGAGGTGGGATGGGAAGGAAAGGGTAAACTTTAGGGGATAGGGGAAAGCTTTCCAAAAGGAATGCTATTTCAGATGAGATCTGACAGAGGAGTTGGTGTGGTGGAGGGAAGGCCTCCAGGAATGATACTGCCCTCACTACCGGGGGCCAAAACCAACTAGGCATCATCTTTGCTCAGTACAACAGCCACTTGGAAAGCCTGTGTCTATCTCTGTATTCAGTTCTATTATGGTGCTCAGCAAGCACTCTGCTGGCATTTCACAGAAGATTTCTGAACCAAAGAGGATCACACCTAACACACTAGGTTACTTTCAATCTTTAAGCCTCCCTTATATTAGAGGGAGGTTTGTAGAAAAGAATCCTTGTCCTCGAGGATCTTGCATGCTGAGACGTGACCTGCACACAGGCACAAAATGGGTTTTAACATGAGTGGTTTAACAATATTTCCTTCAGGTGAAGGTGGCCACAGAGGAGATGCAAGAAAACTCGCATTTTCCAGGAGGGAACCTGAAAGGCACGTGCGGAAGGAAAATATGAATCAAAGGTCTAGAAAAAGTAGTAGCCGAAGATCAAAAAGAAAAGCCTTCTCAACTTTCAGTATGACCAAGGAAACACCGGTATAGAAGGAAAGCAGAAAAGTGTAACAGCAGGAACAGTACACCTTTTTTATTTTTTAGCATCTGTGCATAGATAGCACATGAGCAATTCAGACACTGGGTTTTGACCACTGACAGATACCTGAACCTCGGGTTGGAGTACTGACCTCACCCGGATGAGGAGCAGCACTGGCTAATGTCTGTACCAGAGGCCCTGAGCTCTAACCATAAATGGCGAGGCTTAAAAATGGTTTGGATGGTAACCATAAAAGCACTTGTATGGGTCAGACACTGCTCTACGCATTATACATCTATTACTCCTCACTTAATTCTTGCAACCTTTTGCCGTAAATCCGATTATTTGCGTCATTTTTGTAAATGGGGAAACTGAGGATTGAAAAAAAAGTAACTTGCCCAAGGTCACAGAGGTAGTAATGGAGACGCTGGTGCCCTAGGCCAGGCAGTCTGGGCGTGGAGCCCTGAACACAATGCTCCTAGTCAGCTCTTTTAGAAGGCTTTGATGCTTAGATCTTTGACTAAAAAAATTCCTGTTGATTTCTTACATCAGTTTCCGTATGAAACCAAAGGAACAAGGGAGGAAAGGCAATTCACCTGAGGGTGTGGAATCAGACATACTTCACTCCCCCTTCTTTCCAAAGGTCTGGGAGAACCCCAGCTTAGTAGGCTGTTGTTAGGATTAGAACTTATTCAAAGTGGGCATGGTGCACGTAGGAAGTGGGCAGTAAAGGTTCATTTTTGTCTCTTGGTAGAAGGCAAAATAGGGGCTACAATTCTAATGACTTCTCGGCTAGCGTTCCTTCCCATACACCACGCAATCTCTCCCTGACTGCAGTGTTTAAGAACTGACAGGTGGTCGCACAGACACGAAAAGAAAAAATGCACACCCGGAAAATACAAGCCCAGGTGGCTGTACTGGAGCGCCGCTGGCGCCCAGAATGACCAGCAGCGAAGATCCAAGGCCAGGGATCTGCAGAAGACACCCCCAGTTCCCCTGGCCCCGCCCCGCCTTCTGTCCCTGGAACCGCTGCTCCTGACCGGTTCTGCACTGTTCGCCCCTCCGCCCCTTCTCCTCCCCACGGCTCTCTCAAAGTTGGCTTACAGCCGGGCACAGCAAGCCAGTGCGGAGCGCACCGGCAGGGCCCCGGGGATGCACACTTCCGCCCGGCCTCGCGGTGGGAGGCCGAGTTCTGCGCAGGGGCGTGGCGGCCGCAGGCCCCCGGCAGCGCTCGCCGCCCTGCGCCCCGAAGGAAGTCCGGCCCCGGCCGCCATGGAGGTGCTCGCCGTGCGCCCCGGGCAGCCCGCGCCACTCACCAGGGCGCTCTCGGGCAGGTTGTAGCGACACAGAGTGTGGTCCAGGTCGAAGCCGACCACGTCGCAGGCGGCCAGGGAGAAGTGCTGAGCCATGGCTGCGCTGGAAGCACTGGAGAGCGCCTCGGGCGCCGGGAGGGTGCGAGGAACCCGCGGACGGGACGCTGCGGGACGCTGCGGGGATGGGACCGGACGGGACCGGGGCGGGGCGGGGCGGGGCTGCGGCCACCCCCGGGACGCAGCGCGTCGGCCTCCAGCGCTTCCCGCGCCCGCGAGCGCCGCCCCCGGCCGCGCTTCTCCCCGCCTCTCGCGCGGCCCGCCTGCCCGCGCCGCCCCCGCAGCTTCGGCGCCCTGCGGCCCGCCGCCGCCTCGCACCGCAGTCCCGAAGGCGGGAGGGCCGGGAGCCCCTCCACCTCTGCTGGAGCTGGGGGTGCAGGTGAGTCCCCGTGGACACAGAACCTTTGCCAAAATTAACCGGGGCTCCCCGTCGTTTTCAAGGTGCCACAGAAAACAGGACACTGTAAAGTTAGACCCGACCCTTTGCTCTTGTGCGGAATAAGGTAAGATTATGGCGACAATTCTATTCACGAATATCCTCTGACACAATTAGCCTAGAATTGGGGAGATATCGTTGCCCACGTGCTCTCTAAGGTTTGAATATTTCGTTGCTTCCTAAATTGTTAAAAGACCTTTCACTATCTCCCCTTCTGGAGTGCATTAGAAAATAAATTTATTAGAAGTTGAAGGACCATTTTTGCAAAATGACGCTGATTAAAGGTATCAACGTTGGCTATTTTTGTTACTTGATTATGTTATATTTTATTAGGATGAATTTTTCTGTGAAAGGACAGCAGAAAGTTGATAGAACATGCCACAGGGCAGAAAACTTTCTGCAAACAGATGGCTTTAAGATTTATAGAGCACAGGGGCGCCTGGGTGGCTCAGTGGGTTAAGCCGCTGCCTTCGGCTCAGGTCATGATCTCAGGGTCCTGGGATCGAGCCCCGCATCGGGCTCTCTGCTCAGCAAGGAGCCTGCTTCCTCCTCTCTCTCTGCCTGCCTCTCTGCCTGCTTGTGATCTCTGTCAAATAAATAAGTAAAATTAAAAAAAAGATTTATAGAGCACAAAATGGTTCGACAATAATCTGAATTCTCTCACGGACTGTGTATAGCTAGTATTATTTTAGATGTATAGGAGAAAAGTTATATACAATGGTCGCTTAAGGTATTTCACTTTGAGAACCCATATGAAAGGCTAGGTCTTTGAGATCTTTAAAATTATTTAAAAGAGAAAATACAATATAAATTAAAAAAAGAAGATGTAAGTCTATTACCTTTGTATTCCTTCTGTGTTAAGTTTAAAGGAACATTGTCCAATGGAAAAAAAATCAATAGTTATGACATAATGAAAATATAATTCATTGAGAATTACATTTAACCCTTACAAATACTAACCCTTATGAGGCCAATAGATCAATCAAGGGATTAATTTAGTGCAATAAATAATTCAGTTAGGTAGGACACTTATTATACCTAGTGGGCCCATTTGAATAAATTGAATACTTGTTCCATTATAACTCTTAAAAGCCCCAATCAGATCTCTCTGGAATAGGAAGAGGAAAGAAACCTCAAGAAGATTGAGCCCTTCACTGACTGGTATGGTGACAGTCCAGCGGCCATGTTTTTAATGTCTGTGAGTCAAATGAGGGACCTGGATTGATTCACAGTTTGTACCTGTTTCCCTTTTATGACTCTGTTGTCTGTGAAGCATTGACATTAGCGTTCCTCTTTGCCCCCTTCAGTGGGCCTGCCAATGTCAAACTGCCAGGTAGACTACACATTGAAGGCCACAAGTTTCCCTGAAGGGTATCTTGTTTGAATGCAGGATAGGCACCTTAGGGAGTTCCCTTAATAATATAAATGTACAAGTGCATTTGTTGCCCAAGGAAAGAGTACGAAAAGGATGGTTTTTTCTGATGTCAGTGTCCCTTGGACTGGGGTTGGCCCTTAGACTTGGATACACTCAACAACAGACATTTCTACTTGCTAAGAGACAAATGTTACATGTCTTCGATTCCTCAAGTCCTGTCAAAGAGCTCTCTGCTAGAGACTCTAGACGTTTACACTTTGTGGGAGAATTTAGGAAACAATACCCTCCAGGCATCCCGAGAGCTCTTACCCCTCCATGAGCTGTAGTCACCTTTCCTGTCATATAGCTCAAACCTCGTTCTAACTCCCTTAAGAACATGTGGGATGGTTCCCTCTCCCACCCCCGACTCCTTACCTAACCCTGAACTTAAATACATTCACTTTGCTTCATAGGGCTTGTTTTCAAATAAAAATATTTACTTTTTTCCCCAATACATTAAACTTCTATCACATGTACTGAAAATACCACAGCTGTTCTAGTATCAATCAATCAAGAGTCCCATGTTCTTAGACCAATTAATTTCTGTTTCTTTGAGTGCTAATATTAAATATGTCAGTGTTGTGGCCTGAATTGTCCCTCCCTTCCCAAATTCGTATTTTGAAGCCTAAGCGCCAATGTGACTATTTTTGGAGATTGGGACCTTGAGTATGGTTAAATGAGGTCATAAGAGTAGGGCCCTAATTTAATATGATGGTTCCAAAGAAGAAGTGACACCAAATAGACTGAATGCACAGAAGAAATGCCATGTGAGGACACAAGGAGAAGGTTCAGTCTGCAAGCAAAAAAGGAGGGTTTCACTAGAAACCTACCCAACTGGCACCTTGATCTTGGGCTTCCAGCTTCCAGAGCTGTGAGAAAATAATTTTCTGTTGTTTAAGCCACCAAGTCTGTGGTATTTTGTTAAGGCAGTCTCAGCAAACTAAGACATTCAGTAAGGAGATTTGACCCCAACCAATGTTGTTGGGTCAAATGTAGTAAATAGTATTTGCACTTGAAAGATCCCTAAATGACATGAACTTATGCTTTAATTTTTTTGCTTAAATTATTTGTTGGTTTTCAGGATTTTGGTATTTTTATTTGAGTATAATATTAATACTATGCTGTGAAATTTTAGGATGTTTTTTAGTATTCTATGTATGGAGTTTTCCTTTTCACACAAAAGTTATGAAATAATGTAGAAATGTTCAGAAGTAAGTTATATTTTTGCTGGTTTTCTAGGATTGAATTTCATCATTAATACTGACCTATATTTTAATACAGCGAATAGACCTATATTTAGACCTATATTAATAAACCTATATTTTAATACAGGAAATACTGTAACTTAGCGACTTTAACCTTAAGTGTGCCTTTTACTATTATTTACCAAAATAATAATTTTGTGATCAGCTAGCTTGTTGTAGACTCTAAAATAACTCACTAAGTGATCTTTTGTGAATTTGAAATACTGCAATTTGATATCTACATTGTAAATGTTATTTACCAAACTGTTATTTGGGGACAGGGTGAGGTCTGTTTGTTTATTCTTTTGTTAGTTGAAAATGTGATTTTCTGGGGTGCCTGGGTGGCTCAGTTGGTTAAGCCTCCAACTCTTTTTTTTTTTTTAAAGATTTTATTTATTTATTTGATAGAGAGAGATCACAAGTAGGCGAAGAGGCAGGGAGAGAGAGTGAGAGGTAAGCAGGCTCCCTGCTGAGCAGAGAGCCCGATGCGGGGCTCGATCCCAGGACCCCGGGACCCCGGGACCATGACCCGAGCCGAAGGCAGCGGCTTAACCCACTGAGCCACCCAGGCACCCCAAGCCTCCAACTCTTGATATCAGCTCAGGTCATGATCTCAGGGTTGTGAGATCAAGGCCGTCATTGGGCTTGGCACTGGACCTGGAACCTGCTTAAGATTCTTTTTCTTCCTGATCCCCCCAAAGAAGACCATATTAAAAAAAAGTGTTTTTCTAAATACTCCAAAGTAAACATTGTAATGTTAACTTTTTATACAACCTAATCGCCACATCTTCCCTGGATCCCATAATTTGCTTAGAGGGAAGCAATAAAGTTTATTTGGTAATTTGAAAAAAAGATAAAATATTTAAATGCCTAAAAGTTAATATTTGTAGCCCTTAAATATTAGTCATTTAGCTGAATAGGACCAAAAGCTGATTTGTAATACTGGGCAATGGCCTTAAGATGGCAGTAGTTCTGCATTAGGAATATTTTTCATTTGGTTTCTCTGGTAATTTAAAAATCCTTCAGTTTCTTAATAAAAAAAAAAGTGATTTTCTACTTTCCCTTTCTGCTCTTGCTGCAAGAGACGCCTACTTAGAAATTTTATTGTGGTTTTTGTGTGTGTATATATTTATTTTATTTTTGTGTGTGGGTGTATTTATTTTGGACGTTGGAAGGAGAGAATGTGGTAGGATGAAGCCCTTTGGTAGGAAACTTCTTTTTTTTTTGAAGGTATAGTAGTTTTGTTTTTTTTTTTTTGTTAGTTTTATTTCTTTTCTTTAATTTAATTTTTTTTCAGTGTTCCAAGATTCATTGTTTATGCACCCCAGCCAGTGCTCCATGCAATAAGTGCCCTCCTTAATACCACCAGGTTCACCCAACCCCCTACCCCTTTCCCCTCCAAAACCCTCAGTTTGTTTCTCAGAGTCCACAGTCTCTCATGGTTCGTCTCCCCCTCCGATTTCCCCCAACTCACTTCTCTCCATCTCCCATGTCCTCTGTGTTATTCCTTATGCTCCACAAATAAGTGAAACCATATGATAATTGACTCTCTCTGCTTGACTTATTTCACTCAGCATAATCTCTTCCAGTCCCATCCATGTTGATACAAAAGTTGGGTATTCATCCTTTCTGATGGAGGCATAACATTCCATTGTATACATGGATCATATCTTCTTTATCCATTCGTCTCTTGAAGGGCATCTTTGCTCTTTCCACAGTTTGGCGATTGTGGCCATTGCTGCTATGAACATTGGGGTACAGATGGTCCTTCTTTTCGCTGCATCTGTATCTTTGGGGTAAATACCCAGTAGAGCAATCACAGGGTCATAGGATAGCTCTATTTTTAATTTCTTAAGGAATCTCCACACTGTTCTCCAAAGTGGCTGCACCAACTTGCATTCCCACCAACAGTGTAAGAGGTTCCCCTTTCTCCACATCCTCTCCAACACTTGTTTACTGTCTTGTGGATTTTGGCCATTCTAACTGGTGTAAAGTCGTGTCTCAATGTAGGAAACTTCTCATTAAGGTTGTATCTCAATAAATAACTAAATGTTTAAAATATGAAATGAGTCCCTCTTGCAGAAAGAGCTAAAATACCGAATGGCTGAATTGTGATTCAGCAAGATCTCTTAGGATGTAGCAGTGGATTGAAATTTAATAAGTTAAGACACATGCTGTGTTTTAAGACACAGGTTCAAACAATCTAACAGTGTATTATGGGGAATCTTGATTTATCAGCAGTTAAGTAAGAAGTACAATGCGGATAAACTCAAGGTGAACTCAGCTAGTTCTGGTATAAATTGAATTTCTCTTTGACTGTCAGTCTTCCCTTTTCCTTCGCTGTCTTTCTGGGAGGCGTGGGGGGTTCTAAATTGCAGCAGGGTTATCATAGCGCCAGCGAGTCTGGGAACAGACTTCTGGTCCTTGGCTAATGGCATCCTTACATCTGCTTCTCCATCCCTGTCAGTGTTTGGTTACCTCTGGCCACGGCATCCACCCTGTCAGCAATCATGACTGCTGCATTAAACTCTGCAGTACCTCTACTTACGGCATCATCCCGAAAATTTTTAGTTTTGATCCAAACCACGAGACTATTTTAAAGTTGCCATTCCACACTCAACCAACCTCTTCTCTCTTGAAGAGTCCCAGGAAACCTTCACAGAAAGCTTTTGGCTTTGAAGCCACAGCAAAGGAGGGTCTGTGTTTCGCCATGGAAAGGTGGGGTGGTTACCTCAGACCCCTTCTATCCAGATGGGAGCCACCGTTTCTATTCTAGTGATGGCTCTCTGTTACCACAGGATACTCCGTAAAGCAGTTTTCTCTCAGAATGCAGAACGAAATACTCTGCTTTTGGATCCTCAAGCTCATGTGGAGGTTTCTGTTGTTTCTCATGGGAGGGATTTAACCTCACAATGGGATAGGGTGTAGGGTCTCTTGCTCAGAGACCCATACAAATGATGCACTTTAATGCTGCCCATCTTGTTTCCTGGGACTAACATTGTCAGATAAAATATTGAATGCCTAATTAAATTTGAATGTCCCAAATATCCCATGAAACCTAGTATTAAAGAAACTATTTGTTGTTTCTCTGAAATTTGAATATAAATTGACATACTTTATTTTCTAAATTTTGGCAACTCTGAGACATATACTTTGTATCCATTCTGAAACCACCTTTAAAAATACTTTTTATAATTAACTTTTTTCTTGCAGAAAGCCCAGAACTTGAAAAACAGATGTGTCCTGGCATTTGTTATGGGCCGAGTTGTGCTTCCCTCAAATGACTGTGTTTAATTTGAGGGGCTGTAGGGGCTCTATTTGGATATAGGACATTTAAAGAAGTGATCAAATTAAAACGAAGCTCTAGGGCAGACCTGATCCATTTTGACTGATGTCCTTTTAGAAGAGGAAATTTGGACCCACAAAGAGGGAACCAGGGGTGTCACGCACAGAGGAGGAAAGACCACGTGAGGACACAGCAAGAAAGCAGTGGTCTGCAAGCCAAGGAGAGAGGCCTCAGAAGAAATCAAACCTGTTGACATCTTAATGCTGGACTTCTAACCTCCGGAACTGTGAGAGATAAATTTCCGTTGTTTGAGCCACTCAGTCTGCAGTATTTTGTTATGGCAGCCCTAGAAAACGAATGCAGCCTTTGAGACGATTTTTCTACTTTGAGAGTCTCAAGTCCATGCTGGAATACAAAACCAAGAAATTGTCTGCCACAGAACATCTTCCTCTGAGGGATGGGCCTAGCCAAAACTTTTACCTTTTTCTAATTGGTGGGGAAATTTTGAAACAAAGAAATCTGTTAATATTTTAACATTATACTAGTATGGGTAAAATATCTAAACAAAGGATAATAGATACATTCAAGTCAGGCCTTCATAGCTAGGGTTTGGTATTCCTAAGGGATTATGGGAGACTTAGATATTTTTGGAGGCTGGTTGGTGATAATAGAAGCAAAAAATATGTGAGCCCAGTGAAATGGTTGTTCCATCCACGGATGGCCCTTCTTTTCTCTTTTTCCATTTATGTTTTGATTCCAAATTTTCAAATATTTAAGTGTGTTAAAATTTTGTATTCTCAAGGGCATCCAAATATACACATATTTTAGGAATGCCTTAAATAATGTGATCCAGTCAAGTGTGGAGTTCCCCTTGGGTCAGATGAGGATCTATAAATTCTTTGTCTCCAGGGCTCTTGAGCAGCAAGTTTACTTTTATGACTTAAGTGACTGGATGCATCTCACCTGTGTATTTTCATCTTTGATCTTTCTCCGATTATGTATTTCTCATGCTGTACTAGAGTGTCATTAAATGAATAACAAGTACCCTCCTAAGTTGATATATTTTGATTCTTTAATTACTTTGTCTCAGTTTTCTTATCTATAAAATTAGATACTTGAAAGTTTTCTTAAAATTAAAGATATCTATTTAATATTTGAAAAAAAGGCATGAAAAATTGAGTATCTCATGCTTATCCACACTTCTCCACTATTGGTTTTTGTTTTTTTTTTCTCCTCTTAACAAAAATATTCCACAACAGCCTCTTTTGAAAAGCAATGTGTAAATGAGTATCAGTAGTCTTAGAAATGATTTATTAGGTGCCTGGGTGGCTCATAGTTGGTTAAACGTCTGCTTTGGCTCAGGTCATGATCCCAGAGTCCTAGGATGTAGTTCGCCATCAGGCTCCCTGCTCAGCAGGAAGTCTGCCTCTCCCTCCCCCAGCCCCGCTTGTGCTGCTTCTCTCTCTCTCTCTCTCACAAAAATAAATAAATAAAATATTTTAAGAAAATGATTTATTATTTGTTGACTATTTAATCCAATTCTAGGCATCTAGGATTTCTGTTCCAGAAAAATCTCAGGTAACAGGCTAACTTCTGGACAGTGACTGTGTAACAGTTTTTCTTTTCTTGGCAAAGTGAAAGGATTAATAGATTATTGTTATACCTAACAGATAAGATATACTTACTGCAAGACTCTAAACATTTCCTCTCAAAAGCAAATATAAAACAATGGAATGTGTTAGGATCTTGTGGGAAATCTCTTTGTGTATTCAGAAGTGGTACTAACATAGTTTTCCATAGTTTGCCCTACTCCTGTGTTTCAGCTAAACATTCCAACCATCATTCCTCTACAGTGGACTTTTGAGAAACATCCAATTAATACAAAAGAAGGCAGGCAAAAAAAAAAAAAAAGGAATGATGAATAGGTGAGAGCAATGGGTAGTAAATAACAATATGGTAAACTTATACACAAACATATTGATAATTATACTAAGTGTAAATGACCTAAAAAGAGATGAAAAGATATTGTAAGACTTGATCAAAGCAAGATTTAAGTATATGCCATTTAAAGAGACCTGCTTTTAGACATGAAGACATAAAGAAATAAATACTGTTTGAAAAAAAATTGAGATGCAATATAAGATATTTGCCATCAAAAACTTTAATATAGTGATATGCTTTTTAAATTTTAAGATGATTTCTATTTAAATATGCAGTTAAAAACACATAAAGATATAAACAAAGGACTATTGCTTAGGTTTCTAAATTTTTGTAGTATTGTATCTTTCTAGCTAACAAAATCAGTTTAATGACCAAAAGACTTTTTATGAAGCAAAAAGAAAATCATGTAGTATCTCTCCTATCTTTGGTTGGAGTTTGCTTTTAAACCTCCTTTCTCCTTTATTCTTCTCACCCCCCCCCACTCAAACTGATACTGGGATTTGTGGAGAGCAGCAACCACAAACACATTCTGGTTGGCCAACGTGGGTTTCCACAGGATAGGTGTTCCCAACCCAGGCCACATGTTCCCTTCTCCTTCCCAGTTTCCACTCACAGGTGGCTCATGGTCCTTCAGAAACATGGCTGGGTATGTCAGAAGCAGGGATAGGCTGTAAAAGGAGCAATTATCTGGTCATTTTGTGGTTGCTGCTTCTTAATCCTTTCACCATTTCCAATGAGATGAAGCAAAGTTCTGTTGATTTTGCCCACATTACCTAGTTCTATCTCCTGTGGGGAACACTAGTTAGAAATGGAGTTGGATAATAAGAAATCTCACTTGTGTAAGGTACACATCTCCTGGCACTGTTTAGTCCAGCATTACATGTAGTTTGAGAACCAAGCAAATGGGTTTGCACTCAAGGACCGATAACCTTATTAAAGAACCAATCAGTCATTCATTTTTAAATTCTTACTGAGTTTGGCAGATGTCCCTGGCTTTGTTTGCTCTGGGCATCAGAATCCCATCGGCAATATTAGCTAGATTTGAGAAATTGAACAATGATAATACCTGAGAGGAAAGCTTGGACTAGAGACTTTAGGAAGCTACTAAACATTTTAGCTGAAAATGACTTCACTCATATTACATACTCTATGGTGCACAATTATACATACGAACATATACAACAGAGATTTTTTGTACTGATTTGTGACATTATTTCCAACTTCCTTGTCCTTAAGAAGTTATCAGAAATTTTTGTTATGATAAGATAAGAAAATGCCAAGCTTTCTCTTCTTCCAGACATAGTTCATTTTATCATTCTTGTTCCACACCCATGTGCGCTAAAATGTTGAAGTCTCATGTCTTTCCCTTATTACTGTCGCAGAAAATTCATAGTTACTCAGAGGTTAGTGTAAGTACCGCATCTTTCTCCTGAATGGGGTGTCCTGAAAGCAGAGCCTGAGATGAAAACTTAGCTGCAGGTGGCTTATTAAGAGGCAGTCCCAGGGGTGCCTGGGTGGCTCAGGGGTTAAGCCTCTGCCTTTGGCTCAGGTCATGATCTCAGAGTCCTGGGATAGAGTCCCACAATGGGCTCTCTGCTCATCGGGGAGCCTGCGTCCCCCTCTCTCTCTGCCTGCCTCTCTGCCCACTTGTGATCTCTCTGTCAAATAAATAAATAAAATCTTTAAAAAAAAAAAGATTAAAAAAAAAAAGGCAGTCCCAGAAATCAGCAGTGAAATAATAGAGTAAGAGCCAGTAACAATATGAAGGGATAACACTGTTGTAGGCAACAGTGCTCTAATTCCACTGGGATGTTCCATGAAACACAGAGAATCCTTCCCAGAATTGTACACCAGAAGGCAAGTCTGACCATCTGTTGGTTCCTGTTCTCTTATACTTGAGGGATGCTGGCTGACTTCCAGGCTGTGTGTGAGTTGGAGCAGCCCCTTTAACCTCAGAGAGATCCTCAGGCCCAAAGGAGAAAGACCTTGAGTGGCTCTGTTGAGGTAGGACACTATTTTTTTTTAAATTTTTTTTAAAGATTTTATTTATTTAATAGAGATCACAAGCAGCAGAGAGAGAGGGAGGGGGAAGCAGGCTCCCTGGGATCATGACCCGAGCCAAAGGGAGAGGCTTTAACCCACTGAGCCACCCAGGTGCCCTGAGATGGGATACTATTATTGTGAGCTTTCATGTGAGATGTGGCTAAAATCAGAAGTGGGCTAAAGAATTGTGATATGGGGCACCAGTGCCATGTTCTTCAGCGGTTATTCACTTGGGTACAATGACATTTATTCCACTCTGTAAGAATGTCTCTGGGAATGGTGTTACTCCATTGGTCAGTCTGTCTCCAATCCACTGTTCATCCTGTATTCTTCTCTTTCTGTTCCATCTGTGATCTACTCTGTGTATTCTCTGCCCTAATTCAACATAGTAGAACTCTATGGAAACTCACAAAAATACTTTGGTCCAGTGCTTTCCTAGCTTGTTCACATCGGACTCACATAGAAAATAGTAATGTTTACTTAGCATGTTGGAGCAAACAGAAGAATCTGGCCCAGATAAGTGGGGCAACCTGGGCTTTTGAAGCTCTGAACCTTCTGCAAAGCCTGACAGAGTGGATCTGATCAATATCTTAGCATAAATATAACCAAGTGTGTTCTAGGCACTCTTTTAGTTGAAATACTGTATTGAATCAGGATTTTGGTTTTTTTAAATAGTAAACTCCTGGCTGCTTAGTTTAATTTAACACATGTTTGTTGAGAGTCTATCGTGTGCCAGGCACTATGATAGACACCAGAAGGTAAAAGTAGACGATGGTAACTTCCCTGGAGGGACCTTCAGTTTAGAGAGGGAGAATATGTATCTAATTATTATAATACCATACATAAAATGGAGAAGCTAGTCTGGCATGGCTTCTTCACCTCATGCTGCTTACTCTGCCCAAAATATTCTTTCTTCCTATATTAGAGTTCCCCAGGGACACAGAGTCAATAGGGTGTGTGTGTGTGTGTGTGTGTGTGTGTGTGTGTGTGTGTGTATGTAGAGAGAGAGAGAGAAAGAGATTTATTATAGGAGTTGGCTCATGCAATTATGGAGGCTAAAATCTGCTGTCTGCAAGGTAGAAAAGCAGAGAAACCAGTAGTATAATTCAGTTCAAGTCCAAAGGCCCAAGAACCAGGAGCCCTGACATCTAGGGCCTGGAGAGGGTGGGCTTCCCAGCTCAAGCAGAGAGAGTAAATTTGTCCTTTCTCCACCACCACCATTCCTCTGCCTCAGTTTTTTTGTTTTTGTTTTTGTTTTTTCTATTCAGGTCCTTATCAGGTTGGACTATGTCTGACTTAATGGGTGAGTGCAAACTTCTTTACCCAGTCTACTGATGCAAATGTCTTCCAGAGACAGGCATAGATGCATGCAGAAATGTTTTACCAGCTATCTGGGCATCCCTTAGCCTGTCAAGTTGGCTCAATAAATTAACCATCATGCCCTCTTTTATTTGTTGATTTCCATTACCATGCAAGCTACCTCCCACATCACCCTTGGAAAGAACATTATTTCATTTAGCTGCAGGAACCTTGAGATATCTTTTTGATGGTTTTATTAATATCTGGTTTTGTGTCAGGCTTTTCTAGTAGCTCTATTATTTCAGACTGGGAACCATGTTTTGTTCATCTTTGTATCTCAATTCCTAGCGCACAACCTGGTGCATAATGTCCATTGAATGAATGAATGAATTTCCTTTTCCTAATTTCTATATCTTCATCCATTGTGAAATTTTGAGTGAGTGCCAGGAAGCACCTACTTGGAGGCAGGAGGCACTGTGTTTGACTCTGAATCCCATGTTCTCAGTAATCAATAAATCAGGATTTACATTTCATAGGTTTATAATAAATATTTTAATTGCTCGGAGGGGTACCTGGGCGGCTCAGTGGGTTAAATCCTCTGCCTTTAGCTCAGGTCATGATCCCAGGGTCCTGGGATTAAGCCCCACATTGGGCTCTATGCTCAGTGGGGAGCCTACTTCTCCCTCTCCCTCTGCCTGTCTCTCTGCCTACTTGTGATCTCTGTCTGTCAAATAAATAAATCTTAAAAAAAAAAAAGATTTTAATTGCTTGGAGCCACAATCTTCAGGCGGCATTCTGACAACCATTAATTTTTAGTCATGTCAAATACGTGTAAGTATCAGGCACTAATTTTCCATTGGACGTTTGGTAGACTCTTCACATCTTACACCAAGAGCTCACATGCAGGCTATATAATCACAGGGTAAAAATGGCTTAAGCCAACGTTTTGGGAACCTAATAATTAACTTACCAGCTACACTTAATTTTTAATAGTACATCATTCAGAAAAATACTTAAAGACTTTGGAGTTTTATCAGGAGGGTCACAGGATTCTCCAAGTTTCTATTACTAGATTCTGTCTATACTGAGATAATACTGCCTACTAAGCTCTCTTCATTATGACTGTTGACCCTTGGAAAGTACTCAATGTGATTTATTCTTGTTCTAAAAGCTCTATTTTAAAACTGTCATTTGGACATGCGAAGAGTTCTTAATGAGAATGTTGGAATATATGCTCTTGCTAGTGAAGTTGTCAATATATGCATAATTTCTTATTAGTCTCTTCTGGAAATTAGCCAGGTAAGAAATATAAATAACATGTCCATTTTCTCCTTTTGTCTTTCTCCTTTTTCACCTCCCAGAATGCAAGTACTCTGAGTAGAGTACACATGTGCTACAGAATCTCTGGGTCCGCATGTGTCTTTCTCCATCCCATCTCTCTCTCCCTCTGGTGTGCCTACCTGCACACGGGCACCCAGTGCATTTGCATGTGGGCGGGGCACTTGTCAGTGACTGGAAAAATAGCCAACGTTGTTGAGCTTCTTCCATGTGCCAGACATTGTGAAGGGCATTAAATAATGATCTCACTTAATCGCCAAAACATGGAATATACTCATTTAACAGATGAAATTCAAATCCTGATCTTTGTGACAAGAAGCCAGCCCCTTCTGCTTTTCTTAAAGCTCTATTTCACTTTTCCATTTGAATTTTTCTTCACAACACATGTGTGTGGTGAAACCACAAAGAAAGAAGCAAATAGAATAAAAGCAAACATTTCTTTTCACCATTGCTCAATACATTCTCACCCCCCCCCAACCCCTGAAGTAACTGCTATAAGTTGAACATATGTTCTTACAGACCTATCCCAGTGTACACAATGTATATACATAATTACAAAGAATATTTTCAGGGGCACCTGGGTGGCTCAGTTGGCTAGGTGTCGGACGCTTGATGTCGGCTCCGGTCATAATCTCAGAGTCGTGAGATCAAGCCTTGTGTGGAGCTCCATGCTGAGCATGGAGCTTGCTTAAGATTCTCTCTTCCTCGGGGCACCTGGATGGCTCAGTGGGTTAAGCCTCTGCCTTCCACTCAGGTCATGATCTCAGGGTCCTGGGATCGAGCCCCACATGGGGCACTCTGCTCAGCAGGGAGCCTGCTTCCCCCTCTCTCTCTGCCTGCCCCTCTGCCTACTTGTGATCTCTACCAAATAAATAAATAAAAATCTTTAAAAAAAAAAAGATTCTCTCTTCCTCTCTCTCTGTACCTGCCCCCTGCTTGTGTGTGGGTACACTATCTCTCTAAAAGATATATATACATATACATATATATATGTATATATATATGCCTTATATATATTTTTACACACATATGTATTTGTATTTACATACTTGTATATTTATCAACCTACCACAGTTCTCCCTTCACATTCCCCATGCCTAGATTTTAGCTTCTAGCTCATTGTAATGTTTCAATCTCCACTTATTTTTTAATGATTATAACACTCTAGCCTCTCAATTCCTTTAACTTCTCTTCTGGGATGGTCTTATCACTGACACTATTACTACCCTCTTCTGTTCTTCCAGCTCACGTCCTGTTTTCCAGCTCCAACCCTTGGAGTGCACTGGTGTGTACAACCCAATGATTGCCACCTCCTTTTCACTGTCTTTCACTGCTATTATGTTCTCATTTTTTCCCCCCAACTGAATATTCATGGAGAATCATTATAATCACTTAATTGATACATCCTTAGAAAATCATTACAATCATTTAATTGATACATCCTTAATTCCTGTATTCCTTTCTCACCTCTTCAAACTAGCAAAAGATCACATTCTGGTAGTGGTAGATACTAAAAAACAACATAAACCTTCCTTCCCTGTATCTATCTATGCCCTTTGCAATATGACTCTGCAACCCCCATGTGAGGACGAGAATCTGCTTCTCCTGGAATCTGGTCTAGGTTTGTGAGTTGCTTTCAGGAACAGCATGCAGCAGAGGACATTTTGTCAGTGCTGAGCCTGAGTCACAAGAGGTGTTGAGGGATTCCACACTCATTTTGGGAATCCTGCTACTGCTGGGTGAATAAGTTTGGGTTACCCCAAGGGATGCTGAATCATTATCTCAGTCCACTCTAGTCATTCCAGGCCATAATCAGTAAAATACCAGACATGTGAGCAAGGCCATCCAAAATCGGTCAGTCCCTAGTGACCTATGACCTATGATCAGGTGTGAGCCCAGCCACGAGAAACCAAGCCTGGTTCATATCAATAAGACAGTTTAGCTGATTGTAGATTCCTGAACAATAATAAATATTGTTTTAAGCAACTGAGTTTTGAGGTTACTTGTTATGCAGCAGTGGGTAGCACATACACAGGTTAAAGTCAACTCTATTAGTTCTTTGTATTTACACCTGAGCAGCTGATCCTGGCTGAAGAAAATATACACAACCATTGCACATGTATTTCAATGAGTAATTAATGCTACTCTCTGTAATAATATGTTAATGCCCTGATGCAGTCACTCTACTGCTGTTCTAAATGATTATTTTATAGTTTCCTCTTGTCACATCATGTCCCCTCATCTTTACTCTCAAGTGTTGACCCAGGTTCTATTTTTCTGGAAAAATACCCAGTACCGAATAGCATACATAGTTAGGTACTCTGCCTTGCCTTCTGTTACTGTAGAGCAGTGGTTCTTACGTTGTGGTCCCCAGATCAGCAGTAGCCCATGGGAACTTGCTAGAAACCGAAATTCTTGGATCCCACTGGAGAATGACTGAATTATAAATCTGGCCCTAGGACTCAGCAATCATATATATATATTTTTTAAAGATTTTATTTATTTATTTGAGAGAGAGACAGTGAGAGAGAGCATGAGCTAGGAGAAGGTCAGAGGGAGAAGCAGACTCCCCATGGAGCTGGGAGCCTGATGTGGGACTCGATCCCGGGATTCCGTGATCATGACCTGAGCCGAAGGCAGTCGTCCAACCAACTGAGCCACCCAGGCGTCCCTCAGCAATCATATTTTTAACAAAACCTCCACATGTGAAGTTTGAGAAGCACTGCTATAAATTGTCTACATATACAGGTAAGGCCAGCCCTCTCCTTGAACACCGTAGCTCATCCTCTCAGAAATAGTAATTTTCCCCCTTGCCTATGATATTTTTCATTTCTACTAAATCATCTCACCATCATACAAATGTGATGTTATTTTTCTCATCTTTTTTTTTTTTTTTTTTTTAAGATTTTCTTTATTTGTTAGAGAACGAGAGAGAACCTGAGAGGGGAGAAGGTCAGAGGGAGAAGCAGACTCCCTGCAGAGCTGGGAGCCAGATGCGGGACTTGATCCTGGGACTCCAGGATCATGACCTGAGCCGAAGGCAGTCGCTCAACCAACTGAGCCACCCAGGTGCCCTATTTTTCTCATCTTAATACAAATTATTCCATTTCTCTGTCCCCCTTTAATGAAAACTGAAATAGTTGTCTTTCTCACTGCCTGTGATCTCTTCTCTCTTGCTCTCTTAAGCACACAAACTTTATCCTCCAACAATTCACCAACTCTCTGATTAAATTCGCCAGTGGTACCCATTTGCTAAACCCAGTGTTCAATCTTCAGTCCTCCTTTTTTTTTTTTTTTTTACCCATAAGTGTCACTTGTCACATTATCACTCCCTCCTGAGGTAAACATTTTTTTTACTTGGCTACTAGGTCAAAATACCCAAGTAGACACTTCAGAAAAGAGAGCATGCAAATGGAATATAAATAAAGATGTTCAGTATCATTAGGAACCAGAAAAATTAGGGGCACCCGAGTGGCTCAGTTTATTAAGTGTCTGCCTTAGGCTCAGGTCATAATCTCTGGGTTCTGGAATGGAGCCCCATGTTGGGCTCCCAGCTCAGCGGGGAATCTACTTCTCTGTCTCCCTCTGCCTCTCCCCCTGCTTGTGCTCTTCTGTCTTTCTCTGTCTCTTTCTCTCAAGTGAATAAATAAAAAATCTTTTTATTTTTTAATTTTTAAATTATTTTAGTTTACTTAATTAACATATAATGTGTTATTGGGTTCAGGGGTATAGGTCTGTGATTTATCAGTCTTATATTAATACCTACTGCTTATTACATCACATGCCCTCCTTAAATCCATCCCCCAGTTAACCTAGCTCTCCACGCTTACCCCCTCCAGCAAGCCTCAGTTTGTTTCCTATGATTAAGAGTCTCTTATGGTTTGTCTCCCTCTCTGATTTTGTCTTGTTTTATTTTTTCCTCTCTTCCCCAATGATCCTCTGTTTTGTTTCTTAAATTACACATATCAGCGAGATCATATGATAATTATCTTCCTCTGTTTGACTTACTTCACTTAGCCTAATACCCTCTAGTTCTATCCATGTTATTGCAAATTTCAAGATCTCAGTTTTTTTGATGGTTGTGTAATAATATACACCACATCTTCATTATCCATTCATCTGTTGATGGACATCTGGACTCTTTTTCCATAGTTTAGATATTGTGGACATTGCTGCTATAAAAATTGGGGTGTACATGCCCCTTTAGATCACTACATTTGGATCTTTGTGGTAAATACCTAGTAGTGCAATTTCTCATCATAGGGTAGCTCTATTTGCAACTTTTTGAGGAACATCCGTACTATTTTCTGGAGTGGCTGCACCAGCTTGCATTCCCACCACCAGTGAAACAGAGTTCCCCCTTCTCTGCATCCTTGCCATCCTGTCATTTCCTGACTTCTTAATTTTAGTCATTCTGACTGGTATGGTTGTATCTCATTATGGTTTTGATTGGTATTTCCCTGATGCTAAGTGATGTAGAGCACGTTTTCATGGTTCTGTTGGCCATTTGGATGTCTTCTTTGAAGAAATGTCTGTGTCATCTGCCCATTTCTTGATTAGATTATTTGTTTTCGGGTGTTGAGTTTGATAAGTTCTTTATAGATTTTGGATTCTAGCCCTTTATCTGATACGTCATTTGCAAATATCTTCTCCCATTCTGTCGGTTGTCTTTTGATTTTATTTACTCTTTCCTTTTCTATGCAAAAGCATTTTTATCCAGAAAAATGAAGACTGAAACCTCAGTGAGACACTACATTTCATTAGACTGGTGAAAATTAGAAGTCTAATCAAGTCAGATGAGGACATGGAGCGGTGGGAACTCATGAACTGCTGATGGACAGATCAGCACAGCCTGCTTGGTCATATCTAGTGAAGGTGGGGGTACCCATAACCCACAACCCAGGAATTTCACTACTAGAGAGGAAAATGTGTACACTTATACCAGAGCATGTTCATATAAGTTCATCGTATTGTTCAAATTGGCCCTCGACTGGAAACAATCCAAAAGTTGTATCCCAGAAGGATATGTTATGGTGTTTTCTTTTTTCTTCCTCCTCCTCCTCCTCTTCTTCTTCTTCTTCTTCTTCTTTTAAGATTTCTTCTTTATTTATTGTCAGAGAGAGAGCACAAGCAGGCAGAGTCACAGGCAGAGGCAGAGAGAGATGCAGGCTCCCCGCTGGACAAGTAGCCCAATGTGGGACTCGATCCCAGGACCCCGGGATCACAACCTGAGCCGAAGGTAGCAGCTTAACTGACTGAGCCACCCAGGGGTCCCTATTGTGGTGTTTACACCACACAGCAATAAAAGTAAATGGGCTTCTGATGTCTGTTGCAAAATAGATAACTCTTAATGACATAATGTTGAGCAAAAGAGGCCAGGCAGAATAGAACAATTAATGTATGACCTCCCCAAATAGGCAGAATCAAATGATATTTTTAGAGTTGGTAAATTAGTCTGTGAAACCATAAGGAAATGGAAGGAAGTTGAATTCCTTGAAAGTCAAGGCCGTGTTTGGCAGTAGGTGGTGAATGAGGCTATGATGTGCTAGAGCCCCGCAGAGTTTCCATCAGGGTGCCCGTAATATTCCATTTCTTTATCTGAGTAGGTGTTAACCTGAGTTCATTTTGCAACAGTTTGTTAAGCTGTAAATTTAAGTTTTATATACTTTTTCCTGTGCTTTCTTTATATCACAATATTGCAAGTTTAACAGATAAGGTATTCATTTCATTTAGAGGTGTTGTGAGGATTAAAATCCCAACAGAAAGCCTGGCATCATGACTCCCCTCTTCACACAACCAACTTTTTTTTTATTAAGAATCCATTCCAAACTCTTTAGGATCTTCTTATATCCAATAACTGGCCTCCAGGTTGGTTAGATTCTTTTTTTTTTTTTTAATTGCTTAAGGAGCTTTAGAAATGGAACAAGACTGTCCTTATGGAAGTGTTCTGTTGTCTTTGACCTTGGGAATAAACAGTGTTATCCAAAAAGTTAAACACCTCTGTCCATCAAATCCTGGGATGCCATGTTCATAAATGCTGGAAGACTGAGGGTATCCAGAAGATGTGGCACTCTACTCCTGGGTCAGAAAGCCACTTTCCTACAGTTTTTGTTGTCTGATATACACTATCTCATAAGGCACCCCAGCGTCCAGCTTTGTGTAACTGCTGTAAGAGTATGAGTTGATCTGGTGGGCAGGACCAATGAAGGCACCTGGTCATGGGTAGTGTTCGTATGGAGACCTGTGGCCCAGCAAAGGTGATTCCGCATCTTCTCTGAAAGAAGCACAGGCTTTCTCTGGTGCCCCGCATAGTCGCTGGAATGTTGGAAGTAATAAGGAAACGTTCAATGAGTAAGGGAATGTGTAAATGAATACAATAATCAGAAAATAAGTCAGGGGGTAATTATAGTTTAAGTCAGAGGAGAGAGAGAGGCCATAATTTAGGGAAAGATCAAACTGAATATCCGCACTGTGAATGCACCCACAAAAATCAAATCAAATTTGCATGGAGTGGTGAGGAAGCCCTGGGATTTTAAGACCACTTTGCCTGAGGATCAGGTTGAAGTCAACAGGAATCTTTGTGAAAGGAAAGGCAAGCAGCCCTGGGCTCCAGGGTTGAGGCAGGTGGGGTGGGGGTGGGGGGTAGCGAAGTGGGGGGTGGGGATGGCTGGAGTTTTAGGGCTGCATTGTTACTGTCAGTTAGTCTTGTGGGAAATGATCTTTCCACTGCTAGGAAAGGTACCAGGAGTTTTGTGCACTCTCTCTATCTCAAATAAGTAAATAAAATATTTTTTAAAAAATAGCCTAAAAATCTGATAGTGGAATAATTTTTAAAATCTAGGAAAAGACACCACAGTGGAAAGTAAAATATGTAAAGTGTGGAATGAAAGGTAGTACAGAATGCTTTGGAATAGAACAGGCTACTTCAGAATAATTTAAAGGTAAGTAATCTTGACCTTTGCTGTTTAATATTTATATATTTGCATATGTAAGTGGGACACATAAATCGGCATATATTCATAACATACTGTAAGGATAAAATGAATAATTTCAAAAAATCTTGCATCATTTGGCAGTGGTCATAAACTTTTGATCAGAGTACTCATAATAGAAACATACTTAGGAGGTGGAATTTATGAGTGAAATGACTCAGCTTAACTTAAAATACTAAAAAACAAAGAGTGCTAAGAAAAACAATTATGAAGGTAAAAAACTCTACGTTTGCAGGAAGGAATCAATGTTAAGTGAAGAATTTTGTGTCAAAGTTTTATCTTCGTTACATCATTACCTTTTCACATTCTAGAGTCTACAGGGCCCTGCACATCTGCCCCCCCTCCCCGCCCCACATCTTTTCCTTCTCACCTCTTCCCACTCTCCTTGCTTTGTTCATTCCAGTCACAGTGGCCCTCTTTAAGCATCTGGACAGTCTGAAATTCCTTATTATGCCACGACTTTGTACATGCCATTATTTTATTATGACAAATTTAACATTTTTTTATGAAATGGAACTTTGCCCCCTGTGTATGTGATGGCCTACAGAAATAAGGTAATTGGTTAAGTTCTCATTGTCATTCTTCTGCCCTCTACCCCAGCTCATCTCCCTCCACACTTCTAGTCTCAGTTTACATGTCCCTGCCTCAGGAGGACACCCTAATGAGGTCAAGGTCCCCTTTATCACTTTCATTGCAATGGAACTTACTGGATTTGTCTGTAATTATTGGTTTAGTCTCTCTCATGCTAGGCTATAAACTCAGTGAGGTTAGGGCCTGTGTCTGGATCAAGTGTTTATCTCTAGGGCCAGACAAGGTTTCTGGAATATAGTACTCAGTAAATTTTTATTGATTGATTTACTCAATCACTAAATTATTATTCTCCCTATTTCATAGATGAGGAAACCCAAGACTCAGAATTTAAGCCCCTTGCCAAGGTCACATACCTGGCAAAGGGCAATAATATCACTTAGTAGGTTTTCTTCTCTTTACTCCATAATTTGGTGCTGAGGAACACTCCTTTCATACTTAGAAAAAGCAAAAGACTGAAATCTAGGTCCCCAGAGAGAGAAGAAAACGAAAGATGCCTAAATGAAGAGTTAATTTCTCACCTGCGTTTCAAAGTAGACTTTTGAGTCTTTACCAGAAACAAGTCTTAAAAAAAAGGCTTTCTGTTGTAAGAACCAGCTTCTGAGAGAATGAAAAAGAAGTTATGATTACTGTTTTTATAAATCAAAGCTTGGATTTAAATAATCACAACAAAATCGAAAATATTAACTTATTGAAGGCTTACTTTGTGTCAAAGTTTTTGTAAGCATTTCACATTAATTAACCTATTTGATCTTCACAACAACCCAAATGCTGTAAATACTATAATCATCCCCATTTCTACAGATGACAAAACAAGGTTTAAAAAGAAAAACAAGGTTAAAAAACAAACAAACAAACTTGCTCATAGTCACCCAGATAGTAAGTAGGTGTAGAAGAGCCAAAACCTGGGGGACCTAGCGCGTATTCCATCCACAGTGGAGAAGTGAATGGATGATGACATAACAGTTGGTTTCCCTCCCAAAATGAGAGAAGAGTTAAAGCAGGTGGGAAGAAGAGAATCAGAGGGGCCCAGGTGAGAACTGAGACTTTGGGTGATTGAAATGAACCTGATCTCTATTTCTGTCCTTCTGGCTGAACACTCACCAAGGAGGGAGTAATGGGGAGACCCCAGAGTAGGGGGTGTCTCTGGCTTACAGGTTGTAACCAGCCAGATTGTAATCTCAGAGAGAGGATCTCATCTAGCATGGCTCAACAGGGTAGAGGAGCCATGGCAGATAAAACAGGGCAACCTTTCAGATTCTTGTGTATCCTGGAGAACCTTAAGAAGTTTCTCATGTCCCTGACTCTTTGGGACTCTTTAGGGCTCTAAAATAGGGTAGCCAAGGGCCACAGATGAGAAGAGTCCTTGAGGTAGGATAAGGGGAATTAGATCTCTCCAGTCTGACTCCTATGCAAGGAAAGAACCTGAAGACAAGTTTTCAGTATGGATTTTTATGCACACAGATGGTCCTACCCTGTGGCAATTTGACTACTGTATATGAAATTTTACTATCTTTGAAAATTTGGCCATAAGTCACTGAAAGTTATATTTAAAAATATTTTTAAAAATTTTGCTCAAATTTAATTTTACCCAATTATCTAATTACCTTCAGAAATAAGACAACTGGCTACGTTCATTTCACCAGTCATGTAAAATAAAGAAGCATCGGTATATTTCATTATCTAGAGATAAGATAACCATCATTTGGGTTTGCCTGGGACTTCCCTAGTTTTAACCCAGAGAGTCCTTTGTACCCAGTGACCTTCAGGTCCTGGGTCACTGGGAGAGTTAGTCACCGGCCTGCTGCATACATACTGCATTAAAGGCTTGCAGACAAAGGTATTTATCACTAAGAGTTTAGATAAGTCAGTCCCAGTATCCTGGTTTTGACTTTGCAGGATGCAGTGGTATTTCTTCTTGGCTTTAAGTAGATTCTGTCGATAGGCTTACAGAAGACCTCTTGAAGCAGGTCTCTGAATTACGATTTGAAAATGTTCTTGATGTTCTCAAAGAGAAGTGAGACACCTAACTCTGACACACTAAGAGCTAAGCTAGAAGAATCTGTGATAGCTCCACTGACCTTGCAGGGGTAATGTCGGAGAAGGTGCATGTGACTCCAGGAGTCACTGTGGAGCACAGGAGTCAGGACAGGACAAGGAAGCTCTGTGACAGTTTCCTTCACCCTGGCAGCAGCCAGAGCCAGGATTTTTGACTCTGTTGTCAGCTCTCTTATTAATTCTCTCAGCAGTCCTTGGCATCATAGCCAAACATCATTTTAAGCTCTCAGTCTGTCAACTCTGGATAATTCTTAGCTTTCTCACAGTGTTGTTGTGGGAATTGATTAATATTTATGAACACATTTATATGGAAAAGTGCAGTATAAATATTATTGCATGAATTGAAAAATTGTTTCCTGCATAATATTATGCACAAAGGAAAATAAGCCATAGACTGTAGGGTCTTCTTGGAATAGTTTTAAAATAATCCGTTAACTTCCACTTAACCCTTTCATCTTTAATAAGTCTAGTGCTTTTGTTATTTAATGTTTTTAACAATGATTTGTATTAAATTTTTAAAAATAATTTTTATTGTACTGATGCATTTTGTTTCACATTAAGTTCAGTGCATTTCTTTGTTTCCAGTTAAGATTTTCTAAATCATTAAATATGAGTTTCCTCCATTGAATTTGTCCTATAGTATGTGCATATGACATTACTTGAGGAAAGTTGTTGAAACCCATTGCTTAAGAGAATAAATACTTCTGTAGTCAAGTTCACTGCATGCTACATTTCTGTTACGTGCATTCTTGTCCCACTCTTACATTCCTATGCATAAAATTTAAAATATATTTAACTGGGGGTGCCTGGGTGGCTCAGCGGGTTAAGCCTCTGCCTTCAGCTCGGGTCATGATCTCAGGGTCCTGGGATCAAGCCCCGCATTGGGCTCTCTGCTCAGCAGGGAGCCTGCTTCCCCCTCTCTCTCTGCCTGCTTCTCTGCCTACTTGTGATCTCTCTGTCAAATAAATAAATAAAATCTTAAAAAAACCAAAAACCAAAAACCAAAAACCAAAAAAATATATTTAACTGGAAGGAAAATGGGACTTTGAAAATAATTATACTTAAGTATTTGGTTAAGCTTATGAATCATATAAAGTAGACAAATAATGCCTTTCTTATAAAATATGTAACACTAGTAATAATTCTTAAAATATTCATAATGGTAATATTTTACAAACGTCAAAAAATAAATCCATTAAATGTTAAAAGTCTAGTTTGGAAAGATTGATTTTAAAAGTTCAGCAGTCTTTATAACAATTTAACCTTTAATAGTCTAACTTCTGCATCATGTCTACCTTTAAGCTCAAGATTATTATTGCAAATGCTTCTTATTTCTCATAACTTCAACCTGTATAACTCTTTCTAGTCATGGCTGCTATTTTAGTTAAGATGTCAGTGTTGTCTTCTGGCACCAAATGTGTCACATAAGGCTGACAGCCATTTCAGACTGAGTGTTTTGGGACATCAGTACATTAGTAGGATCAACACTGATCTAGGGCCTGGTTCTCAATAATGCACATTAGAAACTTTAAAAATTAAGTTATTCCCAAGTAGTTACGTTTATAAAATATATACTAGTTATATTCACAGGAGAATGATTTATCAAATATATGTACAATTATTTATTCCTAGGAACAGGTGTATTTGGCAGGACTAATAAGACATATTCAGGAATCCAAAACGGAGAAAGTTGCTCAGTGAATACAGAATCTGGACAAGGAAACTGAGTGTTACCAAGCAGAAGAAAACTTCATCTAATATGTTCTAGAGTGGGAGCCTTTTTCGTGCTTACCAAAATTCTATAATAAGTGGTAGTTAAGATCAGAGTACAGTTAAGGGACATATTCTTTTTGTCCCCTCGTCTCTTTCAATTCTTATCAGTCACATACACACAAATCCCATATTGCATAATAAACTTTCTTGTGACAAATGTATTACATTTTCTAGGATCCATTCGAAAGGGATACTTCCTTTTTCAAGAAGCACCCTAAGTCTTTTGCTGAGGTTTGGGAAGCTCTCTAATCTTATCAGCAGTTTGTTTTATATTCTTGTAAATGTGTTGCCTCCCTACCCACCTTCACGCATTACACTTTCCGTAGATGTCTAACTTTATCCAGGTTATCAGTCAGTTAGGGTTAAGTTAAATGCTACGATCCTTAACAATCCTTAAAATCTCTGAGGCCTGAAACAACGAAGGTTAGTTCTCAGTTAGCTTATATGTGTCTGCCTGGGTGGTGAGGCTCTGGTCCATGTTTTGTGCAGCCAGAGAAGTAGGCTAATAGATCATCCCTCATCTGAAGCATTGTTGTCATGGTAAGGGAGGGAAATGCATTTAATTGCACACTTCCTCTTAAAGGCTTTTCCTTGGAAGGGATACACATCAATTCTAATAACATTTCCTTGTTAAAGCAAGTCATATGGCCGTGCTTATCCTCAAAAGGATAGGAAAGTACAATTCTACTACATTCTTGGAGGAGGAGAAGTAGAAATATCCTTGAAGAGCAATAATAAACACCATATCTAGTCATTTTGATTAATATTTTCACTTTTCAAGAATGATATTTTCGACCTAGTTCTCAAATTCAGGGCTCAATTGCTCAACAAATACTCATTTAAGTGTCAGTTTTATCAAAATCCTTTTCCAAGCTCTGGGGATGATACGAAAATGAGACAAGTAAAGATCTAAAGACTCTCGTCTAAAATAGAGCTCGATAGCCCTTTTCCTCTTATAGAACTTGTATTTCTACTTCATAGCTCTTAGCAAATAACCATCATTTATTGATTATTTCTGTAAGTATTTGTCTAATACGGTCTCCTCTACTAGTTTATAAATTCCATAGAGGATACAGGCTGTGTCTGTTTTCATGTCAACATTCTGAAGAGCAACCATCATGCCTGATGCCTTGTAGGCAGTGTTCAATGATTATATGTTGAATAAATTATAGAAGAAAAAAACTATAGTGGAAGTCAAAGGTGGAAACCTTCTTTCCAAACAATTTATATCTTAGTTAGCTCTGTATCGCCCTCTACATTGACAGTATTTATGTGGCCACAGTTTTTGTTTGCAATAATGTCCTTACCAGGAGAGACTATGCTTGCTTTATTTAATCTCATGTCCCCAAGCACTAGCCCAGTGCCTGGCACGTGGTAGGAGCTCAATAAATACTTGTTGACTTAGTGAAGCAAAAGAGATAAGCTCCAAGGACTACTGAAATAAATAATTGTTAATAGGTCACAGTTTTATAAGTTACTGAAGTGTGCTTCTTTCAACTGCCCATTAATAACATGTGGTTTAATCCTCTAAAGCATGAGTGTTACACACAGTTGCTTTTGATAAATTAGTGGGTGAGTGTTTTTGTAATTGGACAAAATTCTGATTGCATCTGACATGAACTGATTAATAGAGATTCAGCACGTGACCTCCAGTGGCTGGAGACAGATCCTTTGCTGGAGGCCCAAGCAGAGAATGATAAAAGGAAAGTTTGTCTCACATTCTATTCCTTTGGGTCTAGGTCTGCAGAATGGAATTGTAACTCACTTCAAATAAACTGTTTTAGGTCAATATTCTGAAAATCCCATTAACTGAGGAGATGTAAAAATATGTACAGTTAACCAAGCTGTAATAAATGCTCCTTTCTAAAGATGAGTATAGCACACAGAGTATAGGCTTTTGGTGTTAAAGTGAGCCAAATACACATATATCATTCTGTATACAGGAGACAAGATGTGACTCATGGTTTGACTTCCACTGAGGAAAAGAAAACCACTTTCTAATAGGCTTTTATTGTATATTAAATACATTTACCTTGATGGTTCTTCAAGTAACATTAAGCCCCTGAGACTTGCCTAAACGTCCAACATTATATCTCAAGACCCGAGATGCCAATTACACCAATCACAAGTCTGTAAATTGCCATGCCATATACAACTATACATATACATGATTTAACAGGAGATTTTCAATATAAACATTACAAAAAGATAATTATTATGAGCTTAGTTGTTAAAGTGCTAAGCACTTGAAAAAAAAGTATAACCTTCGTAAGAAGTCATTATTTCATTTTTTATATATATATATTCACACATATAAATAATTTCATTATTTTGAAAAATTATTAGAGGCTTTTGTCTGAAGTTAACTAAAATATTTCTTTAACCTTGACTTTAAATAGTAGGAATTTATAAGGTTAGTAGTTTTTTTTTAATTAAGAAACAAATGGAAAGAAACTTAAAAACATGAGAACAATTGAATAATAACCATTAATGTGAACCGTAGAAATGTGAATACAGTTACTTAGAGATAGTCCAATTAAAAAAAAAAAAAGAATGCCAAGTATACTACTTATTTATCAGAGACCAAAAAAAAAAAAAAAAAAAAAAAGCCTAGATGAACAGGGAATTCTTGAAATTCTGCCCAATTACTTGGCATGAATATTGGAAAATTCTAATTCTGGGGAGTTTATTTTAAGACTTTTTTTTTGTTTCTATATAAAATCATCTATGTATAAGTCAGACCAGTACATTTGCTGTCACTGGTAATGACTAAAAATTTTACAGCCCCCGGTAATAGAAATAAAACTATTGCATATCTCTTTTAATTGGAAAATGCTGACTGGACATATGACAATAATCTCCCCATATTAATGCTATTAGAATTTTGCAAGTACAGGCATACCTCGTTTTATTGTGCTTTGCTTGATTGTGCTTTGCAGATATAACTTTTTTTGTTAATTGAAGTTTTGGGACACACCTGCATCAAACAAATCTGTTGGCACCATTTGTCCAACCACATTTGTTCATTTTGTGTCCCTGTATCACATCTTAGTAATCCTCACAATATTTCAGACTTTTTCATTATTGTTATATTTGTTATGGTGTTCTATGACCAGAGATCATGACTCACTGAAAGCTCAGATGATTGTTAACATTTTTTAGCAATAGTGTTTTTAAATTAAGGTTTTGTCTTTTTTTTTTTTTTTGTAAGAGATAATGCTCTTGCAAAATGAGAATACGGTATAGTATAAACATAACTTTTTTAGGTACTGGGAAGTCAAAAAAATAATTTGACTTACTTTATTGCAGTATTTGCGTTATTGTGGTGGTCTGGAACTGAACCTGCAGTATCTTCAAGCTGTGCCCATACTGTAGTAATTTTGCTGCTGGGTAGATGAGAACCTTGATTAATGAAGTATCGGTTTAACATGGAAAGACAAACCACCTGGGTGATCCATGGATACCTACTTCCATTTTAGAAAAGGCATATCAGCTGCTTCCAGGAGATTGTATATACAAGAATACTCCATCCTTTTGGAAAGCAAGTTCTTTATCTAATTCCCTTTGCAGATCTCTTTAGAATACTTTTCCAGTATCTTGCTGAAATCTAGATACACTATGCCCATTTCATGTCTTTTATAGTGCCAAAGAATGAAATGAAGAGATTTAAAGAGTTTTTTTCTTTTTCTTTTCCAAAGAGGAATTAATTTTCTTGCAAGCAAGGGAACTCAAGCAAGGGAAATCAATAAATTCATTGAGTAGTTCACTGAAGGGAAAAGTCATGGTTTCTGAACTGTGATAAATGGGGTTTTCTGGATATGCTCTTTAATATTGAAAACACACCCACTAGATAGGGACAGAATGAGGCCAGTGGTCAGTGTTGGCTGTCGTTTCCCATAGCCTATTGTCATTGATCAGGAAAAATGCTTCAGTTATGGACAGTAAGGATCTGGCAAGCCAGGCTCCTCACAGCTCATGTCCTGCAATGGTTTTAGCTGGTAACAACCAGTTGCAGTAAAATAAAACCTCAGCATTTGCTTTCATATCTCTTAAGTGCTGCTGCAAGTGAAAAATTTTCCCTTTGTAATAGCAGTTCTAAATGAAGAAAAAAATTGAGCTTAATTTGACATCATTTTCCAGTCCATTTTGGTGTCTAATAATCACAACTTTCTCTTAAATTTCATTTCTCAGGAAAATGTGTCCAATCCTCTTTATTTAGTCTGAAATGAACACTGTACTCTTGGCTGAGAAAACTAAGAAAATTTAGAATTAAGTTGTTATCATGTGCTTCAAATATTCATGCTGTCCCTTCCTCCTTTTCCTCATTATCATGTTCTTCATATGTAACTTGAGCTCTCCATAATATATTTCATATCCTTAAGTTTGTTCTAATAGATTCTTGCCATTTTGCCATGGGTTGGTCTAGTGTCCAGTCCCACCAAAACCGGCCAAATGAGAAACTGATGAAGGCTAAGATGAAACACGTCAAAGATCCCAGAGTCCCAGGCTGTATTTGAGCCAAAGGAAGAAGCTGAATTTTGCCAAGAAGATCCTATTTCCAAATAAGGTCATATTCTGATGTATTGGGAGGTAGGACTTCAACCTATGTTTTTGAAGGACACAATTCAACCAATAGCATACTCTAAGAAAGAAGCCAGGTTTGGAAATTATGGAAAGCTCTTTGGAACTAGGCTGAGAACTAAAGGATATATCTGCATAAAGGCTCCTAGAAGAGCATTACTGGCTGGGAGAATGGTGAGTAAAAAGTCACTGGTCAGAAGAAGACCTTGGCTGTTGCTTCAGTGAACAGAAATATGGCCTCTGTGGCTGGACCACAGACATCCAAAGAAGGAAAAAGGGGAGATGATACTGGGGAGCTAGAGGGGTTGGAGATAGGCCAGTACCTAAAGATACAGAGTTTGGAATTTACTTCCACTGATGGTAAGCTGTTGAAAAACACAAATTGGACTTATATTTTTATTTTTTTAAAGTTTATTTTTTAATTTATTTCAGTAATCTCTGAACCCAATGTAGGCTCAAAATCATGGCCATGAGATCAAGGGTTGTATATTCTTCCGACTTGGCCAGCTAGGCACCCCTGAGTTATACTTTTATTCATTATTTTTATTTTTAAAGATTTTTATTTATTTATTTGAGAGACAGAGAGAGGGAGCAAGCACAAGGAGGGGGAGGACCAGAGGGAGAGGGAGAAGGAGGCTGCCCACTGAGCAGGAAGCCCAACACGGTCTCCATCCCAGAACTCAGAGATCACTACCTGAGTTGAAGGCAGACGCTTAACCAACGGAGCCACCCAGGTGCCCCAGTACTTTTATTTTTTATTTTTTATTTTTATTTTTATTTTTTTAAAGATTTTATTTATTTATTTGACAGAGCGAGATCACAAGTAGGCAGAGAGGCAGGCAGAGAGAAAGAGGAGGATCAGGCTCCCTGCCAAGCAGAGAGCCCGATGCAGGACTCGATCCCAGGACCCTGAGATCATGACCCGAGCCGAAGGCAGAGGCTTAACCCACTGAGCCACCCAGGTGCCCTGTCCCAGTACGTTTAAAGATTATTTTTTCAGGGACACCTGGGTGGCTCAGTCGATTAAGTGTCCAACTCTTGATTTAGGCTCAGGTCATGATCTCAGGGCCTTAAGATCAAGCCCCGTGTTGGGCTCTGTGCTGAGTGTGGAGCCTGCTTGGGATTCTTTCTCTCCCTCTGCCTCTGCCCTCCCACCATTCTCTCTCTCTCTTCTAAAAAAGTAAAAAAGAAAAGAAAAAAGAAAAGAAGAACTTAAAAAGACAATTTGGGCTGCCATTTGGAGAGTAGATTGTGGCATAGCAAGAGGAGAAGCAGGGAGGTCCCCTGTGCATAGGATGGCATTCTAGATTCTCCTTGAGATGCAAAGAAATGAGAGATACACACACTTAACTTCAAGGAGAGAGCAGTGTGCTTGGGGAAAACAATGCAATTACACATAAACAGATATTAAGTGACTTAAGATATTACAAATCTGTGTTTTAGATGAATGATGTTCACTCTCAGCATGCATTATTGAGTACCTAGTAGGTGTTAGGCATTACGCTGCTATAGGAAGCCAACAAAGGCTTACAGTGTGTAAAGAGGTTAGAATTGATTGGGTGAGACAGTTATGAGTTAAATGATAGAGATGGTAATGGGATCTGGTGGGGAACATGAATGAGGGAGTAGTCAATTCTGTTTAATAAAGTGGTCAGGAATGAATGAAGGAGAGAGATAGTTTCTCCTGCTCTTATATAAGTACCCATATTTGTCTGGGAAATAAATTGGAGGACACTTGGGTACAAAAGGGAGATGAACCGGGGAAGCCACACTAGGCAAATGGGGAGGACTGGATAAAAGTTAACATGTATGAGGTGCCCAGGTGGCTCAGTCAGTTAAATGTCTGCCTTTGGCTCAGGTCATGATCCCAGGGTCCTGGGATAGAGTCCCACATTGGGCTCCCTGTTCTGCAGGGAGCCTGCTTCTCCCTCTGCCTCTGCCTCTCTCTCTGTCTCTGTCTCTCAGTGAAGAGATACATAAAATCTTAAAAAAAAAAAAGTGAACATGTATGAAGAAGCAAGGCATCTTTGCGGACTTTAAGACTTACATGAGCCCACTTCAAGAGTTTGGTAGAAAACTAGATGTGGTTACGATTTTTATTTTTATTTTATATTTCTTTCTAAGATGTCTTTTTTCTATGTGTGGGGAATCTTCCACTGTATGAGTTGGAGAGGCAAAGTCCCATCTTCCATTCTGAGAGCTCTCTCTGAACCCTGAAAGCTGGAGTTGGGGTGAGATGCTTTGGAGGAGACAGTGTCATCTGGTATCCAGTGGTGGCGGAGTTGTGCTAGAGCCCATGGAGGAGCCGGTGGGAGTGCCCAATGTCCTTGGTGGTAGCAGTCCCTCAGTGACCTGTCCTTGTGGGAAGACTCTGGACATGGCCACACATTTTTATTTCTGCTGACTTTTACAAGCCTTGTTCTCAACTTGACTGTCGACTCTGAAAACCACTTGAATTATTTCAGTATGTTCTTTTTCAGCATAAGTTAGCCAGAGCTGGTTTCTTAGTTTGCCTAAGAACTCTGAGTGATACAGAGTGGAGTAGAATGAGTTAGGCAGGAGTGAGGCGATGTAGAACCTTTCTTTCTAAAATACAGCCTTTATCCTAAAGGCAGTGAGTAGCCATTGAAGAGTACTTTTAAAAATTTAAGTTTTTAATTTTGACATAATTGTAGATTTGTATGTGATAGAAATAATAGAGATCTTGCGGACCCTTTACCTCACTCCCCTCAGTGATGACATCTTACAAAACCACAGGACTGTATCACAACTCAGATATTGGCATAGATAACAACCAAGACACAGAACATTCCCATCACCATGAGAAACCTCCCGTTAACCTTTATAGTCCCACCTACTTCCTTCTCATCTCTACCCGCTCCTTCAGCTCTGGCAACCACTAATGGAATCTCCATTTTTATAGTTCTGTCTTTCAAGATGTCTTATGTTGTTACATAAATGGCATCATACAATAAATATCCTTTTGGGATCAGCTTTTTTTCCCTTAACTAATTTCTTAGGATGCAGGTTGCTGTAGATATCGGTGGTGTGCCCATGTAATTGCTGAATCGTATTCCACAGTTTGTACTGATTCCACAGTATGCGCAGAGCTCTGTTTGTCTGGTCATTTGCCCACTGAAGGACAGCTGGGTTGTCTCCAGTTTGCAGCTGTTATGAATAAAGCTGCTAAAACATTTGTATACAAGTTTTTGTATGAACACGAGTTTTCATTTCTCAGGGATAAATGTCTACCAGTATAATAGTTGCTTTATACAGTAGTTACATGTTTAGTTTAATGAGAAACTGCCCAACTGTTATCCAGAGTGACGGGGCCATTTTTCATCTCCAGCAGCAGTGTATGAGTGATCTAGCTTCTCTATATCCTTACCATCCTCACTGGGTGTTGTCTTACTTTTTATTTGAGCCATTCTGATAGCTGTATAGTGATATCTCATTATGGTTTTAATTTGCCTTTTCTGGTGGCTAATGATCTCTTTGAACATCTTTTTATGTGCTTATTTTCTACCTGTATATTTTCTTTGGTTAAATGTCTATTCATATCTTGTACCCATTTTCAAAGTGGATTGTTTTATTACCATTAAATTTAAGGTGTTCTTTGTATATTCTGGATATTAGTCCTCCATCAGAGTTGTGAGCTGCAAATACTTTAGGTATCTTCTCTTACTTTGTAACTTACATTTTCCTTCTCTTTTTTTTTTTTTTAAAGATTTTATTTATTTATTTGTCATAGAGAGAGAAGCGAGAGTGAGCACAGGCAGACAGAGTGGCAGGCAGAGGCAGAGGGAGAAGCAGGCTCCCTGCCAAGCAAGGAGCCCGATGTGGGACTCGATCCCAGGACGCCGGGATCATGACCTGAGCCGAAGGCAGCTGCTTAACCAACTGAGCCACCCAGGCGTCCCACATTTTCCTTCTCTTAACAGGGTCCTTTGAGAACAAAAATTTTAGTTAACGATAAGTCCAGTTTATGAATTTTCCTTTTATGGGTAGTACTTTGGGTGTTAAGTCTATGAACTTTTTGGGTAGGCCAACTATAGTTGGACATTTTACATCAAGTTCATGATCTTTTAAGTTAATTTTTGTGGAAAATATAAGACTTAGGTTGAAGGGTTTTTTTTGTTTTTTGTTTTTTTTTGGTCTGTGCCTGTCCAATTGGTTCAGTACCATTTTTTGAAAAAGTTATCTTTCCTCAATTGAATTACTTTTCCATCTTTGACAAAAATCAGTTGTGCATATTTACATGGGTCTCTTTCTGGGTACTCTATTCTGTTTCACTGATCTGTGTGTTTATTCTTCTAATGATTCCACATGGTCTTGATTACTATAGCTATGTAATATGTTGAATATCAGGTAGACTGATTACTCCTACTTGATTCTTTTCATCAAAGTGTTTTTAAAAGGGTGCAGTATTAACAGGTTTACACTCTGGTATGATCACTCTGCCTACGGAGTAGAGGATGGATGGGAAACATGGGATTGGAAAGAGGAAGATTAGAGAGTTGGAAAGAGCCAAAGATGTCTTGAGTTAAGGAAGTGTCAGTGGGCTGGAGAGGAAGTTAATAAGGAAAGCAGATGTTAAACAGTTTAAATTTCCAGCATTTGTTCAGTGATCAGCTGGGGGGAAAGGAAAAAAGAGGAGTTTAGGGTGCTTCTTACTTAAGGTACTAATTTGACACGATTTTGACTTAGGCAGAGAATACATAAAAATGAAAGGTTTTGAATGTTATTTTGGAATAACATTCCAAATATTTTGGAAAAACATTATTTTGAATGTTATATTTGAATTTGAAATTAAGGTGCCTTTGGGGCATTCTATATAGACCATGACTATCTAGTTTGATAACAGATAAGACTGGGATGGAGATGAAGGTTTGAAAGTTTTCAGTAACTGAAGCCACAGATGCAGAGGGTGGGGCCACCCAGTAGTATGTATACCCAGTGAAGGGTTTTAGCCCAGGTACCCAGGTAACATTCACTCCAGGGATAGGTGGAGGAAGACCAATCTGCAAATTACTGAGTAGAATTGTGGAATAAAGGAGAAAATCAAGAAGACAACGTTGTAAGAGGCTTAAAAACAATCTTTGCCAGTGAAGACTGGTCAAATGGAATGAGGATGGAAAAGGAGTGATTTGATTTGACAAACAGCAAGATATTGGTGACATCAAGTGTACCAAGTACACTGATGCAGCATGAGGTAAAGCCAGATTGCAGTCTATTAGTGGGGAAGGAAGAGCAAAGTGGGAAAGAAGAAACATTCACTATTGCTCTGAGAAATGTGGCTGAAGAAAAAAAAAAAAAAAGAGAGAGATGGTTCCTACAGTGGGATAAAAGATTTAACAGTTGTTTTCTATTTTTCTCCTTTTTTCCCTTTCTTTTTTTTTTTCTTCTATTCTTTTCTTTTTAATGCTTGAGAGACTTCCACTTGATTATAGATTTTGGGGAAGGTACCTACCAAGAAAGGCAAGAGGAGATGGAATTGACCAATCATACAAAGGACTAATATCAAGAGCACAAGACATGGACTTTAACCTCCTTTTCCTTCCCTGAAAACATAACAGAATTAGTCTTAGGTACCTATAATAAAAAATCAAAATAATTACACCTTACATAGATGGCAGATAATTTGTCTTCCATATTGCAAACAAGTCTGAAGGTAGGTACTTCTAAGACACAAGTTCCTTTTTTCTTTTACTCTTTACATTTTTAAGGTCACCTGATGGTCCAAGATGTCTGCTGGAGGCCCAGCCATCTCACCTGAGTTCCAGGGAAGCAGAAAGAGAAAAGAGGAAAGGAAAAAAGGAATTGACCTCCCAGCTAAGTCCAGCTCTTTTGGGCCACCTTCCTGAAACCCTACCTAAGGATTTCTGCTTACTTATTTACTGGCCCCTTCTAGCTGTAAGGAGGGTTGAGAAATGTATCTTTAGATTTTGTTTCCATAAAAGTAAGGTTCTGTTAGTAAGGAAGAAGAAACTGGATATAGGGTAGAGAAGTAGAAGTTTCTGTCCCAAAAGGAAAGAACGTACGAGGGTTTATAGATTTAGATGTATTTTTTTGATGCAAGAAAAGGAAATTGAATTTGTTAATGTTGAATAGACCGGGAATGTCTGTGAATGTCAGCAGCAAGGTCATCACTGGAGAAAGAGGATATCCACAGAGATGCTGCAAAGAATGGTGGACAAATTTGCTACAGTGTTACGAGGAAATGAAGGGAACAGCAGCTGACCAGACTGGCATATAAAAGAATGTTGAGCCACGCTAAGGGCTTAGCACTAGGAGTTGGAGATCATTAATTTGTCTGGGTATAAAACTGAGTAGCTGTGGGATTTTCTCTTGCAGTATTCAGCAAATAGAATACAGGAGCATGGTTAAATTCATTTCACATGATGTATGTGCCGGGTGTGAGGGTTGCATAAGCTAGAAAAACTCAATGGAAGGAAATACTATTTTGACAAAGAAAGCCTAGAGAATGTGTGGGATTTTTGTTCAGATAACAAATTGCAGGCGGGAGTCTGTTGGGAGGGAAAGGAGTAGTAAGCAGAGGAATGACACAGGAGGTGGGATCAGAGGTGGGAATGGACCGAGCATGTTAGAAGACACAGTAAAGCAATCTGGCCGAGCGGGAGGGCTGCAGAAAGGCCAGCATGGAAGGAGGGTGTGAAAAGGGCCCATCTGACAAAGATCAGGTAAAGTACAAACTCTCTAGCCCCCACGTCCACGCCATATCTTCCAGGCAGTGGGGATCTGATGAAGGTTATTGTGCAGGAGAGTGATTTAAGACAATTAACGTGGTGGCAGTCCGCTCCATCCAGAGATGGGAGAGGGACATTGGCTGGAGGCAGGAAAACTGGTCTAGGAGGCTGGCAAAGGAATCTGACATTCAGGAAACAGTAAGAGAGGAAAGAGGGTTAGAGGCAAAGGACAAAAAGTTGCCCTCACTCTGCTCCCTGTACTTCTCACACTACAGAATTCTCGTTCTCAAATGTGAGTGACTTGCATAGTTTCTCTCACCCCATGAGACTCCTCTCTCCCTCCATTCTTTCCTTCCCCTCCCTCCCTCCTTTTCCTTCTTTTTTTTCTTTCTCTTTCTCCTTTCCTTTCCTCTTCTCTCCTTCATCTTCCTTCTTTCCTCCTTCCCTTCCTTCCTTCTTCCTTCCCTCTCTCCCTTCTGTGTTCTTTCTTTCTTTCCAGAGAGGGAAAGAGAGACGAGAGAGAGAGAGAGAGAGAGCGCGAGCGAGCGCATGTGCACAGTGGGGGGGGGTGTGCAGAGAGAGAAGGAGAGAGACACTTTTTTTTATTAACATATAATGTATTATTTGCTCCAGGGGTACAGGTCAGTGAATCATCAGGCTTACGCATTTCACAGCATTCACCATAGCACATACCCTCCCTGATGTCCATCACCCAGCCACCCTATCCCTATCCCCCTACCCCCCAGCAACCTTCAGTTTGTTTTGTGAAATTAAGAGTCTCTTATGGTTTGCTCCCTCCTAATCCCACCTTATTTCATTTTTTCCTTCCCTACCCTCCATGAGCCTCTGCCCTGCCTCTCAAATTCTTCATATCAGAGAGATTATATGATAATTGTCTTTCTCTGATTGACATTTCGCTTAGCATAATATCCTCTAGTTCCATCCACATTGTTGCAAATGGCAAGACTTCGAAAATTTGATGGCTGCATAGTATTCCATTGTATATATATACCACATCTTCTTTATCCATTCATCTGTTGATGGACATCTAGGTTCTTTCCATAATTTGGCTATTGTGGACATTGCTGCTATAGACATTCGGGTGCATGTGCCCGAGAAGGAGAGAGACTCTTAAGCAGGCTCCATGATCAGATCAGTGAGGAGCCTGACGTGGGACTTGATCTCACAACCCTGAGATCATGACATGAGCTGAAATCTAGAGTCATTTAACCAACTGAGACACCCAGGAGCCCCTCTTCTTTCCTCCCTCCCCATTCCTCCCTGCCCTCCCCGCCTTCCTTCCTTCTTTCCTTCCTTCCCTCTTTCCTCAATACTTACAGAGTATTTACTGCTTACATACTGGATGTTGTATAAGGCACTAAAGACTCAGAGAAGGAAATCTGATTCCTTAGCAAACAAGTGACATTTAGCAGGTGACCAAGTAAAAGTGTGTGTCAGGTTTTAAGGGTACACAGAGTAGGGGACCTCTAACTCAGAGAAAATATCAATTGAACTCAGCCTGGAAAAATCAGGAGGAGGTCACAGGGTGGGGTAGGGTAGCAGGGAGGGCTTCAGGAGCCTTGGTTGCCTAGGGAGACTGCATCCCAGAGTGTGTGTGTGTGTGTGTGTGTGTGTGTGTGTGTGAGAGAGAGAGAGAGAGAGAGAGAGAGATAGGGAAGGGCCATGAGGTCAGAGAGGGCTTTATGTGTCCTGATAAAGAATTTGGGTTTTATTCCAAACACGCTGGGTGGTCCTGGTGGATTTTACACAGAAGGATGACATTAACTTCTTTTTAGAGTCATCAAAACTCAGGCTTTGAAGACAGATTGAGACCAGAGTGTTACTCTTGGTTCAGCCACTTGGTGGCTGTGTGAGCTTGGACAATTTACTTAATCGTGTGAAGCCTAGGTTTCTTCTTTAAAATCGAAAACAAACAAACCCAACTTCCTCCTAGGTACTATTGTTTTTATTTGCCAAGAGGATTAAATGAATACCATTTGTAACATTCTTAGCACAGGGCCTGGCACATAGAAAGCCCTCCAATCCTGATGGCTACTCTCTACCAGCACTCATATCATTATTATGATTGTAAAAATTGATCTGGGAGTGGTATGAAAGGTGTGGCAGAGGTAGGGGGTAAGCTGGAGGAAGGGAGACTACTTAGGATGCTTCTGGAAGAATCCCGGGAAAAACTAACTTTCTTACTTTTCTTTCTTTCCTTCCTTCTTCCTTCTTTCTTTCCAGTACATAGCTGTCATTCAGAAGGGATAAAATAAGTTTGTGGACTAAATTAAAAGGAAGACTGAGCAGAATTTACTGATTGATTAGCTCAGAGAAACCAGGGGGAGAGTAAAAGATGACTTTAAGGCTTCGAGGTTGGGTGACTGCAGAGTTCTGGTGCTGTTAACACAAAGAAACCCTTTCTCTCCCCATCCCATGACTCAGCTTTCTCAGACCATTGTTCGCCTGACACCTTCCGATGGTCACCCGCTTTTTCAATTTCATTTATTTGCCCAGTGATTGTGCTGTGCGTGTCTGCCACTTTGTCTTTTTCCAGAATGCCTTGTCATAACCATAATGGGAGCATATCTGAATTTAAAAACTTCAACTTTTTGAAGCCTCAGACTCCACTTACAAATTGGTTTTGAATACCTCTCTCTAACTCCTTCCAAACCTCATTTCATTTTTAGATCCTATAGATGTCTTTGGAAAGACTAGCATCCTATGCCTCTACGTGGGGGGATTAATAGGATCCCACACTTTTACAATTAATACTGTGTCTGAAACAAAATATTTTTATGGCTTCTCAGTATTATATAATTGTCATTTTCTCTCATATATGGAATTGTATTTTTGGTCCCATGTCACAAACAGACAACCAAAACTGGCTCAGCTTTTGGCTTTTCTTTTCTGGCTAATTGGTGCTTCCCCTCTAACTCAGAAGACATTTGGGAAAACCTGGGAATTTGACATGAGGTCTTGTTCTAGCCAGGTCATCTGTCCACCATGAATGACTGATTTTAGTACCAAGTAAGAACAGATGGGGCTGAAGCCATGGCCATCATTCTCTGGGTTTTCTTTTTTTTCCCTTGAGTTTGATTATTCTGATTACTAAAAATGCCCTGCTGTTTGTCCAAAAACAGGAATTTTGAGAGTGCTGAGGCTCGGTTAGCCAGGTCAAGTCTCCAGTAATATATATAGAGATTGTGTTTTAGAGTGGAAAATTTTAATAAATATCTTATACGAAAACAAGTGACACATGGTAAACAAGTTGAGAGTTGGTCTCTACTAGTGAAAATGGCAGTGTGTAGATCTGTCCACAGTCTCTGCCTGATTGTTGGGAGTCAGCTGTCGCAAACAAGAGGACGTCGAGAAAACCCCCTGCCCCTCAGGATGGCTGTCTGATCTCAGCGTCATTAGCTCCTGAGGTCCCACCAATAAAGTTAGAATTCCTGTAGACCCACAGCAACTCACATGCGGTCCTTCTACTCCTTCTCTCTACTGGTCCCCTAGAGAGAGAGAGTGTGTGTGTGTGTGTGTGTGTGTGTGTGTGTGTGTGCGCGCGCATTTCAGAAATAGTTCATGAGAGATGGGAAACTAAATGTCTCTGTGGGAAAAAGCAGTGTTTCAGGTTCTCAGCATTTTAGTCAGCTGCTCTCGTATTTTTCCAGACTGTAAATATATTATGAAGCTATTAAAAATCTATTCATCGTGATGAAAAAAGGTAGGAACTCGATAGTTCTTTCCCGTTGCCGTTTGTCCAAAAACAAATATCTAAACATTTTAATTATCCTTTTAATTTCCCTTAGTGGTGGCAGAATAATCCTACTCATCTTCACGAGGGAGCAAAAAGTCTGTGCTGGGAACATAGCAAGACAAAAATCTCCCTGGGCTAGCCTGTTTATCCAGTGGTAAGGACTTTGGCAGCTCCCTGGTGAGGGCGCTGGTGTGGGAAGGGAGAGGTAGAGAGGACAGGAATCTCTTTTAAATCACAGACAGAAGGAAACCAGGAAGTCAGGAGAAATTACTGCTCGTAGCTCAGGATGTTAAAGGCAATAGGCTCCCCTGGTTGGTTAATCATTAGCAAAAAGGAAAGCTCTGTGGGGGTCAGGACCGGCCAGACCACAGAGACGGACTCCAGCAGGGAGAGAGCTCCTGGCAGAGGGAAGAAGTGATCTTACCTGCAGTTCACCTCTTTCTTTTACTGACTTTACCTCGGGACATAAAGCAAGATGACTCTTCTGTTCTTAGACGTTTGTCTAAATGAAGCCCTCTTGATTTCATTTTTGCTCTGGGATTCCTAAGCAGAGAAGAAGAAAAGACATCTTCCCCTGAGCAGCCTCCCAGCTCCCATTCAGTTTGGTACCGGGGCAGCAGCTCCAGCCACAGAAAGCAACCCGGTGAGTGTCCCCAAGCGGGGGGTCACTGCAGGCAGATCTGCCCCTCGTTGTGAAACGGGGCTTTGCACACTTTCTGAAGCCCGGGGAATTGGTGCTGACTTCCAAGCTGCCAGGTGGAAGAAGAGAAAGTTGATCTGCAGACCCTGAGGGGAGAGGGAGAAGCCCCTCTCCCCTCCCCCCTACCACAGCACCATGGGCAACGTTTGTCTGAGGTTCTGGGCATACTTGCGGCCCTGTCTCCCCTGCTTGTTCCAGGAGGCTGACAAGCCGGGAGTGGTGATTGAGAACCCCATGGCCCACTGCTCCCCCGGTCCTCCCCAGCTGCAGAGTCAGGAGCCCGGGAGGAGCCACGGCCACCACTTTGTGGCTCTGTTTGACTACCAGGCTCGGACCGCAGAGGACCTTAGCTTCCGCACGGGCGACAAGCTCCAAGTCCTGGACACTTCCCGGGAGGGCTGGTGGTTCGCCAGGCACTTGGAGAAAAGGGGAGATGGCTCTGCCCAGCCGCTGCAGGGCTATATTCCTTCTAACTATGTGGCTGAGGACAGGAGCCTGCAGGCAGAGCCGTGAGTAGTACAAACCCACACTTTGTTTCTCAACTCTCTGGGGGAGGATGAGCTTTCCTTCTTACCTATCTGCAACCCCCTAATTTCCAAAGAGCCACCCAGAAAGTATGAGGAAGTCCTGGCAGGAACCTTCTCATTGAAACACACCTCTCTGCTCAGTGAGAGTGAAACTGGCAGGTAATTGTTGTGGAAATGACTTCTATTACCATATGTAAACCCAGGGGCCCTGGGTGCATCTTCATCAATGTAAACAAATGGTGCATTTAAGACCCTACCTTTACTTTGGCTGTAAAATAAATCATGCCTCACTTGTGTAACAGAACTGCATTTCATTGGCAGGTAGGTCACAGATCTTCCTTACATCGCCCTTTCAAATCTGAAGTCCAGCCCTCTTGCTTTTAAAACTTTTGAAGGATCAACCCCCAACCCTAACTCTAATTTTAATCCTTTTTCATTCTGTTAGGCACACACAGGGTCAACTAACATACAGGGTTTAACATTTAGAAGATGCTAATTTTTCACTACTTTTTCCCACTGAAATCATGACTAGACTTTTTTCTTTGAGTACCGGATATTGACTTATGCTACCCAAATTGTGATCGTTTAGAGCTTTTGTTTATGATTAGAAACTGGCCAGCTACAGATATTTAGTAATGGTAGAGAGGAGGTGATAAAGACTACTCTGATATTTGAAAAAATCCTATGAATTATGATGAACCCACAGAGGACAATTATACTTTTCCATTCATCCGTCCATCCATCCATCCATCCATCCACCCGTCCATGTATCCATCCATCCATCCATGCATCCATCCATCCATCCACCCCACCCATCCATCCATCCATCCATCCACTCCACCCGTCCATGCATCCATGCATCCATGCATCCATCCATCCATCCATGCATCCATCCACCCATCCATGCATCCATGCATCCATCCATGCATCCATGCATCCATACATCCATCCATCCATCTACCCGTCCATGCATCTGTGCATCCATGCATGCATGCATGCATCTATCCATCCAGGCAAGTGCCAGGCACAGTAGTGGCATGGTGAGTGGGGGAGGAGGGAGGTTATGCTAGTGGTGGTTGAATATAAAGGAGGTAAAACACAGTCTTGATAGTGGATATTTGAGGTTTGGTGGGTTGAGAAGCAAGTGGGCACTGTTACTGGCCCTAACTTTGTTCCCGCCTGGTTTCCGTGAAACCCAAGACTGGGAATATGTCCCAGGACTCATTTTATAGAATGGATCCTTAGTAGAGGAATGAACCTCTGGGGATTCACTCAGTCTCTCATATGGTTCTCCTTTTCTATGAGAGCTGCAGCATCCTTTACTAGCCCAGGAAATGAAATGGCAAGGAAGTGCTCTTGGGGTAGTACTGCTGCTTGCTAAACTCAAATACAAGTACATAAGGAGATTTGGTTATTTTTGAGATTCTTTCCAACACCAGGAACCTATACATGTTAAGAAGGCTCTTATTTATGCCTAAATTTTATGCCTAGAAATGAATTGAAACCTAGACTTTTGATGAATGGAATTGTTCTCACATGAGAAAGTTATCTGCATAAACATTTGTTTTCTATGTTAATCTATAGGAAATACCTTATTCATTGAATGCTTACTTATGGGCATTTATGTTTTCACTACTATATGATTTACAGACATGATATGGTATTATGGTATGATGTGGGAGTATGCTATTATATTTTATATTCAGCATAAGACATGCATACTGTATGAATGAATACTAGAATATTTATATTAGAGTCTTGAACTCATAATCTAATATTTTTATCATTCTATTTTTTATTCATCATGATAAGTGTACTCTCTAACCCGCACCCCAAATTTCCCCCATCCACCCATCCACATCCCCTCTAGTAACCACCGGTTTGTTCTCTCTAGTTAAGAATCTCTTTGTTGATTTTGCTTTCTCTCTCTTTTCCCCTTTGCTCATTTGTTTTGTTTCTTAAATTTCACCTATGAGTGAGATGATATGGTATTTGTCTTTCTCTGACTTACTGATTTCCCTTAGCTTTATATTCTTTTGCTCTATCCATGTTGCAAATGGCAAGATTTCATTCTTTTTTATAGGTATATAATATTCTATCTGTCTGTCATCTCTCTCTCTCTCTCTAGATATCTATGTAAATATCTGTATCTATCTATCTATCTCATCTTTATTTATTCATCTACCAGTGGACACTTGGTCTGCTTCCATAGTTTGGCTATTATAAATAATGCTGCAACAAAGATAGGGATGTAATGAATTAGTGTTTTTGTATATTTTTTGGGTAAATACACAGTAGTATGATTACTGGATTATAAAATAGTTTTATTTTTAATTGAGGAAGCTCCATATAGTTTTCCACAGTTGTTTTTCACTAGTCTGCATTTTCACCAACAGTGCAGGAGGGTTCCTTTTTCTCCACATTCTCACTAACACTTGTTGTTTCTTGTGTTTTTGGTTTTAGCCATTCTGACAGGTGTGCAGTGATATCTCGTTGTAGTTTTGATATACATTTTTTCTGATGATAAGTGATGTTGAGTATCTTTTCATATGTCTGTTGGCTGTCTGTTTGTCTTCTTTGTAGAAATGCCTGTTCATATCTTTTGCCCATATCTTGACTGGATTATTTGTTCTTTGGGTGTTGAGTTTGATAAGTTCTTTGTAGATTTTGTATACTAGCCCTTTATCTGATGTGTCATTTGCAAATATCTTCTCCCCTTCTGTCAGTTGTCTTTTAATTTTGTTGATTATTTCCTTCCCTGTGCAGAAACTTATTTTTTTTAAAGATTTTATTTATTTACTTGCCAGAGATCACAAATAGACAGAGAGGCAGGCAGAGAGAGAGGAGGAAGCAGGTTCCCCGATGAGCAGAGAACCCAATGTGGGGCTCGATCCCAGGACCCTGAGATCATGACCTGAGCTGAAGGAAGAGGCTTTAACCCACTGAGCCACCCAGGCGCCCCCAGAACTTGTTATTTTGATGTAATCCCCATAGGTTTTGCTTTTATTTCCTTTGCTTCAGGAGACATAGCTAGAAAAATGTTGCTAGAGCAAATGTCAGAGAGATTACTGCCTATACTCTCTTCTAGGATTTTTATGGTTTCAGGTCTCACATTTAGGTCTTTAATCCATTTTGAGTTAATTTTTGTGTATGGTGAAAGAAAGTGGTCCAGTTTCATTCTTTTGCATGTTGCTGTCCAGTTTTCCCAACACCATTTGTTGAGGAGACTGTCTTTTTACCACTGTATATTCATTCCTCTGTTTTTGAAGATTAGCTGACCATATAAATGTGGGTTTATTTTGGGTTTTCTGTTCTATTCCATTGATTTATGTGTCTGTTTTTACATCAGTAAAATTTTTTTTTATATTTTTTTTAATTTTTTTTAAAAGATTTTTATTTATGTATTTGATAGACAGAGATCACAAGTAGGCAGAGAGGCAGGCAGAGAGAGAGAGGAGGAAGCAGGCTTCCTGTGGAACAGAGAGCCCGATGTGGGGCTCGATCCCAGGACCCCGGGATCATGACCTGAGCCGAAGGCAGAGGCTTTAATCCACTGAGCCACCCAGGTGCCCCCAGTACCATACTTTTTTAATTACTTTGTACTAGATTTGAAATCTGGAATTGTGATACCTCTAGTTTTGTGTTTCTTTTTCAAGATTGCTTTGGCTATTTGAAGTCTTTTTTGGTTCCATACAAATTTTAGGATTCCTTGTTCTAGCTCTGTGAAAATGCTGTTGGTATTTTGATACAGATTGCATCGAATGTGTATATTGCTTTGGATAGTATAGACATTTTAAAAATATTTGTTCTTCTAACCCATGAGCATGGAATGTCTTTCCATTTCTTTATGTCATCTTGAATTTCTTTCATCAGTGTTTTATAGTTTTATATTTGCGGATGACATGATACTATATATAGAAAACCCTAAAGTTTCCACCAAAAAAACCCAAAGAACCAAAAAACCCAAAAAACCAAAAACTACTAGAACTGAAAAATGAATTAAGTAAGTCTCAGGATACAAAATCAATGTACGGAAATCTGTTGAATTCCTATACACTAATAATGAAGCAGCAGAAAATGAAATTAAGAAAACGATCCCATTTATAATTGCACCCAAAACAATAAAATATCTAGGAATAAACTTAACCAAAGAGGTGAAAGTCCTGTACTCTGAAAACCATAATCTACTAATTTTAAATGTATTCAATATATATAATTGCTTAGGACCTTTGTTTGCTCATCTCTAGAGTCCCTGGGGTCACATAGATCTCTGGGTTCCCTGATGGTCTGGGAAAATGAACTCTTAATGTTTCATATGTAGTGGTTTAGCTGTGTTCCTACTTGATAAAACCGTAAATGCTGAAGAAAACAAGTAAACTGAAATAAGACAATTCAAAACTGATAACATTCTGGGTAACAGGGTCCAGTACAGTGTCTGTTGCTTATTTATGGTTATTTATGGTTATTTTTGCCGTTGAGGGAAGACTAGATAAAGATGTCTTGCTAGGAACGGACATAAGTTGGACAAACACGAGCATATAGGGAAATTCGTGATTCTAGGCTTATGTTAACTGTTTAAAAAATTAAGGCCACGGGCTTTTATGTTTGTGTTACATAACATTTATACTAAGGAGACTATCACAAGATCAGATTCTTCATCTCAGGCTTTCCTTTTGGGGCTACACTGAAAAAAAGAAAATGCTCATTATTATAGACGAAAGTGAGTTAAATTCTTTTCTTCTTCTTTTACTATCCGGTGATGTATTACACTTTAGTGTACATTGTCTTTCACAAAGGAAAAAGAAAACAACCCACAAAAATACACACATCATACAGAAAGTGAAACCAAATAAGTAACTTCTGGGACCTGAAAATAAATTGACCTCCTATACTGTGTGCAAATTGGGTTAAAGCAACTTAATAGTGATATAAGAAGTCTTTAACATTGGCCAATGGGAAATGGACTGTACAGGCAAGGAGGTAAAATAAAAGACTTCTGTGGGGGATTAGAGGAAGTTAATAGCCTTGCTTAGCTCCAGTGATTAAGAAAGTCTCACAAAGTACTGACACATTTGGGTGTGTTACATTCTCCCTTAGGGAAGGAAACCTGAAGACTTTGTTCTTTGTTGGTGTATAGTTTAAAAAAATTCCATGTTAATAATAATAGTGACAACTTTTTTTTTTCTGATGACATGTTCACATACAGAATATGAAATTACTTTTTGAGGAGTTAAAAAAATAGGTGAATGGATGCTGAGGAAGCCTTCCATAAGCTTCTGCATGATTCCAGTGTGACTTTTCCTAAGACAGAGCACAATTATTTTGCTCATCTTATTCATTCATTTATATTTACAGTTAAGTAGACTGATAGTTATCTTGTACAGCTATTTCATTTATTAAATTGACAAAATGCAATGAAAAAAACTTTTTCATGGGAGTCTTTTCAGTTTATTTTAATTTTGAGTAATTTAACAAAGTTGATCTTCAAATGCAAAGCAGGAATATCTCCCAGGCATCTTTGCTCAGCAATTCTGGGGATATAAAATACGTCAACAAGCATTTTGGTTTAACATTCTAAGTACATTGTCATATCTGATGGAAATTACTATGCACACCGAGTGATTTAGTTTAAAATTTTAGCAACTTTTGGTTGCTATAATTTTATACCATTGTAAAGAAATAAAAGAGTATAAGTAATGAATAATAGTTTGATCCAGCAGAAGGTTAAATCTATTTGCTGAGGGCAACCCAAGGAATTGGCAAGGTTCACTGCATTCCTGGAGCTCACCTTATCTAATGGGATCTCAGCCACTGCTGAAAGAGGGGGGAAACTATTCCTGTTACTGGAGGATTTGTCATGGAAGGAGGCTTTGTCCAAGCACAGAAGGAAACTTTGTTATTTCTTCTTAACTCTCTGATCTATTTTCAGAAACCAAGTATTGTTCAGACAAACTTATTAAAAAAGAGCAGATAGGGGCGCCTGGGTGGCTCAGTGGTTAAGCCGCTGCCTTCGGCTCAGGTCATGATCTCAGGGTCCTGGGATCGAGCGCCCGCATCGGGCTCTTTGCTCTGCGGGGAGCCTGCTTCCTCCCCTCTCTCTGCCTGCCTCTCTGCCTGCTTGTGATCTCTCTCTCTCTCTCTGTCAAATAAATAAATAAAATCTTTAAAAAAAAAAGAGCAGATAAATCTACTGCATGTCCCTTTTCTATCCAGACACTTTTCCAAGAATGGAAAATTGAAATGGTATCATGTTTAATGAAACTTAGAAGTAATGATCCTTGAGAAAGAAAGCCAGAAAAAAGGAATGAAAATTGTTGACAAAATAAGGACAAGATGAAGGAGACTAAGGATAGGAATGAGGGAGGAGAAAACAATACTTACATTTCTATTACAAAGGACAGTAACAAATGCCAAAGATCACTGTGAATGTTCTTCTCTACTGTAAATAGAAACCATAGAAACAGACACTCACCTGCTCACTATTTATTCGTGAGTAGTTGTTGCAACACAAAAACTCAGTACTTGTTAGCTTGGCCACCGGTATTGGAAACAATAATCAGTATAGTGGAGAATTAAGGAAGACATTTAATAATAATTCTACTAAAAGGTTAATGAGTTGGAAAGTTTGATTTTAAGGAGTAGCTACATGAATAATATGATACTTTTCCTTATTTCTTCCTTTCTTTGGTTCAGGCAGTTGTTACATTTAATCCAAATTTATTAGCCATCATGCACGGTAGTTTGCTAATCAAACATGCTACTGGATAATAACTTTGAAGCAGGTTTTTCAATCAGTATTATTAGGAAACGGTTTCTGAAAGTATGTTTTTGATGGATGTGTAAGAGTGAGTAATAACTGTGGTCATATTAGAAAAGAATCAAAGCTTTAGCAGGTTTAGAATGGCCCTGATTCTTAAGCTTGCTGGGGGTTCAGCTGAAATTGAATAACGGGTATGGATTTCTTATAAAAACTATTTAAATTCATCACTACAATTTAAATTCTAGTTAGTAAAGAATTAAATGATTTTCAGACCTAATTTCTTCTTGGAAAGCTATGTAGCAGCAAATGAGATCAACATTCTTAACTCTTAAAAACCACTCTTAACTCATCTTCCCCTTGGGCTATTGCACTTAATCTCTCCTGTACAGCACAGCTTTGAAAAAGTTGCCTATACTTGGGTTTCTTTCTTTCTCTTGTCTCTCCCTCATTTTTAATTTTTTTACCTAAATATAGAAAACAGTATCCGCCCCCTCCCACCCCCATGTCTCCTCACTCAGCTTTAACAGTTACCAACACATGGCAATTTTATCTCATCCTCATATTCCTTCTTCCAACCCTTACTCCCACTCCACCACTGGGTTGTTTTGAAGCAAATTCTAGAGATCCTATAATTCTTCTTGTAAATTCTTTTTGTAGACATCTGTAAACAAACTGAAGTACTCTTTTTTTTTTTTTAAAGATTTTATTTATTTATTTGACAGATAGAGATCACAAGTAGGCAGAGAGGCAGGCAGAGAGAGAGGAGGAAGCAGGCTCCCCGCTGAGCAGAGAGCCTAATGCAGGGCTCCATCCCCAGACCCTGGGATCATGACCCGAGCCCAAGGCAGAGGCTTTAACCCACTGAGCCACCCAGGCGCCCCAAACTGAAGTACTCTTAAACATAATTATAATGATTACTCTTAAAAATTTTTAAAAAAATTCCTAATATCATCAAATATTCAGTCACTGAGAAACTTCCCATAGTTTATAGGTTTATAAAACCTTTTATAAACCTTTTTTGACACTTTGTTTGAATGTAGATTTGGTGGATTTATTTTATGGTTTGTGTGTGAATCCAAATGATGTCCATACATTACAGTTGTTAATTTGTCTCATTTAAATCTCTTTTAACATGGATCCCTCCTCTAGGTATAGTTCCTTGAAATTTATTCCCTTTGCCTGTAGAGTTCCCCACAATCTGAATTTTGCTGGCTGATTATCTCTTGAGCTGCTTGCTATTAGACTTTTACTCTTATCATTTTGGGAACCTGCTGGTTTGACTTTGGTGATCAAAGGTCACCCAGAAAACTCCACATTGTAAAATCCATTGGTCAGTTCTTAGTCTTCTTTTTAATTATTTTATTAACACTATTTAACATACATGATAACTCTGCTAGCCTTAATAAACTTCTTTAATCGATCTCCAGGGCAGCCACTCATCTGGTTTCCTCCTATACCTCCAACTGAGACATTTTTGCCTGGTTCCTTCTCTTCTCCCTGACCACTAATGTCAGAATGCCCAGAGTCCCCTCACTTTCTTGGTCATCTCCTTTAATTTGAGACACATGTGTTCAATGATCTACTTGACATCTCTGTAGCTACGTGGAACTCTCCAGATCCCAGCTATTTCTAACTCTTCTAAGACAGAGCTCCTGAAGCTACCGCATAAAGCCTTCCCCTGCTCTGTCAATAGCAACTAGGCCTCCATTTGCTTAGGCCAAATATCTTATACTCACCCTGACTCCCACTTTTTCTTCATACTTTACTTCCGGTCAATCAGCACATCATTTGCCTCTACTTGGAATATATGTCCACAAGTCAACCATCTCTGACAGGTCTGGCTACCATGTAGTCCAACCCACCTTAATCTTTCAATCTGGCTTTGTGGGGTACTCTCCTAACTAGCCTTTCTGATTTGACTGTTGCCCTAAAAGACTATACTTTCAGGGATTATTTCTATAGTTTGTGACTGTTGCCCTAATGGAGTCTCTGCTCAACCCAACAGGCAGAGTGACTCTGTGTAAATGACAAAATATTAAAATTACTTCTCTGCTCAAAATTCTCCAGCAGCTTCCTGGAAGCTGAGAAGGATCCCCTGTTTCCACTATTAACCTTCCTTTCTGACTCCATTCCTCATCAATCCCTCCCTGGCTTCTTCTATTTCCACCACAGGACTTTTTTAGTATTTTCACTTAAACCTTGGAATTGAAAAGTAGGCTTTAATTAGCTAGTGCTGATATCTCATATGCGTTAGGCATTTCAAACTCATTCTTATTAGTAAGTGGTAGCCTGTGTTCCATTGCATGGCCTTGAGAACAGTCTTTCTTGCTCAAGGATATTAAGTATAAGAAGGGAAAATCTGGGAGTTGAACCAAAGTAGTCTCTTGTACCTCTAAAGACATCAACAAAAGTCTGTATGATTAATGGACATATATCTAGATTTCAGTTCTAGGCATTGCAAAAATTCTGGACAATGATTTTATTTTTCTCTTATTTATGTCTTTAATGAAGAATTTTTCTTAATGAATTCAATGCAATATATGTACATCTAAAAATAATTCTAAACACAAAAAATGATGAGTCCGTTCTCTGTTGAAAATTACCCTCTGCAACTCAAATATGTTTCCCCCTGCCCTAAGAAATTAAACAAAGACATTAAGTATAAATGAATATATGTTTGCTGTAATGCTACTTGGAATTTAAGTTGTAATTAACAGGATTTCTAGTATTTACCAACATTAATTAACAATGTAACATGCTTAAACAGGGAACATAATAACAATGCTGAGTAGATTAGGTACATTCATCAATAAACCTCATGCCTATTAATGATTTCTTTTATTAAACAAGTTTATTATGTCTGTCATCATGAATTTTGAGTTTTCTCTTTTATTCACCTGTAGATATTACTTCTTCCTTAATGAATGGTGGTGTTAGGGACAAGTTCCGTGGTCTGAGTCAGCAGGAGTGACTAGAGACAGGTACAGCTGTCTGACTAGGTACAGCTAGAGAGGGAGAAGCTGATTTTAGGTATGGTTCTGGGAGAAGTAAAGCTGCCATCTGGCTTTGGTTTGGTTATGTTAGTTTTTTTTTTTCTTTTTTCCAAAATGGACAGAAGTTTATTTTTTTTTCTGATTGCGGAAACAAAGGCTTACTATAAAATGTTTCAGACAACACTGAAAAATGTGAAGAAAAATTTCCTCTCCTCTGAACATCCAGACATAGTAACTGTCCACATTTTTTATGTGTATCATCTTTTAGAAATTCTTCCTTTGTTCCATATCAGTCTTTTAGGAATTCTCTCTCCCTTCCTTTCTCCCTATCTCTATATATGTATCTGTATATCTCTAAATAAACCCACTTGCTACATTATATGTCCCCTTAACCACTACAGCTAAATGTGATTTTCCTCTTCTCAGATATTCTCTTAAGTATTTTTGGAACTTAATCATATGTTGTCTTATGCTGCTAATCTTGAATATTATTAAAAACATTTGCTAAGTGATACATATATAATAACAAATACAAAAAAATGTTTTCTAAGTTTTCTTATGCATTATGTTCTGTATAAAAGTAATCAGTGTATATATTCTGATTTTTTACTTCACTGCATTTTAAGGTACTATAGAGTCTTTACATTAATTTTTCAAATTTCCATGATATTCTTGTCAGTGAACGTAGCATAATTTGTTTAACCCTTCTCTTAATAGTTAGCATTTTGGTCTTCTTCCAGTTTTAATTTTTTTTTAAGATTTTATTTATATATTTGAGAGAGAGCACAAATGAGAGTTGGTGGGGGGCGGGAAGGGCAGATGGAGACGGGGAAGCAAGCTCTCTGCTCAGCAGGGAGCCTGGATGCTTGGACTGGATCCCAGGACCCTGGAATCATGACCTGAGCCAAAGACAGATGTTTAACTTACTGAGTCACCCAGGTGCCCCCCATTTTTAAGTTTTATAGTGTTTTGAATAGCATAGCAATGAATATTTTTCTACGTAAAGATATTACCATGTTTTGTATCATTTCCTTAGGACCGACTCCCAGAATCTAAATTACAGAGCCAAAGGTAATGAACAGTTCTGTGGCTCTTAATGCTTACTGCCAAATTTCATTCAAAAGGATTCAAAAGGATTCTACTGACACAGAAGGAAATGCTTACATTCTCAAAGAACCATAGTCATTACACAGTATCATCATTATTTTTTCTAGTGACCGGAAATCACAATTTAAAAAAAAATTTTTTTCTACACTAACTGTTGCCCTAAATATAGTCTATGTTCAACCCAGTAGGCAGAGTGACTTTTGAACTTTTTCTGTATGTTTTTTTACTGATTCTGTTTTCCTCATGAATTTTTAGTCCTATGACCACTTAAAAATCGGATCTCTTTTGTTTTCCTTAGCATCGTGTATGGGCTCTGTCAGAAGGAAACGTTGGTTCAGTATATTCAACTAGAGCTGCTAGAACATAGTGCCTCCAGGCGGGTGGCTTAGACAACAGAAGTGTCCTGTCTCCCAGTTCTCGAGGCTGTAAGTCTGAGATCAAGATGTTGGCAGGTTGGTTCCTTCTGGGAACCATGTCTTATGCCCCTCTCCTAGCTTCTGCTGCCTTGCTGACGATCGTCGGCTTGACCTGGAGAATCCTCCTCTCCATCTCTGCCTTCATATTCACATAGCATGTGTGTGTATCTGAGTGTCCAAATTGTCGCTTTTTATAAAAACAAGAGTCATATTGGATTATGAGCCCATTCTGCTCCATATGACCTCATCTTAACTAACTACATCTGAAACGACCTTATTTGCAAGTAGGTCATATTCTGCGGTACAGGCAAGTAGGACTTCAACATATGAAATCGAGGGGGGCATAATTCAACTCATAACATTCAGTAATTCACTTATCGATCTATTGGTAATTTAGGCAAGAACATTTATACAGTGATTCCTGCAATGTTAAGTCTCATGTTAATCGCTGGAAATAAGATGAAAGACACAGTTCCTGTCCTCATGGAACTGCTGGAAGTTTCGATGTGGACCCTACCTCTATGTGTTACTGACTGCTCCAGGAGAGTGGTCTCTGTGGTTCAGGACACACAGGGACTTTGCACTTTCTCTGTCCTCTGCCTGAAATATTCTTCCACTGGATGTTGTGGGGTCTGCTTCTTTCCCTCCTTCAATTCTCTGCTCGAATGTCATCAGCTCTGTGGGGCCTTCTCTGACTGTCCTATTTGAAGTGGTGACACTGTGCATCTCGCATGGCCTATTTCTCTTTCCTGCATTTACCTTCTCAAAATTTCTCATCACCTTCTAAGATTGTGGTCTACAATTTACTTATTTATTTAGTTTATTGTTTGCCTTTCCACTAGAAAACAAATGGCTTAAAGACAGGGATTTTTGTCTGTTTTATTCACTACTGTATTCTAAGGACAGTGTTCAGTCAATATGCAATGAATGAATGAAGAGAAAATTATGATCCAGTGGATTAGAAGGTACTACAGTGTTAAGCTTTTACTGTTTGATTGCATTTTTATTATTATTAAGACTTCACTTTTTAGAGCAGTTTTAGATTCACAGCAAAATTAAGGGGTAGGTACAGGGATTCACGTATATTCTCTGTCCCCACAACATGCATAGCCTTCTCTGTTATCAACATTCCCTACTACAGTGCTACGTTTGTTAGAACTAATGAACCTCTATCAACACATCGTGATCACCCAAAGTCCGTAGTTCACGTTAATGTTTAGTTCTTGTGTTGCACATTTTGCGGGTATGGATAAATGTATAATGGCATGTGCTCATCATTATGATATGCTGAGTGTTTTCATTGCCTAATACATCTCTGTTCTCCACCTGTTTATCCCTTTCTCCACCTTTCCACCCCGTCAGTCAACCCTGATCTTTTCATTTTCTCTGTATGTTTGCCTTTTCCAGAATGTCATAGAATTGGAATCATATGGTATCAAGCCTTTTCAGATTGGCTTGTTTCACTAAGCAATATGCATTTAGGTTTCTTCCATGTCTTTTTATAGCTTTTTGGCTCCTTCCTTCCTCACGCCCTCCCTCCCCACCTTCCTTCTCCCCCCCCCACCCTCTTTCTTTCTTTCTAGCACTGAATAATATTCCATTGTCTGAATACAGCACTGGTTATCCAGCTACTGAAGGATACTTTGGTTGCTTACAAGTTTTGACAGTTGTGAACAAAGCTGCTATAAGCATTCATGTGCAGGTTTTAGACATAAATTTTCAACCTCAAATAGTGTGATTGCTGGATTGTATGATAAGCGTTTGTTTAGTTTGGTAACATACTGCCAAGCTGTACCCCAAAGTGGCTGTACCATTGTGCATTCCCACCATCAGTGAGTGAGAGTTCCTGCTGCTCCAGGTCCTTGTCAGCATTTTAGTATTACCGGTGTTCCAGATTTTGGCCATTCTAATAGGTGTGTAGTAGTATTTCATTATTTAGATTGCATTTCCCTGATGACATTTGATGTGAAGAGTTCTTTTCATATGATTATTTGCCATTTGTACATAATCTTTGGTGAGGTATCTGCTAAGATCTTAGCACTTTTTGTTTTCTTTTAATTTAAAAAGTTTTTTCAAAGATTTTATTTATTTATTTGACAGAGAGAGATCACAAGCAGGCAGAGGGGTAGGGGAAGCGGGTCCCTCGCCCAGCAGAGAGCCTGATGCGTGGCCCGATCCCAGGCCCCCAGGATCATGACCTGAGCCGAAGGCAGAGGCTTTAATCCACTGAGCCATGCAGGTGCCCCACCACTTTTTGTTTTCTTATTTTTGAGTTTCAGGAGTTAAATACATTTGAGGTAGCAGTCCTTTAGCAGATGTATCTTGCGTAATTTTTTTCTCCCCATGTGTGGTTTGTCTTCTCTTTCTCTTCACATTGTCTTTCACAGGGAAATTTTTAATTTTAATGAACATCAGTTTATCAGTTGTTTTTTTCATGGTACATGTATTCGGTATTACATCTTTTTTTTTTTTTAAAGATTTTATTTATTTATTTGAGAGAGAGACAGTGAGAGAGAGCATGAGGGAGGAGAAGGTCAGAGAGAGAAGCAGACTCCCCGTGGAGCCGGGAGCCCGATGCGGGACTCGATCCCGGGACTCCAGAATCATGACCTGAGCCGAAGGCAGTCGTCCAACCAACTGAGCCACCCAGGCGTCCCTCGGTATTACATCTTAAAAGTCATCACCAAATCCAAAGTCATATAGGTCCCCCCCCCACTGCCATGTTAACTTCTAGCTGTTTTTACAATTTTGTGTTTTAAGTTTAAGTCTGATCAGTTTTGAGTTAATTTTTGTGAAGGGTACAAGGTCTGTGTGTATATTCATTTTTATGAATGTGGATGTCAAGTTGTTCCAGAACCATTTGTTGAAAAAACTACCTTTGCTCCGTTGTATTGTTTTTGCTCCTTTGCCAAAGATCACTTGACTGTATTCGTGAGGGTTTATTTCTGGGTCTCTGTTCTGTTCCATTGATCTATTTGTCTGTTCTTTGTCCGGTACTACACTTTAGCTTTATAGTAAGCCTTGAAGTTGGACCGTGTCAGTCCCACAACTTTGTTCTTCTTCAGAATTATGTCAGCTCCCTGAGTTTTTTGCCTCTCTACATAAACTTTAGAATGCAGTTGTTGCTGGCAAAAAATAATATTCTGTGAATTTGATTGGGTCTGCATTGCATCTGTGGGTTAAGTTGGGAAAACGTGAGATCTTCACAATGTTAGGTCTTTCCATTAACACGGAATATTTCTTCATTTATTTGGTTCTTCTTTGAATTCATTAATCGGAGTTTTGTAGTTTTCTTTATGTAGATCTTGTACATATTTTGTTAGATTTATATCTAGGTATTTCATTTTCTGGAGCACTAATGAAAGTGATAGTATCATAGTTAACGTTTTCAGTTGACTACTTATTTTGTAACTATTTATTGAACACCTGTTTAGATAGTGCATGTGTAGTCATGACCAATACCTACTTCAGTTGTTGTTGTTGTTTTTAATTCTCTCTTTCCCTTAAGAATAACTCTCCTAAATCATGAATTTGCCTCTGAGTATTGCTTTTAGGGATCTGGGAAGGTACCCAATGTTCTATTGCATTAGGGAAGATTCAGGCACTGCCTGAGTTATTTAAATTAATGATTCAGCAGTTCTGCAGAACAACTGTATGAGGGAGGTTCCCTTATCCTCACTTTATAGAGAAGGAAGCTGAGAAGTAGCAAGTCTAAGGACTGGAAGGCAAATCCAGATGTGTTAGTCACCCCTCTCACTCTATGTGGAGTCTTCTATTGGGCATGATTCTCCTAGAGATAATCCTCTGCTGTTATATTCTTAATGTCTTCTTTAACCTGACTTCTCTTAGGAAAACTTTATTTTCCAGTTATTTATAATTTTTATTGTTTGTTTTAGCTTAGCTCATTAATTTCAGGCCATAATTTCTGACCATCTCAAAAAGTAGTATGTCAATTCCGACTCTTTCCTTTATTGAATTTCTTAGTGGCCTACCATGATCTGTTTTTACCTGCAAGCCACACACCTTCCCTAAGAAGATTTAATGCAGATGGGTAGGATATAGAATTGGTTCTCCCTGCCTCATCGTGGTGCAGAGTATGAGACGATAATGAGCCAGCCACTCCACAGTACAGCCCCTCTCAAAGAATTTCTCTTAAATGCCAAAGTGGGGAAGGACAGATGGAAGAATGATCCCTCAGGTGTCCCACAAAATGCTGTTTCTTTTGGTGTGGTAAGCCCAGCCCCTCTGGGACTGCTGACTTTCCCAGGTGGTGCTGTCTGTGGATTCTGTTCATTCAGAATACCCGTGTCATTCATTTCCCTTCAAGCAACTCGAGGCTGAATGGCTCTGTGCCTGAGCTGACCATCTTCTTGTGATATGTTGCACCATTCCTGCCTTCAACACTTCTTGTGAATATCAGAATGATTTTCAGTGTTCCCCTTCTGGGCTGGCTGGCTCCTCCCTTGAGCCCTGATCGTCTCTCTCAACAGCCCTTTCTGCCAGTGTCTGTTACAATCTTGTCCCAGCACTCGTGTATGTTAGCATTTAAAAAACTTTCAAGGTTCTAGGTCCATCCTCAAGGTTTCTCCTACTATCTTTAAACTGAATCTTTTTAATCATATTTTTTTCTTCTTTAAGCCATTGAAAATTTTTATAACTGAGTCTATTGTAGACCTATAGTACTGGATTAAAAATCTCCCATTTTCCCTTCTCATTTTAAATAGTTCTTTCTTTATGTTACTCTGATTTATCCTATTTTTATATATTAACATTTTAAGGTTTAATTATGACTTCTCAATTAGAATGACCTTTTTTTTCTAAGTTAATATTTTTTTCTAGATGAAAACAAATTAAATTGATATGTTTTTATCTAACATTTTACTGTTTTCATTTCTGTGTCTTTCTACCTTTGATGCCTCAAATAATAGACAGATTTATTTTTTAAACCAGTCTTAAATTTTATGACTTGACGGGCCATTTAGGCTGCTTATAGTCATTATATAATATTCATTTGCTTATATAATCTTTATTATTTAAGTATTATTATCTATCATCCTATATGACATGTTAAAAATTATACCTCCTTGTCTCTTCTATTGAGGGTCTTTATTTGGGACTCTTTTTGTTTTTCACTTTACTAGTATGATGGAAGGATACTCTTTCATCTTAAAGTGTAAGTGTGTTTGAACACTGGTAGATGACTTCAGTATGTTCCCTCTTTGGTCACAGTCACCATGGGAAGTAGTTCACCTTCAACACATGCGACAGTTGGGATGGTCCATGGTTAATTCTTCCTGATTCTATCCCTGTAGGAGCAAATGATTCTGCCTAATGCAAACATCATGGACAATGTTCAACACTTTCTGCCATTTATTACGAACTTTTTACCATCTTTTTCCTACTCCATTCTCTATTTCTTGCTCCATTTTGACACATTTTTCTCTGGTTTCTCTAGGTCCCAAGTCATGTCATCATCCTTCACTTTTATGCAGCGTTTCCTTTCTTCTGGCAAATCATTTGTGACAGTTACCTCTCTAATAATACCTTCTCAAAAGCTTTTCTTTCCTGATTACTCTTGTAGGAGTAACTTTAACTTGAATCCCAAAGAACTTAGCTTCTTGAAGGACACCTTATTTATATTCCTGACAGTTTTTCATCAATAAAAGCAAATCTGATAATCAGTCTGTCTACTGTATCTATCTTCTATCTATCTATTGCATTCTTATAGTACCTGTTGTTTGATCTACTTTGGCCCTTCTAATTGTTCCTGTTATGTTTCAGCCATGTATGTAGGGACTATTTAAAAACAACAACAACTGGGGCACCTGGGTGGCTCAGTGGGTTAAAGCCTCTGCCTTTGGCTCAGGTCATGATCCCATGGTCCTGGGATAGAGCAGCATCCAGCTCTCTGCTCAGCAGGGAGCCTGCTTCCTCCTTTGTCTCTGCCTGCCTCTCTGACTACTTGTGATCTCTGTCTATCAAATAAATAAAATCTTAAAAAAATAAAAACAACAACAAATTTCTGAGCACTATAACTTAATTACTCTAGGCTCATTTCTTCTTTGGTCACTTAGAATTTCCTTATAATTAGTATGTCTCATTTATCATCTCACTGAATTTAAATCTTTTATTGGAAAACTGGAGCACAGGGATTGGTGCCCTGTGACTTATTCTCTACCTTCTTTCTAGAAGTGGATATTTATGTCCTCCCTGTTCTTTTTCTTTTTTTTTTTTTACTTTACCATATGTTTTTTTTTTTTAATTTTTTTATTTTTTCAGCATAACAGTATTCATTATTTTTGCACCACACCCAGTGCTCCATGCAATCCGTGCCCTCTACAATACCCACCACCTGGTGCCCCCAACCTCCCACCCCCCACCCCTTCAAAATTCTCAGATCGTTTTTCAGAGTCCATAGTCTCTCATGGTTCACCTCCCCTTCCAATTTCCCTCAACTCCCTTCTCCTCTCCATCTCCCCTTGTCCTCCATGCTATTTGTTATGCTCCACAAATAAGTGAAACCATATGATAATTGACTCTCTCTGCTTGACTTATTTCACTCAGCATAATCTCTTCCAGTCCCGTCCATGTTGCTACAAAACTTGGGGATTCATCCTTTCTTTCTTTCTTTTTTTTTTTTTTTACAGCTTTATAAACATATATTTTTATCCCCAGGGGTACAGGTCTGCGAATCGCCAGGTTTACACACTTCACAACACTCACCATAGCACATACCCTCCCCGATATCCATAACCCCACCCCCTCTCCCAACCCCGTCCCCCCATCAACCCTCAGTTTGTTTTGTGAGATTAAGAGTCACTTATGGTTTGTCTCCCTCCCAATCCCTTTCTGGAGAAATAAAAGAACTAAAATCTAACCAAGTTGAAATCAAAAAAGCTATTAATGAGGTGCAATCAAAAATGGAGGCTCTCACTGCTAGGATAAATGAGGCAGAAGAAAGAATTAGCGATATAGAAGACCAAATGACAGAGAATAAAGAAGCTGAGCAAAAGAGGGACAAACAGCTACTGGACCACGAGGGGAGAATTCGAGAGATAAGTGACACCATAAGACGAAACAACATTAGAATAATTGGGATTCCAGAAGAAGAGGAAACAGAGAGGGGAGCAGAAGGTATATTGGAGAGAATTATTGGAGAGAATTTCCCCAATATGGCAAAGGGAACAAGCATCAAAATCCAGGAGGTTCAGAGAACCCCCCTCAAAATCAATAAGAATAGGTCTACACCCCGTCACCTAATAGTAAAATTGACAAGTCTTAGTGACAAAGAAAAGATCCTGAAAGCAACCCGGGAAAAGAAGTCTGTAATGTACAATGGTAAAAATATTAGATTGGCAGCAGACTTATCCACAGAGACCTGGCAGGCCAGAAAGAGCTGGCATGATATATTCAGAGTACTAAATGAGAAAAACATGCAGCCAAGAATACTATATCCAGCTAGGCTATCATTGAAAATAGACGGAGAGATTAAAAGCTTCCAGGACAAACAAAAACTGAAAGAATTTGCAAATACCAAACCAGCTCTACAGGAAATATTGAAAGGGGTCCTCTAAGCAAAGAGAGACCCTCAAAGTAGTAGATCAGAAAGAAACAGAGACAATATACAATAACAGTCACCTTACAGGCAATACAATGGCACTAAATTCATATCTCTCAATACTTACCCTGAATGTTAAAGGGCTAAATGCCCCAATCAAAACACACAGGGTATCAGAATGGATACCATATGTTATTTTTGCTTGCTATTCAAATTCTGTTCCTTGAGGTTAGCAGGAACTCCGTTACAACTAATAATTTGATTACTTTTAAATACGACACAATTGACATTTTGACATCTGGTGCCATGGTAATTTGTAATTGCTACAACCATTAACGCCTGCAGCCTAGAAAAAATAGACCTAATTTCTTTTTTCTAGTTCTTTAATTTCTCAAACAAGAAAGCACACTGAAACATAATCAAGTGGGATAACTGATTCCGCTCTGAGTTTTAGAAGCGTGAGTAATTTGTAGACATTAGTGCCTTTTTAAAAATTAAACTTTTAATTATGAGGTAATGGAAGATTCATGGGCATTTTGATAGAAATAATATAGAAAGATTTGGTATGCCCTTTACCCCCTTTTGCCTAATGATAACATCTTTTAAAACTGTACTGCAATATGGAACTGAGGTATTGATAGTTGAGATACAGGTAGTTCTATTACCATGAGGCTTTCCCTTTTTACTTTTTTTCTCTTCTTACTCTTTAATAAATAGTCAACCACCACCCTGCTTCCCACTACCCCAGCACCCTGACCCTCCCTCCAGTCCTGGTCCTGAACCCTGACAACTACTGATCTCCATTTCTTTAATTATTTTTCAAGAATGTTGTATAAATGGAATCAGACATTTTGAGACTGGTCTTTCCCCCCACTCAGTATAATTCCCTGGCAATTTGTTCAAGTTGTGTGTGGATCAGTTTATTCCTTTTTATTGCTACTGCTATGTATTTATTGCATGGAATAGTGTTCCATGGTATGGAGTTCACAATTTGTTTAACCATTTACCCATTGAATGGCATCTGAGTGATTTCCATATTTTTGCTATTACAAATAAAACTTCTATGAACTTTCTTATACAGGTTTTTGTATCAGTATAAATTTTCATTTTTCTGGGATGAATGTCTAGGAGTGCAATGGATTTGTTTTCTCCTGCTGAGTCTTGAGAGTTCTTTACTTATTCTAGACACCAGTCCCACATATGTGATTTCCAGGTACTTCACATATTTTCCCCCAGCCTGGAGATTGCTTTTTTATCCTTTTAATAGGATCTTTCACAGAGCACACGTTTTTAATTTTGCGGATGTTCAATTTATCATGTTTTCCGATGATGAATCGTACTTTTGGTGAAAAGTTTAGGTCTCTTTGCCTAGCTGTAGATCCTGAAGATTTGCTCCTTGTTTTTTTTTTTTTTTTTAACAACCGTGCATTTTTCTTAGAGAATTGCTTGCTGAACTCTTCTCAGCTGAAATTAGAAGTCTTGATGCCAAAGTTTAAAACTATATAAATGAATACATGGGTGAATTAGCCATAGAGTATGTAGCCGGATCTTTAAAAGGTATTTTTGATGGCTCCAGCATTATAAAGAAACACTTCTGTATGTACTGTCATGAAATAAGGAGAGCATGGAAACATAGGACTCCTGTTTTAGGTGCCTTATAGAGTTATTAGCTGATTTCTAGAATGAGGGGCGTCCAGTAGAAATGTCAGGAGGAAACTGAGGCCAGAGGTTCTGCAACATGTGAAACATACTTATATAGTGAATAAATGGCCTACTTTGGAGTTAAGGATAGACAACTGTAGGTTGTTCTCCTTATTTACCGTCCTGGATTACAGAACCAATGGTAGATGACTCATAATATTAACAAAGGATTAGAACACACAAAATGTCAGTAATAGTAAGGACATTGTTGAGAAATAGATGATAACTAAGAAAGATATAACCACATACCTTGGGTATTTGGGTCTTCTAATAAGTCTTGTCTTTTTAAAGGTCAAAATTAAAATAAAGGTCAAATTTTAAGTGTGTGGCTTCAAGCTTTATTATTTCTAGAAAAGCCTTGCTTACTTTGAAAGTTTATGATCCATGCATAAGTTCATGATGATTTCACAAGTAGTGGTAGGAGTTTCTTTTTAGAAATGAGATTTAGGGCACCTGGGTGGTTTAGTCGGTTAAGCATCTGACTCTTGATTTTGGATTGGGTCATGATCCTGAGATTGAGGTCATGAGATTAAGTCCCCCATCAGGCTCCATGCTCAGTGTGGATTATCCTTGAGAGTCTCTCTCTCCCTCCACCAGCTCCTTTCCCTTCCCGACCCCCCTACCCCCCAGCTTGTGTGCACTCTCTCTCTCTCAAATAAATAAATAAATGAAATCTTTTGAAAACCTCTGAAATTTAAGATAACTTTTTACAGTTAAATAGTGTAGATTCTATATGTATATTTTAAGATGTTTATAGTCAATTTTTCTCTTCTAAAATTAAAAAAAAATGCATTTCTCTTATGTTCCTGTCTTCATACTTCTTTTCTCAAGAAGCTAGCAAGTCAGAAGCATAGGTTTGCATAACAATTGGAGATTAGATATTTGCATTCTTTATGCCAGGCTTGGAGCCTTAGCTAGTCCTCTGAAAATTGTGCCAGTCTATACCTTTAGGAAAAAAAGAAGCAGTGGCAGTCTATGTGGTATCATTGGGCAGATGTTTCAGGGCCTCACTAATCCCAATTTCTCCTGTTCCTGGAACCTAAAACTTTTTCTTTTTTTTTTTTTAAAGATTTTATTTATTTATTTGACAGACAGAGATCACAAGTAGGCAGAGAGGCAGGCAGAGAGAGAGGAAGGGAAACAGGCTCCCTGCTGAGCAGAGAGCCCGATGTGGGACTCGATCCAAGAACCCTGAGATCATGACCTGAGCGGAAGGCAGAGGCTTAACCCACTGAGCCACCCAGGCGCCCGAACCTAAAACTTTTGCTGTCCTTTAAGTTAAAGTCCTCCATCTAGAAGATCTGTTTTAAAGAGGTAAGTTTCTTAATGAAGGAAGCAGAATATTCTCAAGTGACTCACATTTCTGCACCCACCCTTAGGTGAGAGTAGGGCCCTAAGGAAGCAGAAGCCAGAACAGTTATATTCAAGTGAGGCAGTCAAATAAGGTGGGGAAGGAATGGGGAACATTTTCAGGTGCCCATGTCAGCACAGACACAGACTTTATGAAAGGAAGATTTCTGAGGTCCAGCCTTCCAGTTGATTTGTTTTTGCAAATGCCAACCTAGTTATTTGCAATTCTAACTAGGGAAATAGTGGGGTTATAAAAGCCACATAGTATAGTTTTTAAAAAATAAATTTTATCAAGCACAGTTTATTTGCAGTAAAATGCACAGATCTTGAGCTTACATTTTGATAAAGTTTGATAAATATATATGGCCATATGAAGAACACAGCAGTTAAGATGTAGAACATTCCAGCACCTCAGAATTTCCTCATCGTCCCTTTCCAGACACTGCCCCCGCCCCCGTCCTTGCCCCTGGACAATAGTTGTGCCTAAACTGGTACTTCATATAAATGCAGATCTTACAACACTTAACTTTGCTCTGTCTTAATTGCTTTTGCTCATCGTAATGGTGTTGGGATTCAGCCATGTTGTTGGGTGTGTCATTAGGTTGACTTTCAGTGCTGCGTACTCGTTTATTGTGTGACTATACCACAGTTTGTTTTTCATCCTCTTGATAGGCATTTGGGTCGTTTCCTGTTTTTGCCCATGATGAGTAAAATGACTCTCAACATTTTTGTGATAGTCTATTTGTGGACATATGTTTTCATTTTTCTTAAGTAAATACCTGAGAGTGGAACTGCTGTGCCTTAGGATTAATGTGTGTTTAAGTGTATAAAGAATTGTCACATAGTCCTCCAAAGGGTTTGCACTATTTCACACTCTTGCAACAACATATGAGAGAGGCTTCATAGCTTGCCAGCACTGGATAATCTTAGTCTTTTTTTAATTTTAGCCATTCTCCTAGGTATGATATATCTCACTGTGAATTTATTTCATTTTTTAAATCCAAGTAGTTAACATGTAGTGTATTATGAGTTTCAGAGGTAGAGGTCAGTGATTCATCAGTGGCATATAACACCCAGTGCTCATACCATCAGTGCCCTCCTTAATGCCCATCATCCAGTTACTCCATCCTTCTCCACCCTCTCTCCTCCAGCAACTCTCAGTTTGTTTCCTAGAGTTAAGAGTCTCTTCTGATTTCTCTCCCTCTCTGGTTTTATCTTACTTTATTTTAATTTTCATTTCCTTATTTTTTTTAAGATTTTATTTATTTGACAGAGAGAGTGAGATCACAAGTAGGCAAAGCAGCAGGCAGAATGAGAGGGAGAAGCAGACTCCCTGCTGAGCAGAGAGCCAAGTGGGACTTGATCCCAGGACCTTGAGATAATGACCTGAGCTGAGGGCAGAGGCTAAACCCACTGAGCCACTCAGGCACCCCTTAATTTGCATTTCCTTAATGACTGATGATATTCAGCACCTTTCCCCCATGCATACTGGCCAATTTTGTGTTTCCTTTTGTGAAGTGTTTGCTCAAGTCTTTTGCTCATTTTTAAAATCCAACATCTGGGCCAACTTGGAGTTACTTTCTTTTGACTGCATTTTCCCCTGAGCATGGATCACACTTCCCTTTTTTCTTTGCAATACTGCTGATTTTTGGTTGCATTCAGGACATTGTTGGAGCTACTCTAGATTCTATCACATTCTTCTGAGAATCACTGGCTTTCAGTTTTTGTAGATAGTTTAGTAGATAGTAGCCTGGAATCTATGTGCAAACTTTGTTTCCTTTAAGATATGTAACTGCTCCTATCTTGGTTTTATTTTTATCTTGCCTCTAAGTGTGACATTGGGTGAAAGTCTGTCATCGTTGCCCTTTTTAAGATGGAGGAAGTTTTCTTCTGTTGCCGATTTGCTAAGTGTTTTTGCTTTTAATCACGAATAGGTGTTGCATTTTTCAAAAGTATTCTGTGTCTTTTGATTTGATTCTGTAGTTTTTATTTTTTGTCTATTAACATGGTCAATTACATTGATATTTAAATATCAATCAGCTTCTTCCTGGGACAAACCCCATTTGGTTATGATATACATTTTTTATTATAGATTCTTGGATTTGATTTATTAGTATATTTTAAGGATTTTTGCATCTGTGTTCACGAGAGATATTTATCTGTGATTTTCTTGAAATGTCTTTGATTTTTGATATCAGGGTAATTCTGGCCTCATAAAGTAAATTGGAATATATTCTTTTTCTTGAATTTTCTGAGAGAGCTTGGGTATAAGATTGATACTATTTCTTTCTTAAATTTTGGTAGCATTCTCCTGTGAAGCACTAGAGACATGGAGTTTTCTTTGTGGGGAGGTTTTAAATTATGAATACAATTTCTTCAGCAAAACTTCTTCATGGTTATTAAGGTTTTCTCTTTCTCTTTGTGGTAGTTTGTGTAAGATGTATTTATCAAAGGACATGTCTATTTCATCCAAGTTGTCAAAATTATTGGCATATAGTTGTTAACAATATTCCTTTATTGTTACGTTACTATTGGTGTGAATCTGTGATGGTCCCCTGTTCAACTGCAGATATTGATAATGTGTTTTTGATTTTTTTCTTGAATGATATTGCTAGAGGCTTGCTTATACCTCTTATTAATCTTTTGAAAAATCAATTTTTGTCCTTGTGGATTTTTTCTATTTTTAAAAGATTTTATTTATTTATTTGACAGAGAGAGAGAGAGACAGTGAGAGAGGGAATACAAGCAGTGGGAGTGGGAGAGGGAGATGCAGGCTTCCCACCAAACAGGGAGCCCGATGCGGGGCTCGATCCCAGGACCCTGGAATCATGTCCTGAGCCGAAGGCAGACACTTGACCTCTGAGCCACCAAGGTGCCCCTAACAAGGGATTTAAAAAAAAAATTAAATGTTGTTGTAAATTTAATCTTAATTAATTGTATGTAAAGGACATTTGAGGCCCATAGAAAAATTGTGAGGTGGAAAATCCTTGTCAAACCAAACTCCTAAAAATAGTACTTTAATGTGGAGGTAGAAGTATAGTTATATTTTTCAGTCAATTATACTGCATAGGTCTTTTTTTCATAGTCTCTGCCTTATTAACTATTATATGTGAAATTTTGTCTGCACCATTGACATATTGATCACATTCATGTCAATTATGAAACATTTCCTCACAATGCATTTCTTTTAAAATACATTTCTTCAATTATCTGACATCAAAATGATGTATGGTGTGGTTAGGTAGCTTATATTTTTTTGACTTTTGTGTTTTCTTTTTATGCTGGTCTACATGTGTGTTTTTCCAGTTGCAATGTAAACTTGTAAGCAGACATATTGTCTTTTTTTATTAGTCCTGTAGCTTATTGTAGATTCAATAAATGTTTATTGTAGTGTTTTTTCTTTTAGATGCGATGTTTACTCAGCATTTGAAACATTTTAAAAAACTATCCTTTTAGTTTCTAAAGAATGAGAATCTGATTTTAAAAATTAATTGAGCGTAAGATATCATTTTAAAAAATGAACATGAAACCATTTAGTAGTTCTTTTTTTCACTCCAGTTTTCCAACTAAGATTTGGAAACCATGTGAATGCAGATCAATTAAATATACAGGAAGAAATAAGATCAGAAAAATGTTGATAATTATTGAAGTTGGATTGAATTGTTGAATAAAAGTGGGTCATTATACTATTATCTCCACTTTGGAATATGAATGGAAAGTTTAAGAATATCTATAATGAATACATGTATGGAAACTCAAGGAGATGGGAAAATAGTATCTTGTCATTGAGATTTCCTATCTAAGATAGTATTTTCAAACATGGATGGGTCTTGGTTTCATGGGCCTACAGCTAATATGGATTGGAGGGGAAGGTTCTCTTTAAGAAAATAAGTGCAAAACTGTGTGAACAGAATTTGGTAAGAAAGGGAATATTTAGGAATGCCCGGATTGCTCAGTCAGTAAGCGTCTTCCTTACGCTTAGGTCATGATCCTATGTCCTGGGATGGAGTCCTGCACTGGGCTCCTTGTTCGGAGAGGAGCCTGCTTCTCCCTCTGCCTGCCCTTCCCCCTGCTTGTGCCCTGGCTCTTTCTGACAAATAAATAAATAAAATATTTTTTTAAAAAGGGGAATATTTAGAACAGAAATCACTACACCTACTTAAAGAAGCTGACAAATAATAAACCTAACCGTAGTGAAATATTAATGAACTGCCTTCTATATAAATTTTCCCCTTTATTTTTGACTCATTTTCTTTGATTGATTCTTGATATGATAATGATTTTGTAATACCATTTTCCATAGAAAGAATAAATGACAACTTGATCTTACTTTTGAAATGTTTGATCACATTTTTTTGTTGACGGTTTAGGAAAAACTTAAAGTATTGAGCTTCATAATTCATTATTTGTAATATCATTTAAATTTGGGGATTGCTTTGCTTATTTAAATATTTATTTGAATCTTAGTTTGTGCATTTCATTTTCAAATTTTGATCCGTGTGCAACCAAGCCTACCTCTAAATAACAAACAGGAATTAGTGTTTAACTTCATAAAAGTATATTTTATTATTCTATGGGAACATTTTTAGAAACAAATTTCTTGCTTCCTGCCTATTGAAAGTGACCCATCCTTTGTGTTGTACGTATATTTTCAGGCAAAATGTTAAAGAAAATAAAGGGTAAATCTCATGGTTTTCTTTTTTTCCCCTGGAAAATCAGTGAAGTTAAAGAGAAATTTTAAAAATGAAAATATGTGACTTGTTACACTTGTGCAAACCAATGGTGTACTTTGTTCAGCATTCCACCTGAGAGATATAATAAAAGAGCTTATCAACTCCCAGTGAATGTGGTGTGCCACCAAGCCCCCCCCCCCCAGCCCTTTTTAAATTATGGTCACATTGTGGGGTAGTTTTCTATGAATTTAGGTGAAACTATGTTGATACCTATTTATAACGTTTTCAACCTCTTTCTGCCATGGTTTCTTTATATTTCTGACCTGCTCTGTAGAGTGGGATTATGAGGTGAGGACAGCTCCATATGTCCCGCTGTGCACAGTGGGCACACTCGTGGCATATCCGCCAACACACTGGCCTTTCTTGTGCTCTCCACTCAGCTCTAGTTTCCAACTCCACAAAGTAGAGCTACTGAAGCACCCGCTCTGATGGCCCCAAGATTTGCCATGAGAATGAGCGCCATAATGTCAGTGATGACACTGGGAGTTGTAAAGTAGAATCCAAATGTTAGTCTTACTGTGATTGCTATTATTGTCACCTTCCTTTTCGGACTGTGATCATTTGATTAGCTCTGAGGATATTCACGACGGATAAAATCTGACTTCTTCTTTCGCCCTCTGTTCCATATTTTCAGGTGATTCTATATTCTTGTCTTACTTTGTTTAGAGTTGTTTGGTCAGCTTTAACGTTTAACAGTGAGACTCATGCCCCCAAGCAATCATTTGTTCATTCATTCATGCATTCATTCAAAGATATTTGTTGAGTGCATGTTTAATATCTGGTGCTGTGCTAGACTCTGAGAATTGCAGTAATGAGCAAAAAGATAGGGTTTTGCTCTTGGAGCTTATGAGAGTAGTTGGGAAGTAAGAACTAATCGAATAATACCAGAAAGAGGAACCCAAGGAAGGGGTGTGAAGGAAGGAACGGGGTGTTCTGTCTCACCTGCTCTGCCTGTAATCCAAAGGTTGAGAAGTTAAGGGAAGGGAAGCTCTGGTGTGTAATGAATCTCTCTTCCCTCAGTTTTAGGAATACCTGCTTCTCAGGCTTACTGGGGTGGTGGTGGGGGATCCCAATTCCAAGGCTTTAGGGTGTTCCTGTCCTGTGCTCTCATCCCAACAGCAGTCTTTTCAAATCTATAAGATTTAAAAAATCTCTTCTCTGGGTCGCAACTTGACAAGTTAGAATTTACTATACTCTGTGTTTCACTGAGTTCTTTCTTCAGCTAGTCCCAGTAAAAGAAGGTAGCATTTTCGTACCTAGATCATTTTTTGTATCACCAAAGTTATGGAACAAACCTTATGTAATTGCAATTTGATGATTAGTAAGGTGGCCATTGAGGCAGGATATAGCTCAGTTTCTCTGAACACAAACTTGCATGCAAATAGTTCATGTGCTACTTACAATTAATATTTACTCTGTGTGTCATTAGAGTTTGTCCTCTTTAAAAAAAAAAGATTTTGTTTATTTATTTGAGAGAAAGACAGAGAGCAAGAGCTGGGGGAGGAACAGAGGGAGAAGCAGACTCCCCTCCGGGGGGCTCATCCCAAGACCCCAAGATCATGACCTGAGCCAAAGTTAGACACTTAAGCAGTTAAGCTATCCAGGTGCCTCTGAGTTTATCCTCTTCTGAAGACACTTTGAGAGAGCAAATATTTTAACCTAGTTTAAGAAGTTCATAATTTTAATAAACTACATTCTTTAAAACATAAATGTAACTGGAAAAAAAAGAAAAACAAAACAACCCAACTCTGCCCGCTCACCCTTATCTTCAGACGTGGACTAGCTTTTGACAGCAAGAGTATGTGTAATTCTTTCACTACCCTCTGTTGTGGAGGATGGTGTGAGAGGTGCTCTGCCTAAGGATTTATCTTGCTTAAAGAAAATTCTATTTTTAAAGCTCTGGTTGTTCGTGCTGTTGAGAAACAAGACCTAGAGTGGATGGGCCTTTATGGAGCAGAACAATGGAATGTCTGTTGGAGAAGACAGAAGTTGGCCCAGAATGCTCCTTTGGAGTGTGGGTGGCATTCAGAACTAAATTGCTTTGCATATAAAATCTGGGGTATTTTGTTGTAAAAACGTGATCCAGAGGAGAGGGGAAGAGGAGAGGGGCCTTAGCAACCTGGTAGGGAAAAAGAGCATTTTGGGAAATTCCTTCTTCAGGGCACTTGATTCTAAGTTTCCAGGAAAGAGATTTCTAATGTATTTGAACTTGTTCCTCTAGACTGCACTTGGCTCTCCACCAATTTTACACAAAGTTTGGGCTGAATTTATATCTTTCGGTTGGGATGAAAATAAGAGAGTGGGGTCTGGTGTGGGGCAGAGCGGACCAGAGAGAACCGGGGTTTGGTGTGGGCGATGGCAGACCTGAGAGAAATTCTTTCCTTTCAGAGAACAGCTGTGCTTTTCCAAACTCACTCCTGGCTTCCCAGCCTCAGAATTAATTCTCCGGGGGCACTTGGGAAGTTGTAGCATCGGGAGCCCCACCTCTGAGCTGGGAGCATTTGCCTTGTCCACACTCTTCCTGGGCTCTCTTAGCAAACTGGAGTTTGAGACCTGAGGCCCTGGAGGAGGTTAAGAAGTGTGGCGGGGTGGGTGGGGAGGGACCCTTTTCCTTCTCTCACATGAGGCAGGCTTTCCCCATAGCAGTTCCGAGGAGTGGGGCCCTGATACTCTTGTGCGACTGCCCTTTCCTGTTACTCTCAGCAAAAACAAGCCTAATTTTCAGGTTTTAGAAAAATCCACCAGGGTGCTGGCAGACCTTCCTTTTGTTTCCTGACAAACAGCTTGTTGACACTGAAAACGAAAGGTGTATTTTCTGGCACTGTTTCTGGCTTTCCTTTTGACAAGAACCAGCTGCTTTGTGGAGAGGTCCAGAGTCTTCCATCTCGGGAGTCCAGTGGGGGCATTTATGTAGGTTATAAATCCTTCAGTTATTAATACTGGTGTGATTATTGGTAAGTATTAATGACAGCAATGTTTAGTTGGTAGGTGGGTGAGCAGGATCAGATTATTAAAATGAAAGGAAAAGAAAAAGAGAATGTGTGTGTCCATTGGCACCTTTGTGGACTCTGTCTCACCTCTTGTCTGGCTTGGGACACCTGCTTCATTTCAGCCTCTAAAAGTCAGTGAATGTAGTACACACCTGTGTTGGTAGCAGTAGGTACACCCCCCCACACACACACACACGCACGCACCCCCGTATATCCACAACCACATCCACATATATGCCTGTGTCTTTGTGCCGTGAGTAGGTTAAGGGAATAGAGATTTTGTTTTTCATTGTATGTTTGCCAAATGGAAAGATTTTAAGATTTCACTTAAACATTTTGATTTTTATATGGATTTAAGAGCTATCTGGAAAGAAATCTTACCTCCACAACTCCTGTATAATCAGAAATATTATTTCTATTCTATATATAGTTTTTTTTTTTTTTTTAAATAAAAGGGTTCTCTTCCTGCTCAACAGATGCTCATTTTTCTTTGACTAAAGAGCCATAGCACCCAAGGAGACCCTTGGAGGATACTTAAAGCTTCTGGTGTTTTGCATATCCATAAATATTGGTGATAACAAAGAAATTGATGGGTATCATTTATTTCTTACCTTAAAAAAATGCGAATAGATATTGGCCAAGCTACAGTTGAGAAATCTGGATATTGTCTCAATCCTAGAATGGATTAGGGTCCTTATTCGTCTACTCCTTCCAAAGATTCTGTCCAATTTTTCTCCACGGCTGAATTTATTTTGATCCCTTTCACTTCAGGGACACACAGGCAAACCCTCTGGAATTCCATCTGCCACCTGTTGCTGCCTACTCTCCTTCTTATGTTACTTCATTTTTTTTTTCTCTTTTGCACTTATCACCTTTAAACATACTGAATATTCATCTATTTTATTTATTGTCTATCTTTCCCCATTGGTATGAGAGTTCTAGAAAGTCAGGACTTCCTGTTTGTTCCATTCACTGCTCTATTTCTACCAACTGGAACTGAGCCTGACACATAGTAAGCGCTCAATAAATAATTGTTGAATGAAAAATGAATGAGTGAAGGAATTTTATGGTGGTAGGTTGTGGTTATAAGTCTTGGTACCAGCTCTTGAGTGAACCTGGAAAAAAAAGCCACTTAGCCTTATTGAAGGAGATGTGTAGTTTCTGTCACAGGCGTCATTGAGAATTCAATGAAACACTGGACTCTCTTCCCAGAGAATGCATGTACTAATTAAAACGCATTTACAATAAGTTTCAGAACTGTCCCCACAGATCCTCATAAAAATTTCTTTCTATTTCTAAAATTCGGATCTCCTCTCTTGTGTGCCTCCTATAGAATAATTCTCCCTTGCTCCTGCCTTCCACACTTAGACTTCTTAAATTTGTTCACTGATTTTTAAAAAAACAAGTCAGATTTTCCCATCATTTTTGCAGGTTTGCCCAGAACTCAAAATTCTTTACCGTGTTAAATCTTAAATGAACTATCTTATCCTCCTCCTGATGTACTTTCTGACTGCTTGTCGAAGAGCTACTTCTACTGTGGAGTTAGTTGTTCATACATGGGAGTACCTATAAACATCAAAGAACTGGTTTTGTTTCTTCTACATTTAATCGACCCTCTTCCCCCACCATTGCCCATCAAACCAGTCTGCTCACAGACATGCTGTTGGTTCTTCACGTGTGACATGCCCTTGTCCTTCATTTCTTTGCATTTCTTATCTCTTCCATATCCTTATTCCAAGGGTCTTTTCTCTAACATGCCTTCCATTGCTGACACACTATTGGGTTATTTATTTCTTGGATTGCAGATCCCTTGGAAATTAAATACTTCTCTTGTTTTTGTTACTTTCTTTTTGATTACTCAGTTAAAATGATCTCTTATCCCTCCCTTGATAATCTAAAATTCTCAAAGGACAAGAAATAGACCCTTCTTTTGCTCCAAAGCTTCTTCATCTGTTTTCTATATAGTTAGTATGAAATGAATGTTACTGATATATTTTAGCAAATGAAGCACACAGAAAACTGTATCACTATGACCATGTAGGGTAATAAGAAGGTTAAGATACCTTCAAGTTGTGTACTATGTGATTTGGGATAAAAGATTTAATGGAAATAAGTGATACAGAGTGTTACATTATTAACCCATCTCGAAGAGGGCACACGCAAGGACTACTGGCTCACTATACTCAACATTTGGTCTTGTTGATTCAGTGAACATTCCCAAAGAACAAGTTATTTTATAGATCTTTATTTTTTTAAGTAAACTCTGTGCTCAGTGTGGGGCTTGAACTCTCTACCTCCAGATCAAGAGTTGCATGCTCTAGTGACTGAGCCAGCCAGGTGCCCCATATTTAAAGATCTTTCAAGAAGAATACTCAGTGCTTTAAGTAAAGTGTCATTCATGATACTAGGAATTAAGATTCTTTAAAATTAAATGAATTAAAAAGTTCCTTTCATTTTTTTCCTTCTTGGAAGTGAGCAAGGAAATGATTCATGAGAGAAGATAACTATTGTGGGTTTTTTTTTTGTTTGTTTGTTTTTGGATAGGAAACTAATTGGGGCTGTCACCTCTTTTTTCTTTTTTTTTTTTTAAGATTTTTTTTTAATTTATTTGACAGACAGAGATCACAAGGAGGCAGAGAGGCAGGCAGAGAGAGACAGGAGAAGGAGGCAGGCTCCCTGCGGAGCAGAGAGCCCGATGCAGGACTCCATCCCAGAACTCTGGGATCATGACCTGAGCTGAAGGCAGAGGCTTTAACCCCCTGAGCCACCCAGGTGCCCCCGGGCTGTCACCTCTTAAATTAGTGCTCCCTATAACTATTAAAAAGCTATACTAGTACCCAAAAGCTTAGTCAAATAAAGAATTGGAGTGAACATTTGTGGTGTTCTGTGAAATAGGGCATTTTCCTGGACGTTATAAAAATCAATTGCATTTACTTTCTTTGGATGTGACAAAGATGGAAACTCCTTAATGATTAATGCTTTCAACTCTAATCCATATTTCTCTTGTTTCTAGGACAAACATTATAAAAAACGTATAAAAACAAAGCAGACAGGTCAGAATTTGCACTTATATTTCAGGCTTGATGATTGGAAATGCCATTATCTATTCACACACTTTGTTTGTGTGTGTGTTTGTTTTAAGTAGGCTCCAAGCCCATTGTGGGGCTTGAACTCATGACCCTGAGATCAGGAGTCACATGCTCCATCGACTAAGCCAGCAGGCACTCTTGTTTTTTATCTTAAAAGAGAAATCAGGGGCCCCTGGGTGGCTCAGTGGGTTAAAGCCTCTGCCTTCAGCTCAGGTCATGATCTCAGGGTCCTGGGATCGAGCCCCGCCTTTGGGCTTTCTGCTCAGCAGGGAGCCTGCTTCCCCCTCTCTCTGCCTGCCTTTCTGCCTGCTTGTGATCTCTGTCAAATAAATAAAAAAAATCTTAAAAAAAAAAGGGGGGAGAAATCAATATTAGCTTCCATTTCCTTTTATATAAATAGGAGATGGTTGTGAGACCAAAGCAGTGCCTTGAGGTTGGATCCCTGTCTGAACTTCGTTCTGCTCTTCAGTTTTTTGTGAGGTATTGACACCACCTCACACTGGCAGGTGGGTCCAGGTTATAATCATATCCTTACACACATATAGCACCACACCTTCCCCAGTGGTGAAAATACCAATTAGTTCATCTTACTTCCTTTCTAAAGAAGTTCCTTCCAAATTCCCCTTTTATGATGACTGTAGAGGTGAACCACTACAAAAAAAGCTTTATCAAATGAACCCAGCAAGGAGCTTCCTGGTTTCTTTGTGACTGCAAGTCATACCTCAGATATCGAAGGAGACATTGTCACGTTATCACACATTTTTTACATGTGTGCAGCCCTGATACGCTTGTGTTTGGGAGGACAGGAAAATCAGCTTCATTTTTGATCTTTACGTTCACAGGCAAATGTTCTCTTTTGGGGGAAGAGAGTGGTCAGATTGGCATCAGTGGTCTGCGGCCAATTAACATGTGAATCTGTGTTGCAACTGGCCCAGAGCAGATAAGGCTTCTCCCAAAAGCGCTTAACACTCCAAAGTATGTGGCAAGAGCAAATAAAAGATTACATGAAAACACAGGCTTTATCGAGTTCAAAATTCAGGATAAACTGAAAGACCTATAAATGCCCACACTGAGGTACAATATATTGTTTCATCAACAAGTATTTATTTAACTGTTCCAAAAGGCATATGGGGGGCGCGCCTGGGTGGCTCAGTGGGTTAAGCCTCTGCCTTCGGCTCAGGTCATGATCTCAGGGTCCTGGGATTGAGCCCCACATCAGGCTTTCTACTCAGCAGGGAGCCTGCATCCCCCTCCCTCTCTGCCTTCCTCTCTGCCTACTTGTGATCCCTGCCTGCCAAATAAATAAATAAAATAAAATAAAAGAAAAAAAAAGTCATATTAGGCAAAGTTAGGCTTTGTACCGGGGAGGTCTGCAGCCTCAAGTGAACATGGAATAAGTAGGAAAAAAAAAAAAAAGGCAGCTCTAACTTTCGTATGCTACATGAGAAACCGGAAGGATGGTCACTGTACTGGGAATTCTGGGGAGGCGGATTTAAGCAATGCCAGGGCAAACAGCCATAAGAGAATGAGTTTAGCTAGAGCCGAAGAGTTGATGGTAGGGAAGACACTGCTCAGGAAATGGCTGGTGTCCAGAAATGCAGAGGGCTTGAAATTTCAGGTCAATAAGGATTTTATTCCCTAAGCAAAGGGAATTTAAAACTTATTTCTTAAAACTTATTTCTGGGTGTGCATCGGTGAGCTGTATCTGGTCGTATGATCAAATGATTCATCTAGTGGCGGTGGTGTGAGCAACGCTGGGGAGTCCACGGGAATGTGTGTAATGCTGTTAACAGCAGTCCCTGCTTCCTTGTAGTGATCAGTAACAGCAGAAGCTGTTAATATTAAGAACGGAAAGTGGAACGTTGCCATAATCTAAGTGGTGATGATGAAGGGGACAAAGTTCGCGATGACGGAAATGAGAAGGAGGGAATGAATAACAAAATACATGTGAGCATTATTTGCCTTTTCTTTGTCCTTAGGCTCTGTAAGTGGGAAAAGGGTTCATTTCCTGTGAGCTAAAGGGGCCGCGGAGCCTCGGGACATTTAGTAGAGGGTAGGGCTGTGCGTACCTGGACAGGAAGGGGCTCTACCGCAGGGGCTGTCCTGGCCGTGTTGCCCAGGTGCAGATAGATGCGGGGCAGTCATGTGGGACTGCCACGGCTCCAGGGACCATGAGAATGATTTAGTTATGATAAGGGAATAACTGCGATGGTGAGCGTACCCTGCAGACTATAGGTGTTTTGCAAATGTTAGTGTCTGATGCCCGCAAGCCACGCTGGTGAGGATGATGGGTGGTTTTATCCACTGTAACTTGTGTCTGCGATAACAACAATAAAGACAGCTGACCCCGAGTTCCCACCTGGGCAGGCACCCCAGGTTACTTCCCTCATGGGTGGCTATGCCAAGCTGATCTACCCATTTTCCTTTCTGCAGTTTCTGGGAGGATACCAGCATTCTTCTGGGGGCTGGTTTTAGAAACTTACTTTTCTTCAGGGTCTGTCTACTGTGGTTTAAGGTCAGCTGTCTTGGTTGTTAGGGAAGCATGGGGAAAAGAAATTACATGTTAAACTTTGTAAATGTTAGCCAGCAGTTATTAGGAATAGGTTTTCTCTTTTTAAAAATGTAGGATGAGTGGTGCCTGGCTGGCTGAGTCAGTAGGGCATGCCACTGCTGATCTTGGGGTCGTGAGTTCAAGCCCCACACTGGACATAGAGCTTACTTTAAAAAAAAAAATGTGGGAGGAAGCTAACACCATTAGATCAGAATTATGAGAGTACTAGACATCTACTTTGTGCCAGTCAGCAGAGTGGACAGAATAAAAGTATTAGGAGGAAGTGAGGACATATTTGTGGAGGTACCACATATTTATTTAAAAACAATTTTCTTTTAATTAAGTAGGCTCCACGCCCAATGTGGGGCTTGAACTTGGGATGCTGAGACTGAGAATTCTATGCTCTACCAACTGAGGGAGCCAGGTGCCCCTGGAGGTACCACATCTATTTACTTGTTGATTTCCCTAAATTTTGATTGATATCTATATTATTTAAATGTTGATATTCAGTAACAATGCATAAGTTCTGTTTCTTTTTTTTTAAGGACTAATTTTGTCTTTTTTGTCAAATAAAGTACTTCCAGTTATCACACTACAGCTTCAGCCTTTCTGAATTAGTAAAATGGCCTACTGCCACCTGGTGGCAGCATGTCCTAGTCAAGACTGAGCAGGCATGACCCACTGGGGAGGAAACTTGCCGTACAAACACATCTAGAGAAGTGAGATCACATCCACATATTCATTCACGTTTCATCATGACCTCCCACCTAACACATCTAAAACCAAATATATAATTTCTCCCTTAAATTAGTTTTCTGAAAGTAGGTGCTATTTATTGAGCATGAATGTGATCAGGCATCCAGCCCCTGATACACATCTTTTTTTTTTTTTTTTTTTTTTTTTTTTACTCTCAAAACAAACCTACCTGGCCGTTATTATTATTTTCACTAACAGATGACGAAGTCCAGTCCAGGCATAGAGAGGTTGACTTTCCCAGCGAGATGCTGTAGCTCATAATCATTATGGCGCTCTGCCTTTAATGTGTTGCTGGGTCTATTGTTCTTCAGGCGTCCAGACTTGAAACCCTGGGATTATGTTTGCTCTCCTGTCTGTTTCCCTCCTCATCCATCAGCACCTGTCCCGTGCTCCTTTGAGATTTTCCTTGTCTCTATCAATTCTAACTGCCAAAGTTTCTACTTGAGCTCTCATATAGCATGTGGATTTTTTAGCATATTTCTGATCGGCTTCCTTAGATGTTTTTTCTGTTTAAGTATATTGCAAAGTAATATAAAACTACCTCTTCCTATAAATATATCCACATTATGGGGAAGAATGCAGAGTAAAAAGTGAAAGGTTTTTGTTTTTGCTTTTGTTTGCCAATGTTTTTGTTATCTCTTACTAATCTCCAGAGAAGTAAGCACATATCAGTTTTGGTTTGTTGGTTTTTAAAATACGAATAAAACTAATATTTTGATTACTCTACAGTTTACTCTTTTTTGTTCAGGAGTATGTCTTGCAGATCTTTCTGGGTCTGGGTCAGAATTTATACACAGTAGACACTGGATAAATGTTTGCAAAATAAACCTTAGACTTCAGTCACATACTCCTTTCATTCAAAACCAACATTATGCTTTTTGCTCCATTTTCATCTATTTGAAGCACTTCCCTCTCCTAGGTTCTTATGAGTCTCCTCTCCTTTTTGGTTATTCTTAATCAAGATCTCATTCATGGCAAGTCTGGCATAGCAATAAAGATTAGTTTCATTAAAGATCAATAAAATGTGTGTGTAGGGTCATTTTACTGGATAATTTTCATAGGTAAACACCATACATTATTCTCAGCTGTCTCATAAATTTTTTTTTTTTTTTTTTTTTTTTTTTTTTTTTTTTTTTTACTATTCCTATAACTCAGTAGTTCTCAGATTTTACTGTGGATCAGATGCACCTGGTGACTTAGTGAAACCCAGATTGTTGGGGACCACCGCACAGCCTCTGATTTAGTAGATATGGGAGATACCTGCCAATTTCCTTTTCTAACAAGTTTGCATGTGATGTGGATGCTTCTGGTCCAGGCACCACACTTGAAGGATCACTGATCTGTAAGACTCTTCCTGAGTGTTTCCCTGTAAGACTCTCCCTGGATCCGTCCTGGGATACCCTGGATCCGTCCTGGGATACCCTGATTACCTCTCAGCACTTACTGTTTACTGCACACAAGAAGTAAAGCTGAAAGAGGGCATTGAAAGTGGCTGTGGTGGGCATGCAGGCCTGGGGTGTGCGTGACCCTCCGGAATGGGGCCAACTGGGGCTCTAACAGGCAGAATGGAGAAGAATGACAGTTTTGCCACAGGCTCAGACCACAGATGAAGGCATGTTTTTCGTATATGTGGAGGGAGGAAAGACTTACCGTTCTCCGTGGTTGCGTCATCACTGAGTATGAAAGATGGCATTGTAATGACACTACATCCAGAAAACAACTTTTTATTCACTTCCTGGTGTAGCTCAGCCAAGAAAAATTCCAGGTATTAAGCGAGCTGATGCATCCAGTCAAATATTTATATCCATTTCATTGTTATTGTGGAGTCAATACTGGTGTGATTTGCCTTGTAAAGTGAGTGTGCGTAAGAATCTAAAATTGGCAAGACAAAAAGGGTTTTATTTTTTATTTATTTATTTATTTTTAAATTTATTTTTATTTATTTGACAGACAGAGATCACAAGTAGGTAGAGAGGCAGGCAGAGAGAGAGGAGGGGAAGCAGGCTCCCTGACAAGCAGAGAGCCCGATGCGGGGCTCGATCCCAGGACCCTGGGATCACGACCTGAGCCGAAGGCAGAGGCTTTAACCCACTGAGCCACCCAGGCGCCCCGACAAAAAGGGTTTTAAAAAAATTACCATGGAGTTCCTCTCTACAAATGTCGCAAAATTACTCTGTCTTTGATTTACAGAAACTGCTTGCTTATATGTATATTGGGCAGAGAAAATACATCATTTATAGATTTGATTATACAAAATACAAATGTAATGTATGTATAGGAAATATATAATGGAATTTATTCTTGAGAATGATGAGATAGATGAGATATAATCATACTTCTAAGAATTTAATCTGCCAGATAAATTGTAATTCTTGTAAAGGTTTAAATATTTATATTTTGAGCAAACATGTTAATGCTGATGCATAATCAATACACTCAGAATCAAGGAAATGCATGGGGTTGATCAGTATATTTGATCCGTGCTGCTAATGTGCTTGAAATGTTGGTGCAAAGAAATTTTGCCATTTCTGGAAATGGAGTAAAAAAATACTATTAGCTATTAACTATTGGCTTTCATTCAGCATGCAACTGTCCATGAAAATATATAGTGTTTTTTATGTGTTCACTTCAATGACATCACAGTAGTATGTATCAACTCTTCAACTCCCTTTAGTCCCTCAACAGTTTGTTTTATCTGCTGTGTATTATTCTATCTTATATCTATAATTAAGTTTATCTCTTTCCCTACAATGGACTTCTAAGTTGTTTCCAATGTTTCAGTGCTAGAACTTTTCAGTGAATGTTCTTGTGATTCGTGTCCTTGAGCACATATGGCATATAATCTAGAAGTGAAGTTGAATGGTATACAAATACCATTATTAGATATTGCTAGATTGCTCTCTGAAATAGTTGTACCACAGGGTATTGCCTCTAGTATTGTAGGAAAATTCTTGTTTCACATTTTTCCCAATGGCTGAATGTGAAAGTTTTAAATTTTGTCTAACCTGAAAAGTGTGAAATTTCATTGTTTTAATATTTATTGGTATAGATTGTAGTATTGCTACAGACAGAGACTGTGCTTCTTTTCTTATTTTTCTTAGTTACTGGATTTTCTTTTTCTATGAACTGTACAATTATATACTATGCCAGTTTTTCTACTGTGTTGTCTCTTTTTAAAAAATTCCTTTTAGGAGTGCCTGGGTGGCTCAGTGGGTTAAGCATCTGTCTCCAGCTCAGGGCCTGATCCCAGGGTTCTGGGATTGAGCCCCGCACTGGGTGCCCTGCTCAGCAGGGAGCCTACTTCTCCCTCTGCTGCTCCCCTTGCCTGTGCTCTCTTTCTCTCTCTCTCTGTCAAAGAAATAAATAAAACCTTTAAGAAGTATGTAAAGATTTATTTATTTATTTTGAGAGAGAGAGAAAGAGCGCACCAGTGCAGGGGTGGAGTAGAGGGAGAGGGACAGAATTCCAAGCAGAACCCCCCTCTGAGCACAGAGCCTAAGGCAAGGCTTGACCCCATGGCCACTGAGACCATGCAAGACCTGAGCCAAAATCAAGAGTGGGCGCCTAACCAATAGAGCCACTCAGGTACCCCTGTCTTTTTTTTTTTTTAATTGATTACAGGTCTCTATGTAATTCAAACACTCTTCTTGGTTATATACTTTGCAAATATTTTCTCCAGGTCTGTGGCTTGTATTTTTTTTCTTAAGATTTTATTTTTATTTATTTGACAGAGAGAGATGCAGTGAGAGAGAGGACACAAGCTGGGGTAGTGGGAGAGGGAGAAGCAGGATCCCCGCTGAGCAAGGAGCCCAATGTGGGGCTCAATTCCAGGACCCTGAGAACAGGACCTGAGCCGAAGGCAGACGCTTAACTGACTGAGCCATCCAGGCATCCCTCTGGCTTGTATTTTAATTTTATTTCGTGATAATCTTTTAATTGTGGCATAAGAAATATTATTAATTTTTTCCCCTTAAGGTTTTTTTTTTTTTAAAGATTTTATTTATTTATTTGAGAGAGAGACAGTGAGAGAGAGCATGAGCAAGGAGAAGGTCAGAGGGAGAAGCAGACTCCCCATGGAGCTGGGAGCCCAATGCAGGACTCGATCCCGGGACTCCGGGATCATGACCTGAGCTGAAGGCAGTCGTCCAACCAACTGAGCCACCCAGGCATGCCCCCCTTAAGGTTTTTAATGTCCTTTTCTTTTTGTCTTTTCTAAGAAACCCTCCCTAGTCTGGTATCCTCAGAAAGTTTTAAAGCTTGCTTTAGGTCATTAATCCACATAAAACTATGTTATATATTCTAAGTAGCATCAATTAATTTTTTCCATATGGATTTTTAATGGTACTAACATTGGTTATTGAATAATCTGTACTTTCATCTCTAATTTGTGTGTTTGGGTCTGTTTGAGGTCGTTGTTGTTGTTGTTGTTTTTCCATTGTTCTATTGACTTATATCTGTACTCATAGAAAACATGCATTTCTCTTTCTCTGTGAATTCATTAAATAGCCCCTCGGAATGTCACCATTACTGCCATAGTTTCCGTCAGATTAGCAATAGTCTGTGGACATCAATTTGGCCCCTGATATTGAATCAGTGAGCTGGTCTTTAGTGCCGTCTACCAAACGATGCCAGCTCTCTGCCTTCTGGAGAATGGTGTGATTGTGTTTCCTACTCTCTTTGTATTTAGGCCCAAACATATGACTTATTTGCAATGGTTTCATTCTTGTATAGAAACTTTAACTAGAAGCTGCAGGAACCAGCCTGCGGTTGGCCACATATTTCACTCCTGCCTCAGCAAACGTGGAAGCATGGAGACGGAAATGCCCTGGTAGAGCTAGAGACAGACCTAGAGCAGAGCCCACGTGACCTTCCATGGACATGCAGCTAAGGGAAAAACAGATCTCTGTTGTCTTAAAACCATGGAGATTTTTAACATTGTTCATTAATATAACCTGGCATATCCTAACTGATATAGTTAATATTGTGTATTTCCAACTTGATGATTGGGAAAATGGTAAACAAGCACCTTGCCTTTGTTAGAGGGTAATGATTGTGTTTTAGTGCCTCTCTTTCTACTTCCTTTCCCCTCTTCCTTCCGATTGTATCACCCTCAGTAGACTCATACACCTCAGTATCCATGACCCGTCAAGCCAGTCCATGACCTGTCACGCCAACTGGAGCCAATTTTTGGTGGCCTGTATTTCCTCCCCTCAGCCTGCAGCTCCCCCAAGTCCACGTTTCCCCTCTTTGAGTGTCTTCATTTTTAAAGATGATACCTGGAAAGATAAGATGTTTTACCTAAAATCTTAAATGATAAACATCAACTTTGTGACTCTAGAGTGAGGTGTCATAAAGTTTTCTCAACTTCTCAACTTTCTCAACTTCCTCATATGATCACATTAGTGTCTACAGACTTTATCTACATCTTAGACTGGTTCCAATGTTAAGATCCATAATTCTTGGGTGCCTGGGTGGCTCAGTCAGTGAAGCACCCAACTCTTGACTTCAGCTCAGGTCATGATCTCAGGTTCCTGGGATTGAGCCTCGCATCAGCAGAGGGCTCCCTGCTCAGCAGAGAGCCTACTTCTCCCTCTACCCGCCACTCCCCTTGCTTATGCTCTCTCTCTTTCTGTCAAATAAATAAATAAAATCTCAAAAATAAAATAAAATCCATAATTCTTTGTCGGGATTAAACATATTCACAAAAATGTGTTCAATATCTGACTTTTATATATCTGGAATGTTCAGGATGGAAGGGTAAAGATGAGAGGTGGGGGGAAGCACTAGGAAGATACTTCCCAAGTGGAAACATCTTTTTCACATCATCTCTCCACCAAGGACAATTTCCTTTATAATTGATAAGTTCCTCCTAAGCATGCAAAGATCATCTCATATTATGGTGCCATTGGGTAGTAATGGATGGAGTGGGGTGGTGGTGGGGGGGAAATTAATGCCCAGAGAACTACATTTTTAATTGTTCACACTGTAATGTGAAATGTAGGACTCCTTTGATTGGAGTGTTTGCCTCCTAGCACCTAGAAGGTGTTAGGTGAGGCGGTGAAAGTTTGATGGTGATGGTGAATAATTATAGAGCATGGAACCCAGCAGGCTAATGTGGTGGGTCCACCCCGGAGGCTTTGAACTTGACAGGAGGACACATTACCTCTCAGACAGAATAGAACTCAGATGTGAGAAGGGATGTAGTAGCAGGCATCAGCCAAATCCCTATTCTGTAATTCTTAAAAGACTCCTGGTAAGGATTACAGACATCCAGAAATATCATCTCAAGTATCAAAAGGTGCCATTTATACCTATAATAGTTTCAGTAAAAAATAGCAAACATTTCTGATGTTAGAATACTTTCTTGCCAAACTTCCTGCTCCTTAAAAAATGACTGTTGATTGGTTAATTAAAGTTTACATCTGTCTCTTTTTTAGGTGGTTCTTTGGAGCAATCAAGAGAACAGATGCAGAAAAACAACTATTATATTCAGAAAATCAGACTGGTGCCTTTCTAATCAGAGAGAGTGAAAGCCAGAAAGGAGATTTTGCCCTTTCAGGTATGGGCATTGTCTTGTGTGATTTAAGTGTGGGTTTGAGAGTCTGTAGTAATGAACCTGCTGTGTGAGCATGGACAGGTTAATTTGAAATTTGCCTTATTTCTTATGTTCATAATAAGTGCCAAATTAAATCTGAACTACCCAAGAGTAATGCAGAAATTAGCAAGCAGTTTCTGTCTGTGATAGGACTCTCTGTAAGCAAATACGTGCGCTCTGGATATGAAATGACAATCATATAGATCAGGCTGCATTTTCTCACTTTTGCATTATAAGGGGTCTGTCCTTCTAGGGAAATGATAAGCCCAAAGTGAAAACTACGCTGTTGTCAAAAATTGTTCTTTCCCCAATACAGTTTGACTTTTTGTGTTTCATTTGTCTTTGCCCAGTAAATAAATTAAAAAAAAAAAAATTGAAATGCTGGATGCAGTTGCATTTAGTTAACTCCATGACATGTAAAATTTAGCCAAATGTAGTTTCCTAACTAAGAGTAAAATACGTATTTACTTTACATTTTCTTAGGAAGGAAGAAAGACCTGGGAATGGCCTTTAATAGTTACAGGTGCTTACATGCATGTCTCTGCCTTCAAGAGTCTATGTTTCTTGGGGCACCTGGGTGGCCCAGTTGGTTAAATGTCTGACTCTTGGATTTGGCTCAAGTCTTGATCTTGGGGTTCATGAGATGGAGCTCCTCAACTCCCTTCCTGGGTCAGACTCCATACTCAGCGGGGAGTCTGCTTGGGATTCTCTCTCTCTCTCCCTCTGCCCTCCTCCTGCTCATGTTCTCTCTCTAAAATAAATGAATAAATGTTTGAAGAATTTGTTTCTTGGTGTATGTTGCAAGGCTACAGAACGTCCTTTCTTAAAGACCAACCAGACCATCTGTCATGTGACACTTTTTCTCTCCTTGCTCTGCTCTGACTTCTGTTTTGCCCGGGCCCATCTTGTGCTATTATCCGCTTTAAAGTGTGCACTATGTCTAGATATAAACCTTTTGGGGGAAAGGATTTTGCCTTCCTTTATCCTTATTGCCCTGCAGTAAATGTTTATTGAACACAATGCCTACGTACTTTATTGTGTCCGCCTAGTTCACTGAGCTGAGGTCAGGACAGCCTTCATGGTGCACCAGGGAAGCAAGCCCTGAGCTCAACATACCCTAGGAACTTTGATTGGATCTGAACTCAGGCCAGACTGTGTGTGTTTGGGATCCATTTTTCTTACTCACACCAGGCAGTCCCAAATATCGGGGCAGATGGGTGGGAGCTGGAAAGGAGTAAGGGCAGTGGTGTTGAAGCACCTTTATTCAGAGGCTCCATCCTTCAGCCCCTGCCTCGTCCTGCACCAAGTTCCTATGGTGTTCTCAGATTGTTTGGCTTCATGTCCACCCGTGCATAGGGGATGCTGTTCTGATTACCATTTCTGGAATGTACCACTGACCTTCCTAATCTTGCTTATGGCCAAGGTGATAATGAAACAGTATCATGACTGACAGTGGATGCCCCATTAGCCTGTGACTTCATACTAGGGCACACCTATCCACACCTGGGTGACATACGTGAATATTTTATTAGATCTAATAACTTTTTTCTGATCATGAAAGGAATATCAGCATTGTTATATAAATAGAGAAGCTCAAAGAAGAATCAAAAATATCACCTTCTGAAGATACATTTTTCATATCTAAATACCTTTCCTGGCAAGCTTTTTTCTGTACTTCACCTGTAAGTATATTTAAACAAACACACACTTGTATTCAGAAAATAAATGGAGATCATCTTGTAAAGAAAAAAGTATAAATATAGATATGAGTGTGTATATATGCTATCTGTATTTATATATCCATACACACATATTTGTGTGTGCACACACACACAGCGGACCTAGGCTGCATTTTTCTTACGTCTCTCAGTGTCCTGTGAACGATTTTGCATGTCCTTTCATATCCTTCTACATCATTATGTTTAGAAACCACATAACCTTCCATTGGATGGGAATTTCATCATTTAACCTATTTCATGTTTTATGTATTTTTTAGCTATTTTGCTGTTATAAAGTATGATGCCATGAACATCCTTATAGATAAATATTGGAAGATTTCCATGAGAATGTTATACTCTGAGGAAGAAAAAACAAGTCTTTTGGAAATCTCTATGCTTCATGATAAGAGATAGAAGAGAATTCCCAATTTAAATGTATCCATTTGTTTGACTTTCCCAATATTTATATGCAAATTTAGGTAATCATTATTTAGCTAAAAGCTAGATTAAATGTTTTAGATTAGCATTAAACATACAGAAGAAGATTCCCATGAGGAAAACAAACTAAAAGTAGAACGACTTGAGTCATATCTTTGAATAAAGCCCAGGCTGCAGTGACTATTCTGAACACTTTCTAAGTAGAATATTATGGAACAAAACAGCTTTACAGGCTTAGAACAAAATTACAAGGATATTGGCTTTTATGTGCTGAGAATACTCTAGCGCTTGCTTATGGATTTAGGAAGCTTTGTAGGCCTTGCTTGGAAACCAGGATATCATTATAGATTCTTTTTGAATGAAGTCAAACAATTTAGAGTCTTTCAAACAAATTATCTGATTGCTGTGTATTCACTGGGGGACAAAGTAAATGCGGACCATTATAGTCTACTGAAGGGAACATTTTCTTATTAGCCAGAAGGAGGGCTATCCAAGAGAAAAATGGAACAAAAAAGGTCTTCAGTATGTCTACATTAAAACAAACACACAAACAACCGACCCCACTGCTGACCGTTGATTACCACTGAGGATCTTCCGATAGACCATGGATCGATTTCTTAGTGCAGTTGTCCCCTTAATCAGCCTGAATTGATGGTCTTCCATTTTGCTGACTGCTCTGCTGCCAAAGGAAGGCAAATAATACCCCCTTTCTAGCTCTGTCTTTCCCACACACGTTTTCCTTGGAAGTCTTGTCTTTATTCCTTCGGCAGCAACGGCTTGCAGCTGTCAGAAGAGCTTCATGACGGAGCGTGATTTATGGATGCTGGGGCGGGCTGGAGAAGCGGCAGCCCAGGGTTGGGTGGGAGCTAATTGGCTTGTTGTGATCCTTGCATGGCTGTCGGCTCTTAGGAGGTCTGAGTAGATCTGGAAAGAGAGTTAGGGCCGTGACACTTCTCTTAATGGCAAGACACTAATTAGCTGTGAATTACAGCAGCACTTTTGGACATTACATATTATATGTGGTCGCCAGAGAATCTGTCTTCATTAGATGCATGACAGGTAGTTTTAGTAGCCTTACTGTTGTTTGTCACGGATAGTGAATTGTTTTTCTGATGAAAAATATAAAATTTCAACTGCACATCAACTTGCTTGGTTATTTTTTTACTTCAGTCGAGTCCTTTAAAGGCAACCATTATTGTTATCACCATTAATATTAAGTTGATGTTTGGAGTTCTATACACATTTATATTATTGTTTAAAATACAGTTTGAAGAAAACACACTTAGAGGGCTAAAACTGAGCTGTAGGTAGGTTTTTCAGAAGAGACTCTGCATTACACATTGTCATTTTACTTTGGGCAATGCTGCATATAGAAACCTCCAGAGCAGTAGAGGGGATCCCAGATTCATTGTCAGTGAAACCCTTTCAAGAGCAAGCGATAACAGACTGAAATAGTTGAAAAATGACGACATCGAGGACCCAACGCAAAAAAGCCCATCAGCGGTATTCCGGGAGATGCCTTAAGGAATTGACATCATTTATTTATATATTTGCTTATTTCTTCAACAAATATTCAAGTGCTTACCATGGGCCAGGCCTTTGCTCAGTGAAGGGCAGCAAAGACAACAAGGCACAGTCCCAGGACCCAGTCTTTGGGAAGATTGTAACAGAGCTATCTAGTGAGAGCGGTGGGGACAGGGACCCATCTCTAACGAGAGGGGCAAGGAGGTTTCACAGAGGAGGAAGCATTTGTGTTCTGGCCCAATTTCTGTTGCCAGGTAGCAGTGTAGGAAGGCAAGTGCACAGGGTTTTATGTCTGTGGTGTGTGCGTGTGTTTGTGTGTGTGTGTGTGTGTGTGTGCGTGTGTGTAGTGGGAATGGAGGAGAGGAGAGGAGAGGAGGAATGGTAGAAAATGAGCCTGGAAAAGAAAGGTGGAGCAACACTATTCAGGGCCTTGTTACCATGTGAGGAATTTGGACCTTGTTCTACAGGGGAAGTTTTAGGCAGAAAGTGACCTGGTCTGACCTTTGAGAGCATGTGGAGAAGGGACAAGGTTTATAGATGATAGTCTTCGGAGGAGTGATAGGGCAAACGACAGTGGCATCTCTCATCCCTGTTTGAAATCCTAGTTGCGTGCGAGGCGTCAGAGTTCGTCATCATCCCACACAGCGGGGCAACGGGACCCAAGCTCAGGGCATTCCACTGAGGCTCTGCTCTGGCACAGGGCATGCCTGGAAGCCACACGGCCTGTCTATTGCTGCGCTTTTCTTATGGGGCAAGTGTGGGAATCGCCCGAAGACCCACGACAGCAGTTTTTGCCTTGGTGTTGAGCAGTCTGGCTTTTTATCAACTATTTGCCAGGTTATTTGGAAATCTCCGCACCTATGGGCTTTGGGCACGGTGGGAAACTGCAGCTCCTTTTTCGTCCAAGGAAACCATGGGATCTCTTGGAAGTGGAGTTCAGGTGCAGCCCCTCCTCCTGATAGAGGGTGACAGGGAAACAGGCCCAGTGGGTCCTTGCCACACAATCAAGAATGAGCTCCTAGGGTTCTTCACTCGAGAATCCTGCTTATCTCCACAGATGACAGCCTGAAGCAGAGCGGAGGTATGGCAAATAGAGAGTAGGAAAGAGAGGTGAGAAATATTTAGAAGATGGAACTGACAGGAGTGGGCGGCCGATCAGAATTAGGGTACCATCGGATGTAGAATCTAGGCTGACTCTTGGGTCTCTGACTTGAGTGAGGGGGGTTAGTATCAAGATAAGGTATGTAGGAGATGGCTTACAGTGAGAGAGGAGAAAAGACCAAGGCAAGAATGCTTAGAGATGTTTGAGGCAATGGACATATGGTGGACATACAAGTAGCCATTATCTCATTTCTGACTTGTTTCTGTTGAATTTGAGCAGAGCACGTACTGTGACAAATTTCCATTACAGGGAACATATCCGTCTCATGGAACATGCACGACTTGCACGATACTTTATGATTGCTGTGAGGTCCCTTCTTAAGAATATAAGATAACAGACCTGTACCCCTTAAACAAATAATACATTATGTCAATTTAAAAAAAGAACACAAGCTAAGCCTCCATAGCGACATATTTTAATTTTAAAGTAAATATACTGATATAATTGGGACCAAATCAATGTTTTTGCCCTTCAGAGTAATAGATTGACCTTGACTAAAGTATTGCACAAAGGGTAGAAGTGTCTCATAGAAGGGATATCACTTTTGTTAGACGCCCTTAGCCGGGGCAACTGTGTGTTTGCGCATTGAGAGTAGCTTTGACGCTGGAAAGTGGCCGGAGTTATCTGTTGCTACTTTCTGAATAACATGGACCGTTAGCCTGAGTGATACCGAGGGTACAAAGTGATACAACTTTGTAAATATTTCTGCATTTCTTATAAATTAATTCTGAGGGTAACTCAAAGGCTAATAATGAGTCGGTAACTCAAAAGCAGCTTCGCCAGGGAAAGATGCTCACCCTCTTGTGGTGACCTTGTGTCTGTCCTTCACATTGAACTTTCATATTCCAAGATTCATTTGTGTTTATGAGCACCTCTTTCACTGTAGGTAGACATGCGCTTCTCAAACCAGATGGTAAACCGCTTGAGCAGAAGACACACACGTTTTTTGCTTCCGTTACGTTCTTCCTATCTCCACATTTGTTGTATCATTTGCAAAGCCAGCAGATGCTCACACACTCCCCTCTTTACCCTACAATCCACCAGGAGCGGAGATAAGCAAGGCCATTGTCACTTTCTTCTACCTCTGAAGGCTGGACCATGCATGATCACAAATAATCCTCTTTGCTGTGCTTCAGGCTTATTTTCGACAGACTATTTCTCACCTTGACAGGTTAGTTGTTTCCAGGTAATAAGACTTTTGTAGACAGAGACAAAATTGAAAAGGACAACACTTGTAGTGTGGCCTCTGTCTCTGCCCCGCCCAGGGTTCAGACCCAAACTCACTTCCACTGACGGAAGAGCTGTTATTACGCCCAGACATCTTGAGATCTGCTGGCTCTGCTCATCTGTTGCTGGCCCAATGGCAAGAGGGTGTGTGTTTCATACAGGTCCCCTGAGCCATCCATTCATTTTTCATTTAAAATTAATGTGGACATAGTGGCCACAAGAGTGCGTCAACAGCCCTTTTACTATTAGCCATGAATGGAAATACAATTGTATATCCCAAGTAGGAGTCAGGATTAAAGGTTGGAGAAAATTGCTCCTTGAATTTATTATGCAATGAAACTTCTAAGGATTCTGGGAGCATTTTGATATTGGTTAAAGATGTTTTGCTTTTCAAAAAGTGCACATGCTGCAGAAAGAAATTTTTATGTTAATAACTCCAGTATCTCATATAAAATGTATTAAATTTTAAACATGTTGGTGCCATCTTAGAAAATGCCTTTTAATTAAAGTCATAATTTAGTTGTATTCCGCTTAATTGCAAATATCATTGCCTATAATAGCAAGTGGCTTTTTTTGGTGAGTTATGGCATTTCTTAACATTTCCTTTTCTTAACATTACTACTGATAAATTATATTTCAAATGTTTTAAATACTCTATAAACTTAAATTAACATTTTATTATCTTGTACATATTTGTGTGTTTGTGTTTATGTCTGTATGTATACATATACACACAGATGCACAGGCAGAGAACCTTTTCTCTAGGGCGCTGGCTCATGGAGAAATCTTCTGTCTTATTGAAAATCTATGACTAACATTTCTAGAAGACACAGTATTCTTTAGGCTGCTTGCATTCTATTTTTTTTCTTCTTTCCACTTGTCTCTGAACACCACATACTAATTCATCTAAATTTTAGTTTCTGGTTTTGCTTACCTTATTTCATTTATTTAAAAAAAAAGCCCTTTCTGTGTGAATATTTTGAGCTATATAGAGGAAAACACAAAAAATAATGCATATTATTGGGCGCCTGGGTGGCTCAGTGGGTTAAGCCGCTGCCTTCGGCTCAGGTCATGATCTCAGGGTCCTGGGATCGAGTCCCACATCGGGCTCTCTGCTCAGCAAGAAGCCTGCTTCCCTCTCTCTCTCTCTCTCTCTGCCTTCCTCTCCGTCTACTTGTGATCTCTCTCTGTCAAATAAATAAAATCTTTAAAAAAAATAATGCATATTACTACTTTTTGAATGTAATGTTATAATAATGAATTCCAGATATTAAATAAATCAGTGGGAAGTTGCTAAGTCATGTGGAGGTTGGTGAAATTGCTACCTTTTTGTAATTCAAAGTGTATTACGTTCTGTTATTTTTTCATTTTATTAGTTGCCAAATTAAACTGATTCTTTATTTACATTTTGTCCCATTTTGTTCTTCTAGATGGACATATTAGCTAGCTAAGAATGATTTGAGTTAGCATCCTCTTGTTTTCTATTTAAGAATATATGTAAAAGGTCACCTGGGTGGCTCAGTTGGTCAAGCAGCTGACTTTGGCTCAGGTCTTGACCTCAGGGTCCTGGAATGGACCCCTGCTTTGTGCTCCCTGCTCAGCAGGGAGACCGCTTCTCCCTCTCCCCCTACCCCTCCCCAACTCGTGCTCGTACACTCCCTCTGTCTCTGTCTCTCAAATAAATAAATCTGAAAACAACAACAACAACATACATACGAGATACAGATCAGAGCAGCTCTATAAACTGAGCCTCTCTTGTTAGACTCTGGATGGATACTCTCCTGCCTTCAGTGTGAATGTCGCTGAAATGCCGTAGAAGTGGCTAGAGCAGATTCCGACTTTCACAGCAGGTCAGGGCTCCACGAAGAAGGAGTGGGGAGGCTCTGACCTGTGCTCAGGGTGTGTTTCTGTCTTCGAGAGGCAGGACATGCGGCGACCAGGAAACCAAGCAGCCACTGCTCTCCTGAGTGGAATGACTTACTGGTTTGGGTCTTCCCTTGGCATCCATTGGTTGCCCCCCACATTTTCTGCATCCATAGGGGACAGCCACTTGCCACACAGTAAATGTTATAAAGATGGAAGTTGACAGGCAATGACAGTGTGTTGCAAATTGGGTGAATTTAACCTTACAGAAGGAAAGAAATGAGAACTCTTCTCTCTTGTGATGGTGTATGTCACCCATTCTTCTGGTTAAACAGAGTACCATAGACTGGGTGGTTTAAAACAGCAAGCATTTGTTTCTCACAGTTCTGGAGTCTGGGAATTCCAAGATCAAGGTGCTGGCAGATTGAATGTCTGATGAGGAGAGTTCCTGGTTTGTAGCCGGCTGCCTTCTCGCTGTATCCTTGCATGGCAGAGAGAGAGATGGCGTGTGAGCTCTGGTCTTGTCCCCTCCTTCTGAAGGCCCTGTCCCTTTATGATGATTCCACCTTCACGGCCTCATCTATATTTAAGCACCTCCCCAAACCCACTTCCTAATAGCATCATACTGGGGATTAGGGCTTCAGCAGGTGAATTCGAGGGGCAGACAAGCATCCATCAAGGACTTGCATTCTGTTCCTTACAGTCAGCAGGTATGCCGGGGGTGCAGAGGATCCACCTTTCTTCCAGCAAAGCCACAAGGGCTGAACAACTACTGGACACTGGCAATCTGCTCTGAGGCTTGGTGCATTAGCAGCCCTGATGCGTGTGCCCTGAGAAGGAAACATACACACCTTCAACTGGATGGAGAGGAGGACCAGTGCACATTTTTTTTTTTTTGAAATGCCAAGTTTCTTTTCATTGCGTATAATGCGGGGGGGGTGTGTGTGTGTGTGTGCAGAAATAGAAGTAATGAGAGTCTGTATACCCAGTAACAAATTTTCCCAGTTTCTATTCCAGCAGGTGAGGTCTTTAATAAGCCAAAAGTGGCCCATAGAACAGGCTTAGGGGTTAAAATGCATTTGAAGAACACCTCGTATTACATTGTCTGTGCCCTGACTCGACAAAGCACATTCAAGTCTTAGAAGCCCTACAGCAAAGAAGCCTAACTTTTCAACCCAGAGTTTCCCAAACCACTTGATTATAGAGAACCATTTCTTTTTTTGTAAAATGTGGTTTGGGAAAAAATAATAGTATAAGAGATGATAAATGATAATCTAAAGATGTAGAGAAAAGTCATCTTTTGGAGACATATTCACTAAAAGGAACAGAAGAAAATTCTTGAAAGCATTTGATTTGCAATTATAAAATTCAAGAAAATACAAATTCCAAGAGATTAGGCATCAGAAGCAGCACAAAAAGGCAAAAGATGGAGATACCAAACAGCAAAACTGTCACTTTCAGGATGTAAAGGGATACTTGAGATGCTCTCAGAGACAGAAGAAACACGTAAAAATTTGTGAGGGCAAATAATGCACAAACAGGAGACTTTTCTTGAAATTTATAAGAATAATTAAATGCAAGCAACAGTTAAATATGCAATAGAAGAAAACTTTCCTGAATTAAAGAAAAATAATCTGTGCTTGTCAATTAAAAGAACTTACATTGTTGCATGTAAAAGATCCTTAACTAATGTATCTTTTCAAAATAATTTAGTATCAGTGTAAACCAAGAATTCTGTGAGCATCTAGGAAAAAAATAATTTCAAAGGAATGAAGATTGAGTTGGTTTCAGAATTCTTTTCCACACCATTCTTTTCCCACACCAAAACTCAATATAAACATTTAAAACAAGCAAAAAAAAATTTACCACTGATCAAAGACAAATAAATAAAGACCCACAATATAAAGTCTTCCCCCTAATCTTGTTGATGAAGTTAAAAAGGTAACTCTGTACCTTCACTCTAATCCACCAGTTGTAATACTTTGTGACATTTACTTTCTTGCCATCATTCATATATTGATATATGTCTCTTCATATAGACATTTATATAGAAGTTGCAGATATCATGTTATTTCACCTTTAAATCGTTTAGTATTAGTATGCATGTCCTAGGAATAAGTACACACTTTTATATTACCACAATACCGTTATTAAACTCAAGAAATTTCACACTGATAGAACAATATTATCTATTACAGAGTATGTACTCAAATCTCTCCTAGTGTCCTTGCTAGCCCTTTGTTTATTTATTTGTGTTTTGATGCAATAAATGATCATGCATTGCATTTGGTTATTGTATCTCATTAGTCTCTTTTATCTAGAAGAGTCAAAGCCTTTGATAACTCTCCTTTGCATACCCCATAAATTTTTATCTACCTTGACATTTTGGCCCTTCATAGAACTGCTCAAAGCCATCTCCCAGCCTAATCTTTCCTAGTCTCTGTAGTCAAACAGTGCTTCCTGCAAGGTGAATACCAGCTATTACATGACCATTCCTTGCACTTCCCCCCTTCCTATTTTTTTTTTTTTTTACTTTCTGAAATGAGCAAGGTACTTTAAGACTTAGCAGTGTGTTGCATGTAGAAAATCTTTTTGATAAATGTTTGTTTACTAAAGGTTGAATCATTTTAATAGTTTGCTACTATTTTTTTTTTTTTTTGCCTTGCTTTCTTCTTTAAAAAAAAAGATTTATTTATTTGTTTGAGAAAGAGAGTGAAAGAGAAAGAGCCTCGGGTGGGGGGCATGGAGCAAAGGGAGAGGAAGACAAGAAGATTCCTTGCTAAGAATCTTGATCCTAGGACCCTGAGATCATGACCTGAGCCAAAATCAAGAGTGGACACTCAACCTACTGAGCCATTCAGGTGCCCTTCGCTTTTCTTTATATAGAAAAGCAATTTTAAAAAATATTGGGAGGGGAGCACCTGGGTGGCTCAGTGGTTTAAGCCTCTGCCTTAGGCTCAGGTCATGGTCTCTGGGTCCTGGGATTGAGCCCGGGTTCTTTGCTCAGCTGGGAGTCTGCTTCCCTGCCCCCCTGCCCCCTCCACCCCCCCCACTGCTGCTCTGCCTACTTGTGATCTCTGTCTGTCAAATAAATAAATAAAATCTTTAAAGAAAATATCGGGAGGAATATTTATTTTGAACTATTTTAAATCATTTATTCATTGATTCATTCATTAACCCATTCATCATGAACCTTTCTTTTGTGTATGTTGTGTGGCATAACTGTATAAACAACCAGCTCAGACTATAACAAGTATTTGATTATTATGCATATAAAGCACTTATATGCAAATTTCATTTAGAACCCAGAGAAGAGAACAATTATTTCCTGGACTAAGAAGGGAGGGCATTACGGGGAATCAGACAACAGTCAGCACTACCTAATAGTGAGTAGAAGTAAATGGAAAATAGTGCACACAAAACTAGTTTTTTTTGTTCAGATAATGGCCATTATTCAGAATCTTTCTTACTTTGAAAAAAATCAAATGATGCTCCTTAGATGAAAATGGGAATTATTTTGAACACTTTGACAAAGTAGAGATCTGTAAGTAATTCATCCATTACTACCGGTATGCTTAAGTAACTATCAAGGTAGTAAACTGTTTATTATAAATGTGATCATGATCAATTTGACATGAGTTTTATTTTTGAATAGCAAGACAATGCCAGAACTGAGATTTGAACGTGGGTCTCTCTGGATCTTGGGCCCAAATAACATATAAACTTAATGATCACAAACTGAGGTAAAGGGGAAAGAGTAAAAGAAAAGCTGAGCAGTGAAAGACAGCAGGAGGCAGAGAGAAGAACATTTGAGAAGGCATGATGTTGAGTTTTGGATCGAATAGGAAATTAATCTTGGCTCTGGAAATGAGTCAGTGACCCACAGGCCTTCTAATTCTTCCTCTTTTCCACTGGTCTTGAGCATTCTCGCCCAGTGTATATTTCAGGGAATAACTAAATGTTTGCATTTCAAGGCTGCCTGATTCTTATATTAATCAATTTCTTTTAGTTATTCCAAAGTGGTAAAAAAAATTTTTTGAAAAAAATCCTGTAGGAAGAATCCTGTAGAAGTGTAACCAGCATATTTCATATGGTGTTTATACAGAGACACTGTCTACAGTACTGAATGCTTTATGTCTATCTTTGTTTTAAAACCAAAACACTATGCTGTTGTCTATTTTCTGCTTGCACTCTTTGCAACATGGGCCATTGGAGGGCTTTCAATCAGACCCTTGCTTTGGGGATTTGCTCCCTCTTGTGGCATGTCATGAGATAACGTCCCATTACAGAAATAGTACAGGAGATTTTTGTTTTTGTTTTTAGGTTTTGGACCCATTAATTTATAGGAAGGTGAAGAATATCTGATTCCAGTTCAAAACAAGTTTACAATTTTTAAATATATTCAGCAGCCTGTGCTATAAATGGAAACACATCTGACTGGCGGTAATCTTACTTTAATCATGTCAAAAAATTGACCAAGTTTTAAATTTTCTTAATGATTCAGATACCTAGTTACTATGTGGTGATAGTTACCCAAAATGTGTTCATGATGTAATAAGTGAATGAAATAAGTACAATCCAATTTAATAAATTAGTAGCTCTAATTTTAAACTATGTATTTAAAATGAAATATGCATATTAGCTACTTTATACCTATCAGCATCGCATCAATCACAAAGTCATTTCTAATGCATTTTAGAAACGTGCTTTGCATTAAGTTGTTAGAAACTTTGGCACAGAAGCTACAATCTGAGAAAGTGTTCTGTTGTCTTAAAAGCCTATGTGTGGCAGGTACTAAATTAATTTTCCTACTTGTGTTAGCAGGACAGGAACTTTCTTTAAATTCTTCTCTCTGCAGAGTTAGCTCCTTATCACCTTCAGATGCTTTAAAAAATGTTTTGCTAGGAGTAAAACATGGAGGAGGCAAAAGTATAAAAGGAGATAAACAAAAGTTATATTCATATTTTTATATAATTTTAGTAAGCATCATTTTCTGTTTATCTATTATGTATATAACCCTGAACAAAATGATAACCCAGGCCTTCAGGAACTTGTGATTCATTCATTCATTCATTCATTCATTTAATCAATCCTTATTTAATGGCCACTATGTGCAGTTAGTGTTCAGAGGGCTGAGCTACAATGACCAACAGTCTCTGCTCTCATGAATTGTACATTCTGGTTGACAGTGGGAGACAAGTGCCAACTAAATATAAAAGACACGCTCATATAGAAAAGATATTTATATATTTGCTGTGTTACTCTGGTTTCTACAAGAGTAAGCAGATCATTAAAATCAAGGAAAACACTTTGTTTTACTATACATAATAATGATGGTTGGAGTAGAAATGAGAATCGCTTTTTTACATTAGCAATTGGAAAGAAATCTGGAAGCAGAATTTTATGCTAAGAATATCTAGGCTGGGAAGATGAGGTCAATCAGAGCTTCAGTTGGATTCTCCCATTCAAGGTTTTACAGTTTGTGATTATGAGCTCCGTAGCCTGGTTGTTTGGGTTTGGATTCTTCCTTTTATACGGGGTGGCTTTTGGCAAATCACTCAGCTTCCCTGTGCCTCAGTTCCCTCTTTAGCAAAATGAGGATTGACAATAGTATCTACCAGGGCACCTGGGTGGCTCAGTCAGTTAAGCGTCAGCCTTTGGCTCAGGCCATGATCTTGGAGTCCTGGGATCCAGCCCCAAATCTGGCTCCCTGCTCAGTGGGCAGTGGGGGAGTAGGGAGTCTGCTTCCCGCCCCTGCCCCCCGCAGCCCCATGGCTCATGTTCTCTCTCTTAAATAAATAAATAAATAAATAAAGTCTTTTAAAAATATATAGTATTTACCTCTTGGTGCTGTTCTTTGGATTAGATGAGTTAATATAGTACAGGAAAGGTACTTAGGACATTGCCTGGCACAGAGCAAGCAATATATTTGCCATTGTCATTAGCAGTCAAGCCTGAGCAATAATGAGCTCTCAGACTATTTGACCCATCCTGGCAGCTTGCAGTCAAGACATAACAAACCGTGAAACTATGTTAATTGCTGTGTAGGGTGGACCTAAGAAGATACTGGTTTTGTTCTTTTCTCTTTGAAATTTGTGATGTAGTTTCAGCATTTTTTTTTCTTTTTTTAGTTTTGGTAATTTAGGTTGTAAAAAACAAGGATTAGGTACAATAATGGAGCTACCGGGAGTGGGAGGGATGCCCAGCAAATGGGGTAGAATCTCAAGTATCAAGCATGTTTATCATCATATATAAATATGTATAACCCACCACGTTTTCCTGAATGGGACTTTGACACAATGCCAAACCCCCAGGATTTTCGTGTTTTATCTAACTGTTTAAGTTTGTGTCTTAGTTTTCCCCTCCAGAAAGTAGAAATTACAATTTTTCTCCACCACATTCAAATGTTGCAATGACTATATTTATTACTGTAAAACTTCCTGCTAGAACAGTAGAATTAGAGGATTTGAACAGAAAAGGACCTTCAGATCATCTAGTCACAACACTCATTTTATAACTGAAGGAATTGGAGGTCAGAGAGTGTAAGTTACTTGGCCAGGGTAACACAAGTTGGTGTGAGCAAGGTGTAGCCACCTTCAAAATGGGATCTTTTGACATCTTTTAAATATTACTCAGAAATCATGCCACTTTCTTTAAAATGCCCTCTGTTAGCTAGTTTTTGCCCCTAAAATTCAGTGGTTTACTCATTTGCGTGAGCACTGTTCATTGTTTGTGCTTGGCGAGGCTCTGTTCATGGTACCAGCCCTGGGTTCAGGTCCACGCAGCTTTCATGCTGGGACTCCAGCCCGGGGAGCAGCAGCGGCTGTGTGGGGTGCAGTACTCTCAGCGTACAGAGCAGAAGATGGGGGCAGAGCAAAGAAGAGGAGAGCAAACTATTCAGATTACTTAAAGCTTCTGTGAGGATGTGCCATATATTGTGTTTGCCCCCACACCAAAGGAATCACACAGCCACATCCTAAGTCAGTGAGATGGGAAAAGATGTTAAACCTATTGGAAGCCACGGCAAAGGCCAAGAAAGAATACTTCATTGACATGCCTTTTGTAATAAATGCAATTGAAGGCTCAGAATCCAACAAAAGAGGTACACTGTAAATACTGAAGGGGTTCAGGACAGGTCCTGCCCTCCTCCCACCCCCACAATGTGCCACTTTGGCATGTGGATTATTTTGAGCTGAAGGCACTTGAGACCCTGTGGGTTCAAGAGAAACTTTTGTCCCTCCCTTGAGCACATAGAAGAATCTAAATTTGGGCCTTTCCAGAATACGGGTCATTAACAAAGATACATTTTATCTGGGAGACTCATCTGTATGACAGGGCAAACTAATTACGAAGCATCTGCTCTTTTTATCACTCTGTGAAGTACATTTCTTTCCTCTGAAATCTCAGACTCCTACCCCCTTCTCTTTAGTTCAGAATGACATGTATACCTCAGTTAGCTCGGCTGTCTTTGGAATTTCCATGTCCGTGTGAATTCCCCATATGTATGCTTATATTAAATCTGTTTTTCTCCTGTGAATCTGTCTCATGTCAATTTGATTCTTAATCCAGGTGGAAGGACCTTTGACGGTATAGGAATTCTTTTTTTTTTTTTTTAAAGATTTTATTTATTTATTTGACAGAGATCACAAGTAGGCAGAGAAGCAGGCAGGGAGAGATAGGAGGAAGCAGGCTCTCCGCTGAGCAGAGAGCCCGATGCGGGGCTCGATCCCAGGACCCTGGGATCATGACCCGAGCTGAAGGCAGAGGCTTTAACCCACTGAGCCACCCAGGCGCCCCAACGGTATAGGAATTCTTGATTTCCAACAATATATTGGAGGAACACTTTGGAATAAATTCAATAGCAGGAGTCAATATAGAGTGAGATCTGAAGGACCAAGTGAGCCAGTCTGCTTGCTTAGACCAAGAGGCTTAACAGAGGAGGAGATGCCTGGGTGGGGCCTTGAAAAATGAATCTGTTTCTAATACATGAATAGAATGGCATTCTAATTGGAGTTAGTGGTTTGTACAAATGCACAAAAACAGGAAGCAGCATAGTGCATTTGTGAAACTATGGATAAGTGTTTAAACCTTGAAGATAGGGTACAGCAGAGAATTGTCTCGGGGCATCTGAACTTAGGCAACAGGAAACACTTGGAAAGCTTTCAAAAGGGGAATGACAGGTTCAGACTTAGGTTTTAGAAGACTGCTTGGGTGACTGTGGCAGAAGGACGGTGATGCTGAAGGCAGGGAAACCAGCATCTGAGCTGACGGCAATAGTCAAGGAGAGAGAAACTGGGGGCGGGGGGGCGCTTCACAAGTTGATGGTGGTGGGGAGTACGGATCAGGCGTTGTGCTCCGTCAGGGATGAGAAGTCTGGAGGAGAGAGGAAGCCAAGGCGACCCCCAGATCTCTAGTTTAACTCTCAGGGTTTCAGGATGGCCGTGCCATTTCACTGAGAGAATATTCCAGCTGGGAGGAAACTTGAGGAGTGAGTTTCGATTTGGTACCTTGGAGCTGCCTGAGGGATCTAGAAGGCAAGAGTGAGGGCAGCATTACAGAGGGAGTCGCCAATGTGCATTTTATCATCAGAAGCTGGACGTCTGCAGTAGCTCAAAAAACTGGGTGGGGCAGATTATGTGATGTCCCAGGTCAGAACCAATGTTGAAGGAGCAGATGAAGGTGGAGAAGCCTGAGACACAATGAGAAAGAGAGAGTAGAATCGTGGTAATGGAAGGAGTACAATGTTTCAAGGAGGAGACGTTCAACCTCTGTTTCCCTTTAAAAGATGTCAGTTGCAGAAACAGGCTTTATCTGCGGCATTACCGTCATCTCATGATTCAAGAGTAGCACTACATTTACTCGCTTCCAGAGCTGTGAGCACTGCCGTTTGGGAGCTGCCTGAAAATACTTACTGTTTGGCAGTCGAGGGAGACAGCTGGAGTAGGGATCAGTTGGTATAAGAGTGTGGGATGCAGAGTTTTATCACCTGCTTTTGAATCATAGCACTAATACTTATCTGCTTTGTATCCAGGGGCAAATTACTTAATCTCTCTATACACTTCAGTTTCTCCTCTGTAATGTGATGAAAATAATATCCATATCCCACAGGGTTGTTATCAGGATTAAATAAAATATTACATAAAAAAGCGCAGAGCACACTGCGTGCTTGAGGCATCTGCTCAATAATAATCCAATTGCATTTTGTACTTATGCATAAAGAGCGCTGCCTTTTGCAGAGAAGGATGGAGGCGTCAGCCCACCTTGCACTGGAACGTGTGCTTTGAACTTTTTCTGGGAGTAGTGACAGGTCATGCGGAGTATTCGCAGTTGTTCACCTGTGTCACCCCTGAGCTCGCGAGTCATCAGGAGGATGGTTGGCCAGCCTTCCCAGTGCAGCCTGTCACTAGGGGATGGTATGTCTTTATGTGAAGGGTTTACCTGAATGTGACCTGAATTATGTGAGCACCAAGCGATGACAAAGGAAATGTAACCAGACAGAGCCTTTATGTAACCGTCATCAAATCCTTATCTAAAATAAACAGCAGGAACCTATTTTATATATCATGGGTCCTCATTCAATATAAAGAAATTTTCAAGAATGAGAGCTATCACCTCTTGGAAATGTCAATGAATAAAGAGCAAATTACCAATAGTTGTCATGCATATGTAAAAACAGTGAAAAAAAGTGGAAGAAGACAGTATGCTGTGAAAATAAATTAGCTAATACACAAGAAGGTCCTTTGTATTTTCACAAGAAGATAAAAATTGATTTCAAGGTATTTTGATTATCATTCATTACATTCCACAGTGACTTTCATGGTCACTGTGTTTAATATGTCTGGTAGTTACTGAAAGTGGGTGGGGGCAAGAGGATTTCAGAACCCAAGTTCTCCAGCATGGGGAAAGTTTCCCAAGAGGTTTTTTTTTTTTTTTAATATTTTATTTATTTGACAGACAGAGACCACAAGTAGGCAAAGAGGCAGGCAGAGAGAGAGAGAGAGAGGAGGAGGCAGGCTCCCCGCTGAGCAGAGAGGCCGACTCAGGGATCATGACCAAGCGAAAGGCAGAGGCTTTAACCCACTGAGCCACCCAGGCGCCCCTCCAGAGAGTTTTGACAAGGAGGTGACAGATGCCATTCAGAAAGCGTTGAGATCTAAAACAGTCTCCTGAGGACTTAGTAAATTATTACTTGGTTAAAACAAACAAAATCAGGAATAGGGAAATAAGAGGTTGAAAGTTTTGCTGTTCCTACTGTCATTTGCTGACACCCCAGGTGACTGGACGTGGCTTCCAGCCCTGCACACAGCTAGCAGTTTGTTTCTGAACTCGGGCCTTTGTTTTTCCCATCAGTAAAGGAGGGATTGGCACTAAAGCACCTTTAAAATTTCTTCTTGTTCACATATCACATTCTCTTTGTTGATACGACTAGTAGAATTTGCCAAGACTGTCTAGTCTAATATTGTTCTTTCTGAGGACTCTTTTATAATTTGAAAAGGAACTGCAAACCTCTTGTGGACAGAAACCCCAGAGAACTAGCCTCTTCCATCGTTGGCCAGCTCATTCTGTTAGGAATTCCTTCTTATGTTCAGTAGATGCACCTTTCTTTGATTACCATTTCGTATGTACATGTGTTTGCTTACTTCTACAAAAGGTTTTTAAGTTGGCTTACGGTGCAGAAACAGCGGAAAATACAGCTAAACATAAAAAAGACAAAATCAATGAAAAAGAACAGAGAAATAGATTTTGCTGAGCCTCTAATGGGAGATAATTATCACAGTTTAGAAGTCAGTTTAGGTAAGGATTCCCTGCAGATAAGGCAAAAAGGAAAGCACATTGTGCTGCGCACTGGCTTCTGTAGGAGGAGATGCGTTCTGATTTTCAGCATTAAGTTCGAAGAGAAATGAGTTCGTGGGGGTTTTATATAAAGAATACCAAGTATCAGATTGGACAGTCTTGAGCTGAATGTGTGCACCTTGTCTCACAGAGTCAATTCTTATATGGCTTCTCTAAAAAACTGGAAGCATTATGTATTTGTTCTTATTTTAAAGTTACCGTACCTTTATAACTGTTGGTTAGGAAAACACAGAGAGTAAAATACAAATCTGCCAATCTTTTCATGTTGGCAAATGTAATCATCTTTGCCCTTATGCAATTATGGTTTTCACAGGGAACCTCAGCTGGGTTCCCTTAGCGGTAAAGGGCCCCGGGGATATGGGAACCGCCAGATGCAGCCTCATGTTTGCAATTATAGTATTCTCTTAATTTTGTGTCCCACTTATTTCCTTAACACATTATGGTTTTTCTTGTTACTACATAATTTTTATGATTATATTTTTAACTCTCAATTTTCAGATTTACTGCAATTTAACAGTCGTTTAGCGCTATAAAAATGCTGCGGTGAACATCCTTATACCTCTTGCTTTTCCTATTCTGGATGATGAACTGCATTTAGTTTCCCATAGAAACACTTTTATTGAATTTCATGTTGGAAGTGGACCCACACTAATGGACATGCTAAGAGCCACCCCTTTGCAGTGTGTCTGTGTATTTATATCAAGAATGCTGCTGCTTATATTATTACATTTTCTGTGTTTTCTTTTCTCTCTCTCTTTCTTTCTTTCTCATGTTCTGTGTTTTCTTTATGAGGACCCACCTGAGAAATTCCTCTCATTTCAATTGCAGGAATAGTTTTTTTGTTTTGGTTTTGGGTTTTTTTGTTTTTGTTTTGTTTTGTTTTTTGTTTTGTTTGGTTTTGTTTTTGAGTAATGTTAATGTTACTATGTTCAGTTAATGTTACTGTGTTCTTCAGGGAATCAGGTAACTGGATGTGTTTCCTTCAGGGCTATGAGCTGCCAAGAAATGCAGAGTCAAATCTTTGGCCTGCTTCTAGCAAACCTGGACCGGACTATAAAGAACACCTTACATAAAGGATACCAGCCTTGTTCCCGGAGTGTCCTCCTTCCCTTTCCCTTCTGTCCTCTTTCCTTTACCTACTTACTCTAAGTTTTCTTTTATTTTGATAATTTGTGTAAGCCTTTGAGTCTTTCTGGAACAAAGCAGGGATAGAGCTAAATAAATACATGTCAATATTTGGATTATTTCCTTAGGGTAAGTTTTGAAAAGTGGAAGCACTGGCTCTCATGTCACATTAAATCTTAGCCCAGTGAAAGATTTTCTGTAGGAAACTGAGATAATATAATCCAAGCATGTAAATTCCGTGTGATTTATTGCAGATATAATACTGAGTGAGTTGTTAGAGTCCCGAGAGGAATAAAGAGTCAACTTGTTTCCTGGAGACTTTCTCTGCGATATTCGACACTGCAAATGCCGTTTTCATATGTAACTGTGGGAGAAGCTCAGTTATCTAGCAAAATATTCAATGTTACAATTATGTGCTATTAATTAAAGAGATACTAATTTTCTTTTCTTTTCTTTTCTTTTTTAAATTTCTGTGTGTGTGTGTGTGTGTGTGTTTTAAAGTAGGCTCTCTACCCAATGTAGGGCTTGAACTCACAACCCTGAGAACGAGAGTCACATACTTCGCATGCTCCACCGACTGAGCCAGTCAGGTGCCCTGAGATACTCATCTTCTTAAGATAACATACGTATAAACAGTAAAACTGACATTCTGTTCTGAAAATTTAAGAGCCACCTTTGATAGGGAATTGACTTACTTTTAGAAAGACTCAGACCATAGGGGTCTTGAGGATAAGACTGACATTTTTCTCAAAAATGTCATAAGTATTTGTACAGTATATGAGTCAGGCTCATGATTTCTCTGCTATATGATATGGGAGAGAGAGTTGACTTATGTGTAAACTGATGATGTCATCTTTGACTTAAAAAGGTACCTAGTAATTGGATGTGTCCTCAAATAATATTTTCAGTATGTTTTTTTTTAAAGATTTTATTTATTTATTTGACAGACAGAGATCACAAGTAGGCAGAGAGAGAGAGAGAGGAGGAAACAGGCTCCCCACTGAGCAGAGAGCCCGATGCGGGGCTCAATCCCAAGACCCTGGGATCATGACCTGAGCTGAAGGCAGAGGCTTTAACCCACTGAGCCACCCAGGTGCCCCTGTAATAGTTTTGAAAAGTACAAATAAATGGGAATTTACAAGTGCAGGAGCTCTGTCACACAGAATTAATAGCAATTTCCTCATTTAATACACGTGGTGACCACTATGTTGTGTAGCCATCATTGTGCAAAGAGCGGAAAATTTTACTTTGAAAGTGGTTCTCTTTTGTTGACAAAGCTTTTTGATACTACAGATATTCTAATATAGTACTCACACATTGCACATTTAGATATATCTATCATCCTTTGTGAATAATGACACTCAAACTATCCCTGGGGGGATATATCGATAAGATCATTATTCTCATTTTCTAGATAAGGAAACTGAAATGAAATTCCTTGCCTAAGGTCAAAGAACAAATCACTGGCGGAATAAGATTAGGGCCGTGAGTTCTTGATTTTCAGTCCTTTGTTCAGTCATCTAAGTCATAGTGTTTTACTCAGTATGGGAACAGATTATTATCAGTCAAGAGGAATAAGGCTGTGCCCAGATGATGCCAGGAGACCGGCTGAAAATAGAAATCTGCTCAATCAACCCTTTGTTTATCTGTAAAGTGCCAAGCTACTCATTTCACTGGTGTTTTTCACTGAGCCACTAGCTTGCCTTCTTGTCTTGTAGACATAGTCTCCAACTTTACGTTCATATTGTATTCTAAAGCTCATTTCTGGAGGTTCTGTCTTCTAAAAATCTGACTTTGGAATATTTTGGAATTCCTAATGCTTTAATATGTACTGAATACTGTCTTAGTGATGTGGTAGAATGGGGACGGGACTCCTTGGACGCTCACAGCACTACTTCCTGCACAAATACTCCCACCAACTGAGACGATATAAAGTAAGATCTCACCTTTAGGAGAAAGCTGGACTTCTGTATCTGCTATCGACCACTTAGAAAAGCATTTGAGTCTGGCAAATAGGACTGTAGTCCTAAGATTCCATCCCGATCACGCAGTTTCCCCCCAGAATTAGTGACTCTGGAAGTGAAGGGGACCAGATAACCACGTGACCCATGTCACAGCCCTTACAGAAGTTCATGGGGCAGAAATAGTTGAATTCTTTCAACATTCAACAAACTTTTATTGTACTCCTCCTACATGCTTACCTACATCTCTGAAATATATTCTAATTCTTGGGCATGTTCTAGTAGAGTAATCTGTTGACAGGTGAAACATTTTCCCGTAGGTCAAATAGCATAAATGAGAGTCAAGATATAAACTCAGGATGCCTGGCCTTTTAGCTAAATTCATTCAATCATGATGCTGCTGAGTTTGTTGATGGATGGTTCCATTATATTTTATAGTTAGCCTTATGGTTTTTGCTGATGAACTACTAGAATGCTTAATTAGTCTAAACTCAGTCATTCACAATAAGAACGGCACAAACATTATCATTCACTTATTATCTGTAGAGTTTGGGATAGGTTTGGTCCAATAATAAAGATCACAATAAGCCAGAAAAAGGAATAGAAAATTCATTTCTCCCTAGTTCTGAGACCCCTCCCCCAACCCCAGTTCAATCTTTATTAGGAATGACAACTTGTAAACATCTGGGCTCACTACTAACAAATTAAAACCACTTTAAAAAAACAATCGTATATTTTGGATTTGATTATTCAATATTGATTACTCAATACTGAAAGGGCCTTCATCCTGACTACAATGTATTGAATTTCCCTGATGTAGCTTCTGTGGTCTAATTTGTACATCATATATATATATATAGAGAGAGAGAGATGGATAGATAGATAGTCTTTCAGTCTTACTTAAGTTGAAAACTTGAATTAACCAAATAGAAATATCCATGCTGTCAGTTAGAGATAGAGTAGTTATTTCTGTGTTATGCTGCAGAATTTTAAAAAAAAAGGTATAAATTTGAATGACTGTCCTCTAAAAGTATCTATATTCTGGGGCTAAGTGTGTTTTCCTCCCTTTAAAAATAAAGTTCCAGGGACGTGTGTCTTGAAATATTTGTATACTTACCTTTTTAATTTTGTAGCAGAAGCTTGGATTTCACTTCAGATTCAAGAGTTGGTGCATCACCGTCCGTTCATCAAGCAGATGTTTATGTTAGTTGTTACTCTGTGCCAGGCTCTGAGTCGCTATGGGGTGGAAACAGCAGAGCCGGTGCCAGCAGGGAGCTACCTCTATGGAGAGAAATACTTTCAGAGTTAAATTGGGTGATAGGAGGGAGGTAGGGAGAGGTGTGTTTAATAGGGTGGGCGGAGAAGGGTGGTTCAGAGAATTTAAACTGAGATCGGAAGGAAGGGACCAGCTACGAGGAGAAGATTCAGATTCTTAGGAAAAGCATCCAAGTGGTGTTCAAAGCTCTGAGGTGAGAATTATTTAAGTTGGCTTTTTTTACTTTTTGTTTTCTTTCTTTCCTTTTTTTTTTTTTTGAGATTTTATTTATTTATTTGTGAGAGAGAGACAGTACAAGCAGGGGGAACAGCAGACAGAGGGAGAAGCAGGCTCTCTGCCAAGCAAGGAGCCAGAGGTGGGACTCCATCCCAGGACACTGGGATCATGACCTGAGCCAAAGGCAGATGCTTAACCAACTGAGCCATCCAGGCGTCCCATTACTTGTTTTTAAAAGGACTACAACAACAAAAAAAAATGGGAATTCAGGGAGAGAAAGCAACAGCCATCAGAGATGTTTGATTACTAAGCGTGAAACAATTGGAAATTTGGAGATTTCTCAAAGCCTGCTCTTTTATTTTAATGATGGGGAAACAGAGGCCAGGTGAGATTGATGTGTTTTTGGTCATATACAAGTTAAATTGTCACTCGGTCTCCCATTTCCAGATCTATTGTTTTTCCTATTAAACGAAACTACTTTTATTGTGCTTAAGAACTCTAAATGTATTGCAAAGTATTTGGTTTTTATAGTTGAGAGTTGAAACCTTTACAGAGTTGGTAAACATTTATTTAGGCTTTCTTTATAATCAATAACAATTGCCAAAGCCATATCAATCATTGTGATTTCCATCCCTTATTAAGAAAATCACAGGAAGTACTTTACCCCTTCAGTCATTTATTGATTTTAGTCTCTAGCTTGGAAATCTTTAGCTCTTTTGTGGTGCATCAAAAAGGAATTCCTGGGGGTGTGTGGGTGGCTCAGTGGATTAAGCCACTGCCTTAGGCTCAGGTCATGATCTCAGGTCCTGGGATCAGCCCTACATCCGGCTCTCTGCTCAGCAGGGAGCCTGCTTCCCCCTCTCTTTCTGCCTGACTCTCTGCCTACTTGTGATCTCTCTGTCAAAGAAATAAGTAAAATCTTAAAAAAAAAAAAAAAAGGAATTACTGTTTCTGTTTAATTTCCACACAGTCCACTTTAGTTTGAAACTAGATATTGTCCATCTTGTTTAAAAGAGGGGAATGTTTTTATTGCTTCCAGTCATTTCCAATTATAACCCTATTGGCTTGCTATACATTTCTATAATTTATGTACTTTCCTGTTTGATAAATGGCAAAGCTTGAATTTTCAAGCCAGCCATTTATATAAATTGCTGGTATGCTTTCTATTTAGCTACCTTTCTGCTTCTAATATTTTTGTTACTCTGTGGAGAAATGAATTGGGCTAATACTGTTTTCAGCTCTCCTTGATTTTTCTGTTAGCCTTTTAATCCATATATAGGAATTGTTATGAGCTTAGCTCTACATCATGGTAAAACCTTCCATTTGGTGATTATTATATAGGACAACTAACATTGTCCCAAGAGTCACAGTCAGGGAGAATGGTAACCTGACAGATCAGAGAGTAGAAAAATATGTTACAGATACTTCAGAAATTGTAATTAAATAAACTTATATGGCTTTTGGAGTATCTAAATGTACTCCCACCCGCTGTATTATAAGAAACTAAAATATTTTTCTGTATGCAGATGATGTGATCTTTTTTTTTTCAGCTATTGAGGAAAAAATCAAGAAGATTGTAAAGGATTTAAAGTGTACATGTGATGATTTGATATACGCATACTTTGTGAAAGGATTACTCCCACTGAGTTAATTAATACATTCATCACCTCACATATTTACCTTTATTTGGTAAAAGAACATTGAAGTTTTTTTTCCCCCAAAGATTTTATTTATTTGTTTGAGAGAGAGAGAGAATGCGTGCATAAACAGGGGGGAATGGGAGGCAGAGTGAGAAGCAGACTCCTCGCTGAGTAGGGAGCCTGATGTGGGACTCGATCCCAGGACCCTGGGATCATGACCTGAGCCGAAGGCAGACACTTAACCGACTGAGCCACCCAGGCACCGATAAGAAAATTCTTTTAAATTGATGTGTGACATATGTCACAAAAGTACACAGTTTGTAAGAGTTTGATCTGATGAACATTCAGAAGGTGAATACACCCATGTAAACCAGCACCCAGTCAAGAAAGAGAACCTTATAAATACACCAGTCTGACTCCAAATATCAGTAGATTTGCTAGTTTTTAACTAATGGTTTTAAATAATCGTTTTAAATAATTTTTGTGAGATTCATTCATGTTCATGTGTGTATTTGGTTTATTTACATGTCTGTACAGTATTCCCTGGACAAACATACAATAATTTCTTAGTCTCTTCTACAGGTGATGGACATTTGGATTGTTTCCAGGGTTAGACTCTCTCAATGCTGCTAAAAGCATTCTTGCACATGTGCTTTGGCACATATATTGTGCCTTTTGTTGATTACATACATTGGCGTGGAATCACTATACTCTAGGTAGGATTATGTTCAACTTTAGTAGATCATGACAGTTTTCTAAAGTGATTGTGAAAATTACACCTCCATCATCTGTGCAGGAGAATTCCAGTTAATCTGCCTCCTTGTCACCCCTTTCTATTATCTGTTTTTTATTTTAGCCATTGTGAGGTGTATTGATTATTCTATGAGGAAAACATTTTCCTCGCCAGCAGCGTGCCCTCAGTAAACCTCCGTGCTGGGATTGAGCTGTGTTCTACTTGGTCTTCTTTTCTTTTGTGAGAGTGTTGCTCCAGCTTGACTGATTACTAGAGCACAAGTTTCTATATTTTGCAGGGAATTCAGAATATCTGTATTTCTGGTAAATGCGCTCAGTACTTACAAGTAATTATGCTAAATGAAAGGTGAGTTTATGAAGTGCATTAGTCAGTATACTGAATGCAAGTGCTTTAATAAAGCCACCGATTCAAACTAGTTTAAGTGAAAAACGTGGTTGACTCTTCTGGCTGAGAATCCAAGCTTGGGGGGCCCTAAGCTTTGCTTTCCATATCCCGGAAAGAGCTTCTCAGGCAAGCTCTCTCCCTGTCTGGGGACAAGATTTTGCCAGGAGCTTTAAACTCCCAGCAGTTAAACAGAAACCAAACCAAAACAACAACCATAACGATAGACTTCTTCCTGTTTTCCTCGAGCTCTATAACCCACGTCCTGCAACTGAGTCTTCTTGGCTCTTGTTCATTCCTTGGCTCAGGGTTGGCATCCGTACCCTAGGACCACATGCTCTTAAAGGAGCAGTGATTCTCCGGAAAAAGTGGGGTTCTGATACCAGAAGATGGGAGGATGGTTGGTGGCAGGCAAAATCAACATCCTCTCTGAGTCAGATGATTTGCAAAAGGGTGTGCGGTCTGTTTATTCCTTTAGCTAATACAGAAGTTGCCCTTGGATCAAGTGATCGTGCTGGAAGGTTGTATACATGGATTGCATTATTTGGGGCCCCGTGGAATTGCTTTTATTGAACTGTACTTGGACATTCTGTTCTCGGCCTGCATTTAGAGACAGTATAATGAGCTGCCCTGCGGATTTCCTTATATTACTGTCAGGTAGTACTGAGGACAATGTTTTACTCTCCAGTTCATAGGATTTCATGGGAGAATATTCTCCATGGCCTCTGTACCAGGAAGAGTTGAACTGTTTCTTTTTTTAAAAGATTTTATTTATTTATTTGACAGAGAGAGAGATCACAAGTTGGCAGAGAGGCAGGCAGAGAGAGAGGAAGGGAAGCAGGGTCCCCGCTGAGCAGAGAGTCCGATGTGGTGCTCGATCCCAGGACCCTGGGATCATGACCCGAGCCGAAGGCAGAGGCTTTAACCCACTGAGCCACCCAGGCACCCAGAGTTGAACTGTTTCTAAACAACTTTTATGATTTTATCTTGTGGTATTTCTGAAACTGATAATGTTCCTTCTTTGCATTGCTAGTATGAGAGTCCATTTTTTTTAAACTGAGCTCTACACCCAGTGTGGGGCTTGAATTCATGACCCCAAGATCAAGATTTACATACTCTACTGACCGAGCCAACCAGGTGCCCCTAGAATGATAGAGTTAGTTTTATGGCTTGTTTTAATCAAGTCCAATAGACCTCTAAGCCTAGCTTTTTTAGTGGTGACCTCACTCCTTTATTTTTATTTTATATTTCCTTTAAAATGTGATTTCCCAGTTCTTTTTCCTTTTTCTTCTGCTATATATTTTTTTGTAAACTTCCTGAAGTCTTTTCTGAAACCAAGTTGTGAAATAAATAGAACTTAAGAAAATTTTATTCCATGTATTGAAACTATCACCACAAAATGAGTAAATCTGCTTGGCTTTGGCAAGAAGTATATTAATAGGACTTACTTTGTGTTCCAGTTTTAGATGAGAGGGCTGTGAAACACTACAGAATCAGAAGGCTGGATGAAGGGGCATTTTTCCTTACCCAGAGAAGAACCTTTTCAACACTGAATGAAATTGTGAGCTACTACACCGAGACAAGTGATGGCCTGTGTGTCCAGCTGGGAAAACCATGTTTAAAGGTGAAATGCTTTCAAGATGGTTCATTTTGAAGTTAACCTTTTGCCTTCAGATATTGGAGTATCTCTCATGTGATATGTCTGTTCAGGAGGTGGGGGAAAAAGGTCATTTGATTACCTGAGGCATGGATAGAAAAACTATGGCCTACAAGCCCATATTGTCCCACACTTATTTTTTAAATACTAAATATTTATTGGAACGTGGACATGTTCCTTCATTTACAAATTGTCTTTGACTTTTCTCTGTACTAGCAGCATTTAATAGTTGCAACAGAAACTTCATGGCCCACAAAGACTGAAATACTTACTATCTCATTCTTTTTAGAAAAAGTTTGCCAACCCCTGACCTAAGGCACTCACTCAAGACAGAAAGTATTCATTCTTTGCACTAGGAAATTAATCTGGTGTCCTGCCACTGGAGCACTTAATGATATGTCTGGACAGGGAAAAAAGGTGCCCAAATATAATTCTTATTTAGATCTGTATTCAAGAGTATTAATATGAAAATACTAGACTCATTAGCTGGTCTGCATAGAGATGTCATTTAACTAACTGTTCTAACAGTTTGGCTGGGCCAAACATTGATAGAATTTATCTACATCTATCAGTTGTGGCATGTCTAACCGAGACTTATTTAAAGTTGTAGAGTGGTCTGGCACTGGTGTGGGATAAAACCTCAGCTCCTCATCAGAGTCCAGGTCTTGTGTCCTGTCAACGGGACAGCCAGCCCTGTGGTTTATGTCTGGATAATGAGTGAAAGGCTCCTGGTAACACCTGACCAGAATTTTATGAACAGGTAGAAGCTGAAGAATTTTGTTCAGTGTGTATGTGTAGGGAATTCATTGACTTAAATCTTGCCAAGTGAATGTGCAATTTTGGTATAAGTGCATGCATCTTAGATGGCGTAGGCATGACCCACAAGAATATGTAAGCTCATGCTAAGAATAGCTTACCTGATGCAAAGATGTGGCTTAAAAAATACTCAATTTAACCAATATTGTTGGGTTCTGCTGGGGACAAATGATCACAAAGAAGCATATACCTTCTGTGTATTCAGTGTGCTGATGATTTGGCAGAGGAGCTAAGATAATTTCTTTTTTTTTTTTTTTATAGATTTTATTTATTTATTTGACAGAGAGAGAGATCACAAGTTGGCAGAGAGGCAGACAGAGAGAGGAAGGGAAGCAGGCTCCCCGCTGAGCAGAGAGCCCGATGCGGGGCTCGATCCCAGGACCCTGAGACCATGACCTGAGCTGAAGGCAGAGGCTTAACCCACTGAGCCACCCAGGCGCCCCACTAAGATAATTTCTGATGGTAGATAATGAACTAGACGATGGATTCTAGGAGGGCAGGGGTCTTGTCTATTTTGTTTACTGAATGGGATATGTATTTACTAAATGTTTGTTTACTGAATGGGATATGTATTTACTAAATGAACAAGTACACGAGTGAATGAACAAATAAATGAATTTGAAACAAGGTGGACATTTTAATTATGCAAAAATATATGATACATATGGTAAATGTTATAGGCCAAAGAATTTGGGAATTAATTGCAAATCAGGTGGAACTTCAAATGGGCCTTAAATTTGGGAGGATTTAGCTAGGCAAAAAGTCAGAGGAAAGTCAGTCAGACCATGTAGGAGTGGCATTGGATGTAGAGTGGGTCAGATGGACAGCAGGGTGCCTGATGTAGCAAGAATTGGGGGGAGATCAGCTCAAATAGCAAGGATACAGGTTCTGCCATGATAGCCTTTTCATTTTAAAGCAATGAGAATAAAATGTACAACGTTTTGGTTTTAAAAATGGTGTCTTTTTAAAAAAGTGTCTAGACTATTATTTTCAACCAAAAAAATTGTCAAATCTTTTTCTTATACTTATTCTAATTATTCTGTGAAACAGATACAAGTGCCAGTGCCTTTTGATTTGTCGTATAAAACCGCGGACCAGTGGGAGATAGACCGCAAGTCTATACAGCTTCTGAAGCGATTAGGATCTGGGCAGTTTGGTGAGGTGTGGGAAGGACTGTGGAACAACACCACTTCGGTAGCAGTGAAAACATTAAAACCAGGTATGGACAGAGAATGTCAAAGGTGAAATGTCATATGTTGATTTTTAGAAGCTCCACTTGCTACTGTCACTGTCCAAGGGGTCACAGGACAACCAAGGAAGGCACCAAGCAAGTGTTGTGATCACCTTCTCTGGACCAGATGACAATAAAGGATAACATGCTTTAGATTATAAAGGCAAGAGCAGGTGCCTGTGATCAGCTAATGCTTAAGACATCCCCAGGGCAAGATTTCAACAAAGTATCTCTTCTCTAGAATTCGGATTATCCCTCTTCCCATTTTTTCCTAGCCTCCATTACAAATACTGACTTCACTGAAAATACTTAAATCAGTGGAACCTTGGAGATCTTCAGGGATCTGAAGGGAGAAACAGTTTTATTAAACACTAATTATTTATGGTTAAAAGGTAAAAAGAGAGAGTCAATTATCAGATGGTTTCACTTATTTGTGGAGCATAACAAATAGCATGGAGGACATGGGGAGTTAGGAGAAGGCAGTTGGGGGAAATTGGAAGGGGAGGTGAACAATGAGAGACTATGGACTCTGAAAAACAATCTGAAGGGTTTGAAGAGGTGGGGGGATGGGAGGTTGGGGGAACCAGGTGGTGGGTATTAGAGAGGGCATGGATTGCATGGAGCATTGGGTGTGGTACATAAACAATGAATACTGGGGCGCCTGGGTGGCTCAGTGGGTTAAGCCGCTGCCTTCGGCTCAGGTCATGATCTCAGGGTCCTGGGATTGAGCCCCGAATCGGGCTCTCTGCTCAGCAGGGAGCCTGCTTCCTCCTCTATCTCTGCCTGCCTCTCTGCCTGCCTCTCTGCCTGCTTGTGATCTCTCTCTGTCAAATAAATAAATAAAAATCTTAAAAAAAAAAAACAATGAATACTGTTACGCTGAAAAGAAATTTAACATGATTAAAAAAAAAGGTAAAAGGGTCCCATCTAAAAGCCCTCATATTTGGAAATGTAAGAACTATTTTTTTCTTCCATCTTCCTTTTTCCTATCATAGAAATTAGAAGTACACTAAAATCATATTTATTCAGGCAGGCATTATCCCCTCCATTTTAAAAGCAGGATAAGAAAATTTAGAAAGATTAAGTAACTTTCCTAAAACTTACTAGTTGTATAAAACAAAGTCTCAGTTTTATCGTTTATAAAAAAGAAGGTTGTGTGTGCTATGGTGAGTGCTGTGAAGTGTGTAAACCTGGTGATTCACAGACCTGTATCCCTGGGGCTAATAATACATTGTATGTTAATAAAAATAAATAAATAAATAAATAAATAAATAAATAAATAAATAAAAATTAAAAAAAAAAAAAGAAGAGGGTCATTAGTGCAAATGCTTTGAATAAAGTGTGGTTCACAGTAAGTGACCAGGAAAAGCTGTTCTTATTTTAATTATTATTATTATTGTTATTGTTACTGTAAGGTCATTCAGTGGCAGAGCTGGAATTTGAACCCACATCTATCTCTGCTTCGTCTCCCTAGGGAAGTGACATTCTCTGACAGTGTGACTTTACTGTAGTTGCCTCACAACTACTTCTAATAACATAAGCAGGAATAATAACCAGAAGCTAGAGTATGGTTCTCTGGGGGACCTTCCTTCTTTACCGAACCCAGAATCCTTAAGGGTTTAGTAAACCGCCCGGTGGCAGAGCTGGAGCCTCTGGGTGCTGCTGGTTAGCAGTCTAGTGTAACACCATGGTTCCCAAACTGTGTGCCAAGGCACATTGGGGCACCACAGTGAATTCACAAGACTGTCACAGGATATTTAAAAGTTTTGAGGTAAACTTGAATACCACACAGTTCAGTATTAGACCATGTTACATTCTTTTGCTGACATCATATCTTTGTGAAAATAGGTTTTTGGTAGGGACTGGGATCATAAGCAAGATCCAAGCAGAAATCAATGTGGGGCAGGAAATGAGCAGAGCCACATTTTCTCTGCTTCCAAGACTTGAAAAATTGTGTTGTGTCCCATAAATGTATGTATCTCTTTAGTAAGTAATTGTGGTGAAGGATGAAATAAAAATTATTTTTTCTTTTGATTTATCTGTATTACTCTTCAAAATGGGTATTAACTTATTGGAACACAAATACTTATAAAGTTGCTTTGATTTAACCAAGGAATCAATAGAACCGTTAGATATTGGCTTAGGGGCAACATGAAAAAAGTTCTTGAGACAGTGAAGGTGCCATGAAGCGAGAAAGTTGGGCCTCTTTGGTGTAATAGTAGGAGCATAAAGTTTGGTCTAAGACCTGATTTCAGTCTTGGCTCTGGCTTCTGTGACATCAGACGATTTATTAATCTATTGAATCTCCTCATCTGGAAGTGGGAATTATAATAGTTCCTACTTCACAGGGTTTTATGAGGACAAATTGAGTCAATGTGTATAAAATATAGGCAGTGAGTTCTTATTACTAAATGTTAGCTTCAGTGGGGCTGCTGGCAGATGTCCACTGATGTGCAATTTGCTAGTACAGCCCTTCTGTCTCAGCATCTACACCTGCCTTCTCAAGTGATGGAGAAGCACTTCCAAGTGGCCAGATGTCATGTTGAGCACTCCAGGTGAGGACGATCTATTCCAGCACCTGAGATGTTCCCAATCACTGCATATATGTTATTTTGAATTCTAATCTTGTTGACAGTTGAGCCTCAGCTTTATTTCCCAATCTAATCATTCTTTTCCAAAAACGAAGCTGCTAGCTATTCATCCCAACATTGTTCTTTAAGGAAGGCCTTCTGGAGGTCAAAAGAGAACAACAACAACAAAAAAATTGCATTTCTTATATTAAAAAAAAAAAGCCATGATAGTTTTCTCTCCAACAGGAATAATTATTATTGATTTACAGTGTAATAGCAGCAAACAGCTTTGGTGATTGGTTAAATGTCTTCACTTCACCGGGGCCATTAATCAATCTCAACAGCTATTTATTGCTTAGCAGACTACCATGCAATAAAGACGAGCCTGAAATCAACTCCCACAGTAGCTATGACAGGCAAAAATTAATATTTAATGTTGCATTACTAGCTGAGTTGAAATTGGGTCTCTGCTGTGCAGCTGGTCAGCTGTAACCAGCGTAGCCGTGGAATGTTCTGAGCAGACGTCACCTGCAGAGGCTCCTGGAAGTCCCCCGTGGGTCCAGCTCTTGTGCGTAGTCTGATTTGGCGATGATTTGAGTGTCCTGCATTCCACGGATCTGATGGCAACCAAAGCATTTGTGTAGAAGCATACTGTATACATAAATTGCCTGAACGGTGATCATAATTGCTTTTATCACTGGAAGCTTCATGAATCAGATTATTTTGGGGTGGGGTGGGGAGAATCCAAGTATATCCATATTTGACCATAGACCAAACTAATTGTAACAAGAAGAAAGTCCTTTATTATGTTTCAAGTGCCTCTTTTCTTCTGAGCTCCATTTCACCACTATTTGATTATGTGGAGCAAACCAGTGGTAGGGATGGAATGGAGGAACAGAGAAAATCATGATGGAAATGAGTATAGGTCCTTTTTCTCTATTCACCCTCTTTCAAGTCCTTGCCCCTTTCCCTCCTCAGTCTGTGAGAAAATACTTAGAGTTGATGTGTTTGGCTTTTTTGTGAAGTATGCATATTAATAATAATATAAATCATAACCAATAGTCATTGAAATATATATATATATATATATACCTATATGCATATTTATGCCAGATATTGCTATTTCCTGGTGATGATATTATGATATCAGTAGGGTTATTAGCCATGTTTTACAGATGAAGAAATTGAAGTTCAGAGACATTTGGTAACTTACTAAAGATCACACAAGAATCTGAGTTTGACCAAGCTTGTGTTCTGAACTTCTACACTCAAGGGAATACCAAAGGACAGACTGCCTAAATGCTTTATGTGAAATGATCTGTAAGTCACATCTAACTCTTCTTAATGTGATGTTAATAAACCAGTTGCAGTGTGGTCTTAGAACGTCCAAGCTTGCCCATGCCTGGGTTCCAGTATCAGTTGTGAAGTCTTCATCATGAGTTAGATGAATGGAACCGTCCCTTGGAGTGTCAGTGGAAATGTTATTTGCACTGTCCACAGTGAATACTGAGATGTGAAGTGACAGGATTCCTTCAGTTACAGTAATGTCTCTGAAGCATCATATCCTAAAAGAATATGAGAGATTTTTAAAAATTACCGATGAAATGTAAGCTCCGGGTGTCCTTCCTCCTCTTAGACTTTATTTGTTAATTACGGGCACTTTGCATGGTAACAGTTGAGCCATTAAGATACAATTTAATTGTAGGTGACTCTTCCAAATAGGTCCCAATACTGTCTCCCTTATCGTTCTGTTAAGCTCTTAAGAGTGTGACTACAGATGTATTAATGAGAGAAAATGTTGAAGACCAGTTTGAAGTTAGACATAGAAGACTGGTGGAAAAAAAAACCCACAAAAACCAACCTCTAAGTTTTGGGTGTAGCCCTTAAATGTTTTCTGCTTGGCCGATACCATATATCCCTACACAATTAAGAACATAAATATGGCAGAATGTCATTGCTTCAGGGTTGTTGCCCAGTGGGTACCAAGGACAGGGCAACTATCAGTCTTCTCTGGATCCTGGACCAAAAAGGTCTGGCTGCAGTAATTAAACATTCAGTGTCCTCCAGCATTCATGGTAACAGAATGTCTTCTCTCTGTGTTCTTAATTTGCTGGCCTTGTTTTATCAATTAGACTGTCAGTCACTCCTTTTCCCTTTATTTTTCATATGGACCTGCGTCCACCTCTTTTCACCTACAGGTCATAACCCATAAATTACGCCCCCTTGGTGTACCCACACATTAGTTATTAGGTTGCCCTGGCTGGACTGATTCTTTTCTTTGATAAATCTGAAGATTTGCAACACCAGTGCTCTTACTTTACGGAGAAGCAGGAAGCAATCTTGGTGATTTCCACCAGACTGCTGTGAGGATAGGAATGCCTCAATAACATAAAGTGATTTCCTCCTTTTCTTGTTTCAGGTTCAATGGATCCAAATGACTTCCTGAGGGAGGCACAGATAATGAAGAACCTAAGACATCCAAAGCTTATCCAGCTTTATGCTGTTTGCACTTTGGAAGATCCAATTTATATTATTACAGAGTTGATGAGACATGGAAGTCTGCAAGAATATCTCCAAAGTAAGCTAAAGACTTAATAAAAGGAAGAAAAAGAGGAATTTAGTTTAGCTAGTCCTATAAATGTCAATTTAGCAAGCCTTCTGTAACCCAGAGGATATTTACAATGTATATATCTGTGAGAATGAATGTCTCAACATTGAAAGGCTCGACTACATTTTAATAGGAGATATACTGTGTGCCAAAAGGAGGAAAAATATTTATGTAGCAAAGAAGAAATTGTTCACAAATGACATAGTGGAGTACGTAAATGTAATGTAGAAAACTGAGGAATAGATGTTTTACATGATGCATTGTTTCCTATAATAACTAATGGAGCATTATCAGTCGTGGACCAATTTGTTCTATGGCCCAGAATTAGGGGATGTGGAATACTTTTGGGGCAATAGAGGGAGACGTACCTTCATTCTTTTTCCTTTGCCAGTGTTTGACAACATCGTACCTGTTGGTGTTTAAAATATGTCCACTGCTAGGCAACATTAGAATTTTTAGACTAAAAAGCGGAAATATACTATTGCTTTATTTCTACATCTGCTTCCTATTAGTAAGAGAAGACTTAAGGGCATTGTGAAATTTTGATGTTTATTGCAAATGAATAATTTAATACGCAACAATATAATGAGTATTAAAATGAGATGTTCAAAGTAGTGGAGATCAAGTACTGAGAGAATAATTCATGCCTAAAAAAGAGACTTTTTTCTATGCTTTCCTAAAATGACAGAGTGGGATTGATGGCACGCGTACAGGTAAAGGGAGATGAGATAAGATGTTAGAAAGATAAGAGTGTTCTCTGATTTCAGGGTGACTTGTGAAGCTGTTGGTAGTAAATGGCAAAAGTGGAGAAGGGGAAAAAAGAACGTGGGCCTGTTAAATGCTGTTAAAAAAAAAATATGCTTAGCTCCTTTGCATAAAGAACCATATCAGAATATATTAGCCATCAGAGTAAGACTGACCTCAGCCATTGACCCTTTTTGCTTTATTCCCAGGGACAAAAGTACAGTAGCCATCTTGGGTCAGGTTTAACAAAAATGATCACTTGTAATATTCATGGTGGTAAATCTAATAGTCAATTCTCAGTCCTCAGACCTATTCAGAGCTTTTATTTCAATGGACTTGAATGAATGGAAACACTTCCTTCATTTGGCTTCCAAGACACTTCAGTCAGTGGCTTTTCCTCCTGTCTTTTTCGTTGGTCCCTTCTCCCATTGATGTGATTTCCCTCATCTCTCAGATCTCTCAATATCTTGGAATTTTGCAACATCACTAGTTCCCTTGCTAATCTCAGTCAGTCTCAGGGTTAAATAACATTTATGTATCAAAGATTTCTCAAACTACATCCCTTCATTACTTCAGAATCATAAATCCAACTGCCTTCTTGACTACTCTACTTCAGTGCTTCTCTGGATAACCTTGGTGTGATGCAGCAACACCCCCCTCCCAAGTCTCAGAGACCTTTATTTCTTGCTCAAGCATGTGTGCAAAATAGATTGGTTGACGCCTCAAGTCTTTTCATCACCTTGGAAGGGGAAGGTGATGGGACTAATCTCGTTCTGGCTCTTAGAGCTCCAACGGGGAGATGCAGAGATAACTCCTGTGCCTTTTCATTTGGTCAAATCAAGTCAGAGGGAATAGCGAAGTATAATCCGCTAACCTGGCTGAAAGGAGAAAAAAAAAAGTTTGTGAACAGCAAGAATTTCTACTCCATATGTCCACTAAAAAAAGATCTCAAAACAACGTGTCCAAAACTGATTGTATGTTATCCTCAATAATCTGCTACTCTTGTGCTCTTTCCTTCTTAGACGATGTCAACACTCAGCCTAATCTCTTGGATCATCTCTACTTCTTCTCACAGCTTCCAGCTAACCAATTAGTAAATCCAATTGACTTTTTTCAAAGTATACCCAGGATTTTGCCCCCTCTCTGCCCACACACCCTGGTCCAAGCCGTCATCAGCTCTCTCCTGGATGGTGCAGGAGCTTCCTAAGTGGTCTCCCTCTTTTGGTTCTTGTTCCTCGCAGTCTCTTCTCAACGCAGAAGTTGGAGATCTCCTGTTAAAATGTCAGTCAGATCGTGTCTCTCCTCAGCTCAAAGCCTCACTGACTCCCGTGGGTTCTGCGTGTATGACCTCTAAAATCCTACGTGGCTCAGCTCTCCATTACCTTACTGACCACATCTCCCCCAATATCTCCCTTGTCTCCCTTGACTCTGTGTTGGTCTCACTGTCCTTTGCTGCTCTTCATTCAGGCCCTTTGCACTTGCTCCGTCCTCTATCTGAATTCCTACCCCCCGCCCCCCGCCCCATTAATATCCACGTAGCTCACTTCCTCACTTCTGCCAAGTCTTTCCTCAGACATTCCCACAATGGTGAGTCCTTCTCTGGTCACCCTCTGAATTCTAAATTTATTCTCCTTCTTCTGTCTCTTTGTATGCTTTTTTGTTTTCTTAGCTGCTGGTCATCCTATAATGTGTGACTTTGTTATGTGGCTAATTGTAAGTATCTTCTAGAATACAACTCCACGAGGATGGAGATTTTTGTTTTAGTGATAGAACAGTGTCAGGCACATAGAAGGTGTGCACTAATTCTGTGTTGACTGATTGAATGAGAAAATGAAGGAGAAATTAAGTGGGGGCTATTCTGAGCCTAATATCAAGACTTGGGGTTGAGTTTGTTTTGAGACCCTTGGTGTCAGCTTGACAAGATCCGCTTATTAATTACAAACTCCTTTGACAATGAGTTTTTTGGTGGTGTGTTGATGTGTTTTATTCAGAGGTGAGCACAAACCCCGTCATGTGCTGAGTTGGGCCTTCAGGGTCAAGTTTACCAAGGCCTTCATTTGCCAAGATACTTAGTAGCCATGAGGAGTAATGAAGAGATGCTCATTACAGACAATCCCTTCCCAATGGGGAGGGCTTACAGTCAACAAAGTGATGTTAAAATGAATCTGCCACTCTTAAACAGCCCATCACAGTAACTGTTGTAAGATGTAAGACTCTTGAGTAATGGAACATAATTGAAAATATTTTCTTGTTGCAGATATAAATTGTCACAGGCCTGTGAACCTTTATATCAGTTTTGACAACTGGCTGTTGTATCAGAAGTGTGTTCCGAGGTTTACTTAGGCAGTTCCTAGGCCACTGCAGTCTTTCAGGGTAGAAAATGTGTTATTACTCAATTTTCTTCTCTGTTGTGCCTGTCAGTGAAAACTTTTTATATCCACTATAATAGGATTAGATGTCATATTTGATAGTGGGAATGACATACATATTCTTCCATAGAACCATCTTTGTAGTCCCTAAGCTTGGCTAAATATTTTTTTGTAATTAATTTCTCCAAAATGGAAGAGGCTTGTCAAAAAACTTAAGCATTGAGGGTAAGTGATATCGAATATCTCTTACTGAAATTTAAAGAGAATAAATATCTACATTTTTTTATGTACATACATATTTTTTAAAATAAATAAAGTCCTACATGTTGTTCATCGATCTCTTGGGGAGTTCACTTAAGTTCACTGAAGTAGACAGGAGTGTTTTCACTGAGATACTCGTTAGCTGACCGTAAGTGTAGCCCCAGCATTCAGGTGCTCGGGAATCATGGGTAAGGTTGGTCTTAGGGAGGAGGATGGAATAGTTTTTAAGAGCATGAAATTTCAACCTCAGACATACCTGAACTTGACTTTCCACTCTACAACTTATTACCTGTTCTTCTAAGTGGCAGAAACTGCTATGAAAGGGAGCAAATAATAATGATACTTCATATAGTTCTAAATATAAAATGAGGTGATGTGGTGAAAATCAACCATATGGGATAGTGGTAAGAGAGGTGCATATATATTCAATTTTTTTTCTTTAAAAAAAAAAACACTATATGGTATTTATGATGTGCCACGCATCTTCCTTCCTTCCTTCCTTGACTGATTGATCGATTTCAGAGAGAGAGAGAGCACATGAGTGGCAGGGGAAGGAGAGGAGGAACCCGGGGAGAGGGAGAGGCACAAGCAGACTCTGCACTGAGCACGGGGCCAGATGCGGGGCTCCATCCCATGACCCTGCGATCATGACCGGAGCTGATACCAAGAATCGGATGCTTAACTGACTGATGAAGGTTAATCACCTGTTTAACCACGCAGGTGCCCCTGCCAGGCATTTTTCTAAGTGGTGTACAATTTATTAACTTAGTTCATTCTTCTAAAAACCTGATGAAATGAGTATTATATTATCATCTTTTCCTCCTTATGGTGGAAGAAACTGAGGGATGGAGAGGTGAATAACTTACATGAGGTGGTTGAGCCAGAATTTAAACCCAGAAGTCTGGTTCCATACCTTATGCTTTTAACCATACGCATAGCACTGGCATTATTTTCTTATTGTGAACCTGTATTCACGATCTATTGCTGTGCTACAAGTTACCCAAAATGTAGTGGCTTAAAATAGCAGCACTTATTACCTCAGTTTCTGTGGTCAGGAATCCAGGTACAGCTGAGCTGGGTCGTCTTCTTTTTTTTCTTTTTTTTTTTAAGATTTTATTTATTTATTTGACAGACAAAGATCACAAGTAGGCAGAGAGGCAGGCAGAGAGAGAGGGAAATAGGCTCCCTGCTGAGCAAAGAGCCCAATGTGGGGCTCGATCCCAGGACCCTGGGATCATGACCCGAGCTGAAGGCAGAGGCTTTAACCCACTATGCCACCCAGGCGCCCCTGAGCTGGGTCTTCTATGTCCGGTTTCTCCCAAGGCTGCAGTGAGGTGTTGGCAGGTGCTTCAGCTATCCGAAGGCTCTAGGGGAGGCTGATCTATTCCCAAGCTCACCCATGTGATTGTTGGCAGGAATTGGTTTCTCCGGGGCTGTTGGACCGAGGAAGCCTGTTCCTTGCTAGGTGTTGGCCCAAAGCTGCCCTATGATCCTTGGTACATGGCCCTCTCCACAGGGCAACTTACAACATGGCAGTTGGCTTCATCAGAGTGAGCAAGTGAGAGAGCAAGAGAGGAGAGTTCCTGCAAGATGAAGACACTGTCTTTGATCACTTATCTTGGAAGAGATACCCCATCCCTTTTGCCGTATTGTATTTGTTTAAAAGTGAGTTGGTGTTCCAAACCATATTTAATGGAAGGGGATTTCATAAGAGCTCAAATACCAGGAGATAGAGAATATGAGAAACCATTTTAGAAACTGTCACTTGATGTAGGACTGGTCACCAGTGTATCTTGACTTTTTTATGTTTCTTTCCATATTGAGTTAATCTGGTATTGAAAGGCATAGCTATTTTGGCTAACACAGTAGCAATGCTTTCTCATTATGCTGCACACTAAGTTATGCTTTGTCTTTGGGGTGCCTGGGTGGCTCAGTCAGTGAAACATCTGACTCTTGATTTTGGCTCAGGTCATGATCTCAGGTATGAGATCGAACCTGTAATGGGCTCCATGTTTGGGTGGAGTCTGCTTGAGATTTTCTCTCTCCCTCTACCTCTCCCCCTGTGCACTCTCTCTCTTTCAATAAATAAGTAAATAAATAAATAAAATCTTTTTACGTACTTGAGAGAGAGAGCACAAGCAGAGAAGAGGGACAGAGGGAGAGGGAGACACAGATTCCCAACTGAGCAGGGAGCCCGACTTGGGACTTGATCCCAGGACCCTGAGATCATGACCCAAGCAGAAGGCAGACACTTAACCGACTGAGCCACCCACGTGCCCCAATAAATAAAGTCTTTAAAAAAAAAGTTATGTTTTGTCTTTTTGCTTACATTTCATTTTAAACTGAATAATTGATGTTAGCTGCTATAATACACAATTCAAATATCTTAGTGACATAACAAATATATGCATTTTTGATATGCATCAGACTTGCCCTTCTACATGACTCTCTTTAAATAGTGACATAGGGATTTAGACTCCTTTCATCATGTGGCTCTGCCATTTCAAAATTTATTTCTTCTAGCTACAAAAACAGAGATTTTAAGGATCAGGCCTAAAGTGACGAACGTCCTCTCTTGCACACATTGCAGGGCACAGAATTAGTGACATGGCCCAATTTAACTTCTAGGGAAGATGGGGAACATAGTGTTTGCCCAGGAAGAAAAGGACAGATAGGTCCATGAGTACTTAGTTTCACCACACATTGTACTTAAATGTGCTGCTTGTGTTAAAAAAACAAATATACATGTATGTACACATATGCGCGCTCATGCAAACACACACACACAGTGCTTAGATCTATACCATTTTAAAAAATGGACTCAACTCTATTTATTTCATTTCTTTTTAAGATTTTTATTTATTTGACAGAGAGCACAAGCCAGGGGATCCGCAGGCAGAGGAGAAGCACTGAGCAGGAAGCTCAATGCGGGACTCGATCCCAGGATCCTGGGATCATGACCTGAGCTAAAGGCAGATGCTTAACCTACTGAGCCACCCGCGCGCCCTTATTTATTTCATTTTTTAATTGAAAAGACAGCATACATAAATAACATACATCATTTAGTATAATTTATCGTTAATTCAGAGTGAGCAAGTGAACAATGGGACAGCCACTGTACAAACCAACAATGTGAATGTGGCTAGCGCTCCAGAAACTCCCCGAGTACCGTATCATTGACAGCCCCTCACAATCATGAATTTCCTGCTAATTGCTTTCCCTTGACTTACACTCTCCTCTGCCAACTCCCTGTTGCCTTCCCTTCTTAACCAGGGTTTGGAAATTGACATCTCCTCTTGCTGTCTCCATATCCTCAGCTCCCGTTCTGCCCTCTATCCCACACTTGCAGTGAAAATGCTCTTCCTGCCACCGAGGTCACCAATGACTTCCTAGTAATATTTAATAAATACCTTTTAGACCTTATCTTGCTGGACTTGTGGAATTTGACAATGGTGGTGACTTTCTCAAAACCTTTGTTAGGATGCTGACTTCTGGTTTTTGTTTCATTCTTCTGGTTGATTCTTCTCAGTCTTCTCATAGGTTTATCTTCCTCTGTCCACCCTAAATGTTGGTGTTTGTCATGATTCTGTCACTTCCTAACAGTCTTACTCACTTTTAATGTTTAACTCTTACCCACAAACTATGACTGTTAAGTTGATATCTTCCACGGCATGTGTGCTCCAGACCCATATGTTTGTCTTCATTTAGGCATTTCCATTTAGACAATCCATATGCATCTCTACCTTAACAATTCTTAAACTGTTTAGTTCTGCTTAGGCAGCAGCAATGATAGTAAAAACAGGTAGTCAGATAAATAAAAACAGATTTACTCAGTTCTTTCTAGGTGCCAGGCTCTGCTTTAAGTGCTTTACATGAATTAACTCATTTTAACAACTGATACCATAAGGAAATTACAATGATGACTGTATAGATGAAGAAACAGAGGCACAGGAGTGTTAAGCAGCTTGCCTGAGGTCAGGAAGAAACGTGAGACAAAGCTCTGATCCAGATCCTGGCACTCTAGCTTCAAGCCAGTTTTCTAACCCCTGAGCAATAGTTGTCTTTCTTTTCTTTTCTTTTTTTAAATTTTATTTTATTCTATTTTCAGTGTTCCAAAATTCATTGGTTATGCATCACACCCAGTGCTCCATGCAATACGTGCCCTCCATAATACCTATCACCTGGCTCACCCAACCCCCCCCCCAAAACCCTCAGTTTGTTTCTCAGCGTCCACAGTCTCTCATGGTTCATCTCCCCCTCTGATTTCCCCATCTCACTTCTCTCCATCTCCCAGTGTCCTCCGTGTTATTCCTTATGCTCCACAAGTAAGTGAAACCATACGATAATTGACTCTCTCTGCTTGACTTATTTCACTCAGCATAATCTCCTCCAGGCCCATCCATGTTGATATTGGGTATTCAAGTTGGGTATTCAACCTTTCTGATGGAGGCATAATACTCCGTTGTATATATGAACCACATCTTCCTTATCCATTCATCCATTGAAGGGCATCTTGGTTCTTTCAAGTCAAGTTGTATCTAAGACTCTTGACTGTGAATTCAATATACTTTTGGTAATATTTGGCTTATTGAGTTAGGGGTGCTGGTAGTTTGGATTTATAGGAGACCTTTTTAATTCTCCAGAAATCTGAAGACATCTGCTAACAGTATGGCAGCTAACAAGTATCCAGGGATGGCTGACCCCACCTCACAGAGTCAGCCCAGAATAACACTAACCTCTCTATTGATGATCAAACTGAGTCTACTGCCTAACTTTCCTATACTTAGTTATATAGGATGAGTAGTGGTGGTAAAAACTATGTCTATTAAAGATTTTTTTTTTTAGATTTTATTTATTTATTTGACAGAGAGAGACACACAGAGAGAGGGAACACAACAGGGGGAGTGGGAGAGGGAGAAGCAGGGTTACCGCCGAGCAGGGAGCCTGATGTGGACTTCAATCCCAGGACCCTGGTATCATGATATGAGCCAAAGGCAGCTGCTTAATGACTGAGCCACCAGGCACCCGAAACTATGTCTATTAAAGTCATGTCCATGCCTGGAGAGATGTGTGAACTATTTCTAAGAATAACAGGCTTAAAAAGGGAAGTAAAAAAAAATGTGTATCAAGCTTAATGGAGTACAAATGTGACATACTGATTTTATAACTACTGCTAGACCTTTCATTTTTGTTAGTGAGCTAGTTTTTAAGAACAATATGATAGAAAAAAAATACCAGTATGATGGAAGAATGAGAACTTTTCATCAGCTCCACCATGCAAATTGTTGTCATCTTATAGCCCTAAAGACTAGAACAAACTATGAAATGTTTGAAGGAAATCTAGAGGCAACCAAGTAAACAATTTCCATGAAGAGATGAGTCAGGGATGCGTGCTGTGGAAATATGGTAATACCTGGACTCTTCAGATCTTTGGAGTTGTTTTCGAATTATGTGATGCTGTTGTTTCCTTCTCTGTGGAATGTTCCTTCAGGGGAGTGAGGGCCACAGCTGTGTTTGGACTCTGAAAAGTGTTGCCTCACTAACCCTTTAAAGTAAATGAATGGTCTGTATTAATTATGTTTCTTTGCTCAACAGATCAGTGCTATGACACTTAATCCCACCTACAGCTCATTCATCAAAATTCTCAAAATTCACTTCAATAATTCACTTGATTTCCAAAGTCAACATTTTACTTTCTCTTACTGCTCAGATGATGCTGGAACAAAAATCCATCTGACTCAGCAGGTGGACATGGCCGCGCAGGTTGCCTCTGGGATGGCTTATCTGGAGTCCCAGAACTACATTCATAGAGATCTGGCTGCCAGAAATGTCCTGGTTGGTGAACATAATATCTACAAAGTTGCAGATTTTGGACTTGCAAGAGTTTTTAAGGTGAATCGTTTTTTGTTTTAATTAGGTTTTGTCACGGGTCAAAAGTCTAACATACCAGCAGACTGATAGATTTACTGTTGTTCCTCAAAATAATGTGTATCCAAGTTTATCCAAAAAATAATGTTTCTCCAAGTTTGGTGGTCCGTAGAACACTTCGATAGCCCAAGGCCTTGCAGATAAACCACCTCCTGTTTTCTTTCTTCACCAAGGAGAAACAGAGAAAATGATGCCTAACCAGATGGGAAAGTACTTGATTAAGTTTGTGGTTGGATTAATGATCTGCCTTTCAGTGCAGTAGCCTCTCTTGGTTTGCCTTGATTTTCCTTACAAAAAGCAGTACATTTTGTATAGTCACTCCATCCACCTTTGCTCACTTTCTGCCAAATTAATATTCACGTTGCCACAATTCTTTGGAATCACTGACTTTTTAATTCCTGGCCCTCACCCCGTGTCATGACATCAGGCCAAAAGACACTGACATAAGTGACATAGTGTTAGGTGTTTTTCTCTGAATTTAATTTTTATTTTCTACATTGTGCCCTACAAATAGGGGTGTGGAACGTGAAACACAATGTATAAGTGATTCTCTTTTGATCTTCATGAATTCATTATCTCTTTTTTAAATAAGTTAATTAGAACCCCAGTGACTTGATATATTAATTTAAATCATTTGGATTCTACTTTTCAACGTTAGAAAGTGAAACATGGTAATTATTAAAGTCAGTGGCTCTCCAATAACAGCAGTAAGTCTGGAAGCAGACTTTGCCTTCATTTTTTCTTTTTTTAATTTGCTGAAGACCAGATGCCAAAGACCATCACATGTGAGTTCTCCCATGTGTAGCAGTGTGCTCCTGTCAGTGCTATGTTTAGCACATAGTAGGCTCTTAAATAATATTTTATTAATGTTTTCTCCTAGATTTCTCAGTCTTATAGGCCAGATTTGGAATTTCCTACTATAATTATCCATTGAACTAAGATCATTTTGAATGCTTTCCCTCTAAATTTTAATGTGAAGCAGGTTACAGATGAACGAGGTAGCCAAAAAAGAAAAAAAATATATCTATATCTATATCTATATCTATATCTATATCTATATCTATATCTATATCTATATCTATATCTCACTTGAACTTGGCTTGATTCCTCAATGCATTAACAGGTAAGTAATGAAGACATCTATGAACCCAAACATGAAATAAAGCTGCCAGTGAAGTGGACTGCGCCCGAAGCCATTCGTGCTAATAAATTCAGCATTAAGTCTGATGTGTGGTCATTTGGAATCCTTCTTTATGAAATCATTACTTATGGCAAAACGCCTTATAGTGGTGAGTAATTAATTCTGAAGTGGGCTTTTCTGCTGCAGGTCACTTACTTAGGTGTGACTTTAACTGCTTTGCCCAGACTTAGAGGGCAGAGTTATGGGGCTGACCACACCATGTGCCTGTGGGAGCATAATAGATAAAATTTGATGATGATGATTTGCATTAATGAGGTAGTTTATTGCCTCTTTCTCCTTTGCTCTTGAATTGTGGTCTTATAGACATTACTTGCTGCAAGATTTAGTTTAATATCTGCAGCCGGGGAAGGGGATGGTAGACCTCACATCTTCACCAAGGTAATCAGTTTGCTTTGTAATCTTGAATATAATTATCAATGAATTTAAGACCCTGATCTTTAACTTATTTTTTGTTGGTTCTGTTCTATGCTATTTAGGCATGACAGGTGCTCAGGTAATCCAGATATTGTGTCAAAACTATAGACTCCCTCAACCACCTAACTGTCCACCACAGTTCTACAACATCATGTGGGAGTGTTGGAATGCAGACCCTAAGGAACGGCCAACATTTGAGAAACTGCATTGGAAACTTGAAGACTATTTTGAAACAGACTTTTCATTTTCGGATACAAACAACTTTGTAAGATGAACACTGAAGAAGAACATTCAATAATGAAGTAACAAAAGAGTTCAATAATCAGTCCAGAAATAACCTTATTAATCGACTTCCAGAAGAGCTTACCTCGACATATTCAAGTGAGAGGGTCAACTTGGCCATGTATTACGAAGAAGATTATATGTGCACTTCATTGACTGGGCAACACTGCAGGACAGTCTAAGATGATATTTTATCACTGTCTGGCAAAAATCAAACACATAAACACTTTTCTTTTTTAAAAAAATACATTTCTATTTATTGTTTGAAATACTGATCAAGAAGATCAACAGATGATAGTCAATTTTTACTCAGTGACTGTTGTAGCATTTTCCTGTTTACTGATTAAAGTGGTTATTCATTATTCCTCGGATTGCTGAATCCCATCAGGCTTTTATTATGAAGGAATCTGATTGCTTTGCTGCACAGCAGGACCTGTGCTTTGAGATTTTTTTTTTCTCTTGTAAAATATCCTGTAACTACAATGATGGTAAAGCCATGTGAAATGACTTGATTGTACTTGGAGTAATTGCACATATTTTTTTCCTATGCATAAAAAAATGAAGCAGCTGTTGAGAAAAAGAATTAAAATTTCTCTCATTTTGTAGAAGGAAATGATGGGATTTTTCTGTACCTCGGTATGTGTCATCTGAGAATCATCTACATTAGTTTTAATCTCCTAATGTTAAGAATCAGATTGCAAAGCGGATGAGTTATTATCTCTGGAAATATGTGAGAAACATCTAATAGCCTGAAAAATCTGAGAAATAAGTATAAAATAGTTTAGGAAAATGAGAGGAGAGCAGTAGGATTGCTATGGCTTGGATTTCTGAATAATTTTAAGAAGATGGACCTTTGGCGTATAGGCCGGAGTTTTAAATTGATTATGGTACAGGTCAAGGTCAGTTTAGATCTAGAGGCTAGTAATAATGTCTGACTTGGGTTATGAAGCTGTATTTTTCTGTCTGGTATGATAAAAGGAGTTTTTACTCATCTTATATGTGCATTAACCTTTGTAAGAATGTTACTGTCTTCTTAAGCAATGGGTAGATCAAATTTTGTGCCCCATTAGGTGATTAGGGAGGGTTCTCAGAGGCAGTTTCAGAATCAAGTATATATTCAGAGATCTCTGCTGTAAAGCAATATGAATGAAACAAACCACCAGGAAGCATATGATTCTGAGTACATTCTCTCATCTTTAAAGGAAAAGAGGAACATATCCAAACAGTTTTGGAAACCGAAATCCAAAGCAGAGGAAGGGCTAAGAAGAAAGTGTCTGAGCTCTACCTGAAAGGCTGGTTCCACACCATCACCACTTCACTGGTAGTCATGGGGACCTGCATTCTTTCCATCTGTCTTCTCTGTCACCAGCATTTTCCTCATTCTCAAAGTCACAGATGGCTCAGTAGCAGCTGGGGCTCCCTGGTAGCAGTAAATGGGAAACCTCTCTCTCTGCATTTTCAGCTGGCATAAAAGACATTCTTTTGGGGGGCACCTCGGTGGTGCAGTCAGTTAAGCCTCCGACTCTTGGTTTCCGCTCATGTCGTGATCTCAGGGGCATGAGATCAAGCCCCAAGTAGGGCTCCGTGCTCAGTGCAGTCGGCCTAAGATGCCCTCTCCCTCTCTGTCTGCTCTTCTCCCCCTGCTCTCTCTCCTTCAAGTAAATAAATAAATAAATCTTTAAAGAACATCATTCTTTTTTTTCTCTGTAGGCAAATTGGAGCATATGCCGACACTAATAGACTTATTGTAATGTTATGTGCTGATTGGCTTAGAATAAGTTCTGCCACTGAAGCCGGAAATGTGGCGATTCTTCCGGGAGACAGTTGGAAGGTTGGCTTATTGGAATAAAATTAGATGCTGGATAGGTATCCATTAAGGAGAAAATCCCAGATGTAGGTCGGTGTGTGTACATACATTCAGACTTCTCTGAAACTGAAATGGGTCATGTGGAGCTATTGATCATAGAGCGCCTTGACTTTTTTTTATAAATGGGAAAGACTTACAAGATAAAGTCCACACAAATTGTTTAAATCAGTTGCCTATGTATAGGACAACTTTATTTGTGTAAAGTCAGAGTCTAATTGTGAAAATTCAACTACTGTATAATCTTTTTTGTAGAAGCTGATAATAATAACTTGCTTAGTAAGATCTGATTTTGAAATGTATAGAGAAGGCTATCCTTTCTTGTTTTAATAACACCTGAAACCGGTTTAACTTACTACATTTGATTCTTGGAGACATTTATGTTCAAGGTTTTGTCAAAGCAATCTATTATTCTTGTTTTTGCCTGATGGATCATAGAGAAAAATAATGGATTCAGTTATGAGAAGCAGTAATAGATTTTTTTTTAAGATGACATAAATTTCTTTCCCTGTATAGAATAAAAGGATCAGGAAAAGATAAGTTGAATTTTCCTACAGTGAGCCAGTTCTTGTTAAATTTACCTCCCATAAATTGTAGCAAAGCTCTTTTCTAGGTAATGTTTTATTTATGTAATTCAGTTATTTGCAGGTGGTGGTGAAGGATGTGAGTACATCATTCCATGTGGTATTTCAAATCTCTTTTGACAAAAACCTAAGAATTTTTGCAGTGGGAAAAATTCAAAATTCCATTAAGCCTCTTTTAAGAAGGTTAGGAAGGAAATAGGTATATATTACCTAAGGTCAAAAGAGGCACAGAGTGGATTCCTAATAGCTGTGGAACCTGAATATTGTATCATTGAAAACTAAGTAAAATGGAAGTGACCGGCAATCTGCTAACTGGGCCATGGTGGGCAGGGTGTCTCAAAGGACACCAAAGACCAGGCATGGGGAAATATCAGGCTGAGCCCGTTTCCATCCTCTCGTAATATATGTCTACATGGTGACTGCATGGATCAACTCAATTGTAAGGGGCCAAAGCTCTTGATTCTCTCTCTAATGGCCCAAAGGGAACCATTGCCCTTGGAAGGATGCCATCATGTCCCCCAGCTGGAGCTTTCTTGAGGAAGCAGCACCCTGCTGATGATCCTTGTCTTTGCCAAGCACATGTCCTATCTGCAATAAGGTTTTTCATAGTCTAGTTGAGCATATGGTTTCTGGACCAAAAAGCCTGTCTGATAGTGTCTGTGGTGATTTTTAAGGACCCTGCAATGATACATTCTGCAAACCAGAATGGTGATAACATGGGTAATTATTCACCTTGTGTTACCGTTTTCTCCCATTGAAAACACCTACTCTGAAAAAAAAAATGGTAAATGAAGGTTAAATGCCTGGGTACCGGAATTGCGTGTGGGCTCATCTGGAAATGTTCAGTTCTCTAGTTTTTCCTCGGCATTGTTATGGAGAAGTTTTGGTCTATAGTCTCCAATATGATCGAAAAATTTAATGTTGTAACATTAAAAAGAAGAGAAAAGGCTGGGTAGTTTGGTGGAGAGGGAAAACTTACAAATCTTTTAAATCCATGGCTCCAATAATATTTTAATTTTCATAGTGTCATCTTTTTACTGCCTACACTACACCATTAAACTCCTTCAGATTTTTCCTTTTTTTTTTTTATGAAGGAAGTGATGGTAAATCTCTTAAATTATTTATTTCATTCAGACATAAGCTGGAGAATAAAAATAGCATGCAAACCCTGAATTTCAGAGCCTGTTACAAGTTAAGCTTCGATCGGCACCCGGATGACACTATCTACATCGAAGTTACAAGATTCAGTTATAAGGACAGAAACACCCAATTATTTCCATTTACTCTTCTTGCCTGAGTAGTTTATCCATTAGTCATCTGAAGTAACAGACTTCAATGTAACATCTTTTTCATCCTCTTGGAATATAATCAGCTCTTCCAGAAAAGGGTAACAAATCTCAAACCTGTGTTAAGTATCTAGTTATGTATATTTCTGTGCAGGGGATTCAGGTCATAGAACATAATAACCCTGAAATCATATGTTAGGGGAAAATGCTAAAAGCAACTAAAATTACTTGGTTTGGAAGAAGCTAAACATTGTCTTGTAATAATTCTCTGGGATTTTAGAATAGAGGTTTGATTGTGCTTTATGTGAAAGATAAGGTTGCTTGATATTAACCAAATTGCTTTAATGTTTATGGTCCACACAATTTCAGGGTAGATATTAGAGCTTTCAATCATTTTTCAGAATCTGCATTTAATTATAGATTCAGAAAGTGGGAAAGAAAGCCAATTAGCCAGATTCTATACTTTAAAGGTACCATAGTCTCTAAAAATTTGTCTCTAAAAAATGAGTATTTCTATGTTTGGGGCACCTGGGTGGCTCAGTGGGTTAAGCCGCTGCCTTCGGCTCAGGTCACGATCTCAGGGTCCTGGGATCGAGTCCCACATCGGGCTCTCTGCTCAGCAAGAAGCCTGCTTCCCTCTCTCTCTCTCTCTGCTTGCCTCTCCGTCTACTTGTGATCTCTCTCTGTCAAATAAATAAATAAAATCTTTAAAAAAAATGAGTATTTCTATGTTATATGCTTTAATAATACATTGTATGATTACATACAAATGTATTTCCACATGATTAATATATGTATCAAAAAAAGATAAAAGAGACTTCTTTCTGGGGCACCTGAGCACGTGACTATATTTCAGGGTCGTGAGTTCAAGCCCCACATTGGGTGTGGAGCCTACTTAAAAGAAAAGAAAAAGAAAAGACTTCTTTTAATTGTTCCACTTGTTACAGCGCTATTCCTTATCTTGGCTTAAATGTAACCAATATTTGAAAAATTTCTACTTCCGGGTTCTTTAAAATACTAAGGCAAAGTCTTTTCTTGAAAATACATTTTACTCTAAGTGTTCTATCTTTATTTAGGCTGGATGTTTTCATTATGCCAGTTATATCAAACTAATTACTTTTAACTTAACTTTTAAAAGTTGACTTCATTGTTTCAGAGGTCAAGTTGGTTGTGGACCCATGACATAAGTTTGATGTATTTTATAGCATTTAAAATGTTTCCTCGGTTGACTACATTAAAAGGGCTTACATTTATGTGATGGGCGAAATAAGTTTGTGAACCCAGGAAAGAGACCTTGCTACACATTCACTGCTGGTCACCTGCTTCATGTTACCTTTATCAGAGACCCAAGCTGATGGAGAGACCCCAGCTCTGACATTGTCCATTGCTGTAGCAGTGGGAATGAGAGCTCTAGTGGGTCTCATGTTGACAACTGAATCCTTGGGCCCAGAAGATACATATGTTGCTTCTACTCACAACTAACTCATTGACCATAATCACATGGCTTTACCGAGACACAAGGAGCACTGGGTGTATAATCTTACCATGTACCCAGAGAGAGGGCACCAGAAATACTCAGGGAACAGCACTAAACGCTGTCACACTACATTAGAACCTAAAGTTTTACATGAAGCTGAGTGTTGGAAGGCCACTTATACTTATTTACCCATTCCTTTCCCTTCATTCTTTTATTTATTCATTAAACAAATGTAGATTGCTACTGAGTAACACACATTGGGCTACATAATTGAATAAAGTTGTGAACAAGGGAGAAATGGACCCTGCTTTCTCTCAGGTTACAATCTATCCGGGGAGATGGATTGGAGTATGTGACTCACAAATCTATGTGCACAATTTTATCTTCCCATATTCTCCCGAAGAATGAACTTAAGGTCTGTAAGCTGCTAGCCTGTGGTAAGCTACTATCCTATGTCCGTTCTCTCCTTGCTTCTTAAAATAGAAGAACCTCTTTTCTTGGAACCCAGCTAGAAGATCACATTTCTCAGCCTTTTCTGTAGCTAAGGGTTACCAAGGAGATGTAAGAGAAAATTGCTCGAGGGACTTCAAGGAAGACTCCATAAGAGGTGGACAGAGAACCGGAATGGGCTTTTTCTTTCTTTTCCTCTCTTGTACTATTTTAAGCCTAAAATCCAATAACCGTCTTAGATTATAAAGAAGCATTATAGATGGAAGTCACTTATCAGTAGAGTCTGGGTTCTTGACAAGAGGGCAGCTGTCATACTTGCCTTGGATGGCTGACCTCAGAAATTCTACTACAGGAGAGGGAGAGACCATTATGCAAGCGGATGCTATTTCCAATTTCTCTCTCTAGAGACTGGAACAATTTCTGAATGGCACATTGTCTACTTAAAACTTCCCTTCCACCAGGTATTGGAAAATAACTTCTCAGATACTGCTAGGATTTTTGCCTAAGTACTGGGTGTTCATGATATGGTTAGATTTGGGAAGAGTTTCAATTGCTTAGGGCTGATATCAGGTCATCAGCTGTCCATGTGCCCAACGCCTGAGATATCTTTTCTCCCATCTGAAGGGACCTCTTGGTCTCAGCTCTTTCTCCTCTATTTTTCTGCTTTCCCTGGGTCCAACAGAAACTTTTGACCCATCTGTCCAGATCCCCTCACTAATAGCAGGAGCTGTTCTCTCCTTCACCAGGACGTGTGTTGGGAATACTCCAGTGCTTTCCTCCCTTGCATGCTCTACTTGGGAATTCTGCTCTCAGATTCCCCAAGCCATCCGGAAGTTCCTCCTATTTTCCCTCCTCACATATCAGAATGGGGCCTTACAAACCTCGTGTGCATCCTTTTGGCCCCATTCTTCCCTTGTCCTTGATATCTTTAGTCTTTTAGAGTTGTAGGGTTGGGTGGGGTGGACCAGAAGGCTGATGACTGCATTTGAAAAGCCTTGAATTTTAAAAGACAAGAATGTGACTTTTGTTTTCCACTGTAATTTTTTTTTTGGATAATAGATGTCTCATGGTCTAGTTGCCTGATATGGCAGGACCAAAGCATAATAAAAATACCTGGGAAAAAACATCAATTAATATATTAAAATAGTATCCTGCCACACATGGAAATTAAACAAGCAAACAAAAAATACATAAATAACTACTTGACTGTGGTTGTGCTGAGATCACGAAGGAGAAATGTATGGTGCTGTGACAATGAATAAATGTCCCCATAACTAGGTCTGGAGAGTTGGGGAGAAATAGAGACATGATGTTTTACTGTGGTCTGAAGGAAAAGAAGGTGTTTATTGACTCCAGGAAGGAAATAGGCACAACAAAGACAAAGAGTGTGGGACAACTGAAGAACTAAAAGAAATCTAGTTGGCCTGGAGTGCGTGGAGTGAGGGGGAATGGTTCACAAGTTAAGACCGGCCAGGCAAGTTCTTTCCCAGTAATGGGGGCTGTGTAGTCACAGGTTAGTAATCTTATTTTTAATCCTAATGGGCAGACGTTGACATCTTTAAATTGGTAGCACGACCTATTTGGGATTTTTAAAATACTGTTTTCACTAGCAAATGGAGAATGGCTATGAGGAGACAGTTAGGAGGTCCATTTGTCTGGGAGGGAGATGATAGTGGGCCAGAGGAGTGGATGGAAGGGGATCTAGAAAACTGAAAACACGTGAGATGTTTGGAGGTAAAACAAGGAGCTCTTGATAACTGGGTATGTGGGCAAGGAAAAATTACGTATCAAGGATGACCCTATATGTCCTCTAGGAGCAGCTCGATATGAAACAGTGGAAAGGAAGCAGGTCAGGAGAACAACAATCAGAGGAGTTGGTTAGCTGATCAGCAGCGGTCAAACATCCAACTTGAGGGAGCCTGTGTGGTGCAGCTGGTTGAGTGATTGCCTTCAGCAATCTGGAGTCCCAGAATCGAGTCCCTCATGGGGCTCCCGCCCAGCAGGGAGTCTGCTTCTCCTTCTGACCTTCTCCCCTCTCATTGCTCTCTAACTTTCTCTCCCTCAAATAAATAAAATCTTAAAAAAAAATAAAGAGAAGAATCATCCAACTTGAGATGTTAATTAGAGTTCAGTATTTGGACCCGGAGCCCAGAAGTGAAGTACGAAGCCAAATGTAAACTTAGGAGGACTTTGGTATAAGGGAACCGTGTCAGGAAAGGAAAACCCCCTCAGAGAAAGAGCAGAGAAGGAGAGACAAAGAGGATTTGTTCTGAGGAGATGGGCCTTTAAATGTGGGTAGAGAAAAAAGCCAGAGAAAAAGCCTTTAAATGTGGGTAGAGAAAAAGCCAGAGAAATGGGAAATCAAGAGTGTGTTATTACAGGAAGCCAAGAATTAAGGAGTGCCAATTGTACTGAACCTTAATGAGAGTCAAAGACCTGGGAGGTGAGTTTCCTTTGCTCTTAGAAACACAGCAGTCCTTTGAAAGTGCAAGTTCACCAGAGAAGTGGGATCAAAACTGAGATTGTAGGGAGCTGAGGCACAAACACGAGATGGGTGAGGACACTTAGGGCCTGGACAGCCTTTCTCCATAGGGCAGTGTGCACGCAGGAAATGACAGGAAACATCAAACAGTGACTGTGGGACTCAGAGGCGGTTCTAAAAATCAGAGACTAGATCTTGTTTGAGTGCTGTCAGGATGGCTTCTAGAGGTTATTGTAGCAAGAGTGAGAACGTAGTCTGGAAACATTTTGCAACTAAAATAAATCTTAAAGAATAACTGCTGGCTTGCTCACTAAATTTGTATGGATTCTATAGTATGGATATTTATATGGATATTTAATTTAGTTAAGCTAAATATCCTTGCCTTGAGGTAAATAAAGTCTGGAATGTAGTAGAAACATCTTTGAATGAATATATCTCCTATTCCAGAACGATTTACTTTGTTTGAATGAAAATTTCATGGTGAAATTTTCTTACCTGTTTCTCCAAGATTGACTTTTCTTAGAAATATAACTTTTAACAGGATTAGAGAAACAGGACAAAAAATTTTCAAGTAATCCCAAGTAAAATATCTATTCATTTTCCCTGGATGTCTTTTTCCTTGAATGTCTGGTCTAATTGTTCAAAATGAAACACTATGGCTCATTGCGGATGAATTATGAAATCCATTTAAGAGGACGTTACAATAATGTCAGGGAGGTGATATAAAGCTGGAGGGTTAATATTTCAGGGGGAAGGCATTTGAACCACACCCAAAGAAGATAATCATAAAGAATAAAAGAGAAAACAAAAGGAAAATTCAACAAAGAAAGGCAAGGCTATTTTAAGAAAACACATCATCAAAATCTTAGGAGAAATATTTCTTCATTTATCCTGTTAATCGGCTTATGAATAATGCAGAAATGTACTTATTTGGCTTTAAAATAGCCTTAGTTCAAACCTTAGGTTTTTGGACTTGAGTCAGACAGATGTGATTTCACAATAAAATCTTTCTTGGGCATTATCTTCATCAACCCATTTTCATAAAACCACAGAATTGGAGAGCTGGTAGGCATCTTCGAGATCATATAGTTGGTCTCGCAGGAGTTCTTTTCTTCTTTTGAAATGAAAACTCAGAAGCAAAAATAATAAAAAGCAAGGGGTATTTAGTTATTTGAGAGATAGTTTTCTTCAAATTAAAATGCTTCCTAGACTCTTTAAATCCTTGTAGAATTATTTGCAAATCTTCAAGAAAAGACTCAGCATAAATAAGATTGCCTCAAGTTAATTATCTTTCTCCTGTGTGTTAGAGAAACTTATGGTACTTAATTTAGAGAAAACCAAAGATAAAATTCGAGATTTGATTTTGTGGCTGCACAATAAAGGTATCTGAAAGCGCGCAAGATGTGCAACGTTGTGCAAATGGGAGTGGGTGCCAACATCAAGGAACAGCAGAAACCGAGCACCAGGATAAATGAAGTCCACAAGTTCTCAAGCTCACCAGCAGATGGGGGCCCAGATCACAGCTGAAGAGCTCCAGTTGAGGACTGGGGGGAAGAGAAGAAAAGAACCTTGGAAATAAGCTAAAATTCTCATCTCATATTTAGTTTGTGTAATAAAAAATAGCGGAGGTACGCTCACGTGATACTAAGTCCCTAAGCTCAGACCTGCATGAAGACACCGATTGTGGATGACAACATAGGGCCCCACAGTTTTGAGAAATGCACAGTTACACGTAGCTCACTCCTCCCCAAACTCTAATTACCAAAGTAACTTCGAGTGCTCACCAAAGTAGAGTTAATGGCACGTAGCCTTCATGAATGTTCCCTTTTTGATGTATAGATTTTAATATTTTAGCTCTCCTTTTTATATGTATTTTTATGATATGCCCTGAATATCTTCCCACATGCCCAATTATATTACAAATGCACTGACATACCCTTTATATAGTGTTGCTTGCTTTCTTTGCTTATTCACTCTTATAACAAAGAGGTATGAGTAAACTTCTGTGAAATGAATTTTTAAAAATTATAGGCATGTTGATTGTTATTAATACAAAAAGTAAAACATTTTCAATACGACCTTGCAAAACTGACAACTAATCATAGTTCATTTTTTTCAATCATAGGAGAGTTAAATTATTTTTATACCGGTGAAAAATTGCACATTTTTTCTCCCTACTGTGCTTTAGAACTTTTAGTTTAGGAAACAGTGAAAATGATATGTTGTTCGTGGCATTAACTCCACTTAATTTGGAACCTTAGAATAATTTTATTTTCTTCCACTAAATCTTTAATGCACTTTCAGCATAAAATTTAAATATATTAATATGTCAAGTATTGATTTTATGTTAACATTTTAAGGCTATCTAAATCACACCGATACTTTTTGGTGGATCTGAAAACCAGTTGATGTGTACTTTATTATCTGCTCGATATTATGATCTAAAGTTCATTTGTTGACTAAAAAAGAATTATGTCCTTCAGGTTCATTCTGTTATGATAATCAGATTTCTAATACTGTGAAGAAGACTTAGAAAGATTCATGCACTTTTTCTGTGTGAATGATACAATTATATTTTCTTTTTCATTTTGACATTACTTGGTTAAATTCTGGCAGTCTCTTACATAATGAGAAGGCTTTAAGAAAAGAAGGCATTACTTGATTACTGCTGGAAGAATGCCATTTGGAAGGTTGACTTCATGTCTGGTTGGTCTTATCGTTTCTGCAGTAAAATGGATGAGAAAAATATAGAATGTTAGAATCCCAGTATGGTTCTGACAGACTGCTGTGCTAAGAGAAAATTTGCCTCTGGGACCATTTAAGAGAACACTTGATTTACCTACAGAGCAAGTTTTCAGTAACACCTTTATAAAATACTAACTGGTTTCAGGAAAAGACAGGGAGAGCGGAAGTGAAAAGGGGGAATGTTCTCTGAGAAATTAAGGGATTTTCTTCTTTATGCATTCCACAGGGGTTGTCCTCTTTTTCTCTACTTCATACTTCCTATGTTTGGTGGAGGGTACAAATGAGATAAGGGAAAGGAGAAAAAAAAAAGGAAACTGAAAGAAGAAATAATGCAGTGAAGCATCAAGATGGTGAGCCAGGGGGCGAAAACTAGCTCTTCCCTCCTGAGACTACATAGTCAGATTTATCGTCTCTATTTTAGCCTTAGCCAGAGATTTACTGACATATCTTTGCCAAATCAAATCACTTAATTCCAGAAGCCCTCCCCCCTCCTTTTTTGCTCTTTTAAAGATATTATTGTTAGTGTGTATGAATTGCAACCAGGGCTTCAGAAACATAAAGCCATGAATATTTCATGAAGATCTTGAGATACTTGGATCTAAGTATGGTTACCAAAGACAGCCAACTCTCAAATCCCACTTAGTGGGTTACATGTGGAGAACTTTAGTTCTGGACTGAAATCCTCTTGCCACATAATATATTTCTGAGCTGTCTCCTTTTACAAGTTTGTCAGTGTGTAGTTAAGGAAAGCAATCTAATTTCATTTCAGTCTGGACACTAAATCTTCTGCCGTGAAGGTTGAGATGGAAGGAGGTGGGGTGGGGGGGTGACGAGGAACTGCTTTGGGCTTTCATTCAATCATCATTTCCACACTTATTGGGCATCTGCTCCATGCTCGAGACCAAATTAGGGTAAAAATACAAGTAATAGAGAAAAGCTTGTTTCATCGTGTGATAAGGCTTTGGAGCGAGGCTTTCTGGATTTGAATTCTAGATTTGGGTTACTAGGGACTAGCCTTGAGCATGTATTTAATCCCTTTCATCTGTTTTCTTATCTGCAAAATGGGGACGTCACCTAGGTGAGAGACTTGTTTTGAAAATTAGGTGAGTAGAGCAAGTAGAGTCAGATACTGGCACATGGCTGTGTACTCACTGCATGTTACCTGTGAAGATCCAGTCTCTCTCCTCCAAGACAGTCATCTAAGGGGCACTGTGGGTAAGGAATGAATCACTACAGCATATTATGGTAACCCAGACCAACATGGGCCTTTATGAGGGCCCAGGAGACACACAGAAATCAGTCTGGAGGGTTGGTCCAGGTTGGAAAAGGAGGTCAACACCAGGTTTTGAAGAGAATTGCATGCTAAGCCAAGGTCCTGTACTGTAGTCTGAAAAGAAATATGGGTATACAGTGTATAGGCTTCTAATCTGAGCTTCAAACTCAGGAGATCTTAGTCCAAGAAACTCATTAGGGTTTTCAACTTGGGATCAACACTTCTCTTAAGACATGGAAGAACTTAGTTTTACATCTTTAGCTTTTGACCCTTTTAGTCCATCAGAGATTAGGCTTTGTTCTAAGGGATCTCTTTATGTTGTCAAAATTTTAAAAATTAGCTTTACGTTTAACTTATTTTTTATTCATTAACCATAGTTCTCAAATTACTACTTACTCTTTGCATTTTATTCCTATTTTAAAAATTTAATCTCTTTCTTTAGAGAATTTTGGAATTTCTTGGTCCTTATAAAATATGTTTATTTGCCTCACATTTTTCTTCAGGTCTGGCAGGTATTACAGAAGAGAAAGCACTGGTTTTAGGAGAGCTGGTTCCAGGGTAGTAACGGCAATGCTTATGGGGTTTGGTAGAGCGAACTCTGTATGTGGAGGAGGAGGCCTGTTCCTTCATTCTGTGACCTTGAACTGCCTAATTAATTACTCAAACTCATTTTAAAAACTTTCTAAAGTATGGGTATCCCATGGAATAATGAATATGGAAATAGACAGCATACAGAGTATTCTGAACAATCTAAGCTAAATCTAGTTCATGGTCATGAACAGAACCCACCCTGGGGTTTACAAGGATTTGCTTGTCCCAGGGGGAGTGGGCTTCTACATCACAAATACTTAATGTTAGCAGAGCACTGGTACATAGTTGGCAATTATAATATATCATGTGCACGAAAAGATAAAAGAATGGGATAACCAGAACCTCCACAACTAAAATCACAGCTTCTGGCTTCTCAGCAGATGGCAAGTTAAACATTCCCCTAAGAGCACACTGGAGATTGCCTGGTTTGCTTATACCCAGATCGGCTGGTGCCCAGTGGTCAAGGGGGAAGGTTAGGAGGCAGATGTGCAGACGTCCAACCGCCTGGCTCCATCATGCAGCGGGAGCCGTACAGTAAATGGGAAGAAGGAGCCGGAAACCAAGTCCAAAGATATTCTCCACTAGTCATCTCCTTACAATTCTGTTTCTACAAAAACTCACGTGGTGCTGAAACTTTCCATGAAAGCTTTCTGAGGAGAAGCACAGGATAGGGTTCCCAATTGAGTCACTAGGATACCTGCTTCCAGAATAAGCAAAACCAAATGGATTACATTCTTTTTCCTGAATTTTTAGGAATGCTTTATCTCCATTCTCTACTCTCAGTGTAGAATCAAAGACGTCACCTGTGGTTGGGATCAATAGAGACCAAATTTAGTACGAAGATGGATCATCTCATATAAACCAGATAAAAGACGAATTTTTATTGTCTCAATTTTATCTGTGCTAAGACAAAAATTAAGTCCACAGGAAGCCTGCTGTGGTTGATATCAGTTTGTTGGGCTTGTGACTTAATAATTTGAGAAAACTTGAATGTCAGCTTAAAAAATGCTTTGGCAAATCTTGAACTGAGAAGTTTCCACACTAAGGGCTGGTTATAGAAGAAGTGCTTCCTGAACCATAAAGGAAGTTTTCAGGTCACACAGTTTCTAATATTATAGTCTAATTGAGCTACCCTCAGGCTAAGTCCTCATTTAAGGTTCCGAATGATTTACTATGAGTTCTTTTCTCCATTCTGGAGACAGATGTTTTAGATCAGGTTAAAATGACCACTCACTTACTCATTTTCATCCAGCAACTATTTATTGAGTACTTATGTAGCAGGTATTTTCTAGGCTCTGGGGATAATGGAGCAAACAAAACAGAACAGGTCTCTGTCCCATATTCTAAGTATGACTTCACCCTTAACCTTATTCTGACCCAGAATTCCTGCCTGAATCCTGCAGTTTCCATAACCAGAAGGGCAATATTGTGGGTATATAAGAATGAAGTAGAGCTAAAATATTTCTAATTATGTAGTTAATCTCCAAAGTTCCAGAAGACTCCAATTGTCCACTTACATATGGTTGAGCTTTTTTTCAAACTAAATTCCAAAGGCTTGATGATTCTTTGAAACCAATCTCAACTGTCCCATGTTCTGGAAAACAGAATTAGCAGTCCCATCTCTTAGTTAAATAATTCCTAGGTTTTTTTTTTTTTAAATTCTAGAAAACTTTTAAGGTAGAATTTATATGAAATGATCTAGGTGCTTATATTTAAATATTTTTGGAAAAACATGGAATGTTTCAAGCTTAGGTTATCATAGTTTACATTAGTGGAATGACAACAGGGTACGGTTGGCAATGGTAGATCTTTTTAAAGACAAATTGAAAATACAAATCCTGTTGATGTCTGGACAAACATTTCCCTCAGTTCTGCTGTGAAAAGCCATCTGAGTTTTGTCAGTTGCAGCGTTTCTGTAGCTATAACAACAACGACAACAGCCACGAAATTCGTGTGTACTTTTAAACATCTGATCAGTAGATCAAAGCTTTGAAGAACCTTATGAGACGCCTTGTTGCCAAGAAACTTCAAACCTACCTTGGGTTGTGGATCTTCAAACCTTTGCAAACATTCTAATTAACTTTGTGTAAGTATTGTACTCTAGATAGCAATTGTACTGCATAGGTATGATTCCATTACACTGACTCCGTGTATAGCTTACTCCATCTCCAAGTTGAGAAGTATCTCCTTTGGGAAAATTAAGAAAAAGAAACCTCATTTAGAATGGAGTCAGGAGGCCAGTAGGGGGAGCTCTCATCCCCTACCTCCCGTCAATTGCAGCGCCAATGGAGAGAGAGGGACCTTGCTCTGGAAATTTTTCCTTCCTTCCGTCCTTCCTTCCTTCCTTCCTTCCTCCCTCCCTTCCTCTCTTCCTTCCTTCCTTCCTTCCCTCTTTCCCTCCCTCCTTCCCTCCTTCCTTCCTTCCTTTTCTTCTTCTTTTTTTTTTTTTGAAAAGTGCAAAGTTTACTTCATATTGGGTAATACAATCATTCTTACGGCCATACATCATTTCTGATTACAACTGTTACGGTTATAGACCAAGGATGCCCACAGTGAGGGAAAAAAGGCAAAATTCTAAAGATCACACACACACACACACTCTCTCTCTCTCTCTCTCTCTTCCTAATTGTCCCATCATGAAGGAAATCCTTCTGTCAACTTACGATACATTTCATTTAATTATATCAGAAGTTTTTACATGAAAGAAACTAACTTTTTTATCTCAGTAGGAAGAAGGAAGTTGGCTGGGCCACAGCCCAGCCCGTGAGAGACAGTCACATTCAGCCAGTGAAAAGCCACTCTATTTCAGCTCTAGTTTACTCCATTGGACTTTCAGTTTCTTTTCTTTTTTCTTCTTCTTTTTTAAAAATTATTTTTATTAACATATAATGTATTATTTGCTCCAGGGGTACAGGTCTGTGTATCATCAGGCTTACACACTTCACAGCACTCACCGTAACACATACCCTTCTCAGTGTCCATAACCCAACCTCCCTCTCCCTATCCTCCCACCCCCCAGCAACCCTCAGTTTGTTTTGTGAGATTAAGAGTCTCTTATGGTTTGTCTCCCTCCAGATTCCATCTTGTTTCATTTTTCCTTTCCCTACCTGCCACAACCCCCACCCTTCCTCTCAAATGCCTCATATCAGAGAGATAATTTGATAACTAGATTTTTAGTTTCTAATAGCCCCTCCTAACTCCCTCCTTTCCTCCATAAAAGAGTGGTCCTCTCTTTTGGTCCCTGGACTGATTACAAGTTTCTGCTATTCCTGAATACACCCATTTTTCCTGGTAAAATACTGACAGTTTTCTTTTTAAGATTAACACGTTAAAATTTTCAGAGTTAAAATTGGTATCCATCTTTTGTCCATTATGTCTTTCATGATTTTTCACTCCCTTGCTTTTCTGACTTCTTCAGTAAAGCAGAATATGTTGATACCAACTTACTTCACCTCTCCAAGTTTGCCTTTAGTATTACAGTGATTTGCTTAGTGTGATGGTGATTGCAGCCAGTGGACTTTCCCCCTCTTTTTTCCTATTTATCATTTATTTTCTTACCAGTGGTCTCAAAAGCAGAACTCTCTATATTATTTTAAAATTTATATTTATCTATTTTAGAGAGAGAGAGAGAGTATGTGTGCATAATGCATAAGCAGGGGGAAGCAGAGAGAGAATCTCAAGCAGACTCCCTGCTAAGCATGGAGCCTGATGCAGGGGTAGATCCCACAACCCATGAAATCATGACCTGAGCCAAAACCAAGAGCCAGATGCTTAACGACCCACTGAGCCACCCAGGAGCTGCTCTTCCTTCTAATACAGTCAAGTGAACACCATAAGCCTCAAAATGGGGGAGAGGAGGAGGAGTCAAGATGGCGGAGAAGTAGCAGGCTGAGACGACTTCAGGTAGCGGGAGATCAGCTAGATAGCTTATCTAAAGATTGCAAACACCTACAAATCCAACGGGAGATCGAAGAGAAGAAGAACAGCAATTCTAGAAACAGAAAATTGACCACTTTCTGAAAGGTAGAACTGGCGGAGAAGTGAGTCCAAAGCGACGAGAAGATAGACCGCGGGGGGGAGGGGCCGGCTCCTGGCAAGCAGCGGAGCAACGGAGCACAAAATTGGGACTTTTAAAAGTCTGATCCACTGAGGGACATCGCTCCAGAGGCTTAACTGGGGTGAAGCCCACGCGGGGTCAGCATGGCCTCAGGTCCCGCAGGGTCACAGAAGGATCGGGGGTGTCTGAGTGTCGCAGAGCTTACCGGTATTAGAACGGGGAAGCTGGCTACAGAGACAGAGCCGAGGAGTAAGCTCTAAACTCGGGGTTACCTTGAACCGGTCGCAGGCTCGGTCAGCTCGGAGCGCGGCCGGAGGCCAGGGTGACAGGAGTCATTGGGCGCTGTTCTCTGAGGGCGCACTGAGGAGTGGGGCCCCGGGCTCTCGGCTCCTCTGGGCCGGAGACCAGGAGGCCGCCATCTTCATTCCCGCCCTCTGGAACTCTACGGAAAGCGCTCAGGGAACAAAAGCTCCCGAAAGCAAACCCGAGCGGATTACTCAGCCCGGCCCCGGGTAAGGGCGGTGCAACTCCACCTGGGGCAAAGACAATTGAGAATCACTACAACAGGCCCCTCCCCCAGAAGATCAACAAGAAACCCAGCCAGGACCAAGTTCACCTACCAAGGAGTGCAGTTTCAATACCGAGGAGAGCAGCGGAATTCCAGAGGAGGAGAAAGCAAAGCACGGAACTCATGGCTTTCTCCCCATGATTCTTTAACCTTGCAGTTAATTTAATTTTTTTTCTTTTTCAATTTTTTTTCTCTTCTTCTGCCAATTTTTTTTTAACTTTTACCCTTTTCTTTTTTAACGTTTTTTAACTAGTTTATCTAATATATATATATTTCTTTCTTATATTTTTTCTTTATTTGTTTTCTTTTTTTTAATTGTTTCTTTTTTTTTTTTCTTTCTGAACCTCTTTTTATCCCCTTTCTTCCCCCTCACGATTTGGGATCTCTTCTGATTTGGTTAAAGCATATTTTCCTGGGGTTGTTGCCACCCTTTTCGTATTTTACTTGCTCCTTCATATACTCTTATCTGGACAAAATGACAAGGTGGAAAATTTCACCACAAAAAAAAGAACAAGAGGCAGTACCAAAGGCTAGGGACCTAATCAATACAGACATTGGTAATATGTCAGATCTAGAGTTCAGAATGACGATTCTCAAGGTTCTAGCCGGGCTCGAAAAAGGCAGGGAAGATATTAGAGCAACCCTCTCGGGAGATATAAAAGCGCTTTCTGGAGAAATAAAAGAACTAAAATCTATCCAAGTTGAAATAAAAAAAGCTATTAGTGAGGTGCAATCAAAAATGGGGGCTCTCACTGCTAGGATAAATGAGGCAGAAGAAAGAATTAGCAATTTAGAAGACCAAATGACAGAGAATAAAGAAGCTGAGCAAAAGAGTGACAAACAGCTACTGGACCACGAGGGAAGAATTCGAGAGATAAGTGACACCATAAGACAAAACAACATTAGAATAATTGGGATTCCAGAATAAGAAGAAAGAGAGAGGGGAGCAGAACGTATATTGGAGAGAATTATTGGAGAGAATTTCCCCAATATGGCAAAGGGAACAAGCATCAAAATCCAGGAGGTTCAGAGAACCCCCCTCAAAATCAATAAGTAGGTCCACACCCCGTCACCTAATAGTAAAATTTACAAGTCTTAGCGACAAAGAGAAGATCCTGAAAGCAGCCCGGGAAAAGAAGTCTGTAACATACAATGGTAAAAATATTAGATTGGCAGCAGACTTATCCACAGAGACCTGGCAGGCCAGAAAGAGCTGGCATGATATATTCAGAGTACTAAACGAGAAAAACATGCAGCCAAGAATACTATATCCAGCTAGGCTATCATTGAAAATAGAAGGAGAGATTAAAAGCTTCCAGGACAAACAAAAACTGAAAGAATTTGCAAACACCAAACCAGCTCTGCAGGAAATATAGAAAGGGGTCCTCTAAGCAAAGAGAGACCCTAAAAGTAGTAGATCAGAAAGGAACAGAGACAATATACAACAACAGTCACCTTACAGGCAATACAATGGAACTAAATTCATATCTTTCAATAGTTACCCTGAATGTTAATGGGCTAAATGCCCCAATCAAAAGACACAGGGTATCAGAATGGATAAAAAAACAAACACCATCTATATGTTGCCTACAAGAAACTCATCTTACACCCGAAGACACCTCCAGGTTTAAAGTGAGGGGGTGGAAAAGAATTTACCATGCTAATGGACATCAGAAGAAAGCAGGAGTGGCAATCCTTATATCAGATCAATTAGATTTTAAGCCAAAGATTATAATAAGAGATGAGGAAGGACACTATATCATACTCAAAGGAACTGTCCAACAAGAAGATCTAACAATTTTAAATATCTATGCCCCTAACGTGGGAGCAGCCAACTATATAAACCAATTAATAACAAAATCAAAGAAACACATCGACAAGAATACAATCATAGTAGGGGATTTTAACACTCCCCTCACTGAAATGGACAGATCATCCAAGCAAAAGATCAATAAGGAAATAAAGGCCTTAAATGACACCTGGAACAGATGGACATCACAGATATATTCAGAATATTTCATCCCAAAGCAACAGAATACACATTCTTCTCTAGTGCACATGGAACATTCTCCAGAATAGATCACATCCTCGGTCCTAAATCAGGTCTCAACCGGTATCAAAAGATTGGGATCATTCCCTGCATATTTTCAGACCACAATGCTCTGAAGCTAGAACTCAATCACAAGAGGAAATTTGGAAAGAACCCAAATACATGGAGACTAAACAGCATCCTTCTAAAGAATGAATGGGTCAACCAGGAAATTAAAGAAGAATTGAAAAAATTCATGGAAACAAATGATAATGAAAACACAACAGTTCAAAATCTGTGGGACCAACAAAGGCAGTCCTGAGAGGAAAATATATAGCGGTACAAGCCTTTCTCAAGAAACATGAAAGGTCTCAGGTACACAACTTAACCCTACACCTAAAGGAGCTGGAGAAAGAACAAGAAAGAAACCCTAAACCCAGCAGGAGAAGAGAAATCATAAAGATCAGAGCAGAAATCAATGAAATAGAAACCAAAAAAACAATAGAACAAATCAACGAAACTAGGAGCTGGTTCTTTGAAAGAATTAATAAGATTGATAAACCCCTGGCCAGACTTATCAAAAAGAAAAGAGAAAGGACCCAAATAAATAAAATCATGAATGAAAGAGGAGAGATGACAACGAACACCAAAGAAATACAGACAATTATAAGAACATACTATGAGCAACTCTACGCCAACAAATTTGACAATCTGGAAGAAATGGATGCATTCCTAGAGACATATAAACTACCACAACTGAACCAGGAAGAAATGGAAAGCCTGAACAGACCCATAACCAGTAAGGAGATTGAAACAGTCATCAAGAATCTCCAAACAAACAAAAGCCCAGGGCCAGATGGCTTCCCGGGGGAATTCTACCAAACATTTAAAGAAGAACTAATTCCTATTCTCCTGAAACTGTTCCAAAAAATAGAAATAGAAGGAAAACTTCCAAACTCATTTTATGAGGCCAGCATCACCTTGATCCCAAAACCAGACAAGGATCCCATTAAAAAAGAGAACTACAGACCAATATCCTTGATGAACACAGATGCGAAAATTCTCACCAAAAATACTAGCCAATAGGATTCAACAGTACATTAAAAGGATTATTCACCACGACCAAGTGGGATTTATTCCAGGGCTGCAAGGTTGGTTCAACTGCAAATCAATCAATGTGATACAACACATTAATAAAAGAAAGAACAAGAACCATATGATCCTCTCAATAGATGCTGAAAAAGCATTTGACATAGTACAGCATCCCTTCCTGATCAAAACTCTTCAAAGTGTAGGGATAGAGGGCACATACCTCAATATTATCAAAGCCATCTATGAAAAACCCACCACAAATATCATTCTCAATGTTGAAAACTGAAAGCTTTTCCGCTAAGGTCAGGAACACGCAGGGATGTCCATTATCACCACTGCTATTCAACATAGTACTAGAAGTCCTAGCCTCAGCAATCAGACAACAAAATGAAATTAAAGGCATCCAAATTGTCAAAGAAGAAGCAAAAGTATCACTCTTCACAGATGATATGATACTATATGTGGAAAACCCAAAAGACTCCACTCCAAAACTGCTAGAACTTGTACAGGAATTCAGTAACGTGCCAGGATATAAAATCAATGCACAGAAATCAGTTGCATTTCTCTACACCAACAACAAGTCGGAAGAAAGAGAAATTAAGGGGTCCATCCCATTTACAATTGCACCCAAAACTATGGGATACCTAGGAATAAACCTAACCAAAGAGACTAAGAATCTATACACAGAAAACTATAAAGTACTCATGAAAGAAATTGAGGAAGACACAAAGAAATGGAAAAATGTTCCATGCTCCTGGATTGGAAGAATAAATATTGTGAAAATGTCTATGCTACCTAAAGCAATCTACACATTTAATGCAATTCCTATCAAAGTACCATCCATTTTTTTCAAAGAAATGGAACAAATAATCCTAAAATTTATATGGAACCAGAAAAGACCTTGAATAGCCAAAAGAATGTTGAAAAAGAAAGCCAAAGTTGGTGGCATCACAATTCCGGACTTCAAGCTCTAATTCAAAGCTGTCATCATCAAGACAGCATGGTACTGGCACAAAAACAGACACATAGATCAATGGAACAGAATAGAGAGAAATAGACCCTCAACTCTATGGTCAACTCATCTTCGACAAAGCAGGAAAGAATGTCCAATGGCAAAAAGACAGCCTCTTCAATAAATGGTGTTGGGAAAATTGGACAGCCCCATGCAGAAAAATGAAATTGGATCATTTCCTTACACCACACACGAAAATAGACTCAAAATGGATGAAGGACCTCAATGTGAGAAAGGAATCCATCAAAATCCTTGAGGAGAACACAGGCGGCAACCTCTTCGTCCTCAGCCGCAGCAACATCTTCCTAGGAACATTGCCAAAGGCAACGGAAGCAAGGGCAAAAATGAACTATTGGGATTTTATCAAGATCAAAAGCTTTTGCACAGCAAAGGAAACAGTTAACAAAACCAAAAGACAACTGACAGAATGGGAGAAGATATTTGCAAACGACATATCAGATAAAGGATGAGTGTCCAAAATCTATAAAGAACTTAGCAAACTCAACACCCAAAGAACAAATAATCCAATCAAGAAATGGGCAGAAGACATGAACAGACATTTCTGTAAAGAAGACATCCAGATGGTCAACAGACACATGAAAAAGTGCTCCATATCACTCGGCATCAGGGAAATACAAATCAAAACCACCATGAGATATCACCTCACACCAGTCAGAATGGCTAAAATTCACAAGTCAGGCAATGACAGATACTGGCGAGGATGTGGAGAAAGGGGAACCCTCCTACACTGTTGGTGGGAATGCAAGCTGGTGCAACCACTCTGGAAAACAGCATGGAGGTTCCTCAAAAGGTTGAAAATAGAACTACCCTATGACCCAGCAATTGCACTACTGGGTATTTACCCTAAAGATACAAACACAGTGATCCAAAGGGGCACGTGCACCCGAATGTTTATAGCAGCAATGTCTACAATAGCCAAACTATGGAAAGAATCTAGATGTCCATCAACAGACGAATGGATAAAGAAGAGGTGGTATATATACACAATGGAATACTATGCAGCCATCAAAAGAAATGAAATCTTGCCATTTTCGACAACGTGGATGGAACTAGAGGGTATCATGCTTAGCGAAATAAGTCAATCGGAGAAAGACAACTATCATATGATCTCCCTGATATGAGGGAGAGGAGATGCAACATGGGGGGCTAAGCGGGTAGGAGAAGAGTAAATGAAACAAGATGGGATTGGGAGGGAGACAAACCATAAGTGACTCTTAATCTCACAAAACAAACTTCGGGTTGCTGGGGGGAGGGGTGTTGGGAGACGGGGGTGGGGTTATGGATATTGGGGAGGGTATGTGCTATGGTGAGTGCTGTGAAGTGTGTAAACCTGGCGATTCACAGACCTGTACCCCTGGGGATAAAAATATATTATATGTTTATAAAAAATAAAATTAAATTAAATTAAAAAAATAAAAAAATAAAAAATGGGGGAGAAATTTGTCTCAACTGAAATGTGGGAGAGGAGAGTTGGCTATTGAAAATACTCATTAGTAACATTATGGAATCAGCACATTCAAAAGAGCAATGAAAGAATAAGGGGGCCCTCAGCAAATGTCCCATTCCTTCTTTTAAACTTCCCTTTCTTTGCTCACTCCCTAAATGCTCCTAGATTTTCTGCTCATCTCTAAAGGCACTTCTGCTAGAGTACTGGGTCCAGTCCTTTGGCTTTAAGTATCATCTCTGTCTAGAGTGAACAGCTGTGTGTGATAGCTTGACATGGGGCCGGTTAGTCTCCTCTTGCCTGTAGGCTTTTCTCTGCCCTGCTTTGTGCCACAGGAGGCCAGCTGCCATGGACCGCATCGTCCTGACTCCTCGCTCTGGCCTCTGGTTGGAATTAGACAATGGGAGGCTTGGAGGGAAGCGAATTTGGGTAATTACTTCTCTTCCCTTCTCACTGCTGAATGGTGATTCTGGCTTCCGCACTTGCTGCCAGGCCCCTTCTCTGCCATGGCAGGTCCCGCTGGACTCAGGTAGCCCATCACTTCCTCCTCTTGCTCCTTCGTATCTGGAATTAATGCAGTTTCCTTCTGTTGCCGGTTTATGTGACGCACTAGGTCTTTTGAGTCCCTTCATCTTGCGCACACTTGGAACCCCGACAGAGACAGCTTCTCACTAGGTACCAGGAATCATGGTAAGTGTTAGAGATGCAGTGGCGAACAAAACAGGTAATGTTTTTGTCTTTGCCGAGCTTACATCCTAGCGTGTGGGCCTAGCCAATAAGCTGGTTAACTAGTAAAAAGAAAATTACTGTTTGTGGTAAAATTTATGATAGCAAGAGGGTGGCTCCAAGGACAGATAGGTGTGGGGCTTTGGAGACTGTGCTAATTTAGGTATGAAAATCTGTTCCTGTGGAGGTAGCCAATGAGGGACAAATAAATAGCCAGTTGAAGGACAGGAGAAAAGAGCCGATACAAAGGGCCTGAGGCTGGCAAAGGTGTTGGTGATACTTAAATCTCCATCTAAGTAGAAGACCTCCTATTTAAATTCTCCTCTTACATCTGAAACAGATACATATTTTCATGTATTGAACTAAGACTAGGATTGTAGCCCTCTACCAGGCACTGTCATAAGTGCTTTATGTGATCTCATTTAATCTTCATGAAGATCTTAAAAACAGATGGCAGTTTCTCCACTTTATAGAGGAGGAAGCTGTGGCACAGAAAAGATATGTCCTATGGTCATCTCAGACTTGGCAGATTCAGGACCAATTCCATGATGTCGAATTCTATCAGTCTTATTTATATCGGTGGAATTCTCATGACGTCAGTCCCACGGGGTAGAAACTTTGATTTTGCACCGATTCTCCCCCCACCCCACCCCTGTGTCTCTCATTCCCTTTATCAGGCAGGAATCTGTGTCAATTATCCCTTCAACACATCTCTTCTATGTGTCACCGTCTTTCCATTCTCAGCGATGTCCTCTTGCAAGCCCTTTCCTCCTGCCTGATCGGTATCTTGCAGCAGCACTCTCCCACTGCTCCCTGCCTTAGAAGGGGGGAGTCTGAAGAAGCTGCTAGATTACTTCTTCCTAAAAAACCAATTCTCCGTGTTTATCCCCTTTTAAAAAACCACTGCAGTCCTTATAATTCTGACCAAAGGGACAAATCATTAGAGTGCTTTACAATCTAGCTCTGAGCTCTTTATCCCTAATCTCCTGTTTTTTTTTGTTTGTTTGTTTGTTTTTTTCCACGTGGGTATTCTGTAACCAATTTTCTGATTTCTCTACTATTTTCTGCACATTGAGGAGTCAGAAATTCCAGGTGTACCACGGCCCTCAAGTCTCCATTAGGTGAACATGTTAGTTATGGGGTAAAATATGTTAATTCAGGAATCTCTATTTAGAAGATTCAATTACTATATGTTATAAAGGGATTGTGCACATGTTACTGAAACATGTTTATAAATGTGAGAACTGGGGCGCCTGGGTGGCTCAGTGGGTTAAGCCGCTGCCTTCGGCTCAGGTCATGATCCCAGGTCCTGGGTTCAAGCCCCACATCGGGCTGTCTGCTCAGTGGGGAGCCTGCTTCTTCCTCTCTCTCTGCCTGCCTCTCTGCCTACTTGTGATTTCTCTCTGTCAAATAAAAAAAAAATTGTATTAAATGTGAGAACTGACCTCCTCTTCTCACATCCACCATGCTGATTAAATAATGAGGTAGAGTGTTTTAACTGGTCTCGTGCATGTGCGTGTGTGTGCGTGTGCAAGTGCATATGTGTGATTATCTGTCACAATTTCATTTTCTTTACAGCAGCTCTTTCGCTCAGTTGAATTGCTGTATTCAACTATGAAGAATATATTTAAGGACATTCATTCCATTCATCTAATATGTATTTGTTGAGCCACTATTATGTGAAAATCCTGTTTTCAGAGTCACAGGTAATATAGAAATGTGATATGCTTTTCCCCCTAAAGGAACTTAGACTCCACCTGCGTTCAAAATTAAGCTTATCCCAGGTTAGTGGGAGGGTTCCTGGGGAAGAGTGGAAGGAGGTGTTAGAGGAACCCAGCCAGGCACCTAGGTAGGTAGAAACCACTCATTCATTGATTCACTTACTCAGACTCACCACTTTGTAATGGAGTTTAAGTTTCTTTCTTGTTAGTCCAGAGCTGCTCTCTGGCTCAGTGCTTAATCTTCACTTACGCCTCTTAGCATTAAGAAACAGCCAATATTTGTCTGAAATTAAGGACTGAGAAATCAATGTTTTAAAAAAGTGCCTAGTAGCCAGTTTCCTGGGCATTCACTCATGTTCAGTATCACTCCTATTTCAGTCAATGCAAAAGTTCTAGGATGGATAGTCCTGCCTCAAGATAGAGTCTCATTGCCCCAACAGGACATGTTCTTGTGTCTGCATAATTTAGTCTAGAATAATGCCCCAGGAATTCTAGTAAGACAGTCTGCGCTTTCTTTTGTTAGTGTCTGCATCTCGGGATAGTCAGGGGAAGAAGGGATCTTCGAATTTCAAATCTTTTAGACGTCATGGTTATGGACATAGGCACCCCAATTTTGTTCTCTTTTGCGGTCTCTCTATTAATGTGAGTTGTGTATATGCATCTTAGGTTTTTCTCATTGACTAAAATAATAACTATAGGAAAACACACAACCCCTCCCAAATGCCAGCCTCAGTTCTCATAGATAATACAGTTTAAGCGAGGGGGGGTCTCAAATTCCTGAGGCCAGCCAGGAAAATCAAGTGAGTGTGGGGGCACAGTGTCACAGGGAGAGATAAGGACTGTGACAACCTCTAAATATCACAATTTTTGTTACTACCTGGGAATGAGTCTCCAGTGTTGTCAGACCACTGGAATTATGTCTGAAGAGCCAGAAATCCATATTTTTAAAAGGAAAATAAATGAATCTTAAGTATTGTGATGGTTAACCATGTGTCAACCTCACTGGGCCAAGGGCTGCCCAGATCTCTGGTCAAACATTGTTCTGGGTGTGTCTATGAGGGACGAGATGAACACTGGAATCAGTAGACTGAGTAAGGCAGGTTTCCCTCCCTAATATGAACAGAACAAAAATAGGGAGTTAGAGGGAATTCTTCCCGCCTGATGGAGCTGGGACATTGATCTTTCCAAGCCTTTAGAATTCACGCTAAGAAATTAGCTCTTCCTGGGTCTCAGGCCTGCTGGCTTTCAGACTGGAACTTATGCCATCAGCTCTCCTGGTTCTCAGGCCTTTAAACTTGAACTGAGACTACACCCTTGGTTCCTCTGGTCTCCAGCTTGTCTCCACAATTGTAGGAGAAGCCAACTCCTCTTTCTCCCTCTCAATCTCTCTTTTGTCTCCCTGTCTCTGTCTCTCCTCCCCTCTCAGTTCTGTTTTATTTATTTATTTATTTATTTATTTTTAATTTTTTTTTTAAAAGATTTTATTTATTTATTTGACAGAGAGAGATCACAAGTAGACAGAGAGGCAGGCAGAAAGAGAGAGAGAGAGAGAGAGGGAAGCAGGCTCCCTGCTGAGCAGAGAGCCCGATGCGGGACTCGATCCCAGGACCCTGAGATCATGACCCGAGCTGAAGGCAGCGGCTTAACCCACTGAGCCACCCAGGCACCCTCAGTTCTGTTTTAAAACAAAATAAAGCAAAGCAATGGCATGAGGTCCTTTATGACAATGCCTGAAGCCCAGTGCCATCATTTCATGTGTTGTGTTAAATCCGTAAGTCCCCATGAGATATGGTTGTTACAGAAGCTGGGGATGGTAGTTTCATTATTCCAGTTAGGTAAGTTAAGAGATTTTATTTTAAACCAAACCACATACATTAAAAAAGTTGTTGATCTTCAAGCTAGTCTCCATATAAAACTACGTGTATTTTAATAAGGATGATGACATTTTTCTTATCTTTTTTGTCAGTTTTAAAATTTTTATTTATTTATTTATTTTTGAGAGATTGTATTTATTTATTTGACAGAGACAGACACAGTGAGAGAGGGAACACAAGCAGGGGGAGTGGGAGAGGGAGAAGCAGTCTCCCCGCTGAGCAGGGAGCCCAATGTGGCTCAATGTTAATTATTTGCTTTTTGTTTTTGACCACAAGCATGATTAGCCAAATTAAAATATTTGCCTTTTCAAATAAATTTTGGTTAAAAGGTGAATTTAAATATACCCTCCAAGGAGAAAAAAAAAAAAAGGGTATTAGCACTAATAATATATAGAAGAATGCACCATAGACAGGTTGCTAAAATAGTTTAAGCAATAGCTACATCACTGGAATAAATGGGTGGTATTCCAAGCTGGCTGCTCTGAAGAGGTCCTGGGGAGTGGTTTTGATGTATCTGTTCAGAAGTCAGTCTTGTTTCCACAAAGCAGGGGTCATTAACTCATCCGGTCACGTGGGTTGGGAAGATGACAACAGGAAGTGCGGTGAGTTTAAGGACGAGCCTGTCAAGAGCGGACAGCTGCTACTCAGCAACAGCCAGATGTTGTCAGGGACACTTCTGAGCCCCATACTGTCAAATCACTACTGTTTCAAAATTTGTGGAGAAAGCAAGGGAGTCTGGTGGCTCGGAGGTGACTGGTACCATTGATGGTCAAGTTTCAGTCATGTGTGGCCCGAACATGGGAGGAATTAAAGACCCTGAGTGCAGATTGTGAATTTGAGAAATTTACCTGGGAAAGGAAGAAAATAAATTGGGATGTTTGCAAGGTCCAGTGGATTTTCTTTAAGGTGGATATAAGGGGAGAAAGGCAGGATTTTGAGGGTAGAGTATGAATAGTGTGAGTAGAAAAGAAACAGTGAAGATGTAGAGAGCAGGACTGACTAAGGAAAATGGAATCAGGGAACTTGGAAAGAATGAAGCCAGGGGCCCAGGAAGAAGAGAAAATTGTGGGAATAAGGAAGAAGATCTCATCCTTTGGGGAAGAGATTTATTGTGGTAGAGTGAGAAGACAAATTATTTGGATAAAAATAGAAAACACACTTATCAAATTCGTGCATGCTACTAATCTGCGAGGAGTCACTAACATGATTGATAATAGAGTTAAGATTCAAGAAGTCATATTGGAATGTGGGAGTGATGAACTGAAACAAACAAAATGAAGTTTAGTGGTGATAAATGCAAAATTTTCCCTTTATACTAAAGTAAATCATTTAAAGTACAGAAAGGAGGAGAAAGACTTAATACCACTTCATGTGGAAAGGATTAGCATTTTACTTGATGAAAAGCTTACATACTAATGATGCCAGGAGGGTAACATGATTGCCTTAATGCTAATACAAACCTAGTTTAATGAATTGGAAGAGTATAGGGTCCAACTCAGGAGAATCTGTAATTTGGTATGTGCAATGTGTTAAACTGAGACAGAGAGAACAGCCCATAACCAGGGCACTAATTAAATAAATGATGATACATTCTCATAATGGAATACTTTGCAGTTATGAAAAAGAATAAAGAAGCTATCTGTGTGTTAATTGGGAAAGATTGTTAGGATGTATTGTTAAGCAAAAAAAAAGGTGTATAATAGTATATATTGCATACTATCCTTTGTGTATGAAATAGAGGAAATAAGAATATATAATCATGTTTGTTTTTGGTTGCAAAACAAAATTCCAAAATAATAAAAAAGAAATTAAAGAACGTGGTTACCCTGGTAGGCAGAGTGGGAATGGAGTAGGCAGGGACAGGAGAGGAAAAAGGTTGCTCCATGTAACCTTTTACATTTCATTTTATTTGGATCACATGAACAAATTGCCAAATCCAAAATTATTTTTAAAAATGACATGGGAGGACGGTTGAAATTTACAATGGAGAAGTTCGGGGACACTATCCCAAATCATCTTCTTCCTAACAATAAGGTTCACATTTACTCTCTCTGTTCTTTTCCACAAGTATCTTCAGTAATACTTGCCATGTAGAAGGCTATCAAATATTTACTGGTCAAAGAAAGAAATGAATGAACATGTGAATAGATATGACATAAGATCACATCCCAAATGTATGAGTGACTCTTGTTTCAAAGAGGAATTAGCTCTGTTTACAGTTCTACATGATCAAAGTAGAAAGAATGAATGATGTCACAGGAAGGCAAAAAAACCAGTTTGTTCTTTCAAGAAGCATTTTGGAGAGGCCGTTCCGTAGCAGGGACTGGGATTATCAAATGGAATAAGATATGGCTTATGTTTTCATGAGGTTCACCATTGAGAATGAGGGTGTTAGGTACAAAGATCATGATAGTGATAAGCAAATGGTCACAGTGCTGGGGACAGACGGGAAGTTTGGAGAGTGCTGAACCCACCAGGAGGTGTATGTGTGGGTTCAGGGAAGCCAGAGTTAGCTTCCTTCCTGGAGAAGGGCAGGCCTGAGCTCAATCTTAAGATGAAGGGGGGAAGGGAAGGGGAGAAAGGAGGGATAATGAGAAGGGAGAGGAATGGCCAGAGCAGGGACTCGGGGCAGAGAAGAGTGGAATGTGTTGTGAGGAACATCAAGCAGTTCATCCTGGTAGGAGCACGGATGTCAGGCAGCAATGGCAGGATATGTGACGAGAAAGGTATGCCACCAACCCTGAGTTCAGTAGAAGAAAGATGCATCTAACAGGCTGCCTCAGCCCACGAGGGAATACGCCTTGATGAAGGTTTGCACGTTCAAGCCCAGGCAGGTGACAGGACTACTTATTAGTGCTATAGAAAATGAAAGAGCAGGGGCTCAAAATTTAAAATAGAACCTTGAATTTAAAAGAACTGGATTGCAGGAAAAAAGGAGGGTGGGACCATTACACCTGAATTCCCTGACACAGCAAAATAGGAGATTTTCTTTTCTATAAGTGCAACTTCAGATCACCTCCCCCGTTGCCTGCTGGTTAGCTGGGGAAGAGAGGCGCCATGACACCCAGGGAATAGAGAGGAGTCGCCATGATACCAAGCAGTGGGGTACTCGCTTGAAGCGAGTAAACCTGAAAATGGCTGTTTGCAAAGGGTGGTAATAACACACATTTGAAAAGGGCTTTGTAGCCAGCAAAGCATTAAACAGCTATTATTTTGTGGAAGCTCGAATTTTCCCTAAGGACTGTCATATAGTTCTGTCTTATTACAAAGGGGCTGATTTTTGTTGTTCAGTAAGGATAGTAAAGAGACAATCTAAGTATGCTCTAAGGGGTTGGGCCAGATGGTCATTTATGATCCTTTATAGTTCTGAGTTCAGTCACATGAAGGATTGCTGTTAAAGTCTGCCTTAGGACGATACAGCCTCATATCCCTCTTACAGAAAGAATCTCTTAGAGAGGAAGGAAGGTTTTTTTTTTTGCCTTTGCTCCCTGGAACTTAGCATAGGATCTTGCAACCTAGCAGAGACATTAAAAAAGTTCTTTTAATAAATACATGTGGTAGACGAGGATCGAAGTCTTCTATGTTTATACTAATGTCTCACAGTTCTATGAATCTTTTAACACACATGCACCTTTATCGAAGCAAAAGCTGAGGAGCTGTGAGATGAGGTAACTTGGCTGAGATCACACAGCTAGTCTCAGTCAGGGACGAAACACACAAGCCTTTCTAACTCCCAAGCTCATGGTCATAGACTACAGTAATGAGAGATTTATTTGGCTTATTCTGTGATTCATTCCCTTTCTATGCTTTTTTTTTTTTTTTTCAGATTTTAATTATTTTTGAAAGCTACACAAAGGAAACAAGGTGGGATACTTTCCCCTCAAATTAAACCTCAAGGTCCTCATGCTTGTTAAGAAGGATGCTCAAGGAAGCACGAGCATTTCCCATGGGAAGCCCATGTCTGCTTTAGAGATTTGTCCCGTAATTTGGTGGACCGGTAGAAGCTGACAGTGTAGTGAAAAGGGGACAATCAGCTTCCTGACATGGGAAGAAAGCCTGGGAAGAGGTCAACTCCCTGGAGCCCCTGGGTGCCAACTGTGGGACAGAGCTAACAACTTCCAGAGGGAGCTGGGGCCAGCCTTTCCTCTCCAGATGGCTCATTGCAGGGTGGAGGGCCCCACAGTGGGGGGCTGTGGAAGGAGCTGTCCTGGAGGCAGGGACAAGCACTAACAATGAGGAACCCTTCTGATACCAACTGGGGCACAGCTATCCTTGAAAAGGAAGGATCCAAACTCCTGTCGCCTCCCAGCGGGTAGCTGTCTCTCACACCGCTCAGCGGACTCACCCAGCACTTCCTTTGATGTGAATAGTCACAAATACACTAGAAAGGATCTCACATGTGTTTCATTCTTTGGCAAAAGTGATTATACTAATTACTAGCATTTTTGAATGTGTGTCATTATAATCAAACACTTGAGGTGAATGCTTTTTTACCTCCTAAGAGAATTGGTGATACCCTGCACGTGTGGGACTGTATTAATGAGGGTCCAAGAATATAATTTAAGCAATTTTGGTGTTTTCCCCTGATGTATGTTTTTTCCTCTCCACTCACCTGAGTGAGGTGCTTGCAAATTCTGCAGCGACGTCACACTGTAGCCGTCATTTCTGGAACTTCTTGAATTTCTTGAACTCAAACAAATAAGTAGAAAAAGCAAATATAAAACCCACAAAGTTGGTTTCACTCCACATAACTATAAGTGGCTGCACTATATCTTACTTCTACAAGTAAAGTCTAAAAATAATGACTTTTCAAGAAATCTTATTTTAGTTTTTCTGAGATTGTAATTATGATAACGTTCAGTTTTATCTCGTCTCGTGTTGCTATCCTTAAAGACCTTGTCACAACTGCTAAGGGATTAAATGTCACCCATTTGGAAGCCAATCTTTGACTCAATGTTTCATTCTTTCTAAATCATCAAATGATTATAACATTATATACTTTTAAAAGAGCTTTGATACAGAAGTTATTTGTTCGTTAAAATAATTAGTCTTATTTTATAGCTATTGTCTTTGCTCAGGAAGCTGAGTGCCTTGCAGGTTGGCAGGTGGTAGATGGAAACTGGCCTCTGATTTTTTTTTTTTTGTCTGGAGCTTCACTCACGGTGCTATCTCCCTTTTCTGAGGGGAGACATTTATCTCAGTTACTAGGAACATGGGCACCAGCCATTTTCCTCCCTATTTCCAGCTGCCTCCTGTTCAGCTCTTTAAAACAAGGGGGAGAAGAGGAATGAAGCATCCAGAGGAGGACGGGCATAGGGGAATATGTGGAGGGGGTGGGCCTGGACTGATTTCTTCTACCTCCCAGGAATATTTTCTACTCACTGTTGTTCACGTTGGAAGCACCGTTTCTCGGAACGTTGGTTTTTTTGGTTGCTCTAGAAGACAAGATAAGGATCGGGAGAAGCTGAAAGATCAAGCAACCCACCTCCTTAAATTTTTTTTTTTAAAGATTTTATTTATTTATTTGACAGACAGAGATCACAAGGAGGCAGAGAGGCAGGCAGAGAGAGAGGAAGGGAAGCAGGCTTCCTGCTGAGCAGAGAGTCCAATTCGGGGCTCGATCCCAGGACCCTGGGATCATGACCTGAGCCGAAGGCAGAGGCTTTAACCCCCTGAGCCACCCAGGAGCCCCTCAAGCATCCCACCTCCTAAATGGAGTGGGGGGTGTGACAAGAAAACGTTTCGGAATCCCCCAGAATCCCCAGGGTCTCTCCTCCCATCTTCCCTTCCACTCGCTCTCTTCCCCACTCCTCATTCTCTTTTGCCTTTTCCTTAGTGTCCGTCTCTCTCCCCACACCGGGTCTGTGAATTTCCTGCCCTTTCCGCTTTCTTGTCAATGTCCCGGAGGCGCGCCTGGAGAGAGGATGTGCTTGGCCTCAGGTGAAACAAAGGATCCTGGGCATTGTTTAACAAACACTTAAGAAGTCAAGAGATTAGTGGCCGCAGTGTTCTGCCGTGCTTGTTCCTTGTCAAGTGATCACAAATAGTAGTACCTCCTCTTTTTACCTTTCGAGAGTGAGAGCAGGCAGACGGAGTTCTCTCTTTATCTCCGTCCTTGTGTCCACTCGCACCTGCGTCTCCTTCATCTTCCTTTTTATTTCTCTGTCTCCATCTATGTATCTGTGTATCCCATCTCAATCTCTCTCTCTCTCCTTCTCCGGCTCATTTGTTTACACTTTCTCTCTCCTTTCTCCAAAAATGGAAAAAAGAAAACTACGAGTTCTCTTTTGGTTTTAAATATCTAAATAACAAATTTTTTTTTCCTTTTTTTTCCCAAGGACCTGTAAAACAAGAGTCATGTAGTGGCACTTATATAAATAAGAGGTCGACATAAGAAACTTAACATTTAATAAGAAAATCAGAAAGTATAACATCTGGGCTGAGGAGGCTGAAAGATGTCTGGCTCCCATTAGACAAAATTCATCTGAGGAGATCCTTAATTATAAAAATCTGGATATCTGGTAGTCACTAAACTTGGGACATTGCCCCCATTTTAATAAACTTTATGTCAAAATTTATGGAAAATGTTCACAATACATAGTGATATTTGTGGTTAAGTATCTGTTATAGATTCAATAGGTAGTAATATGACAGGTCCTCCCATGTGTTTTACTAAAGGAAAATATAAAAAATCTGTGATAGTTAAGCAAGGATGGAAAACCAGGAACAAAATGCCAGATGAGTAGAATAAACTTCAACAAGAAGTCAACCTGCTATGTGAGTGAGAAAATGACTATTTAGGTTCTTTGAGTGTATGTTTAAGGCAATAATTAGAAGAGGAAAAAAAATCCCAAGTACTTAACACTAAAATTTATACTATTAGTTTAAGATTCTCTTAGGGGAGACTAAGATGAATTACGACTTTATATTAAAACTATTGTGGCAGAAATTATTAGTTGCCTGCCCAATATCTACTTGTCCTTTCTTTTTTTCACTAGAAGAACCTCAATATCGGTGAGTAACTATCAACCAAGCTAAAAAATATTCCCCAGTCTCCCTTTAGATATAGGTGTTAGTGAGATATAAGCCCAAGTCTTTACCCACGGGGCTTACTCAGCTGTAGGTGCCTTTCTTGTGCTTCTTTCTTTTGACTTTGACTTGGAATGTAGACATGATAAATGGAGAACAGTGACTATGTGTGACCCAGAGGTGGTTTTGAGACTTGGGGCCATGAACATGGTGAGCAGAAAGAGAGAAGAGCCTCGCGTATTGATTCCACAGTCGAACTTCCACACCAACCCGATACCGATGCCCTCATCTGCTGTGACAGCAGAAACAGAAACATTATCCCACGTATACATCTGTGTGTATATACAAAATGTTATCCCGTACATCATTTATATGTAATCAATCCAATCAATTCCCTCAATAGTTTTTCCCCATTCTTCAGCATTCTCAGTCATATTGTACTACTCTATCTTTTCTTTGTTTTCTGTATACTTAAACCTTCTTCACTGCTCTATAATTTCTTCTCTATTATGTTTATTGTCTGTCTCTCTTTGCTAAAATATCAGCTCCGCTAGGGCAGAGATCCCTGTTTCACTGAGGTATCCTGAGTGCTTAGAAGAAGGTCTGGCACATAGTAGTTACTTAGGAAATATTCATTGGATGAATGGAGGTGTTGTTACCTACAAAAAGGTCAGTGAAGTGCTTGGCAACACCTATTAATAAATTGCAAGCAATAGAGAACATACTCTTCAATGTATATGTGGGCTATCTGTCCTCGGATTTTATGGACAATGTTGGTTATTGAAACTCAAGGAAGCCTAAGAGGATGGGATAAGGACTACAAAATGGTGGCTAAAGAGGGCTGGGTGTAAGGGTTGGCTTAGAAAGAATTAGGACGGTTTAGTTTGGTCAGCCAAACTTAAAGGACGTGAAGAGGGATCATTCTTCAGATTCCAATCCTAAGTATCAGGGGTTGTCCATTTTAAGGTGATAGAGAGAAGTTTCATATAAATGTTAGGATACAATGTAAAGATATCAGTGCTGTCCACGTAGAAGTCATTGCCCTGACTAGCATATGTATGTCAGCACTGAATCTGGAAAGAAGGTTGGAGCATGGACACAGAGGGTTCCTCTTGGCTAGGACAGAGGTGAAAGTAAAGTCCAACAGGATGTACTGGGTGAGACTGTAGCTGGGTGAGCTCAACACAACTCCATGGGACCACTGGCAGAGGAGAGACAGAGAACGCGCAAAGAACTGGAGATCAGAAACAAGGCTCCAGTGCCAGGACAGAACTGGGAAGGGGTGAAGGGAGAGAATGGAGAGCTGGATAAGGAAAGGATGCAGGGAGACCCAAACCTGGAACTGAGGTAGGAGGCCAGTACCTACTGCCCCTGGGATGTGCTCTCCAAGAACAGGGAGGGTTAGAGCACGGACCATGTCATCATCCCTGCTTTGGGCTTTAACTATTCCCAGGGCTTGAGCAAGGCTGAGCATATAAGTGTGCGGTGGATGGCCCCAAGTCGAATTCTTGAAGTGCCATTGGAGCAGGGAACAGAATGCATGAAATGGCAGAAAACAAGTTTCAGTGAAAGGCATGGCCTATATCTGTGTCTTTAATTCGTGAACACTTCTGGTTCTTTACCATTTCAAAGAGAAGAGAAAACTTGAAATACAAATAACTCCTCATAAAATCTAAATAAGTTGAATCATTTGGGATTCCTAATAAATAATTCAAGGGAGCGGGGACGATCTGGAATGTATCTGTGACATTTTTGGAGCCGATCTCTATGGAACAATCACATCTCTCATGAACCTATTTTGGAGTCCCACTTGGAAAAGTATACCCAAGTGGAGAAACCAAGAATCTAATTGAGTTTATCAATTTGTGTTTTTAAGTGAGCTTGTAAAAAAAAAACTCCACAAAAAAACAAAACAAAAACTTTTCCCTATGGAGTGTTATTTAGTATTAGAGACACTACTAACGCACTTGTTTGTAATTGGACTTCTCCTTTGGCTTACTTTTTACATTTGTATAAGAAGAATTTGAAGAATCACATTGCCCTATTGCCCATTTTAAGGCCAATGCGACAAAACATTTATCTGCAAAATTATCTCACCACATGTCCCCAAGTTTGTTTCTATAAATGCCCTGACTTGGCATTTCTTTCTTTTTTTTTTTTTTTTTTAAAGATTTATTTATTAGACAGATGGATAGAGAGAAAGCACAGGTAGGCAGAGTGGCAGGCAGAGGGAGAGGGAGACGCAGGCTCCCCACGGAGCAGGGAGCCCATGCGGGGCTCGATCCCAGGACCCCAGGATCACGACCAGAGCCGAAGGCAGCGGCTCAACTGACTGAGCCACCCAGGCGCCCCTGACTTGGCATTTCTTATAGGCCATACTCTAAAGGAAGATATTTTGGCATCAATAAAACATTCCTTTGAGAAAACCATAACAGGATTGGTTTGTATGTATGTGCATAGATTATGTATACAGGCCTAGGGACCAATGAATTCATACTCAGAGCACTGGTATGTTTTCAACAATAAATATGTTATCATTAAAAATGGGGATTTTTCGGGGGGCGCCTGGGTGGCTCAGTGGGTTAAAGCCTCTGCTTTTGGCTCGGGCCATGATTCCAGGGTCCTGGGATCAAGTCCCACTTAGGGCTTTCTGCTTAGCGAGAAGCCTGCCTCCCCTTCACTCTCTGCCTGCCTCTCTGCCTACTTGTGATCTCTCTCTGTCAAATAAATAATTAAAATCTAAAAAAAAAAAAAAATGGGGATTTTTTGGCACCTGGGTGCCCACATTCTTGTTTCTAGGGGTGATTATTTGGTTTGAGGACAGACGTTTCTCTGGTAGGTGGTCCTGCCAATAACTTTCCCCATAGCCTTCATGCGAATAAGGTTAGCCCTACTTATAAGCCAGTACTGCGGAGAAATCAGTACTAGAAAAAGAATGATCCTTTTGCCAGTGGAGGAAACGAATACTTTTTATTCTTTATCTCCTTCTGGTCACGATGGATAAACGCATTAATTCACTGTGTACAAAGGACACGCAGTTCAAGTATTTACTAGAGGCATAAATTAAATCTTGAGCATAGTTCAGGTGGCAGGGCAACTTTCTTTCTTGAAAAAAGTAAAGGGGGGAAAGAAAAGCCTTAGATGCTCCTAATCCTGCCTGTTCATATTACAGTGAACCAATCAAGTTTAATCCATGTCAGCGTCGGACTTTACACATTTTCATGTTTGCTTCCTGTTTTTCCACGGACGCTGGCCTGCAGACCAGCCACAGTGCCTGTTTGTTTTTTTGTCTGAACAAATGTCTCCATTCTCACCAAAGGAATTGTGTATTCTTTACCCTTTCTCTTCCAAACGACCTGCCAAAGCTCGGAAGTGTCATGTTAATGTTTTATGGACAGACGACCCCAGCTGCTTCAGAAAATGGCAGGACCATGTCAATAATTTACATTGCTTTTCTGCTCTACTTTTCCTGGTGTCCGTAAAGATTCAACGGTGAAAAACCAGACAGCAATAGGGCTTCTAGGCAGTGTATCTGTCTCTAGAGCTTTGTCCACTTCTAATACTATTTTTCCCCTCTTAAATGAAAAAGTCAAGTCTTTTCTGTTTTCCAGTGCTGGTGGGAACCATCAATCTGTCTGCATACTGGGGGCGATGTTTCAAGTGGATTCTGTGGTTCAACTTTCACACTTGTTTTCACCTATTGGATTTATTCACTGCACTTCATAATAAGCAACATATTTTATATTAACTTGTCCATTAAGGATTCCATTCATAAATATCTTGGTTTCTCACGTTGATGAAAATATCTTGGCCCAGAGAGAATGCATACTTCTTCTGTGCCAGTTTGATAGTTTCATATAAAATCTGACACATTAAAGCCTCATGTATTTTTTAAGATTTAAAAATATTACCACGAGGGGCACCTGGGTGGCTTGCAGGTTAAGCAACTGCTTTCGGCTCAGGTGTTGAGCTCAGGTTAACGGGACTGAGCCCCACGTCCTGCTCCCTGCTCAGCGGGGAGTCTGCTGCTCCTTCTCCCTCTGCCTCCCCTCGCCCCCCCACCCCATTTGTGTGTGTGCATGTACTCTCTCTCTCTCTCTTTCTCAAATAAATAAATAAAATCTTTTTAAAAAGTTATCACTAATTGAACATAATAAAAAATAAATTAACAAAAAAATTATCAAACAAAATTTGCCTTTGGTTTAAATATAATGCAGTAGAAGGAAAAACTTGGTGGTCGGGGGCTCCAACTCGAGTTCTAGCTGTGTCCCTGACCTTTTTTGGAATCAGAGTCAAGGATCTCTGTTTCCTTGTCTGGGAGGCAAGAACGCTAATACTTGCCTGACATCTTCCAGGAGCTGTGAAGATAAAACGAGATGCTGTATGTAAATGTTTCATAAACAGAAGATCCTCTCAAATTTATAAAGGACTCTTGAATCACACATCCGGGGCCTCTATCAACCACCTTTCTGGGCCTTTGTGCTCTGAGTGAGCAGAAGTCCAAGTGGCAGGGCCTATTGGAAGCAACACAACTTTCACGGCTTCCGGAAGTGTTAAAATACCTCCCAAACAAGGGCGAACACAGTTTGTTGCAACTTTTTGTCAGAGAGCATGAAGGGGATTCTGTAAGAGAAACCGCTTCTGCTGGTTTCCTTCCCATAAAAGAATGCCTGACACCAAAGCCTGACCGCCTTTTTCTAAACTCTCACTCTGAGATATTAAAAGGCACATCATTTTTTTGAAGAATCTTAAACTTATAGCTCTTCGGTAAAGATTTTTAAAACAGGAGTATATGCTTTTCTTTAGGGATCGGTTTCCAGGGCAGGTTCCCTTCTGTGCAGAATTTAAAGCTTGGAGTTTATAAAACACAAATCTAGCCTCCACGAAGAGGGGAATATTTTCCACTCTGAAGATGCAACCTTGGAGTTTTGCTTCGCATATAGATTATTTTTATATATGGCACTAAGTATTTATAATGGAAACAAGTCTATAAACTTGAACACGAAAACTCGAATCTTGTGGCGTGTTTAATTGACCCGAACCTCAATGGTTTGTATACAGCAGAGTCTGAGATTCCCAACGTTATTTCTTATCAGGTTATTATCTCCCTTACTTAATGGGTTATTGCGTTGATGTGGGGATGGTAAGTAGTGAGGTTTAACTTACATACATCTGGCGTTTATAGTCTGCCTGATGTTACGGTTCTTTCTGGGCTTATCTCTCCATTGATGCAAGAGACTCAATCATGTTTTCACAAGCCACATAACTGCTTAAACAGGAGTTGCTCCATAGACAGATGTACAAGGACCTGTACTGCGTACTGTCTTGATGGGATGATTTTTTTTTCCTAAAAGATTTTCATAATATTTTCCTTTCAGCTGCTACGATGGCATGACTTAAAGCAATCTAAACTCTTGAGCCTGTTCAGCGTGAATTCATGAGGGGAGGGATTTCACGTCTGCAGGTGTCCGTTTCCTACCTGTAAAGTGAAGAGGCTGACACGGACAGTTCCCAAGGTACCGAAAGTGGATCCCTTTGTCTTTCTCATCACTCAGCTCAATGGCAGCTCCCTGATTCGTATGCCATCACTCCTACCTTGACTCTCTCACGTGCACTACCCCACACACCATCATAGGGAAATTATGCCATTCTCATTCTATTACATCTCATTTCCCTAGAATTTCCTTGCACCTTTGAAGTAGAAATTAGGCAGAAGCAGGAGTGTGGGTGGGTGTGTGCACGCACGTGCATGTGGACGTGTACAGAAATGGAAAGAAAGAGGTTTGTAAAAAAACAGGCATTATGTGCAAGTGGACAGAGTTTTCTTATCTAACCGAAGAAAAGGAAATGGGTTTATTGAACCTGCAAAGGGTGATTTGCGGAGCTCTGGAGAACTCCCTTATCATCTGCAAATGAGGACGCTGAGACCTGGGAGACCCACAGTCAGTATCTTGGAGAGGTAGTTACGGAGAATAGGGAAACTGTTTGGAGCTGGGGGCAGGGGGAGGATGTCCTTCTAAGAAGTAAGTGATGCAAGTATCATTCTTTACTCCAAGGCAATGACTTTTATCAGCTCAACCTAAATAATGTTACTAAGTAGATGCAAGTGTCATAACTTGTGTTTAACATTTTAAATAAGGAAATATGTGATCACAAGCGGAGTTTCTTATACCTCACTGATGGTTCATGTTCACCCACGTAGTCCGCGCTGGTGTCTCGCCGCACCACCCTCCCACTCACGTTTTCGCGGAGAGGGAAGCGGCCCTGGCAGTCATCACAGGGGTGTTTATCTTGCAGGACGTGGACGCCGAATCTCTCATGCTGCGGTGTTCCAACTGTTCTCTCTCAATTTTGATCTTGGCTTAAGAAAGGACCACCCCCCCGTCTGCCACTTGCAGACAACAGCGAACCGCTTACCAGGGCTACAGGTCACCAGGCCGCAGACGTTACCACTGTCTTGAACTGGGCGTGAGCCATAAAAGTAATTTCAATTTTCAACTAATGGAAAATAACCTATTGTTTAATTTTCTATGTTGTAATTTACTAAAGGCAGGCAAGCAAGAGGCTTTGCCTTCCCAGAGGGAAGCAGAAGGGATACAGTTACCAATTTGGGTAGCTTGTTATAACTTGAGAAAATTAAACCTAGATGAAGAATATTGATGGCTGCACTCAGAGAAAAATACAACGAAGCATGAATACTAGGTACGGAGGGCTTCTCGAGTGCTAAAACACGTAGTTTGTGACATCTCCCTCTTGAAGGAAGCTGGGCACTAAGAAATGTGCTCTGCGTTTGGCAGGAAGTCGCTGGCTCAGTCACCGAGCGGTTTGGTCCCAGCTGTGAGCTGATTGATGGCAACGCGCCGGAGAACACTCTTAGGGGAGCTGTTTACCCCCATCTTCCATCTGGAGCTGCTGGGACGTAGTTCACTGTGATGATGGCTACTGAATGAGCTGCACTGGCAGGACCTCCGTGACAAGGAAGGATGGTGGCTGGGGAACCGGCCCAGAATCAAAGGATGTCAGGGAAATGAATGGAGCTAAGCGCCAAACAGCCAACTCTTCTCAAATACGATGGGGTGGCAATTCCAAAGGAAAGACGGCGCACAGCTTTCAAAACTACGAGATGGGGAAATATTATGTTCCTTTGTTCTGTCCCTTGGAGGTTGCTTTCTAGAGATTTATTTCAGATCAAGGGAACATGCTACTTATGACTGAAATGTAATGACTTCGTTGACAGCTACCTATTGTTTATAATATATTTGACCACCTTCGATGATCAGTTTGGGGCAGGCATCCAGCATTTATCCAGGCACATTAACAACCAGTATAAGAGGTGCAGGTTTTCTAGGAGTCTGCAATTATTATGTATTAGATACAGGCAAAGGAGGTATCTATAGCTCCATCATTTAAAATACTTTTCCCCCTGTATTATGGAGGATCATCCAGAAAGGCCTATAAGAATACTATAGAAAGGACAGTCTCGAAAAGACAGTCCCCAAAAGCACCTGCGAGAGCTTGCCATATGCAAACACACAGTCCACCAACCACAGATGTAGCCGGAGTGAGTGCTAAGTATTGCAGGGACGAGAGGCTACTGTGGCAGGGGGGTGGGACGGTGCGGGGTGTGGGGTGGGGGTGGCGGGGGACACGTCTGGGAAAGAAGCCTGCAGGAGAGTGTTTAGAAAACCTCCGTGGAGGAGGGTTGTAACCAAAGCTTGAAAGGAGCAAGCGATGTGATTTTCTATTTAGCTTGTTTGAGGGGGAGGTTTACTCCGGACGGGTATGTATCCCGCTTTGGCATTCTAGTTTTGCGTGGTGTTATTATATCGCCTCCACTTTTCATAATGGAATCCATTTCCTTCTCCACAGGGACAGGTACAGAGCATGGGGTGGGAACATCCCAGAGATGAAAAATGTATGACTTTCAGGGAAGAGTGACCCCTTAAGCAAGATGCTGAGTTGGGTTAGAATTGGGGCAGTTTATCTGGTGGAATAAACTTTGTGAGCATTACTTGTCATTCCAGAGAAGAAATTCTTGCTGCGTTGAGACCAAAGTGATAGTTGAAGGTGGAGTTAGCTGCGTTGAGTTGCTTAAGATTGTGGCTGGGAAGAGGTCTGAAGGAGGAGAAGGTCAAGTTGTGAGAACACAGATGACGCATCTGTGCCCTTGGTTTTAATGCAAGCAAGGAGGGAACCAATCTGAGAGGTCATCCTTGTTAGGCAACACCTTCTTCTACGAAAGTCTTGTTCCTTTTGTTACATGGAGTTCAAGGACTGATTCTGTGATTCCTACTATCCTGGGCATGCCATGTTTTATCACTCTGTTCCCCCATTTTTGCACAAAGTGAATATAATATTTTCATTTTTTGCAATAAACTTCATTTTTTAAACTATGCTGGTTAGATCAAAGTAAGTGCTTTTTGGAAGTAAAATTGCAACATTGGCCATATTTGCTGTATGGGCAATATTTTTAAAGGTCTGCACTGATAGATATGAAGATTCTCATTAACTGAGGCAAGTACAAACAGGCTAGAAATAATTAACACTTGAAAATCAGTAGAAGGCACCAACCAAGCACTTAACTTGTATCCACTGCTTTGTATTTGCTTGCTCTTTAATGTCTCCTCAATCTCCAAAGATGTAGGGATTAAAATGAATTGAATCACTTGCCTAAGGTTGTGTAGTTAATGGAAGAATGAGCAGGGATTTGCACTCAGCTCTCTGACTGGACCCCCCTTCCCCCATTCCAATTACTCAATTTTACTTGGATTTTTACTACGTTTGATTATCTAGAGTTTGAGATTCTCATACCTTTGACATCCTCGGGCTTTTTGTTAGTTACCGGCTCCAGGGAAAAGAAAAGAAGGCAGAATATAAAATTTATCAAGCTTTTCCCATAGTACAGCTTCTGTACAAACTTTTGCTAATGAGGAAATTGAAACAAATGCCTGGAATTAGAAGTGTGGTTAATAACTGTAATTTCAATTTTTAAAATTCTCTCTCTGACCTAGAGAATTGTGACTCAAAAGCAAGAGTCAGTATGAAAAACCTATGCACTTGAAGTCAACATTTTAAGGGAATGGAGATTTTCCAGTTTTCCTCATGTTCTCATGAAGTGTGACCAGCATTATTTTATTAGTTACAAATATGACTAGCTATATTAAACAGTATTCTAAGGCACTTAGCTCAAGTTACAATGCTTTTTCACTTTTTTATTATAATAATTTTACTCAAAATTTGGTATTTATTAAATAAAATTTGTATAATGCCCTAATTGAAGTATAATTGACATATTAGTTTCAGATGTACAACATAGTGATTCTACAAGAATATATGTTATGAAATGCTCACTACAATAAGTATACTTTGTCACTAAACAAAGTTATTAAAATATTATTGACTATACTCCCTATGCTGTGCTTTTCATTACTATGACTTATTTTATTTTTTAACTGGAAGTTTGTATCTCTCAATCCCCTTCACCGGTTTTGCCCATCCCTCAACCCCCTCCCTTCTGGCAACCCCCAATTTGTTCTGAGTCTGTTTTTTATTTATGTTTTAGAATCCACACGTAAATAGAATCATATAGTATTTGTTTTTTTTCTCTCTGACTTATTTCACTTAGTATAATATCCTCTAGGTCCATCCATGTCACTGGGAATGACAAGATTTCATTCTTTTTTATGGCTGAGTAATATTTCATTACACATAGATACGTACACACACACACACACACCCACTCCCACACCTTTATCCATTCATATACTGACGAACACTTAGGTTGCTTCCCTATCTCAAATACTATAATTAAATGGTTCAAGTTACATTGAAATTATCCTTTTTAAGTGAGCTGCTGTTTCAATTAGTAAATGCCTTCTGAAAAATTTATGAAAAAGTATTTCTTCAGAAAGATTATGGAAGAGTTTAAATTTTGAGTCTATTTAGTATATTTGAGTCAGATGTTGCTGTGAGGTGAATTGTGTTACCTCAAACTATATGTTCATGTCCTAACTCCTAGTACATGTGAATGTGACTTTTTTGGGAGATTACGTTATCGCACATGTAATGAAATGAAGATGAAGTCATGTTGGATTAGAACAGCCCCTAATTCAATGATGATGATTCTTTTTAAAAAAAGATTGTATTTATTTAGTTGAGGGAGGGATCAAACAATTTACCTTGGTTCTTGGGCATCAGTTAACATCTGCAGAGTAAGAAGTAGTAGATTGTACTACTGTTATGAACCAATGTGTGGTCCAATCTCTGGGAAGACAGGAACTTGTTGGGAAAAGGGATGGTGGGCACATACCAACAAGGAGACACACTTATTTCTAAGATTTTGAGTCCCTGCCCTTCCCCAGCCTTGCTCATACTTTTCCATTTATAACTGGGAAAAAGGCCCTTCAGTTGAATGTCTGTTTGGTGATTAAACAAAAAACGACAAACAAAACTCAAAGAAAACTATTAAAAAGGACACAGCCATAAAAATCATTTAGGAAACCAAACACCAATAGAGTATTATATATACTTGGTGCTTTTGCATATGTAATCTTGTTACTCCTTCAGTAAAGTTCATTAGTTATAAAGGTCATGGACAACTTCCCCAATTTTTCTGTCAAGGGAACGGCATCAGGGATGTTTAACGACTTGACTGAGGCTACACGGCTTCTCATGTGCAGGATAAGAATCTAAACTAATCCAAGTGTTCTGACCATTGCCTCTCTTACACTACATGGCATTGAGATGAACTTCTGTCCACTCATCTAGAATATAAAACGTGTTACAGAACACATTCAGACTGAAGTAAAACTCAGTGTAAAAGGTGTAGAAATGGTTTCTTACCTACAGACTAGAAGCTTGACTCTGCCGAGTCAGATCAGGTCTATGGAATTCAGACATTTTTATGTATCAACTTGAGCATTTTACAAAAGGATCCTTTTGGAGTGTCTGAACCTACATTCAACTAAGGAGAAGTGGAAATAATAAACAAAAATATAAAGTGAACAAACATGCTGTAGGTTCTGATATCCTCAGTCTTTAGTATTTTACTCCGAAAGAGGTTGCTGATAATTTGTCACTGGTGGCTGAGACTTGTCTGCAGCTGGTCCTGTGGTACTCCAAGGAATTCCACTCCTGGCAGCGTGGTCGGCACTGCCCCAGGGCATCTGACTAAATTTCAGTATTGACTTTTGCAATGGACCCAACTACAGACCAAGACCCTAGGTCTTGAGCAATGGACACCCACAACGCTGACATACACAATGGCATCATGCATTTATTCTCTGTCATGCCCTAAATTGTGTAGTTTATGTTCACAGATGTCCTTCAACCCTTTAGCCAGGATAGAATGACTTACAGACCCTCTTCTCTTCTCAGCTTGTCTCTGTGTTCTCTTATATCCTAACCAAAGAAAGCTCACCTGGGATTTTTGTCCTAGCAAAGATGTATTGACATACAAAAATACCTCCCTTTCTTCTCTTCTTTCTCGTTTTCACATAGACTTTTTGGCTTAGTCGTGCTTTTAATAGACTTTTCCTTGCTCTTACTTTGACTAGGTCTCGGCAGGAAGGATGTTTCTGGTCACTGCAGTCAGGCTGTACTGAGAAAACTATCTCTGGAGGCTCTAAGTGGGTCATTACAGCCGAGGAAGAATTTCTTTTGCCATTTGGAAATCAGTTTGCTTTTTAATATATTTTATAGGATTCTAAGTCCATCTTAAACACTCAGTTTCTATTTTTTTTTAAAGATTTTATTTATTTATTTGACAGAGAGAAATCACAAGTAGGCAGAGAGGCAGGCAGAGAGAGAGGAGGAAGCAGGCTTCCCGCTGAGCAGAAAGCCCGATGTGGGGCTCGAACCCAGGACCTGGGATCATGACCTGAGCCGAAGGCAGCGGCTTAACCCACTGAGCCAACCAGGCGCCCCTCAGTTTCTATTTTTTATTCAGTTTTCCACTAAGACTATATTTGCCATTAAAGAACTTTTTTGTTCTTAAGAAATATCTAAATTTCCAAAATGCCATGCATTACAATTAAAGATGAAGTAGAAACCAAGACATCCATTTCCCTCCCCCTCCTCAAAATGATAGCGGGAGAGTACCCACTAGAGGGTGTCATTGAGCTGTAATGGCGTGATATGGCCGGCTCCCACAGAGCGTTTGTTGCCTGGCAGTCTTGCCTCTCTGGAATGGACAATGTGGGTAGTCCTGCTTGCAGGGGAGGGAGCAGTGATGTTTCACAGGTATTCTCAAGCTCCTAAGGGTCCAAATGGAAAAAAAGAGAGGGGTTTTGCATATCTTTAAATTTGATGAACAAACTCTGAAGATAAATCATTGTTCACAAACAAGCCCCCCCCATACACACAGACACAGACACACATACACAGACACACACTCTAAAACAAAACTTCATAAAAACCTAAAGGTACTGGGCTTTAGTAGAGATAGAGCTTTCTCTGAAACTCAATGAACTTAAGACCTGAAGTTTCGTTTCAGTCACACAGACCGATGCACGAAGATTCATGGAATCAAACATTTCCCTGAGCTTTACTGTGTGTTACTTACTCACTCTACATCACTGGTTTTGAGTGTAGAAATTCCGGTCTAGATGAACAGCAGTGTCAGATCAGACGAACGCTCATGGGGCACCAAGATGCCGTATAAACATTATCACAGGCTCTTTAAAGGTTCTCATTCAAGATACCAGTTTGTTATTTTTCTCTTGATCTTTGAGGGCTGTTGGATGTTATAATGATTCAGCATCAATGCGGATGTGTATGTGCTAGCCTGCTTCCTTTCATTAGATTTTCAAATAAAAGGAAGTCAGCTGCTGTTCTTAACGAAGGTGTCATTTTTGCTCACCACGGCTTTTGCATCATCAGTGTAAATACTGATATAGTGAAAAAGGCAAATAGGTTCATGTCTTCATGATATTATTTAAATAGACCTTGTGAGTTTCCTGCCAGTGTTCAGAGAACACGTGGGGTCAGTGGACCACACATTGCACGGATTCAAAACCCTTTCTTGAGACCTAGACCCATATGTGCAGTATTCTACTAGATAGCCTCTAGGCACTGTGAACTCAAGAATCCTAACTGGATAGTGGCCGGCTTTGCTTCCCTTCTGCCAAGTTGCTTCTCTTTCATTCTCCAAGTCACTTGATCAGAGACCTAGGAACCATCCTTTTCTATTTTGTTTTGTTTTGTTTTTGTTTTTGTTTTTTGGGGGGGCATATATCTTGAGTTTATTCTGAAGTTTAATAATTTGCAGCATACACCAATATCCACATAGGATTCTCTTTGTAGTAGGAATGGAAGATTATGCTTTTTTTTTTTTTAAGGTTTTATTTATTTATTTGACAGAGAGAGATCACAAGCAGACAGAGGGGCAGGCAGAGAGAGAGGAGGAAGCAGGCTCCCCGCTGAGCAGAGAGCCCGATGCGGGGCTCGATCCCAAGACTCCGGGATCATGACCTGAGCCAAAGGCAGCAGCTTAACCCACGGAGCCACCCAGGCGCCCCAAGATTATGCTTTTTATACGAGGATTCTTTCTCCATCCTCTCCCTTTTCAAACTGAGAATTTCTTATTGGACAGACTGGCTCAGTCAGAAGAACATCTGACTCTTGATCTCAGGGTAATGAGTTTGAGCCCCACATTGGGTATAAAGATTACTTAAACAAACATCCTTGATTATTCCCTTTAACCTCTTTGTGCTAATTAGTCACCAAGTCCAGTTTCTCAAATATACTTCCCGTCCAACCGTATCAAGATTGTGTTAGTTTTGGGGCGCCTGGGTGGCTCAGTGGGTTAAGCCTCTGTCTTTGGCTCAGGTCATGATCTAAGGGTCCTGGAATCGAGCCCCGCATCAGGCTCTCTGCTCTGCAGGGAGCCTGCCTCCCCACTCTCTCTGCCTGACTCTCTGTATACTTGTGATCTCTCTCTCCTTGTCAAATAAATAAATAAAATCTTAAAAAAAAAAAAAAGATTGTGTTAGGTTCAAACTTTCAGTAACTCAGACAACTGCCTGTAGCCAGTATGCCCCTAATCAAGTCTTACTCTTCTGTCCACCCTCCACATGCCTTCTAGAGTTAGCGTTAAAAAAAGTGAAGCTAGATAATGCAAACATGACCTTGGCTCTCTGGGTTAGAATAAAACATTGGAAAACAATTTTTTAAATAAAAATACTACATTCAGCTGTAAAGATAGTTGGCTCACATAGCCTGGCATATAGCAAGTTTTTAATAAAGATTTTTAAAATCAGCTCTACTTCCAAAGCCCTCAACATTTTACTGTAAGCATTAGGTGATATAGTCTTTATCTTACTCTCTGTTTTATTCCCAGGGCATAGCACAATATCTGAAACACAGTTGATGATTAGTAGCTATTGGCTTAATGATGAAAAGTTTAATCTCTATTATCTATAAACATAGACTTTCTTAGTTTTACTACCTTTCACATTTCAGTGTCTTAAATTCTTGAAGATGCTACTAATTACAGATGAAAAATATACCATAGTAGCTTAAAATATATTATCTAAACTGTAAAAAAAGATTAACTGCAATCAACCTCAACCCTCAAGTTGGCAAAGACGTAGTTCATTTTTAAAAACATACTTCTTCTGAAGTCCTAAAGGAACAGAAGTCTTAACCTGCCTATGGGTGCGCCTGAGGAGGGGAGGGGTGGGCAAAGTCCCTGAAAACTTCTGAAATTATTCGCCATATCCAGTGTACTTTTTTTTTTTTTTGTGATAAGGGTAAGGAGGGGAGGATCCATTGCTTTTATCAGATTCTCAAAAGAGATTTGTGCCCAGACAAGTAATAACTGTTGTTACAGAAGATGGCAAGCATCATAGTACCAGGGGTCACCGGGTTCCAGCAAAACTACAGGGATGTATCTTTCAGCAGGGAAAATTTTTGGAAGATGTCAAATCACACAATGAAGGCAATTGTCCTATGCTTAGGACTGGACTTTGAAAATAAATTATCTGAAGTCCATGACCTTGAACTCAAGTACCTGACCCCTGAACAAGAGCCAATAAATAAAATCATTGAGTCACAGTCCTGGTTTTATTCATGCTTCTTCAGTGTCCCCTGGATCTGCTGCCGACACTGCCCATAGATCCTGTCATGATCATAACCTTGGGTTTCATTTCTTTGGTGTAAGTCTCCTGACTTTTTCTTTCATTCTTTACACGTTCTCAATGTGATGCCTTTTATTTTTTTATTTTTAGGATAGAAATCAGAATAGATCTAAAAGCGGAACATCGTGGCTTCCCCATTTTAAAAAGCCTGAGTAGAAAAAAAAGGAGCTGTTCTGTGACCTTCTGACATCTTTTGAAAACATGTTTGTTACCAGAGTTTTTTATGATGTTCCTTTTGAACTTTGAATTGACTATGTGGATAGTTCAGTTGAAACTTAGTAAAATATTGTAAGATTCCCTTGGATGAAATACAGAGTCTCAATGTAAGATCACAGCCAGAGGGGACAGGAATCTGTAAAAAGACTAGAAACAATGAGGAGAATTCCCAAACTACCCAGAGTGGAAGTTTCACCTGGTGCCTTTGATCTGAAGTTTTATATGCATTGTTTGGGGGTATGATCTGAGTTAGGATCTGGGATCCAGTGTCTTCTCTACTGGGTGACCGTATGTCTCCATTTGCCCCAGACAATTCCAGTTTATACCAACTGCCCTGCAATCTTGGTGGTTCCTTTTGCACTCTCAAAAGTACCTCGGTTTGGACATGCTCTCTCTGGCTAACAATGCGGAGTCTACTGATGCCTCTAGAATCAGGCACCGGTTAAAACCAAAAGTGAACCATGGAGACAGCATTACGCTCTTTTTTGTAGAGGCCCAGAATCTTAGCCTAGGGGAAATGCCATAGATGGTGTTGCCTTAAGATTCAGCATTATATTGGAGACACGAAGCATGACCGCACAGAATAACCTGACCTCATCATTCAGTGTGTTTTTGGTGGACAGCCCTTGGCTCAGTGGTCTGTGCAACAGGGTTATGATCAAGATCTTGTCAACAGAAAATGGAGAAATGCCTCGATGGATACTGTGGTTGGCCTTTTTTCATGTGATGTATTTCATTACCACGTGTGTGAAAGTTTGCTGAATCAGCCCACATGAACTGAATCCCTGATAAGGATGTGGGGTTACGAGGGGGTACCCAGGTGCTCTGGGCCCTGTAACTGATAAGGAGCGTGTTTTAATCTGGTTTTTCATTTTTTCTTATGTGTAGCTTTTGTGAATAAAAAGTAGAATCCTCTATTGAAATGCATCAAAAAGTAAGGATTGCCAAACACTTTAAAAATAAGGCAGGCATTGCAATAGGTTAATGAAAACAGTAGCCTTTGTCTGGTTTGGTGCCTTTCTTTCTGACTCTTTACTGTGGAGATTTCTGGTCATTTCCTTCTCCACTTATGGCTTCAACAGAGACATTTTGGGCTTTTTTCTTTCTTGGCTGCTCATCTGTTGGTCTCTGTTGGAGTACGTGTAGCTCTGGTGTGTGAGTGTCCTTTGTTCCACTTCTCCCTGTGGCTACGCTTGTCCCTCAGCTACTCCTGCTGAATGAGGCAGACAAATAGGTGAGAAAGATGTGGCTCCTCTCCTCTGATGGTCTAAGACCCACTTTATGTGTTCCTTTGTTTCCTTCTGAAACTAGAAACAAAAAGGACATTTCATTTCAGTGGAACTCTGTGTCTCAGGATGTCAGGTAAGTTTTACTCCCCCCTTTTTTAAAAAAAAAATTTTGAAGAAAGATTTCTAGACCCTTGTGTGTGTGTGTGTTATGGTCTGTCACTGGAATTCGCGTACAGTAAAATTTAGGTTCTAGCAATAAATCTTAGTCACAGACTTTTCAGAAACAAACTACTTTCTGACACAGAGCTTCTGGTTATAGGACTAGATTTTTAAAATAGCTTTTAAAATGGTTTGATTTAAATACGAGTTTTGAACAGATTGAATGCAGTTTTATGATGAATACTTCGTTTTCTTGTGTGTACAGTTCATACCCTACCAATAGCCGGGAAAATATTCCTTTCTTTTCTTTGGCTGTGGCCCTGCTTAGTCATTCTCTACAATACATAACAGCTGTAAAACCTCTGACTTAGCATTATCCTCATAGGCAAAGTGTTTCAGGAATAGAAGAATCTTCAGGAAAAGAACAGTTAAATGTGGGATCTATTGAACGATACCTAGTTACATGTGTTCTTTTTCTTTTTTTTTTAAAGATTTTATTTATTTATTTGACAGATAGAGATCACAAGTAGACAGAGAGGAAGGCAGAGAGAGAGGAGGAAGCAGGCTCCCTGCTGAGCAGAGAGCCTGACGTGGGTGGGGCTCGATCCCAGGACCCTGGGATCAGGACATGAGCCGAAGGCAGAGGCTTTAACCCACTGAGCCACCCAGGCACCCCTACATGTGTTCTTTTAATGAAAGACGGGTTAATGTACACTGAGAAATGCTAAGAGGTGGAGGGACCCTACGCAGGCTTCCCTCGTATATTTGCCTATATAGGAATCTTGTCCATGGGATATGTCTCTGGATTTGAATATTTCATGAGAACAGAGGCCCAGGGTAGAGATTTGGGGAAACGCTGTGTTTGTTCTATGGAGAGAAAACAGTTGTGGTTGCATACCTGGGACAACCTCTGCATGTATCAGAATGGGACTGTGTGTGTCCATGCACGCATATATGTATTGGCAATAAACGCTTGGCCGTGGGAGGCACTGTTCTATCGGCACCCTATCTGTATGTGTGGATTGATGCCTGCATGAGGGATGAGTCTGTCACCCCATGGGATGGGGATGTCGGTGGGTGTAGACGAATATACTTTATGTCGGTAGTTCCTGTGTAAGACAAGGTGAGAATCAGTTTTCAGCATGACTGGTTTCAGGCCAGCAGAAGATGGTGGCTGGCATTTGGCCAAGATGACTATTTCCTTACCAAATTACATCTACAGATAGGCTGGCATAAAGAACGTGCATTTAAAAAATTGCAAGAAAGTTAACTGTGAGCTTAGAGTAGAGATTGGAGCTGGGTTGAAGGGAACATGTGTAATGGGAGAGCCAGGGCCTCCAGCACCACGGGGAACTGCAGCTTCACGGCTTCAAGTACGTGAGATTTGCATAGGCTAGAGCGGAATCAGTCTTATTTCCCTTTTGCTTAGATCGGGCGATGACACACCAATTATCACTGGTCAAATCACTTAGCGTTCCAATTACCATTCACTCCAAAGTGGGTGCTTTTGATCTGAACGCCTAGATCAGAGGGTAACTTGGAAAAGGATGTTTGGCTAATGGCTAAGGGCTCTCCCCTACGCCTCCTTCTGATAACAACGCCGCCCTCATTGCATGCTTTTGTCCGGCAATAAAAATACAGAATTTCTTCCAAGGCGAAGCAAGTAAGTTATTTGACACAGGGCTCCCAGTGCCTTATCCCTGATGAGATCTCCGTGTCCTCCTGTATTTAGAACTCCTTCGGGTCGATGACAGATTATACAATCACAACTGAATCCTGGGAGGAATGCTTCCTAGATTATCACCGGTTTAAAAGCAGATCCATGTCATGAAGGAGACAGAGTTAAAGTGACCTGAGTGGAAGCTGACAGGTCGTGAAGGTGAATTAGCTGCTCTGGTGTCAGTGGGTGCAAATCAGTGTGGGGGGTGCGGTGACCAGGAAGGAAAGGTCTCTTCTGGGTTAGCTGCTGGGCCAATTAGGTGCTAATGGCGGCAGAGAACTATTCTTTTGGTGGCGCAAGAGGCCCGCTGAGATCGGTGTCGGTGGGATTGCAAAGATGAACATTCGGTCCCAGTGTGGAAACAAGAGATGCGTTTTAACCTTCTCCTTTCACAACATGTCACAACGGCACACAAGCCTTTGCTGGTCCGTGGAAGTTTAACTTGCCTAAGGACCTCTGCCTTCATTAAAAACAAAATATGTCACCTCTTCCTTGTTTTATCTTCGTGTGTTTTCCTTCTTTTATTTTATCTTATTCAGCAACATGTAATTCAGATACACCCTCGAAAGGTTTGCTTTATAGTGTGATGTGGGTTTTGAACTCTATTTTTCCATCCCTCCATCCCTCCTTAGAATATTGGATGTCAGTTCTTCTAGGAAATAGCCTGTGCTCTAATCCTAAAGAAATACCATAGATGTGATTAAAATTTGGTAATTCTATTTTAAGGTCACACATTTTTCAAAGGAAGATTAATTATTTTACCTTTTTCAATTAATGTCTTACATGTTACTCAAATAAAACCAGGAATTAGATGCTATAAACCAATTCCACAACAAAATGCGATCTCTAAAGTAAAATGTGTGTGGTGTTTCCCATATGCTAAGATTTAAGAGCGTGTAGAGTCCCAAGAGGTTTGCTTTTAAGTAAAGCCCTGGCCAAGGGGGTAAACCCTTTCTACCTTGAATTTCTTTATCTACTGAATGTCTTTTGCTTTTGTACCATCTTGGCACTCAACGTTACAGAAAGGAATATGACAAGGACATTGATCTGACAAGGAGTAACAGGAGGTATGAAACTGAGATTATTGTGATTGTTAAAAAGGACCAAAAAGAAGACGATGCTTGGGTAAGAGGAATGAATCAAACCCCTGCCCGCCCACCTCCCCCCCACCCCCGTATGCACACATGACACAGACAGAAACAGGTCCTCTTGCAGGGGGGAGGGCGTGGCCCTTCCTGCCACCTTTTATCAATTCCAGGAGTACACAACCTACTCCATGTCCTCATTCTGGGCACATTTTTGTAGCGTTTAGGAAAGAATACTTCTTTCCTCTTGGAAGCTCATAAAACATTTGATAAACATGGGGCATCTTTTTGGTTAACTGGGTGGAGATGGTTTAAAAAAATTCAAATTCTTCACAAATGTCTATCAAGCAATCTATGGAAACATTGTTGAAGGGGCAAAGCTGCAGGCCTCTTCAGAAAGGGTTCCTCTCCACTGTTTTTCTGCGAGGTCCCATTTACCTGTGTTCCATATGTTGCCTCTGAATAAGCCAAAGAAGCTATATTCCCACTTCAATGGGAAAGCAAGAACATTAGTCATTCTCTAAACTTTGTCCTTGGCCCCGGACACCTGATAAAACCTAAGAAGAGCCAGACCCCAGATATGTTCCAGGACGCTAGCCTCAAACAAAGCTTGGCTAATTCTGGAGTCCATACCCCAAACTTTGGTAATTTATAAAATAACATCTATTCCCCTGACACTCACCTTTGATTGGCCTGAAATTCCCAAAGAACACCTACTCTAGACCCCTTTTCTTTATAAATCCCTAACCCCAAGCAATGACAAGACTCATTCTCCTCTCCTTTCTGAGTCTCCCAGACTTCCCCTCCCTCTGCTCTTCTCTGTCTGTCACTCACCCTCTTCAATAAACTGTTTCCACTTTCTCTGGCTTGTGTTTGATTGTTATCCTGCAAGAAGCCAAGGACCTTCCCCTGGGTTCTGCGACCCAGCCAGCCTGCATTGCTGTCATCTCATACAGTTCCTTTGTAGCATTCCCAGGAGAACGCATATTATTACAGATTGCATTCTAGAAAATAATAATTTCAATGAAAAAAAGAGGGAGAGGGCTAAGTGCTTTAGACCTACGGTAAGGAAGTTACGTTTTCTTTCAGAAATTTCATGAACGAGGGTCTTCCAAAGAGCTCTAAGGGAAAGCTCTGAGCCCCAAACATTAGGGAGTAAATCTGCCATTCAATCACATCCATTTCTGCTCAAGAGTGAAGAACTTCCAGTCACTTTTTATATTTATTGATTGATTGGTCTTTTTATTGAAGTGTCGCTGACGCACAATGTTACATTAATTTCAGGTGTACAACACAAGGATTCGACAAGTCTGTATAACGCTGTGCTCACCGCGAGTGTGGCTACCATCTGTCACCACACAAGCCCTCACAGTTTTGTATCTTCCACTGCTGTGAAGACCAAAGTACAAATCACCTCAAACTCAGCAACCCCATTGTAGCAGAACTTTTTCTTAGCTCTGGCCCAAGCCAAACCGCATTCTAATCTATTGTGGTTAACATAATGCCACACATCCCTAATTAATTTCTTCTGTTGTATCTAGTCCTTGTTATGAAAATTTAAGCCTACAGAGAGAGACAGCTGGATTTTTTTTTTTCTTTTTCCTCTTTCTTTTTTTGAAAGGAGAAGCAAGTTTTCATGACAGACAACATGTGGTAAGTTGGGTCATTCCAGGAGATACAGACAATCAGGGCTTGGCAAAGACCGCCGAAGGGATTGGCAGACTCCATGCCAGAAACTGCTAGTCTGTGTGCTCTGGAAGGGGAAAACTCTGTCGATCTCCTTCATTTCTGTTCTTGCTTTTGTGGGCACTGTCGAGAGGAGGGCGTGGGGACTTTTCCTGAAGCTTGGTAAGGAGCATCCAGAGAGCACAACAAGGAAAATGAGAGAAAATATTGGAGAAGGGAGACATTGGGAGGAGAAATAGGGATGACCAGAGGTCTGGGAAAAAGAAAAATCCTCAAAGCAGGTTGTCATTTCCTGTATGTATTGTGGTGAAGAATTTGGGGAGCTCTTGTACCAACACATTTTGGATGCTTACTTTTTTTCTGTGCTTTTGACAATTTCATCTTGAACTTCCTGTCTTCTTTGTTGCTGGGAGCTGCCGGGCCCCCTCTGTGCTGGTCAACACACAGTCTGTTGCCGTTGTCACTTGCTCGTCATCTTCCTGTGCACTGCCATGGGCATTCACATCTTGTCAGCCTCGTCACTCCTCAGCACCTATCAACATTACACTTGTCACCTCCTTGATAGACGCTTTTGGAAATTGGTTAACATTTCACTTTTGCTTTAAACCATGTAAGAGTGTCACCTTATGGACCAGGTAGAAAAAAATTGAATTAAGAGATTAGGAAACAGGGAAAATGAAGATCACCAGAAATAAAATTTTGCCATGAAAGTGCTAAGCCTGAAGATTATTAAAACCAAACTGGATAGATGAAAAGTGACCCCAACTTATCTTTCCATAAAAATACCATTTTGGGTGTCTATAGTCTACTTTATACAATCAAGTCATATAGCTCAGTTGGAAGCATTGTCCATCTACCCAGAAGCAGAAAGTTAAGTATGAACAGTGATCACCTCTGGGTGACAAAATTATAGGCAATTTTGTTGTTTTTAGAAATATTTCTTTCAGTTCCAAATTTTCCACTCTATGAGCATTGAAAGATACTACTCTATTGTTATAAAAGAAGGACTTTTATAATCCTGAGAAGTTGAAGAAACAAAACTTATTAAAGTAGTATATACACAGTGCAATTTTGTCACATGCTATCATCATATTTTTCATCTGTATCACTACTCAGTGCTTTTGGTAGGGTTGGGGGAGAGGAATAACACAGCAGTAAACTCTTCTGTGACTAGCCTAAATGCATCTTTTTGCCAAAGATGGGTGCCACCATAATATTTCCTGAGGACCATCAATTTTCCTTCTTCTACAACTTGCTATTGACTAGACTGTTATCCCCTTCAGGCCAATAATTATTTTATTTTTTTTCACTTTCAAGACTCTGATGCAGTGTGTAAGATACATAGAAAAAGTATTTTTAAGTAATTTAATGGATGCTTTGAAGCCTTTGAATAACATTTTAGGATTCTGGCAGTCTAGAGCACTTTTATAAAAGGAATCTGTATACTTGAGCTAATGTGAGTCACAGATTTTGTAGTATCTCCAAAGAATTTGTCACCACCTGGACATCATATGTTTATCCTGTATATTTGCTGCTTGCTTTTCCTTTCCCACCCAAGCCAAGTAGAAATCAAGTAAAAAGTGTCGTCCCAAGATGTCAGGGACATCTTTTTTTCAATGTGCCAGTTTTGTGGCCCTTCTGTCTCCAATGGTGTCTACTAGGTATGCAATAAAAATTTGTTGGATAAATGAATGGAGTATCCTTCTCTAAATTATAACTGTAAGGAATCTTTGCAGCAAAAATAATTGGCATATATAAATTGTACATTAAAGGCAATAGAAATCATTCACAATTCAGTTACCCAGAGAGAATCACCATTAGACATTTAATGTGTTTCTGAGGTTTTCCTATGTATATAATATAGAAAAGAGATTATAATTATAAAAAATGAATTATTATTTATACATATATAGTTATATAACACATTTTCTCCCATTTTAAATATGAGCTGGACATCCTCAGTTGCAATGGTTGTGTTGGGAGTTGGTTGGACAGTTAGGTAGTCAAGGCCAAGGTCCCCAACCAGAAAACAGGGAGCCAGGGCAGCTAAGATAAAACAGCCCTAACATCCTGTTTTGCAGCTTAGACAGGATCACACTAGCTTTCCATTTTTGCAGACTTTGCAAAAGTGACTTCTACAAAACATCTAAAATAAGACAATTACCACAAGGTATTTGTCCCTATCACTGGTAAGGGGCATTTAAGACATAAGCCCCAGATGTCAGCAAAAGAAAGACCATCAGAATGGAGACATGAACCTAATAGGTAGACAGATACATGACCGAAGCCCTGATTGGCATGACTCAGCACACACTGATTGCTTAAGATAGTTCTGCAAAAGAGCTCATAAAATCCCCTAAACTTAGAAACTCCAGGGGCAACCCTCTTGGGCCCCTCTCCCTCTCTGGGAACTTTGCTTTACAGCCCACCACTCTGCATCTAGTCTACCTCTTCATTCTTCAAAGTGGCGGGACTAAAAATCAGGGGCACTAAAGGCGTGAGTGCCTGCAAAAGCTGACAATATTTCATGACAATGTTTCGAAGTCTGCAACATGGGTTTGTGTTTTGTGGAAAGAGCAGAAGTTTTGGGATCAGTCCAGTTTTGAATTCTGGCTCTTCTATTTACTACCTGTGTAATCTTGGGTAGACGACCACCATTTCTGTAGTTTTGGGGTGTAGAAGAAAGAAGAAAGGAATGCTAGAGAAACAAGGAAGAAGAGAAAGGCGACAGTCCTGCAAAGGCGGGAGAGGGAAGGCTGGTAACTGGATGCCGCTGGATTTCAGCACCACACCCAGCTCTTGCAGTGCACGGTCTTCTCCTCTGCCCAACACCTCCGGCCCAGATGGGGTGGCTTTCTGCTCAGTCTCAAAACCTTCTGGGCTCTCAGCTCTCATAGTCAATTATACACACATCACAGATACAGGTTTTTTTTTTTTTAAGATTTTATTTATTTATTTGACAGACAGAGATCACAAGTAGGCAGAGAGGCAGGCAGAGAGAGAGGAGGAAGCAGGCTCCCTGCCGAGCAGAGAGCCCGATGTGGGGCTCGATCCCAGGACCCTGAGATCATGACCTGAGCCAAAGGCAGAGGCTTAACCCACTGAGCCACCCAGGTGCCCCCTCAGATAGATACAGTTTTAAACACAATCATCTTTCCTGATAGATCAGTGTCTTCAGAGGGTTCTGGTGTTGATATCTCACCACACTAGCCTTCTGCTGAGATTATGAGGTAACATTATCAGCAAAGAGTGATTTATGTCCCCCCCCAAAAGGAATGCCTTTTTTTTTGCACCAGTTTTGCACCAGTTGCTTTTCTGCCTTAGTCATTCATATTTTTGAAGGAGTTCATTATATGCCATTTCATTTGTCAATAGCTTAATCATTTCCTTCTCTTCTTCTCTCTTCTCTTAAAACCTTAAACACTTAGAACCACATGTAATTTTAGAATGTGTTTTTCTAGGGCATTAACTAGCAGGCCATTTCTTTGGAGCTATACATACTTCCTATAAGTATAGCTAATAGCGGTGATCTGTGCCGTGTAATTTTTTTTTAAAGAATCTCAACCCTTCCCCTCTCCTCCACCTTAGTCCAATCCCCAAAATATCCCTCTGGAGTCTGAGTCATTGTAATTTAGGATCCTTTTTGAATATTCTTTCCTTGAGATAAATGTTATCTTAATCAAATAAGTATCTACCATCCTGGTGCCCAGATACATTTTAGAGCCATTACGTTTGAATGATTCATCAAGAAGCAAGTTATTAAAGCAGACCTTTTATTTTAGGGTCTATTTTATATTCAGAGGTCTCACTGAAGTTCTTTCCTGATTAAGGTATTAGGTGGTAACAACCTCTCGAAATAGTTTGTGCAGGGAAAATCTTAGGATGACATTCTACTTGTGCAAGTGCTTCAGACAGATTTAAAGTTCTTCCCCACAAAAAACCTTCACTCTTCCAGTGGAAGCCATGTGCCAAGGCTTTAAAAGGTTAATGTTTTATTTGGCAGAAAACATAGATCCAACTCTAGGACTTTCACAATAGAAGCTTTCTCTCTTTTGAGTCCTTTGTTTTTGCTCCATTTTCGGGAAAGGAAGGTTCTTTCCAAGAGGTGACAAACTGACAAAATGGCCACCAGTGGCTCCAGGTTGATATCCTACCAATGGAATAGTGATTCCAATCGAAAGAGAAGACGTCTTTCTCACAAGCTGCTGTAACAGTTTTGGACCTACATCTCATTGGTCTAGCCTGAGTGGTATGATAAACACACAGAGACACACAGACATAGACGCACAGACACATAGACGCACACACACCCCAAATCACCAGATTGCCTGCTGGTCAAAGAGAGGCTCATGACTCAAGCTCAGCCAACCATTTTCTTTCCTAGGAACCTGAATCATTTTGTGGAGACACACAAGACAAAGGTAGGAAATGATTTGGGATGATTCAGTCTTGATGATGTGTTTTTGGAGTGGAGTTGTTGGGGTCTGGAGCTGATGGCCAAGAAAGTATTCTAGAGATGTCTTTGGTGCAAAAAGGTGGTTTTATTAAAGCACAGGGACAGGACCTGTGGACAGAAAGAGCTGCAGCACAGCCCCACAGTTGTGAGGTAACTGATTATGTACTTTGGGCTTGAGGTTAGTAAGATAAGGGAAGTTCCAAAAGGACCTTCATATGCTAAAGAAAACTTAGAGGATCCTGGAGATCTTGCTGTTAGCAAACTAAGGTAGTTTTTCCCTCTAGCCAGACATGAATATTAATAAGACAATTGGGAGCTTCCTGGAAGAATGTTGTACTTTACCTGCCTGAAGTATTTGTCAGTGGGCTGCAGGTTATAATGAAGTTTAATTTTATCTACCTTTCCTTCTGCCTTTGTCTCCCACATCAATGGCACCCCAAAGATGGCCCTTAGGTTCAACTTCCTTCTAATAGCTGAAGGGCTGCTTGGTGGCAGCCTTCTGGTGTGCCCGGGACAATTATGTTATGTGAAAACAGCACGTTTTCAAACTCAGACAGCCAGTGGCCTTCCAGTACAGCAAAAAATTGTGAAAAATACCTAACTATCTTTTTTTTTTTTCCTTTTAAGTAGGCTCCACACTCGGCACAGAGCCTAATGTGGGCTTGATCTCATAGACCTGAGCAGATATCAAGAGTTGGATGCCTAACCCACTGAGCCACAGGCATCCCTATAGTGTTTAAAGTAAGAGAATGAACTTACAAAATTTCATTAGAGTTACTGACAGAATCTTTTCAAGACTAATTGTTTTTAGGACTTGGGACCCAGACTGAGAGGTTACTATTATTTTTCTGGGCCAGATTTAGAACATTTGTATCAAATTCAAATCAATGTTTATTTAATTAAAAATTAAATAATTATTACAGAGAAAATGTCTTAGGTTAATAAATTTTAAACATTTGCTCCAAAGCATAATCAAACCAATTTTCATTAAAATGGGATGATAATGGGATAAAGTATAATTCATTGCAATATATTTGTATTTCTGGATCCCTGGTTTTAAACTGATTAAGATGGAAAATAAATGTCTGCCCACTCTGCTCACACTCACATACAACCAAACCCATCTGAAGGGTCATTACAAAAAAAGATGGTACACAGGAGAAAAATAACCCTGAACAGAGGTTGTTAGAATATTAGTATGACACAAAATATAAAGTGGAAGTCAAGATAACCAATTCTCTTACAAAGGAAATACCAAATTGTTCTATGCCATTTTTAAATTTATTCTTCAGTCTGATTGCTTCTTTCTGGGATGTTCATGCACCATCAAACATTGAGCACCGAATTGCTATACTAAGTCAAATGCATTATATTCTGTTGTCAGCTGAGCAGGAAGGCTTGATACGCTTCCCCCAATGGCACTGGCAAAGGTGAGGACAATCCCATCATCTTCCGGTAGTCTGTTATGTCTTACATTCATAGATCAACTCAAAGTCTTTTAAAAATTACTTCAAAAACTTCCTGTACAAAGCCATATATATTTATTATTCTCAGTAAAAAAGTAGGACTCTGCATTTTATTTTTAGTTTAGTTTAACATTATTTGAGTATCTGATATGGGCTAGACATTGTACTAGGAGCTGGAGATGGCAACATGAGGCAGATACCCCTGCACTTTGGTGCATGATTTTAGTTGATATTTTTTTATATGATTTTTTAAAAGATTTTATTTATTTATTTGATAGACAGAGATCACAAGTAGGCAGAGAGGCAGGCAGAGAGAGAGAAGGAAGCAGGCTCCCTGTGGAGCAGAGAGTCCGATACGGGACTCGATCCCAGGACCCTGAGATCATGACCTGAGCTCAGAGGCTTAACCCACTGAGCCACCCAGGTGCCCTGTTTTAGTTGATACTTATTGGACTTTTTGGGTATGAGTTGCCTTTTTTTTTTCTTTTTAAAAATTTATTTATTTGAGAGAGAGAGAAAGACAGGCAGAGGGAGCAAGATTCCCAAGCAGATTCCACGTCAAGTGTGGAGCCCCATGTGGGGCTCGATCCTCTGACCCTGGGTTGGAAGTTTAACCAATGCAAGGCCCCCTTGAGTTGCCTTCTCAAGTAAAGATGTTTAATAGATAGTTGCACCTACAGCTCTGGAACTCAGAAGCAAATTCTAAGAAGCAGATGTGGAGCTGAGAGTTTTCTGCCTTTCCATGTGGGTGCCACTGGAAGCCCTAGATGTTACTGAGATTGTCTGTAGAGATCATTCACGTAAGAAAAAAAGAGAATGAAGAGCGGGATGTAGGCAAATTGACACTGGGGTTGGAGGGGTAAGAGCTGTTGGAGGGACTGAGGTAGGGCCAGGAGAGAGTGGTGTCTGCCTGTGTGCGACTGGAGACACTTGGTTGCTGCTGGGTCACTTGGTTGGAACATCCCCTCCTCGGGGGCTGAAAAACAGGGTGAACAGCAAGTAATCTTGTGAATTTCTTAGCAGAAAGCGGCTGATAGGACAGGAAGTTTCCATTTCTGGGGAAATCCTACTCTTAACATGCAAGTCAGCAAAAGCCCCCCTTTTCCTTCTAGCTCACTTTCTGTTTTCCGTGCTCTGCCTCACCAGCTGACTGCCTCTCGTCTTACCCTTTCTGAGAACATCTGTCACAACTAACACAACTGTTTAGGTACGGAGGAAGCACAGCTCTTTGGAAAGAAAGATAATATTTTTTAAATTATTTTCAATGCTAAAGACTTTGTTGAGCTCATTTACTGAAGACACATTGTTCTGATTGTGTAGGCATCTAGCGTTCCTCCATGATTCATGGTTCCTTGACTGGATTATGCAGAAGCTCTCATCTCTTCCTCTACATGCCCTTGGCAGCCCTGGATGGAGAAAGATATAATGAACGTTTCCTCCACTGCCTCTGAGGAAAAGTTCTTCCCTATTCTAAACTCTCCCCAGAGCTTCCCTCCATGGCTGAGGATATAAACTTTCCTACCGATTTGGAAGCCAGAGCAATGACCAGTTATCTCATCTTTATTTTCCATGCTATATGGATAACTCCGAACCAGAGACAGTTTAAATACATAAACGGACAAGTGAGAGTGGTTTGATCATGTATTCAGTGGTACCAATGACACAGACTACATATTATAGAATGGAGCATATTCCCATTAGCTCACATACTCTGTCTGTGTAGAATCAGAGCTTATTGTTTTATTGGTATCACTAAATCAAATCTTGACTTCAGCCTCAAAAATGTTTGAATTCATTTCCATATTGACTCTAGTGCTACGAAAGCTGTCTGTAATCTTTGCGAAAAGAGCACTTTGATATAAGGTAAATGTCATCTATGAGCATAAACTGCTTTTTTTTTTTCCTTCCTTGGGTTTTATTTTGGAGGTGAGAGTAAGCCACAAAACAAGAAAATACCTGGGAAAAGCTGTAGTGTCAATTTTAGGAAAAAGATTCCTTTCACAATATAAAAACATTTTTCTTTTGTGAGGACTATTGAATCTGTGTAGTTCTCTGCGGATTAGGTACGCTTTCAACCTGCGATGGGAACCTTGAAATGTAGGATTGGCAGATGATTCTTCTTGTTTACCGTCACTGAGTAAACAAACACAATACTGCCTGGCATCTTTGAAAGACTAGCATGCATATTTACACTATAATTATTAAGGATTTGTTTCCTGTGGCTTTTCTACAACGATGGGTTTGCATTTCTCCACAAGGTGTAAAAAAAAAAAAAAATTAGCCCGAAACAAAAGAATAAGGACAGAACAATATTTAAAGCAGCTTTCACTTGCAAAATGTTGATGTTGTTTATGACTTTAGATATCTGGATGTTATGAGAAATCCGGTATCTCAAGTATCTATTTTTTACTTTCTCTTTTATTCCTTTTTTCACTTTATTTCTACTTAAATATGCGGCTTCTTGCTTGTCCGCAGTGTTGGGACTGCCATGTTTCTCCCATCACTGCATAAAGAGGCCATGTTGTAATACAGTCAGTGCTCATGGGCTCTTTGGCAGGGCGGGGGATGGGGGATAGGGATGCTAGGATGCTGTGAAAACCAGACAAGCAGAAGACTCTGGCTGCATTCACAGCATTCAAAGGTACCATCAGTTTAAAGATTGAGTTCAGATATATCACGCGAGTGTCCTCAACAACCGTGGTCTACTGGCTCATCTAGGGCTCCGCTCCAAGAACTCTCCCATTAAGTATTTCATTTCATTGTTACCAACGCTTCCTCTGACTACAGATGAGAAGCTGTTCTTACTTGAACATTTCTTTTAGGATTATGATTCACCAGTTTTACTTTTCCAAATCCATTTTTAAATGATTATTGTACAAGTATTTCTGTTGGTTTAAGACCATTTTACCCATTCCTTACACACCATGCTTCAAAAATGGATAGAATCTGTGCTAGACGTTCCCTCCATCCACTAGCCCATCAAATGTATTGGCTTAACTAGTGACAATTTAGGGGCTCTAAAATAATTTTTAACTCGGTGTTCTCCTGTCTTTGTGTACCATTCCTATGGTCAAGTATTGTAAAGACTTGCTTAGGAAAGAACAGAAGTTCAGATGATATAAAAAGAATATGTACATTCAATTTCCTCATTCGAATAGCTTAGCAGTAAGAAGACCGATTCGGGGTCTCATTTATTGGTGGTGCTCGATAAGCATCCCGAATGAATTGGGCAGTGATTCTGCCACAGGGCCCAGTCCCATTAACTGTCACAGGTTAAAGGGAATGGAACCAGCCACTCAATAAGGCAGCGAATACCCTCAAGGTCCCAACTACAATGCTGTTATTGATTCAGTAGGTGGCTCATCTTTCCACAGTTCAATATCTTTAACCAGCATTCCATTCCAATATTTTTAGGTCGCACATCTTTCCTTTGCTTTTTCCCCCTCAGGGTAAGAAGACGATCTGTTTCCATTATAATTTAATCTGTCTGCATTGGTACAATCCTGAAACAATGAGATGTAAAAGGAGATACTGTAACATTTGAGGTGCGTCTGGTATGTTTGCGTGTTTGGTGGTGGGCCTCCCCTGTATTCGTCAGTGGTAGGACTAACTGGTAGGATTATTGTCTTTGTTCAGCTGATCATTTGATGGAATTTTCTTTCTCTTTTGAACTTTGCCTGTGCTTGTAATCTGTCATGTAAACGGAATCCTAGAGAAGAATGGAAATTCAGAGTTCACTTAGTTCAAAACCTCTGTTCCAGGGGCGCCTGGGTGGCTCAGTGGTTTAAAGCCTCTGCCTTCAGCTCAGGTCATGATCCCAGGGTCCTGGATTGAGCCCTGCATGGAGCCCTGCATCGGGCTCTCTGCTCAGTGGGGAGCCTGCTTCCTCACCCCGCCGTGCTGCCTACTTATGATCTCTGTCTGTCAAATAAATAAAAATAAAAATCTTAAAAACAAAAAACACGAAACCTCAGTTCCTAAACAAGAATTCCCTCTACGTTTTTGAAAACGTTCTCCGGGCTCTATTGAATACTTCCAGCATGCTAATTCTCATTTCCTCCGGGGGGTGAAGTTCATGGTTATATATTCCTTCTTATTATGAGCCAAAGTCTCCTAAATCTTTCCCCTATTCCCACCCCATTGCTCCGAGTTTGGCGCTCTAACACATGCAGAATAGGCTCATTTTATCTCCCAGGAGACAACTATTTCAGAGATTTGAAATTAGCTCCATTTAGAGTCATCTTCAGTTAGGATCAATAATTCTTACAATCGTTCTTCTCACTTCATAGTTTCCAATCTATAAAAATCCAGGTTCTTTTCTAAATATTCATAGGGTTTCTCTCATACTCATTAATCCTCTCCTGTATAGTTTGAACACACTTATCTACTCCAATTCTCAGTGTTGTTCTCGGGAGAGTCTCCACATCTTATATTTCTTGAAATGCATTTGAGGGTCTAGCATGGATTGTGTGTCTACACATCAGTGAGCTCAAAATAAATACTTTTTTTTTTAAAGAAAGTATTAAAAGAGTATTACTAAAATAGAACTGCTAACTTTCTAAATCAGTGAATTGTCTGAAGCAATTAGTTGTTTGCACATTTGCTGAAATGTATCTTCACAGCATGTCCACAGGCTTAGAGAGTTGAAAAGGAACTTGGAAATTTATCCAGTCTAGTTCTTCTGTCATCAGGGCCTGGCAGTTGCTGGAAACCTTGCTTTCATGGAAGGTAATTGAATCCCTATGAGTTTAATGGGATTCTTTCTCTTTATTCTAATTTCACCAGGTATATGATTTCAGAGTAATGAGGATCAAGTTATATCAAAGTTGTTAGGATTCTGTGTCTCCTTATTAGACTACTATTACTTTTCTAACTTGCCATGGTTTATTTACATTATCATGCTTAACCTTCTATTCTTTTTTCTGATTTGGAAACTGAAGCACGTGCATGGTTAGATTAAGTACCCAAGGTCAAATAGCTATAAAGGAGTGAAGATGGGGGACCCAGTATGTTATCTTTGCATTTCTAGCACCACATTGTGCTTATCTCGTCATATATGTTTGTTGTCTCATACACTAGTGTCTCAACAAATGTTCATCGAAGAAAAAAATATGTTTGTGTTAAAATTAAATTAGATTAAATTTGTATTTATATTATAGTTATTTATGTATTGAACGTAAAAGGTCAAGTAGTTTTATAAGGCACATCATGAAAAAGTATTTGCTCTCTCACTCACCCTTCCCAATCCCTAATGATGAATTTCAGGGACAATTTTCAGTATTTTGCCTGCAGTTTCTGACACTTATTCCCAACTTACTAAAAAGAAAAACTATGTTTATTTTGTAATTTTTAATGTTGGATTTGACTTCTTACTGTGGAAGGTAAGGACTTAGCTTTCTTCCCTCCCCTACATACATGGATTCACTTTCCCTCTTGCACTCTTCTGGGATAGATACAGCACAACTTTTACTGATTCATATTTAGCAGTTACTCTACCATGATGATGTGAATATTTTTTGCAACTGAGCCACATAATAAACTACTAAAATAGGGTTTCCTATCTCGCACAATACTTTTCGCTTTCTAGGAGTTAAGAATTTTCTTCCACTTAAAAAATGCTCCGTTTTGGTTTACTATGTATCACCAACTCATCCCCAAACTCTATGATAGAACTTGAGGTCCCTGCAAATACTGTCAAATATATGAAATGATACATTTTTTTCCCCAAGAAATATTCTTCCAGACAGTTTTAACTTCTTGCTCCTGTCTGAACTGTTTCTGTCTAAACTTGCTGATGAGGTTCATTTAAGAACCTTCTCCTACTGTCATTCTGGGGATTCTCCTGTGTCCTTTCTTGTGTTGACTATCCTACTTCCTAGATTGATGTCCAACTTTTTTCTTAGCTTATGCTTTTGCTTTCCTGGAGCAGAGTCCTCAGAAAGAGTACATGGGAAGTTCAAATTTCAAATTAATTATTTGAAAATACTTTTATCTTCTCCTTTCTATTGGAAGATAGCTAGTTTATATATTACATTTCAAATTGAAATTGAGTTTGAAAATTAGAACTTTGAAGACATTGTTCTCTTGCTTTGTAGTTTCCAGAACTGTTGTGGAGATATATTGTTCTTTTTATGTGAACAGATTATTTTTTCCTCAGGAAGCATTTAGCAGCTTGTCTTTGTCTCCACTGCTCTGAAATTTCATGGTGATGTCTTTTGTTATTGTCACATTCCATCCCTCATGCTGGGAATTTGATAGATCTTCCCCCCCCCCCTTTTTGAGAGAGAGAGAGAGAGAAGTGGGAGGGGACAGAGGGAGAGAAGGAATCTCAAGCAGTCTCCACACTGTGGAGCCTGACATGGGGCTGGGTCTCATTACCCTGAAATCATGACCTGAGCTGAAATCAGGAGTTGGTCACTTAACCGACTGAGCCACACAGGTGCCCCTGCTAGATCTTTTTAATGTATAGTTCTCCATTCAGTAAAGTTTTCTTAGAATTTTTCTTTGATAATTTTATTATGCTTTATCTTTGTTTTTGAAACTCCTATTAATTGCTTGCTAGATTTCTTTTTTTTTATTCCAAAACATATTTTATTCACTTGAAATTATGTTTTCTAAAATTCATTATAATACATGAAGTTACATTTGCTTTTTTTTTAAAATTTTTTATTTTTTCAGCGTAACAGTATTCATTATTTTTGCACCACACCCAGTGCTCCACGCAATCCGTGCCCTCTCTAATACCCACCACCGGGATCCCCCAACCTCCCACCCCCCCACTCCTTCAAAACCCTCAGATTGTTTTTCAGAATCCATAGTCTCTCTTTTTTTTTTTTTTTTTAAATTTATTTATTTATTTGACAGACAGAGATCACAAGCAGGCAGAGAGGCAGGCAGAGAGAGAGGAGGAAGCAGGCTCCCCGCTGAGCAGAGAGCCCGATGCGGGGCTCGATCCCAGGACCCCGAGATCATGACCTGAGCCGAAGGCAGCGGCTTAACCCACTGAGCCACCCAGGTGCCCCAGAATCCATAGTCTCTCATGGTTCACCTCCCCTTCCAATTTCCCTCAGATCCCTTCTCCTCTCCATCTCCCCTTGTCCTCCATGCTATTTGTTATGCTCCACAAATAAGTGAAACCATATGATAATTGACTTTCTCTGCTTGACTTATTTCACTTAGCATAATCTCTTGCTAGATTTCTTAGCTTAATTCTCTGTTTTCTTTTCTTATATTTACCTTTTCTCTTCTTTCTGGGAAATTTTCTTAACTCTATCTTCAGACTATATTAATGATATTTAAAAAATCGTTTAATTTTAATTTTAATTTCCCAAAGTTCTTTTGTATTTTCTGATTGGCTCTTTTTAATAATTCTATTCTTGTTTTATGAATGGAATATCTTCTATTATCTCTCTGTGGATATTTTTCTAGTTTTAAAAATAGTTTTTTTTTCCCTTTCCTGTAATGTCTCTTATTCTTCACGTTTTTTCCATATGCATATATGGAAGGGCAGAGGGAGAAGCAGGCTTCCTACTGAGCAGGGAGCCCAATGTGGGGCTCAATCCCAGGACCCTGCAATCATGACCTGAGCCTAAGGCAGAGGCTTAACTACCCAGGAGCCCCTCCTATACGTATTTTAAACTTGACACACATTATAAATTTTCCCTAAATTGATAATGATCTTGGCTCTTCCTTCATTTTTAAGATTATAGAGCTAAAATGCTGATTTGTGCAGTTATGTATGTTGGGTTTATCTGTGGGTAGCCTTCTTTGTAAGACAGATGATCCAAATGGGGCATTTCATTTTGGTTCCCTAAATGGTCAGTATTTGTGGGGAGTTTTCTTGTTGTTCTTTCTCTTAGAAATCCTCCAGTCATCTGCTAGTGAATGAAGCACCTCCCTGTTTGATACTCTTTCTTTAATCCCCCTCTTTTAGGACAGTTTCCTCAGAAGAGTTGAGTCTGATAAGTCTAATAATCCTTAGCAAAAAGCCTCTCTCCAAGAGAGAAATCCTAAGTCTTCAGCTGGGGGAGAAAGAGAAGTAATTGTGTAGATATGAAAGATGGAGGATTTCTAAGGGTCTAAGTACTTCTGATTGTAGACTTCCAACCAATTTAGTTTAGAGCCCATTCTGTAGCCAGCATCAGAGGTAACTACCACCTTTCGCTTTATTCCTTTTGGGGTTCTGCGATGTGAATCAACTGGCCAGGTCAGAAATGTGTTGGGTGAGGAAAAAGACTGGGGGACATTCTGAAGACCATTGTGGGCCCAATCACTCCTTGGCATTTGACTAAGATCAAGTGAAGTTGATTCTGGGCCCAGAGAATAGCTTGTGCAGTGTGTCATCAAATATTCTTTTATATGTACATTTTTATTGGCCTCACAGTATTTCATTGTTATAACCAAAGCTATAATGAACATCTTTTTATGGGTAACTTTGCATATTTTTTCTCCTTTAAGGTAAATTTCCAGAAGTGGAAAATCTAGGTCAAATCCTATATAACGTTTTAATACCTGTGGTAATCCAATGAATACACTAAAGTTTTCTTTCCCGCTAGATGGCCTTGCCATGTCTCATCTTAAACAGTGGTCTGAATTCTTCAGAGAGAAGAGAGAAAGTGAAGAGAAATATAAATAGCTCAATTAATAAGTACTTAAAAGGAGTCTTTGGCAAATAAGTTCTTGCTGCCTCTTTCCTTGTGTTCTTCTGGAGAAGCTTTTACAACAGGTAAAAGCCAATTCTACCAACGAGTTTCATTAGAACTGACAGTATCCTTTTTTTTTTTTTTTAATTAAAAAGTCTTTATTTGTAACTGTAGGCTCTTTTAAACTAACTTCTTTTGGGGAAGCCAGATGAACCAGTGGAGAACTTTTTATTTTTAAAAGATACTTGCCGATTTCAACCGAAGGAGATAATAATAGTTGTTTATTATCCCAGTTGGTATACTCAATCAAACGGACTTGGGGCGCCTGGGTGGCTCAGTGGGTTAAGCCTCTGCCTTCGGCTCAGGTCATGATCTCAGGGTCCTGGGATTGAGCCCCGCATTGGGCTGTCTGCTCAGCAGTGAGCCTGCTTCCCCCCTCTCTGCCTGCCTCTCTGCCTACTTGTGATCTCTCTCTCTCTCTCCATCAAATGAATGAATAAAATCTTTAAAAAAACAAAAACAAACAAATAAAAAAACCCCCAGACTTATAGGAAGTAAAGTGCTCTTTGAACATGTTGAAACTAAATGAAAAAATTGTCCCTAATTAAGAAGTATTTTGAAGGGCTAGAGGCCTGGGCATTGGCTCTCTGGGCCAGGTGGTCTCGGCACCTGTCTCTGGAAGTCAGTATCTTCAGGTCCAAGATACACAGCCTACCTGGAGCTTCCACCCAGATTAAGAAATCAATGATTTTCATAAAAGACTATTTTAAAACTCCATAGACATGTTTGGATGGCTCAGTCGGTTAAGCGTCTGCCTTCGGCTCAGGTTATGATCCCAGGGTCCTGGAATTGAGTCCTGCATAGGGCTCCCTGCTCAGCGGGGAGTCTGCTTCTCCCTCTCCCCTTGCTTGCCACTCACCCTGCTTGTGCTCTCTCTTGCTATCTCTCTCCAAAGGGTTTAGATTTAACTTTCAGTAGAAAAAAGAAAAAAGAAAAGTATGGCGGCTGGGTGGTAGAGATGAGGTGTTTAATGTGCCTGAAAATACAGTAACTGATGTCCTTGGCAGGGTTGAATTCTCAGAGACTCTGGAAATGTACACCTAAGAAGATAATATGTGACAGAAGAAATAAAATGCAATAAAATAACAAGTGTGGGGCAATGTATATTATATCTTACCAAACACTAATGCTGCAGAGAAAGCAAAGCAATGATACTGGCATTCCTTGCTTAGTGAACCTGTTTAAAAGAATATGTAAATGACGTGCTGGCTGGGGTCGCCTGCGTGGCGCAGTTGGTTAAGCTGCTGCCTTTGGCTCAGGTCATGATCTCAGGATCTTGGGATCCAGCCCCATGTTGGGCTTTCTGCTCAGCGGGGAGTCTGCTTCTGCTTCTTCTTCTCCCTCTACACCTCCCCCCACCACTTGCGCTCCTTCTCTCTCAAATAAATAAAATCTTAAAAAAAAAAAAGAATGTGCTGGCTGGCATTCATGTTGCATAAATAGAACATTCCTTACAATGTAATATTCACATGTAGAAAAAGTTCCTTTTCAGTTGACCTTCACTATTAGAGAGTTTTCCTGTATTTTTTCCCTGCTTCGTTTTAATTGGTTTTGACATTCAGACTCTTGGGGACAGTTCTGGGTAGCCGTCAAGCAGATAAACACCTCCAACGATAACAAAATCTAAGTAGAGACAAAAACAAACCCTTCAATATCCTGATAGATTAATGCTTCTTGGAGATGGTTTCCTTCAATAATTGATTATTTGCTGTGCTTTGACCATATGTGTTGGGGACAGCATGTCTGTTGCCATAACGAACTAATTGAGCAGTTCGAGTGATACAGGACTTCTGGCTCGTGCTGTGTGGGGAAGTCCAGGCCTAACCAGGGAACACTACTGTGCTCTTAAAACAATACATCGGGGAGACTTGAGACTTTTCGAATTCCCTTCACCTGTGACCCACTTTATGGGTTTTAAACTTGTGTGGATCTGATCCCAGAAGGGGCAGCTCACCGCGGTACCCTGTCCCGTCGGCAAAGGGAGTGGACCATCCATTACCATCTCCCTCACATTCTCAGGTTAATGACTACATTAAATATTAAACGAGTTTCCGTCCCCAGAGTGCCCATCTAAGTGATTTTACATTAGCTCATCCACTTTTGGCACTGTCCTTTCTTTGATTTCTGATAAAGCATGTTGCTCTGTGTAACATAACTCAGAGGAAATCATGATTGATTTGACAACTGTTAATGTGATGCTTAATATTAACCTTCATCTTTAAATACGGAGGAGGATGGTGGAAGAGGAGGAGGCGAGGGAAAAAGAAGAAGAGTCAGAGAGAGAAATGCGTCTTAGGCTTTTTTAAGGTGACAGAAACGGATGAGCTCATTAACATACCAGAAAAAAAAATTAACACTTTTCCCCCACTTTGTTCTTTCAGATATCTTCATGTCTCTGACTGCTTGGATCCGGATTCTAACTCCTTCCTTACCACAGCTTCGTGGAGGTGTGCCAAGAGGGCAAAGATCATTTGGGGACACAAATACCTCGGGAGGGAAATCTGTGGGATTTTCCTGCAGGTTTCGAAAAGAGTTAGGGTTTCACCTTAAGCTACCTTCTGATTTAACACTTACTGAGGATTGGGGGTGTGGGGGGGCTGCGAGGAGGGCAGAATTAAGACATAATCTCTCCCCACTGACATTGTTGTAAGAGCAGACAGGCCAGACCTCTAGAAAGTGGAGGGTGGAGGGGGGACACCAAAGAAGAGGGCTCCTATGGGACTCTGACTGAAAGAGTTTGACACATCTGTCAGCAGCCCTTTTCGGAATCTTTAACCAATAAAGGAAAGGCATCCCTGAGGCTTTTCCTTCTAAGGCTAAACTTATTCTTAAAAAAAAAAAAAAAAAGTCAACCTTTTTTTACATGCAGTTGAGTATAGTTCCCCATACTTCTTTTAGCTGTTGTTTTAGGAAGAGGGACTAGATTTATATATTTTTTCATTTCCCCTCAGTAGGCAGAGAAGAAGGAATCCCTGGGTTGTTTTGGAGCTCAGTCTCTGCAACATGGGGTACATTCTCACCCCAGATTGTCAGAATGAGAGCAGCAGACACTGGGTTCTGTTTATGACAGATTTGTCCTTTGTCACCTCTCAGAGACACTCATACATATTTTAACAGGATTAGGAGGATGGAACATGGGGCGAGCGACATTCCATGCCTCACTTTTATTTATGAGAGCTTCTGTATTGAATGAACCAGGTCTGGATGGAAACTTTTATTGCATTTGTATACATTTTCTCCCTCAAGAGCTGGCATATGAACATATGACTTGGGTGTTAAAGATACACGATTGAATACACTTTTATGACATGATTGGAGTTGTGACTACCTCAACTTCCTCATTTGACCCATGAGGAGCCTGAGATCTTAGCCAAGGAAGTGGCCCCCCAAGGCCACACAGCTGGTGGTACAGAGGTGGTACAGAGTTTAGGGGAGCCCTGCCACAGGACCCCAGTCAGTGTGACACCACAGTGGAGATGAAAACAGATGAGTTAATACACAACAGGGAAGAAAAGTGTAGTTGAAAGCCAACTAGCCAGCTTCCCCTTTATGAAGGAAAATGCTACAAATATTCCGGTAGAACACACGGGACAAGAATCCTTTCTTTAAAAAAGCATTTTGTGGGGGTGCCTGGATAGTGCAGGTGGTTAAGTGTCTGACTCTTGGTTTTGGCTTAGGTCGTGATCTCGTGGTCTTGAGATCAAGGCCCATGTGGGGAATCCGTGCTCAGTGGGGAGTCTGATTGAGTTTGTCTCTCCTTCCTTTGTTCTTTGCCAGCCCTCCAAATAAATAAATAAATAATTTGTTTTTTTTAAAGATTCTATTTGTTTGAGAGAGAAAGAATGAGTAAGAGAGAGAGCATAAGAGGGGGGGAAGGTCAGTGGGAGAAGCAGACTCCCTGTTGAGCAGGGAGCAGGATGCAGGCCTCCATCCCGGGACTCCAGGATCATGACCTGAGCCGAAGGCAATTGCTTAACCAACTAAGCCAACCAGTGTCCTAAATAAATAAATCTCTAAAAAAAACCAAAACAAAAAACCAAAAACCCCCACAATTTTGTGAAAAATCTATCATTTGCTACACAGGCTGGCTGGGAAAATCAAGTGGTAAAATTAAAAAAAATTATTTAACACAAAGCTGCCTAGGTGAGAATTCATTATCTTTTTATAGAAGTTGCTCCTTTGTCTGCTTAGTACGTATGCAAACAAAGAAATCTGTAGTGAAATTCAAGTTTATGCAAATATATGAATTGTATACCACAAGATATCCACTCCGTGATTACTGTCAACAGCTTTGGGTCCTAAATGGTCTCTCTGTGACCCAGAGGAGCTCAGAAGCTACAGCAAGCATGCAGCAGTATGGAGGTATAGAGGTGTGTGTCCTTAGATCAGACTTCCTTCATTGACTATTGACACTTTGGACCTAAGAATTCTTTTTGGAGGGAGGTCTGTCTTGTGCATTAAGGATATTTAGCAGCCCCTGCTGACCTTTACCCACTAAATTCCAGTATCACTATATCCCCTCCCTGCCAAATGTAACAACGAAGTATGTCTCCAGACATTGTTCCTTGTGGGCGGTGGAGGGGCAAAATATCCACCGTTTGAGAGTCACTTCATTAGATGATATAGTCACTTCAGAATCAACTCACATGGCCAATTTGTTCCAGATCACAAAAGACCTGCCTTTGTTTCTTTTAACAGAGGTGACAGCACCGCGGTGTATGGGTGTCTGTGCATGTATGTGTGAAGGGAGCCATTTTCTAAACCAATCAGACAAAAGGAGGAGACGGAAATAATACAGAGGATCACTGGATCCATCAGGGTTTAACTAGGAAAACAGAAGCCACAAGAGCATTGGTTTTACCAGTCATGTGTTGAGCTGAGAGTTATACATGGAATTACAAGTAAAGCCAGAGATGAACAACAACAACCATTACCCCAAGTGGGAGACAAAAAGAGGGGTGCCATTACCTGGTGCTTGGGGATCAGGGTCACCGCAAAAGATGCTGGCACCAAGAAGGTGCTCTCTGGTGGGAGCTGGAACCAGGAAAGAGGGAGACATAAAGCTGCCCTGGGCACAGAGAGAGGAGAGAGATACCTTGGCTTCTCTCTTCCTTCGTTTCTCACCCTCCAATTTCTTGATGGTGCGTCTCCATTGCAAGAGCTAGTTTTCCGCTCACCCCACCTGTGTCATTTCAAGTATAGTAGGAAAGATTGGAAACTGATCCAAGGGCACACAGGCCCAGGACTGGCACAAATAACTATATTCTAACCCGCTCAGAAGCAGCAAATGGTATATCCTTCTTCTGGAGAACTTGAACCAGGGCTATTGACATATCTTGTTTTTGTCCAAAATATGACACAATTTCTACTTCTTTAGTGACTTTATCCTGCTCTCCCAGAGCTAATGAGGAACGAATATAACTGCCAGGTGGGTAACGTTTCCTGTCCTGGGGCGATACCCAAGGCTACTTTATATTGATATTAATTTAAGATTAAAAAAGAAACAAACCTCACAGTAGTGAGGAGCTTACTTTTCTGGAGCAATTGACCATGTGACAGATTCTGTTAATTATGTTTATTTTACATGTTTACTTGTAACTATCCAAGAGGTTTTATGATGCAGGCAATATTATTATCCCTTTTCTAGAGATAACAAAACTAAAGTAGAGAGAACTTAAGCAAGTTTCCCAAGGTCACATACCTAGAAGGCGAAGGAACATAATTTGAATTTGGCCCTAAGGTACTGCGTACCTCAAAATCTTGGCCACAGGTTGACAGCGCCATGTCGTGGGAATATGATGATGACGATTGTTCACATTCGCCAAGAAGCTAGAGTGTGTCTGGCTGTGTCTTAAGTGCTTTTCCATTTAGTACTACTAACTCATCGAAGTCACACACAGTTTATTTAACAAATGCAGAAACGCAGGCCCAGGGAGGTGAAGTCACCAGCCGAAGATCACAGAGCCACCGGCTGGTAGAGCTGGTCTCAACCTTGGAGCGATCCCAACGAGGAGGGCGGGAGTGAGGAATTCAGGCTTTAGTGGGACTCCTTGTTTATCGAAGTGTTCACAAACGGGTAACAAATGATGGTGATTTCATGTGACAGGTAAGAGAAGTTCGCCTGAGGAGAGGGAGGAAGACTGGGAATTTTCTCTCCGCGGAACGGAACATGCTAGGTCCATCCACGAGAGCCAGGTCAGAGCGCTGGCCCCTGAGATCTCCTTGCGGCGCCCAAGTCGTGCCCGTTGGGCAAGAGAAGTGACGGGAAAGAAAGTGAACCCGAAAGAACACGCATTTGGCTGGAGCGTGGGTTTGGGGCCGGTTGGGCAAGGAAGTCGGAGACGCAGACGAGACCCAGAGGAACAGAGGTCTAACGGGATCCCGTGAGGCACGGGATGTTTTCCTTTTGCAGCGCTTTTAAAATTCTTCGGGGCACATGCTGCGTTTATTTTCTATTTTCATTTGCTGCCAGTTATAAAAATCACATTTTCTGGTGCCTTTGCGTGCCCTGTGTACTGTCGGTGAGAATTAATAAAATCTTCCTCTGCCTGTACTTTGCCATCCCCGCGGTGTGAGTGACACCCGCGGACACTCTAAGGTTGGTCCAGCTGACCCTGAGGCGGCTCCCGTGACCTGAATTTGGAAGGGCCTTGACCTGAGGCAGTAAAAGCCCTTACGGACAGACTGATGCAAGGGAGCTGCTGAAATGTCACTCCAGGCTCGCTCCGCCGGTCAGCTAGTCCCCAAAAGGCTCTCTGGTGCTTAGCTTCACGTTGAGTGTTCAGACACAACCGACAAAGTGGAAACCTGCAATCTGTGATTGAAATGCATCGTTGGAGCTCTAGCCTGAAGATGTCACCGCTTTTGTTCTTAGAATACGCAGAACACAGAAAGATAATGAAATTCTCCCATCCCGGATGCCATGCTTGGGTCCCTAATTGAGGAGGAGCCTCCCTGGGCAATTTGGCCTCTGCCTCGTGTCCACTGGGCATTTGTGTCACTTGTCCAGTGTCCAAAGCCCTGTTGGGACATAGATCAAGGGGGAAAGTGGGGACAGGGACATCTGCTTCGGTGTGATTTCGCCGTGATGCCATGAGCTCACTTTCGACAAGTAGAGCCATCTCCTGGGCACTGTTGCTTTTTTCCCGAAGTGTAATCTTTTGTTTCTTGGTTACTGACAATAATACAGTGAATTAGGGGAAATGGTAATATTAAAACCTAATAGAGTGAAAACACCAGCAGAAGTCAGGAGAACGTGGACTTGAGTGTCCGTTCTCCTACTTTTCTGCTGTATATCCACTGTAAAACCATTTCATCTGTAAGTTTGAGTTTTCTTATCTGTAAAGTAATTCCTGTCTCATGTAGCTGGCGTGAGGCATACATGAATTCATGCAATGACAGTGTCTGGGGAACAGTGAAATGCTGTGCAGTTTAACATATTCCTGTTAATTAAGTGACAAGATCAATACTTGGGGCCTGTTAGCCCCACATATTTTTATGACATTGGGTATAAATATCATGTAGTATAGAGGTTGAGTGGTGTAAATATTGGTATCTGTTAGCAGTGGGGTCTTTTCCATACGAAAGCTTTTTCTGAGAGCTCACCCTTATTCCTCCATTTGTATATTTGTCCAGAGTTTGCAAACCATGGAGAGAATAAAAGTTGTTATTGAACCACGGTAATCTCATCCTGGCAGACAAATGACATGGGAGCCCCTAGGTCCCCCTGGCTTGAGTCTGCATCTGGAAAAGGGGGACAGTAATACTTACAAGAGAGCAGTTTGCGAGACTGAATGAGTTAATGCTTGAAAAGTTCTTAGCATAACAGGTGAAACAGAGTATTCAATGAACGTTAGCACTTGTTTTTATTAACATTATTATAATACCCATAATCTATGGGCCCTAGTGAGGACTTTTCAGTTTCATTCTGGGCACAGCAGGGAACCATTGTGGGATTTTACACCACTTTTGAGGCATCAGTTCATGTCTTGAAAATCACCCTCATTTTGCATAACTCAGGGTAATGTCTGAGCACCATGTCTCAACTAGCTCCTACACCTTGTTTTTTTGGTAGAAAACCATGTGAGCTTGTGAATCTAGTATAAAAAGCAATGTTAACCAAGATGATTCATGGGCTAACTAGTAAATGGAAGCTGACAGTTTAAGGGAGTCCTCTTAGGAATTTTTAGAAGATGTTCATAAACTTTTTTGATGAATAACCCTCTGCTAACTTATTTGAGCATGTTTAGCTTTTCATTGCACAATCGATCCATATTAATACAGGAAAATTAGAAAGGAAAACTAGCATAGAGAAAGAAATATACAATTTCCTATTACCTCACTACCAAATTTTTTGGTTCAGATTTTCAAAATTGTACTCACTTGAATTGGGCATGTGTCTTTAGCATTGAAGTCTGAGAAGATGAAAAGCCTGTCATGAGAACTTTATTTCAGATTCAAAAGAAATACAGTTAAAATTTAAAAATCCTTCTCCAATGCAGAATTACATTTGTAGTCCCGTTTAAACATATAATTCAGATGAAAGGTATGGGAAGTCTTTTGTGGATTTCTTCCCCAAACTGAAATAACCAACTCCCTTTTATATTTTACCTTATTTGCACCACAAGCAATAAATCACAAATTGTCACCCCTGTATGTCGTGCTTTGTAGCTAAATTATCCTGAAATGTCCAAAGGGAGAGCCATTCAAAGAATGATTTAAAAGAGGAGAGTATATCTGAACGAAATACGTTTCATAAAGTATTCACAGAACATGTCTTTTGTGAATTCTTTTTTTTTTTTTTAAAGATTTTATTTATTTATTTGTCAGAGAGAGAGAGAGGGAGAGAGAGCGAGCACAGGCAGACAGAATGGCAGGCAGGGGCAGAGGGAGAAGCAGGCTCCCTGACGAGCAAGGAGCCTGATGTGGGACTTGATCCCAGGGCGCTGGGATCATGACCTGAGCCAAAGGCAGCTGCTTAACCAACTGAGCCACCCAGGCGTCCCTCTTTTGTGAATTCTTGAATGTCGTTCTGAATTTATTTTGTCTCCATCTTCTTTGTCGGTTTTATCCTTACACTCCTACAAATCGCTGATAATTAGTATTGACACGCCTGTTCTCATGATTTACTATTTTCTCTTTATTTGATACAGTAGACAGAAGAAAATGGGTTAGGATATTCTAATATAATATTTGGAAGGATACATTTCAGAAGCCTGGATACACTATTGATTCAAGGGAAGCTACAGATGGTTTTTGTACTTGTCTTACTTTGTGGATATACGGTCAGGCTAAAAAGTCACAAACCTATGCTGTCTAGATATAATAACGGTGTTCGTTCTCGTCCCTAAACTACAAAAACTCCTCAAGAGTAAATCAGACTTAGCTTAATCAAAGCATCTGGATGTGGACAATTATTACTGTATCATCCTAAGAAATGGGTGATTATATTAACAGCTGGACTCTGCTGTGAAAAGTTAGAGGGGAACAGAGGAACACAACCAATTCTTACAGAAAAAAATTCCCATTTTAGATATTTGACTCTTTTTTCAACTGAACTTAATCCCCAGAAGCAGTGAGTAGGATGCTTTTTCCTCCCATCTTACCCTTTGCATATGACCACGGGATCATAAAGGTGGGGAGCATTAACAACCTGTCATGCCAGTTTAACTCTCATCAAAGGATGATCGCTGATGACACATTGAAACTCGCCTCACTTAAATGGTCAGCAGCAATGCACAAGCTCGCTCAGCTTGTCATGTCAGAAACTGTGCCGGGCAAGTTGAACAGGCAAGGAAGACTTTATTGAAGACTATTGCAATTGGGGTCAAGACTATCGAAATGGGGGGGGGGGGGATAGTGAACTCAAGTTGACCGAAACAAAAGGCAGAGAGCTTTTAAGCCCTGGGGAGAGCTAATGGAAAAGTACCAGAGGATGTCAGGGGGAGGTGCCAGCGTGATTAGGTCATCTGTGTTTGCTAATTGGCCCTTATCTAAGTTAGACTCCTATCCTCCCACAGAGACTGGGAGATAGGGGTGCTATCTTTCTTAATGATTACATTTCAAAGGGATGGCTCCCAGGGCCTCGAGAAAGACATTCCCGGGTTATAAAAGTGGCAAGAGGCTGAGAAGATTTTATCTCAAAGAGGCAGAGAAAGAATTTACAATTGCAAGCTTTCCAAAGTATATGATCTAAGGAAAGTGAGGTCAGGGTTCTGTAGTCAGGAAGAAGTCTGTCTGAAAGTTAGTCAAGCTGAGAGGCATGGTCATGTTGTCTTAGTCACCAGAGTGAGATATTCAGGAAGGAAGCCCTGCAGTCAAGAGTCTTTCTATCCTTCCAGCTCTTGATTGATTTCATTAATCAAGATGAGAAGAGATGGGTGTGGATTTTCCAGAGGAGATGAATTATATGTTTGAGATCTGAATATGTACATAATATACATACATAACGCATACACATAGATGTGTAGTAGCATATAGGTGTAATCAAGTTTTTGTCTTTGTCTCTTTGAGGGGAATGCCTAGAGTTAGGAATCTCTCTTAGGAAGAAGGGTCTTTCCCTGTTGAAACAGCAACTCCCATGTGAATTAAATGTCAATTCTTGGGGCACCTGAGTGGCTCAGTTGCTTAAGCATCTGACTCTTGGTTTTGGGTCAGATCATATTCTCAAGGTCATGAGATTGAGCCCACATTGGGCTCTGGGCTTCTCAATGAGATTCTCTCTTTCCCTCTCTCTCTGCTTCTCCTTCTACCTCCTGCTTGCTCTCTCAAAACAAAACAAAACAAAACAACCCCACAAAACAAAACAAAAAAATAAACCAAAACAATAAGAACAAAAAAAAAACCAACAAAAAGGACAAAAAAATTGATTATTACCTAAAACACATTACTTTGGTGTTGAAAACTATCCGATCTCTTCTGTTTACTGTAATTATTGTAGAATCTGATTTTTTAAAAACTTTTACCATAATTAAACTTATTATAACAGTAACCATTATAACACTATTTTTTTAAAACACAATAGTTACTTGGAAAGAGGAAGGGGGTATAGTATGTAGACCTATCTATTTTATTTATCAAATAACACGATACAAGATTTGGAAAGCATATTTGAGAAGGGAAGTGATAAAGCATTGTGAACACAGATGAAGGAATGGTTAGTTTTGACTGTGGATGAAGAGAGAGGCAGCATTTTAGGTGGGTCTTGAAGAATGAGACCTGGCAGCATGAGAGAAAGCAGGCCAGCCCAGACTGAGGTGGCTAGAAGCAGGAACGAAAGGTGTGGACTTGTGCAGGGTGTTTAGGGAGGAGTGAGTAGATGGATTAGACTGGGTTTGAAAGGTATACAATTCAGGACCAGATCATCAACAGCCTTTTATGCTAGGCTGGGAAATTCTGATTTTTTTTTTTCCTTTAGAGAATAGGAAAGAACTAAACCTTTTTGAAAATTGAAATGATAGCAACTCTACTTAAAGAAGTGATGATTGGACTTGTGGTTCCTGTGGAGTGAGGAAGGGGTTAAAGGCAGTGAGGACAGAGAGGGGGCTGTGCACTGGCAGGGGTGTGGTGTGACTGGGTAGAGACATGCAGGTATCAGAGCATCTAGGCATATAGTCAGTATGCTTTGGCTGAATGCAGGATTGCATGAACAATTCAGCACAGAGGTAAACAAAAGGGAGAAATGGGAAAAAAAGAAATGAGGGGTTTTAGCTGGAATTATTGAGAGCACAATGAAGCAATCATTGTATAGAGTTATACAAGGATTTGGTTAGGCGGCTGCCTTCGGCTCAGGTCATGATCCCAGCATCCGGGGATTGAGTCCCACATCGGTCTCCTTGCTCAGCAGGGAGCCTGCTTCTCCCTCTGCCTGTCTGCCTGCTTGTGCTTGCGCTTGCACGCTCTCTCTCTCTCTCTCTGACAAAAAAAAAAAAATAAAGAGTTATACAAGGATTTGCAATGTATTATGCTATAGGAGCGTGCAGGGAGTAAGAACTCCCTCTGCCTGGGGGTCAAGGAAGAGTCAGTAAAGAGGTCACTGATCCTGAGGGTGTTGGGCAGCAAGAAGGCACGCATGGTCAAGGCAAGTGAGCAAGTGGGTGCAGAGGCCATAAAGCAGATGGGCGTCAGGTGACAGGAACACAACTTGTGGTCAGGGGTAGTCAGAGATGGACAGGGGCCAGAGCTGAATTTTCAGGCAAAGGAGTTTTGTTTTAACCCTTTAATAAGTTGTTACTATGATTATTACTATTTATTATTTACTATTTGCTTAGCTGAGTTAATCCTATTAATTTCTTAAATATCTTTCATAAAACGGCACAGCGGATGAGGACAGTCCCTAAACAGCTGTGTTAGCGCATAATCATCTACACTGCTACTCACTCCACTAACCTATAACTCTAGTTGACAATGAAGTAATTGCCTTTCTCTCTTTTTAGGTATCACTGTACATAGTTCTTATTGCAGAATTATATGGTTATCTCTCAATCATTTACAAACCTTAAGAAGCTGTCTCATTTGACATATGAATAATGACACCTTTTACTGCCTTAGTTTTCCTAAACTGTTGTCTTCTACTCTTGTCCTAGGAATAAATGTCATGACTTAAAAGACATCTTTGCAGGTACCTGAGTAGCTCAGTTGGTTAAGCAACTGCCTTCAGCTCAGGTCATGATCCCGGAGTCCTGGGATCGAGTCCCGCATCAGGCTCCCAGTTCCATGGCGAGTCTGCTTCTCCCTCTCATGCTCTCTCTCACCGTCTCTCTCTCTTAAATAAATAAATAAAATCTTTAAAAAAAAAAGGACATCTTTGCAAAATTACTGTAATGATGCTATTGTCATATTTCTAGTATTATGTATGCAAGAAATTAATAAACTAAAATGCCTGATCTTCATAGATCCTCTTGTAAATGGCCAAACATCTTCCATTATGAACTTAGAAAGAAACAGGTAAAAAGGGCTCTTACAGATTGATTTTTTAAAACAGGATTTTAGTATGTATGTATGTATGTATGAATGTATGTATTTAGAGTGTGAGCTGGGGGACAGGCAGAAGGAGAGAAAGAGAAAAAATCAAGTAGGCTCTGTGCTGAGTGCAGAAGCCCAAGGCAGGGCTTGATTTCATGACCCTGAGATCATGACCTGAGCTGAAATCAAGAGTTGGACTCTTAACCACCTGAGCCACCCAGGCTGATTTTGGGGAATGTTCAAATGAATAGATACTTTTGTTGCTTCAGGTAAAATTCCTTGAATGGTAGAATAGTAGGGAACCATACCAAGCTGTTTAAATTCTCCCACATTATCCTGTCTATAAGATAAAACTGGTCAAAAGGATTTATATTCTCAGTTCAGAGCTTGAAATGATCCTTTTTGGGGTGTTCTCCCAATCTTCATTCTATTTTCAGGAAAAATAGAGAAATTATCTAAATTTGGGATTGTACTTCACCTACTATGTTGGACTGAGGTATGTATAAAGTACACCAAACACATGAACCACAGGGAATATTCATTGTTGTTTGTATCCCATTTGGGCCATACCTTGGCTCACTCTTGGACTCTTATGAGTTACAGGGACCCCGGGGATTAAGGTTTCCTGTAGCATTCACATTCTGGTGTGCATCAGCAAATTAATTTTGACGTGACTTCTCCCTGTTTGAAAGCATTTTAACTACTAAATATTATTGATAATCAGCTCCTAAATTTAATTTTCAATCCAGAATTTACCCATTTGAGAACATGGAAATATTTCTGCCTCTTCAATTGCTTGATAATTATGTATACAATCTAGCTTACTGTTGAGAAGGCTTTCCTACCCCCACTTTCATTACATAGCCTTCCTCTTTGACTGTCTTAGACCTTCAAGATGATCCTGGTAACCTTCACCCCAGCAAATCTTACTCATTATTGCCATTGGTTTTTATAATTCTTTGTCATGGACTGATTCCTTACCAAATTCATATTTTCATCAGATGCCCTGGTATATAAAACTCATAAATTCTGTCCCTAAGAGGAACTGGTCTAGATAAATTAGTTCTCTTCAGCACTAGTGATATTAGAGAGTCAGCAATTATGGAATCATTAACCTTCAGTGCCCAAAGGCAAATCATGGGATTTAACTGGACACTGAGAACATTCTGGAACATGCCTCTTAATGGCTAAGATATTTTCTTGGAAAAGAAGATTTAAAATCATTGGTTTACTAAAGTTCTGACTTTTAGAGAAGAGTTTCTCTTCCATCCTAGACTTTTAGTTGATTCCATCCTTCATGAAACCTCACGGGAAACAAACTTGAGCATTCTCTTCTGATTTTAGATAATAACAGAGTGATAAATTCTGGACTTTGTACCATGTGTGGTAATGTCTTTCTCCAGATCTTATTTAATCTGGCTTCATGATAAGGTACACACACTCATACATGGAGAGATAGATATCCACATCCATGATACATACCTGAACATTTTAAGGTAGCTTGGTATAGTATTTTTTCCTTTAACTTTTATGAGAAATGTTTTGTGGTCTTTTTGAACACTCAGACTTTACAAACTTTCACTGAAGCAAAATATTTACTATTTAAGCCACTTTTTATTTGGCAATAGTTTCGTGATAACCTGTTTTCTTCTATTGCCATTGTTTTAGTTATTGAAAATGTTCCATCATTTACACTAATATACACTGATTGGGCTTCTGGGTATGTAAGACACATGCTTCTCTTTGAGAATGTATGCAGATGATCTATACAAAGCATGAATAAGTTGTATTACTATCTACACAGTCAATACTATGACTTCAAGAATTTTGTAACAATTTTAAAACATTATCATTATCCCATGCTTGTCCTTTTCTACTGGTTCTATCAGCTCCTCTTCATAGCAGCTAGCAGTAAAATCCTAGAAAACCAGAGAAGATGTGTTCTTGGATTTCAGCAAGGAAAGGCAGATGTGGAAGACCGTGTCCTTAGTCTATGAATGGGACAAAGAAGAACTCTGATGGTACCTGAGGTATGAGTAGCTTTAAAAGATAAAAGAAAGCAAGTTGCATTCATGAGCCTGCTGAACGGATAGACGAGAGAACTGGGGGAGAGTGTGGGCCTGAGTAACAGAGGCTCTGGTTATTTTCGACCTGTATGTTCCATGACATAAATAAGACACCAAATGTGTCTGTGTTTCAGAAAGAACCACAAATATCAGCACACCATCATCCATCAATGGAACAAGACAAAGCAAGGGTCTATGTGAATGGGAACTAAGCATGCATCCGGCCAGGTAGCGCCATCCATTTGCAGGGGCAGGGTTTGACCGAGCTGGGGGCTGAACAGCAGGGCCTGGGGCAGAATTTGCCTAGAAAGTGCAGAGTCAAGGCGCCATCATTACAAGTAAGTCAAAAGCCTTTTGAGATACAAGGAAAGTCACTATTCCAGGTTCAGAGCCACAAAGAATAAAATAAAACTGAGGTCCCTAAACTTGGCTTATGAAGTTCACTTCTCAGAGACAGAGCAAAGGTACAGTTATAAGAACTGCTCTGAGAGGGTTATCTGAGAACAAGTAAACTAGCTCTAGATGGGATTGAAACTGAATTCCAGAAGTTTCCATATTCTCATACAAAGAAAAATTTTTCGTTTCAAAAACTTAAAAGTATAGTTGGGGCCAAGAAGGGATGTAAACCAGGAATGATGGGAGTATAATTGGTCTTGATGACTGTATGACTTGTTGCCTCAGACTTAATGGTTGTGGGTTTTTCTCATCCTGGAATTACATATGGATGTTTTCCCCCTGTGGCATGATTTGTCCCAGCTCCCACACCCACCGGGCTGAGTTAGAGACCCCTCTTTTGTTTTTCTTCTCTCTACTTTTATGAGCTCTCCTGCCTTGTAGAACTTTCAAATGCTATTTGACCACTTTCCAAAGTGTTCTCTGTGAAGCTGGTGTGTTTATAGGCATATGCAAAAGAAAGTCTCCATCAAAGAAGACTGGGAATTTTGGGGATAAACATTATTTACTTGCTGCATGTTGTTTCAGAAACTAACTGGCTAATGTCATCCTGAACCTCTAAGAGTATAGACCATTTTCCACTCATTTTCAGGGCATGGGCCGTTTTGGTGGTGGTGGTGGTAGGGTGTGGAGTGCAGCATCTCAGAGGCTAGTGCTCTCTAGAACACACTGGAAATGCTCCACATTCCAGGCATTGATTCTTTCCCTTGTTAGTTTGTGTGAGCTTTTTGAAGAGACGGATTATATCCTGCTCATTTTAGCTTTGCCAAAGCTGAGTACAAGTACCTAAGTGTGGAAGGATTCAGCATTTTTGCCAGTTTTGTTGTTGTTGTTGTTGTTGTTGTTGTTATGGGAAAACACACAATCATTAAATCGACCATCTTAACCATTTTGAAGTATGCAGGTCAGTGGTACAGGCCACACTTGCAATGTGTGGCTATTGGCACCATCCTTCTCCAGAACTCTTCATCTTGTAAAACTGGAACTCTGTCCCATTAAGCAATAGCTCCCCATTCCCCCCAGCCCCTACCAGTCAGCATCCTACTTTTTTGTCACCATGATTTGGACTATTTTATGGACCTCATACAGGTAGACTCATACAGTATTTGCTTTTTTTTTTTTTTTTTTTGGTAACTGACTCATTTTACCTAATGTAATGTGGACTCATTATGAATTATTGAAAAATCGGTTAAAGTGAAAAAGACTACCCGAGAGGATCTTTGGGGATCAAAAATATGGATACCTTAGTTTGAAGGACACATAGTTATTTACGTACACAGTTTAATTACTTTCACTTCTTTTTCTTTTGCTTATGGACTCAATAAACATTCATTAAGTCCCCCCATGTTCCATGTACTTTGATCAGTCCTGACCTTTCAAGATGGAGAGGTTTCAAGAGGAGAGTGTATCACCTTTTCAAAAAGAAGAAACTTTTGATCAAAATAACTCCTTATTTGCTTAGACATCTTAAAATTCAACCAGTTTATAAGACTCAGTCTTTCAGTCTCTCATACCTTATATGCAGAAGAAGAACATTTTCAGTACCTCACTTCTCCAAATGAACACTGTTACATCACTTTATCTTTCTGAGAGGTCAATTCAAAATACGGTAAGAATTTTTCTGCATTTATTGATCTGGTATGTACTGATGATTCTACAGAAAGGAATTGTCTATGTTTCAAAGTCTATGATCTTGTCGTAGAATAAGTTATAAATTTATTTTGACTCTTAGCCTCAATTATTGATAGAACTGGTGTGGGTGAGAATGGTCTTCAATCTTAAACAGAGTAAGAGATGACTTTGTCCCAGGTTGTCGTATCTTAAACATGTGCCTAAATAACTTGGTTACACTTTCAGTTAATTGGATCCCTGCCCTTCTGCCAGGGCAACCTGGAAAGATATTAGTTTACTTCATGATGATGTTATTATTTTTGTGGTTATTCAGCAAGTATTTATTGAGGCGATAGTGTTATCAGATACCGCATTAGGCAGAAAGATTCAAAGTTTAAAAAGACATAACCTTCAAGGACCTCACATTCTATTGGGAGAAAGTGACCAGTAAAATAAAAGGACAGTACTTACCATACAAAGAAGTCTGGGAGGGTGTGGTGGAAGTAGAGAGGAGAAACAATAGACACTTTGTAAGGAAAAGGACACCATTTGTAGAGTAGTTAACATTTGAGTTCTTAAAAGTAGAAGTTTTCCTGAAAAAGAAAGCCAAGGAAGGATGCTTTCAGTGAAGGGCATTGAATGTGACCAGAGCTCATGTTGCGTGGCAGGGAATGCTGTAGGAGGAGATTGAAGTGCGCTACATGTGCGGGAGGCTGATTGTAAAAGACCCTTCTGTAGCAGGATACAAGTTTTGAATGAGGTAATAGGAAGCCAAAGAAGGACAATTGATAGGTAATTGACAAGATCATGTGATGGTTGAATGGTAAGTAATAATACTGCTGCCATTGTCTAGGCAAGAGATGGCACAAATCTCTGTCAAGACAATGCAAATGAAGGGAACAGGGAATTTTGAAACTGGACTTGATGGTTATATGTGATGGTTGTGGAAGACATTAAAAAAAAAAAACAACCAAACCCAACCTTCAAACATTTCTGTTTTAGGCAAACATGATAACATTAACACACACACACACACACACACACACACACACACACGATATTTTATTTATTTATTTGACAGAGAGAGAGAGAGAGAGAGAGAACAAGCATGAGCTGGGGGAGGGGCAGAGGAAGAAGGAGAGGGACAAGCAGACTCCCCACTGAACAGGGTGACTGATGTGGAGCTCAATCCCAGGACCTTGGGATCATGACCTGAGTGGAAGGCATATGCTTAACTGACTAAGCCACTCAGGCGCCCCTCATTAACTCATATTGTGAATGAAGACATGAGAAAGAGCAGAGATTTTTTTCCTTTGTGTTTTTTTTTTTAAAAGATTTTGTTTATTTATTTGACACAGAGAAAGAGATCACAAGTAGGCAGAGAGGCAGGCAGAGATAGAGGAAGGGAAGCAGGCTCCCTGCCGAGCAGACAGCCTAATGCAGAGCTTGATCCCAGGACTCTGAGATGATGACACGAGCCGAAAGCAGAGGCTTAACCCACTGAGCCACCCAGGCGCCCCTCCTTTGTGGTTTTATTGTTAACTGGTTTTGGAGGTGGTGGAGTGGATGAGGTTGGTATTGATCAAGGGAAGTGTGTGAGCTAACCCAGAAGGCTCTCGTGCATGAAAAAGAGTAAAGCAACCGATGGTAGAAAAACCCGATAAATACCATCTAAATTGTGTGAAGAGGAGAAGGAATTAATGAAAAAAGGCCAAACATGAATATTTGGAGAAATAGGAAAAAGAGGATAGAATAGTGTTCTTAAAACTAAAAAAGGAGAAAGTTTCACAGAAGACAGAAAAATAATAGTAGTGGAGGTTGAATAGAATGAAGTCTGAAAATGGGCAACTGGAGGGTTTTGTTCTGTTTTTGTTTTTGTTTTGTTTTTAAGTAAGCTCCACACCCAGTATGGAGCCCAGTGTAGAGCTTGAACTCATGAGATTGAGCTCAAGACCTAAGCTGAGATTAAGAGTTAGATGCTTAACTGACTGAGTCACCAGGTGTCCCTGGCCACTAGAGTTTTTAGTCAAGGGACTACTGGGGATATTTGTGAGGCAGTTTCTTTGAACTGGAGAGAATGACAGATAAAATGGGGGTGGGGAGTAAAAGGGATTGAGACACAGACACATAGACACAGTAAAGTAGCCTTCTCCTTTAAGAAGGGTCTTTGTAAATAAAACAAGGAAGATAAGAAAGTGAATTGAGGGAGATATTGGGGGCACAAAGAGAGTTTTATTTATTTTTCCTCATATAGAGAAAATTGAGTTTGTTTCTGGGCAGAGGAAAAAGATCAGGAATTTGGAATCAGTTCAATCTTTTGACTTAACAAAATCAGAAAGGAGATCTCAATATCTCCTAAAAATTGCTTAGAAAAACTTCCTTCTTGTGTTCCAATGGAAAATAATGCATGACCCTATCAAGCAGGTTAATATTTTCAGCAGTGTGGATTAATATTCTGCTGTGCTCAGCTTTGGAATCTTAAGCAAAGTTCCTTCAGGGGGAAACAGAAGCCTATTTGTTGGTCTGGACTGCAAGGTAGGTATGATGGGAGCCAGGAAACTGAGGGATGACTTAGCCTACAGAAGAGGGACAAATTAACTCTATGGGGTAAGGAAGGAAGGAAAGACTAGAACACAAGCAGAAACTGGCAAGAATAACTATTTTTTTTTTAATAACAGAATGCCAACTCTTCCGTCTGATTGTCTAGGATCTAAACTATATGCATTTCTTAATCAACTGTATAGAATATCTGCCCTTTGAGTAAATGTCTGAATCTTCAATTATGTACAGTTCAGCTCTTGGTGAAAGTGGGCTTGATACAAAGATATTTGGAAGAGAGAGTGTTAGAACTGGGTTCCCAGTATGCAGTGATTTTTTTCCCCACAAGGTACATTTAGCAGCATCTGGAGACATTTTGGGCTGTCATAACTGGGATGGGGACTTGTTATTGGCATCTAGTTGGTAGAGACAAGGGATATTGCCCAACCATCCTTCAATGCACAAGACAACACCCCTTCCCCTTTGCCCCCAAAAAAGAATTCTTAGGTAAATAAAAAGTCAATTGTTCTGAGGTCGAGAAGGTCTTATTTAGAAAGATCATAACTACCATTCTTTTAGGTTGTTTAAATTTTATTCTGTGTCAAGTTAGATCATGATAAATACTTTTTTTTTTTTTTTTTTTTAAGAGGAAGAGAGCCGGGGTAGGAATAGAGAGAGAGGGATAGGGAGAGAGAGAATCTTAAGCAGTCTCCATGCCCAGGGCAGAGGCAGCCACGGGGCTCAATCTCACAACCCTGAGATCATGATCTGAGCCAAAAATAAAGAGTCAGAGGCTTAACTGACTGAGCCACAGAGGCACCCCTAAATTATAGTGCTTATTCTAAGTTAGCAAGCTGTTAAGGACTTAAAAAAACATTAATATATAAACTTTTTTGAAACAGGTTTAGGTTTACAGAAAAATTAAGCAGAAAGTACAGAGAGTTCCAATATCTTTTCGTACCTCTTCCCAACACCCATCCCAGTTTCCTCTGTTAACATCTCGTTTTAGTGTGGTGTATTTGTTACAACTGATGGGCAAATAACAATATGCTAGTATTAACTAAAGTTCATAGTTTACGTTAAGGTTCACTCAGTGTTGTACATTCTATGGTTTTGACAAATGTGTTAAACTTTGTATCCACCAATATAGTGTCATATAGAATAGTCTCATTGTCCTAAAAATCCCCTGTTCTCCACCTATTCATCCATTCTTTTCTCCTCCTGAAATTTTGATCGTTTTACTGTTTCCATAATTTGCCTTTCGTGGAATGTCATATAGTTAGAGACATGCACTATGTAGCTTTTTCAAATGGGCATCTTTCACTTTGTGCTATGCAATTGAGATTCTTCCTTAATTTTTTTTGTGGCTTGATAGCTCATTTCTTTTAATGGCTGAATAATATTCCATAAGTGGATGCACCACAGGTTTTTAGCCATTCATCCACCAAAAGACATCTTGGTTGCTTCCAAGTCTTAGAAATTATGAATAAAGCTGCTATAAACACTCCTGTGCAGGATGTTTTTCTGTGTGGAAGTTCTCAGCTCATTTGGATAAATCCGAAGGAGTATGATTGTTGAATCACATGGTAGAAGGATGTTTAGTTTTGTAAGAAATGACCAAACTGTGTTCCAAAGTGGCTGTATCATTTTGCATTCACTAGCAATGAGTGAGAATTTCTGTTGCTCCATATCCCCATCAGCATTTGGTATTATCAGTGTTTTGGATTTTTGCTGTCCTAATAGATGTGTAATAGTATTTCATTGTTGTTTTAATTTGTATTTCCTTAATGACAGATGATAGAAAGCATCTTTTCAAATGCTTATTTGCTATCTATATATCAACTCATTCTATGATTGAGTTGTTTGCTTTCTTATTGTTGAGTTTTAACCATTCTTTGTATATTTTAGATAATAGTCTTTTATCAGTTATGTGTCTTGCAAATATTTTCTGCATCTTGCCTTTTAATTTTCTTAACAGTGTCTTTGGCAGAGCAGATATTTTTAATTTTAATGAAGTCCAACATATTAATTTTTCTTTCATGGATTATGCTTTCGGTGTTTTATCTAAAAAGTCATTGTCAAACCCAATGTTTTTAATATAATGGAGTTTGTTGTCTTCTATTAAGAATCAATATATGAAATAACAATTTGAAACATATCTTTACAACTCCTGCGCACCCATTGTTGAAAACATCTAAATATTTTATTCATTTTTTTTAGAAATAAGAGATTCCCTTATAGATTCCTCTTCTAATTGAATTTTGGGGAGCTATTTTCTTCTAAGATGTACTTGTA